>NC_136183.1:3600000-4200000 GCF_965212315.1 Lampetra planeri
CCCGGGTTGACTCGCTCCTCCCACGCCGCCGAGGGTAGGGTCCAGTGGGCCAACCTCCATTGGAGGTCCCCGCTTCGCTTGGCCACCGGGGCCTTGTACATCTCAGCCCACTGAGGGGTGACATCAATCAGTGGGGGGAACACCTTTGCCCACTTCGTGCAGGGCAGGTTCTCAAGGGCTCGCCGGTGTAGAACCTTCACGCAGCAGTTGTACAGCGCCTTCTTGGAGGCGCTCTTCAGGGCGCCGCTCTCACAGTTCTCGAGTTTTAACAGCATCCCCGTGTCACTTCGCCCCGCGGGCTGGACACCGGCGATGCGCAGCTCCGGAAAGGCGAAAGGGGACGTGCGATCGTGGCCTGTGTCGTCTGGTGCGTTCAAGTGTAGGTGCAGGGCTTTGGCCACCGTGAGTGTCGCGCGCAGTATTTTTTCTCCGGCCAGTGCAGTGCGAAGGCCTACGGTTCGGCTTATTTCGGCCGCGTTTTTCCATTTGCGGCCGCCCTCGCGGTTTTCCACAAGGTCCCTGACCGCCCGGACTCCGGCTGTGGCGAAACGATGTGCCATTGTCTTCTCTTGCCGGAGGTCTACAAAAAGGTTGTTGTAGAACAGTGGCTCTTCCATGAAGGCGCCTATGCCACCGTACGGGTTCTCTCTCCTCCACTCCAAGCTCCGCCACGCCTCCGCTACGCTGCGATAGTACAGGGGGAGCCCTGTGCAGTCGATGCGGGCGAGGTCCGCTAGGAAGAGTTCTTTCCCATATCCCAACCGTCCCCCCGCGCGCCTCAGCAGGGCGGCGGCCAGTGGTTTCCACGGTGCCTCGTCCGGGTCATAGAGCAGGCTCTTTACAGCTTGGAGGTGAAACACCATGATCCGGGCGGCGACGTCCGTGAGTCCCTGCCCGCCCTCGTCCAGCGGCAGGTGCAAGACACCCGGTCTCAGCCAGTGTTTGCCCGCCCAGACGAAGTCGACGAGCGCTTTGTTCGCCTTCGCGATCAGCCACCTGGGGGGCTGGAGGACCTTCGTCGTGTGCCACAATATTGAGGCAGCGAGATTGTTCGCGACCAGTGTCCTCCCCCGAAAAGACAGGTGCTGTAGGAGGTGCTCCCACGCTCCCAACTTTGCCTCGAGCCTCTCGAGCAGGTCCGACCAGTTTCTCCGGACTGTTTGCGGGTTGCCCAGATACACTCCGAGGTATCGGACCCCATCCTCCCGCCACGTTACCCCGCCCGGAAGGGTCTCTAACTGTGTGGGGTTCTGTGGTCCGACCCTCAGCGCCGTGCACTTCTGCCAGTTTACTTTGGCACTCGTGGCTCTTTCGTATTTCCTTACCGCCCGGCTCAGCGCGGCGACGTCGTCTTGGTTCCTAACTACCACGCACACGTCGTCCGCGTACGCCGAAAGTTTGACGCTCACCTCCCCGGGTCCAGGAATGTCCAGCCCGGTCAGGGTGTTCCTTAGGCTCTTGAGGAGCGGCTCTAACGACAGCGCATAAAGGAGCTCTGACAGGGGGCACCCCTGTCTTACTCCCCTTGTCACAGGGAATGGCCGGCTCAGTCGCTGGTTTATTTTAAGCATGCTGTGGACATTGGCGTACAGTAATTTGACATATCTTGTGAAGGTGGTGCCGAGGCCGAGAGAGAGCAGGAGTTTCTCCAGATACCTATGGTCTACTCTATCAAAGGCTTTCTCCTGGTCCATGAAGAGTAGCCCCACCGCCGTGTTTTGCATTTCGGCCACGGATATGATGTCCCTTACGGTGTGTATGTTGCTATGAATGCTGCGACCCGGGACACAATAAGTCTGTTCGCTCCGTATGATGAGCCCCGCCACCGTCTTTAGGCGGTTCGCCACAGCCTTGGCGATGATCTTGTAATCTGTGCACAACAGCGAGACGGGCCGCCAGTTCCGAATTTGCTGCAGGTCGCCTTTTTTTGGCAGCAGTGTTATCACTGCTCTCCTGCAGCTCAGAGGCATCTCTCCCCTTCTTAGACTTTCCTCTAACAGTTCCATCAGACAAGGGCCGAGCATATCCCAAAACGCCGCATAAAATTCCACCGGCAGTCCGTCAATTCCCGGCGATTTCCCTCTCGGCAGCCCCTCCATGGCGACGCGCAGCTCTTCCACGGTAAAGGGCTTCCCCAGCCTCTCCCTTTCCTCACACCCTAGGGTGGCGTTTCCTTTCAGGAGCTCCTCGACCGCTTCCTGCTGGGTATGTTCACTCTGGAGCAGGTCAGAGTAGTATCGCGTGGCGATTTCCCTGATTTCTTTTTCGTCTGTCGTCGTCCCTTCATCGGTGGACAGGCTTATGATGGCGTTGCCATTGCGTGAGGGCGCGGAGGGGGTTTTGCTGCTTTCTCCGAGTCTAAAGAAGTATTTTGAAGGCGAGTCTGTGTGCGTGAGGTGCTGCATCTTCTTCCTTACGAAGGAGGCGTGCGCTTGTTTGTCTGTGACGTTTCTGAAGAGTTGACGCCGTTCCAATAGGAGGAGGAGCGGCTCAGCCCTGTCCTCGTGCGCGTCCTTTGCTGCGCCTATCTCGGCTTCAAGTCGCAGAAGTTCGTCTGCCAGGCGCCCCACCGCGTCGCGTTTGACGGCAGCCCTCTGTCCCGCGAGTTGCAGGCTGAGCGCTCGCACTTGTGTTTTTAAGGTCTCCCATCTCTGCGGGCCGGAACTGGAGCCGGAGGCGGCCTGCTCCTTCCTCCAGTGCGGCCAGCAGGCCACGAAAGCCGTCTTGAACGCTTTCTCGTCCAACTGCTCCACGTCCATCCGCCAGTATGGGCATCGGCGCGACTCTCCATAGACTTGCAGCGACGTCGACATTAGATGATGGTCGGAGAACCCCGATGGATCTATTCTGCTGTTGCTCAGCCGGTTCACCCCTTCTTTGTTTATATATATATTCTGTCGAGTCTGGCTAGGCTTACTTTCCCTTGGGCAGACCCGCGGTGCCATGTGTACTGTCGTTGGGACGGGTGTTGCAGCCTCCACGCGTCCGTGAAGCGGCAGTGTCGCAGAATTTTTGCGAGTGGACGTGCGGATTCCGGGTGTGGTTCCGGGCCGTTTCGGTCAAGTGCTGGGTCTAGGGTGCAGTTCCAATCGCCCCCTACGACTGCTATTACTTCCTCCTCGTTGCATTTTATTAACGTGCGGCGGAGTGCGTTGGTGAAGAACACTTCTCTCTCTTTGCTCTTGCTGGGTGCGTACACGTTTATAATTCTGTACTTCATGCCACCGTGTACAAAGTCCATAGATATTAGGTGTGCCGCCAGAATTTCCTTGTACACCAGTCCCTCTGGGGCGAACCCTTGTCTGAGCAGGATCGCAACGCCCGCATGATGGTCCTCCCCATGACTAAAAAATCCTGGGGTGTCATCAAGGTGCTGTCGCTGATTGTGCAGAGAGGCGTCGAGGTGGGTCTCCTGCAGGAGCGTCACGTCCACCTTGTGTTCGTCCGCAAAGGTGCGAATGCGGTGCCACCTCTCGTCACCTCTGGCTCCGTTGCAATTTAAGCTTGCAATCTTGATTTTGATGTTAAGGGCCATCGCGGTATTAAATGTCAATCGTTACATCGACCCTGGGGGGGGGTCTTGGAAGAGGAGCTGCTCGTTCTTCATTGTTTGCGCTATTTTCTTCAGTCGGAAGACCTCCTGCTTTGTGAAGGCGTACAACTCCGGTTTTCTCACTATTTTCTGGGCCGTCTTCAAGAAGCCCTTTATGTCGGGGAAAGTCTCTGTATGTACGATCTTCCGCTTGTTGTAACTTTTCTCGAGGTGAGAGCGGATTTCCTCGGGCGCGTACTCCCGTTCTGTCGCCACGCTGGAGTAGCTTGTTTCGCTCGCGGTTCCGTCCACCTCGTATACCGCCTCCGCATCGTCCGCATTCTCCTTTACGGCCTCATAGGTTTCGGTTGGGTCGGGTTGCTTCGCGGCACTCCCGAGTCCAATCTGGCTCTCCGCCATGGTTTTCCCCTCTCGTGCTCTGTCGGGCGGAGGGGGGGGGGGGTGTTGTCTCCGAGCCCCGTGTGTTTGACGAGCACTTCTGCAGCGTCCGGCTCTTCTCCTTCTCCCTCTAGGGGAGGGGGGGGGCCGGGTCCAGCTCGGGTGGTCGTTTTTCCCCTCTGTTTCCGTCAAGCGAGTCGGCTCCATTAGTGGTCGCCCTCGCGGACACCTGCGGCTCGGTCCCGTCACCGCGGGCTGCTATTGCGCTGCGGTGGCCGTGCAGCTCGTCGCTGCTGCCGCCACTGCAGCTGCCTTCACCTCCGGTCACGGCCGTCGCTGTGGCCACGGTGCGTTTCGGCCAGGTGCCACCGCCTCCTTTCTCTGCGGCGTCCCTCCTGGCCTTCCTTTTCCGCGTCCGCGTCTCGACGACGGTGAACTCCCCTTCCCCGTCGTCGTCCATCGTATTATCGCAGCCTACTTCATCGTCGGCGGGAGGGTGTCACTGCTGCTGCTGCTGTTGTCGCTGCTGCCGTATGCCCTCCCCCTCCTGCTGCTGCAGCTGCTGCTGTTGCTGCTGCTGCAGCTGCTGCTGCAGCTGCTGCTGCCGCCGTGGAGGCGGCGGCGGCATTTGCTGCGGCGGTGGCGGCGATGTCGCCTGTTGCCGCTGTCGCAACGGCAGCGGTGGCGGTGCCTGCTGCGGCCGTTGTTGTGGCCCTTCTGCCCCCCGCGGCGGTGCTGCCTCGGGTGGCACCGTCTTTACTTTCTTTTCCTTCGGGCACACCCTGCGGGTGTGCCCTGTGCCACCACACCCGTAGCATCGTGGCGCCGCCGACGATGCATATACTGTGTAGGTGTGCCCTTCTAACGTGTACTTGAAGTTTAAGTCCACGTCCGCTGTCCCGTCCTTGGGGATTATATACGCCTGGCGTTGTGAGGACATCACGTGCGCCAGCTTCGGGTTCCGAGTTCTGAGCGGCAGCATCGTCACGTTCGATACTACCGTCCCGAACCGTTGGAGGTCCTGCTTCAGTGTCGTGCCTTTTAGAAAAGGGGGGGCTCCCGAGATGATCACCCGGGTGGCTGGTGTTGAGAGCGAGGTGCACTGTACGTACACGTCCCCGACGGTGATCCCCGTCTCTGCCAGGCTCGCCACCATCCCCTTCTTCTCCACGTACACGACCACGCCGCGGTCCTGCCTTTGCGCGATCAGGACACCGGCGTAGCCCACGCACTCGGCTACCGCCTCTGCGACGGCCTCGGCTGTGGTCTCGGGCGGCGGGAAACAGATTACCCCGTTCCCCCTCGCCAGACACTCTAGCCTGGGGTACTGTGCCATGATAATGCTGAGAAACTCAGGGCGGCACCCCCCGGCTATTGTGAGAAAATAAACGTAATAAAAAAGCAAAGAAGTAATAAGCCCCACACAAACCAAACACACAACAGCACACAACCGAACAAACAACTAGGCAGACAGACAAACAAAACCAACAAACACACGGACAAACAAACACACCAACCACACCACACCAACCAGCCGACAAGCAAACAAAGAAAACGAACAATCCAACAAACAAACAAACGAGAGACAAACGAAAACCGCACCAACAAACACACAGGCAAACAAGCACACCAACCACACCACACCAACCACACCACACCAGCCAGCCGACAAGTAAACGAAGAAAACGAACAGTCAAACAAAAGAACAGACAGACAAACGAACAACCACACAGACAAACACACCGACAGATGAACAACAGCAGTATTAAAACTGCTACTATCGCAGGCTAATACACACGAAGAAAAGACACAGGTTCACCTCTCTCTAGGCCGGGCTCAGGCTTTCACCTGAGCCCAGGCCTCCATTCACACCCACGTTGGAGCGGGAGCAACAGGTTCGTGCGGCCGCACCCAACGAGAGACACAGAGAGACACACAGAGATAGACACACACAGACACACACAGAGATAGACACACACACAGACACACAGAGAGACACAGAGAGAGAGACACCCACACAGACACACAGAGAGACACACACACAGACACAGAGAGACACACACACAGACACAGAGAGAGACACACAGAGAGAAACACACAGAGAGAGACACACAGAGAGACACACACACAGACACAGAGAGAGACACAAACACAGACACAGAGAGACATACACACAGACACAGAGAGAGACACACAGAGAGAGACACACAGAGAGAGAGACACACAGAGAGACACACACACAGACACAGAGAGAGACACACACACAGACACAGAGAGAGACACACACACAGACACAGAGAGACACACAGAGAGAGACACACGGAGAGAGAGACACACAGAGAGACACACACACAGACACAGAGAGACACACACACAGACACAGAGAGAGACACACACACAGACACAGAGAGAGACACACAGAGAGAGACACAGAGAGAGAGAGACACACACACAGACACAGAGAGACACACACACACAGACACAGAGAGAGACACACAGAGAGAGAGAGACACACAGAGAGAGACACACACACAGACACACAGAGAGAGAGACACACAGAGAGACACAGAGAGAGAGACACACACACAGACACAGAGAGAGACACACACACAGACACAGAGAGACACACACACAGACACAGAGAGAGACACACAGAGACACAGAGAGAGACACACACACAGACACAGAGAGACACACAGAGAGAGACACACACACAGACACACAGAGAGAGAGACACACAGAGAGACACAGAGAGAGAGACACACACACAGACACAGAGAGAGACACACACACAGACACAGAGAGACACACACACAGACACAGAGAGAGACACACACACAGACACAGAGAGACACACACAGAGAGAGACACACAGAGAGAGACAGAGTGAGATAGACTTTGACTTTTAAACAACTTTTATTGCCATATTCTTAGGTTTTTTCGGTAAAGTCACCGTGTAGGTAAAACATTAAAATTAAAAAAGTAAAATAAAATAAAAATCACGACGTTTCGGAGGCAACACAAGCTTCCGTCTTCAGGTGGAACCGTCACAGCCACGACAGCTGTATCAAGTGATACAGCAAGGGACACACAGAGAGATAGAGACACAGATAGACACACACAAAGACACACACAGAGAGAGAGACACACAGAGAGACACAGAGAGAGAGACACACAGACACAGAGAGAGACACACACACAGACACACAGAGAGAGACACACACAGACACAGAGAGAGAGAGACACACAGAGAGAGAGACACACAGAGAGACACACACAGAGATAGACACACAGAGACACAGAGATAGACACACACAGAGACACACACAGAGATAGACACACACACAGACACAGAGAGAGAGACACACAGAGAGACACAGAGAGAGAGACACACACAGACATAGAGAGAGACACACACACAGACACAGAGAGACACACACACAGACACACAGAGAGAGAGACACACAGAGAGACACAGAGAGAGACACACACACACAGACACAGAGAGACACACAGAGAGAGATACAGAGAGAGACACACAGAGAGACACACACACAGACACAGAGAGACACACACACAGACACAGAGAGAGACACACACACAGACACAGAGAGAGACACAGAGAGAGAGACACACAGAGAGACACAGAGAGAGAGACACACACACAGACACAGAGAGACACACACACAGACACAGAGAGACACACACACAGAGAGAGACACACAGAGAGACACACACACAGACACAGAAAGACACACACACAGACACAGAGAGACACACACACAGACACAGAGAGAGACACACACACAGACACAGAGAGACACACACAGAGAGAGACACACAGAGACAGAGTGAGATAGACTTTGACTTTTAAACAACTTTTATTGCCATATTCTTAGGTTTTTTCGGTAAAGTCACCGTGTAGGTAAAACATTAAAATCAAAAAAGTAAAATAAAATAAAAATCACGACGTTTCGGAGGCAACACAAGCTTTCGTCTTCAGGTGGAACCGTCACAGCCACGACAGCTGTATCAAGTAAATGAGAGATTGCAGGAGCTACCACTCCGTTTATATAATGGTTGGAGAGGGGGGAAGGGCCAAGTACAGCACACTTTTTATTCATATGGTAAGGTGAGGCTTAAGAGGGTGAGCCTTTGTTATGGAGAGGTACGGTTTGTGATTCAACCTGTGAAAAGGAGAAAACAACTAAACATGGTAAACCTGTAATAGTTGTCTGTCAAATAAGATTGGTCAAATCAGTGTAGTTAAATCTTTTTTTTTTGCATGGTTCATCACATCTTTCCAACGATTACTCAGTTTGTAACCATCATCACGGTTGAAATTACGTCTGTGTTTGTATATTTGTATGGCTTCGTGTACAAACCTTTGATGGTAGCCAGGAGGTTTGCAGAGCACCTTGGTCTCGGAAAAGACAATTTCATGAGAGCCCACCAAGTTGTAGCAATGATCGGCAACGGGCCCGTGTAGCCTCAACAGACTGTTGGGGCAAGTGCTGTTAGCGAGTAGCACCTATGAAGGCCGGCACGGCACACGAGGGGGTGGTGGCCAACACCACGCCCGGCCACCTTTGTCTCCCTAGTGCCGCACCAGATACTCATTTGAGGCTGAGTCGACCTAGAGGAGGCCCGGGACAGGTTCAGATAATCGTCACTGGTGTTGGCCGTGAGCGGGAATCGAACCCGGGTCGCCAGGTTCATAGCGCAGCGCGCTAACCGCTACACTACCGCTCCCCACACTCATACACGCACACACACACACACTCATACACACGCTCTCGCACACACACGCGTTCTCACACACACGCTCTCTCACACACGCGCGCACACACACACATGCTCACACACACACACATTCTCACACACGCGCACACATTCTCGCACACACGCAAACACACACATGCAACAACATCAACGGCCATTCGCCACTAAGTAGCGGTGTATAGTCACCACGACGCTTGTGCCAGGCTATGTGCACCTTGAGGCCACGTGAAGTGTCGAACGCCCGCTGGCACGAGGTCACGGGGCAGACCCAGCAGGTGCCACGGGTCGACTGACTGAGATGACCGAGATGACTGGCCGATGCACCACCTGTGCCCCCTACTGTGCCAACTTGCTGTGCTTTAGCCACCCGGCGTTCCGCTCTTTGTTGTGAGCGTCGCTCCGTTGTTGTTGGAGGGCGACTGCCTCCAACTGCCCAGTAGCGTCCTTCACGAGCCTCCTCCACAGAGGCCGATCTTGACCCCGCTGGTACCAGTCATCGGCAAGTCCACTCCACATCTTCCTGTACCACATCATTCCATCTCTTCTCTAGCCTGTGCCGCGCCTGGTTAAACCCAGGATGGATCGTAGGCAGGCCAGCCTAAATGTTTATAACCGGCGAAGATCTTCCATTAGGGGGGTCCACTTTCGCAAGCGTAGAGAAGGGAGGGAATGACCGTGGCCGAGAAGACCTGACGCTTCGTGCAGAGTGATAGACCAGGTAGCTTCCACACAGCGTTACGCAACCAATGAAAAGATAATGCCGCTCAACTTATTTGGAGTGAGACCTCTGCTGTTAAACCGGAACCGGTCATGAGCACACTGCCAAGGTATGGGAAACTCTCCACTCTCTCCACAACTACCCCATCACCAATTGGGTGTTGTGGGGGTGGAGTGTCCGATGGTACAAAATACCGAGGCAGGTGCTTAGTTTTGGTGGGGCTGATGGTGGCAAGCTCCAGGTTCAGCAGCAGCGCTTCCAACTCATCCTCTGGGTGAGCAGCAATTACCAGATCATCGGCATACATAACGTGGTTTAGCAGCAGGGAGCCATCCCTTGACCACACCCGGGCATCGATCAGCCTCCCATTGTATCTGTACCAAATGGAAATTCCTCTGGTACAGCTATTAAAGGCTTCACGAACTACGTGGTCAAAATAGATGTTAAATAATGTGGGAGCCAGAGGACATCCCTGTCACACCCCAAGGTGTACAGGGAATGGCTCTGACTCCCGGCCACGTAGTTTTACCCGGGCCCGCTCACCATCATGAAGGTGCTTAATGATCGTGAGCAGAAGGTCAGGGACTCCGAAAGCACGAAGAACAACCCAGAGCCCAGGCCTACTGATGGTATCATAGGCCTTGACCAGGTCAATAAAGCAGAGATATAGGTCTTGTTGGAATTCCCTACACCTCTGCTGTAGCAGACGGACAGAAAATATGTCATCTGTGCAGGACTACCCTTTCCTGAAACCGCATTGGGGCTCCGCAAGCCTCTCCTCAGCGTGGCTAGCAAGGCGATGTTGAATAATCCTTGCCAGGACCTTTCCCGGCACACTGAGGAGTAAGAAGCCCCTGTAGTTGTTACAGTCTATGCGGTCCCCCTTCTTAAAGAGGGGGACCACCAGGGCATCCTTACAATCCTGTGGAACCTGTCCAGTGGCCCAGACTGTTGTTATGATGTCATGTAGGGCAGTCTGTGCACAAACGCCACCCTTCCTCAGCATTTCGCTTGGGAGATCATCTCTGCCCGGTGCCTTTCCTGGTCTCAGACTCTGGATCGCCTTCAGTATTTTCTCAACAGATGGCACCTCAGCCAGCCACTCACAGATGGTGACTTCCTCCTCCAATATTTGAGGCACCGCAGCCTCAGCAGGGTTATTATCTCGGCCTCGCTGTGCGCTGCGTTGCACCGCTAGTCGAGTAGATAACCTTGCGTTCAATAAACCCTCGCAGCCAGGATGAACGTCCAACTCCAATCGTCATTTATTGATTGTAACAAGGTAAAACTGGTGAGAAAACACAGATACAGCATCTGTTATAATCCGGAAACACACACACAATGAACACCACAGCATCAGAACATTGTCTTAGATAACAATAGATCGTGGAAGGACCAGGCCCCTACATTACCACTGAACAGCTAGACAAGAGCACAAGCCGATGCGTTGCATACAGGCACATCGTGTATTCATCCCACTGCACCCCAAATGTACAGCATTACACTTAACACTAAACTGTGGATGAGATACTTCGTCATCTTTACTCTCAGGATCGCAACATAGGCACAAGTCTGACTCGACCTACTAAATCACAAGTAACATCCACGATAAGGAAAGTCGCAGGCTTCGTTACTAACTACGCCTCGTATTTACTACAACAACTTAACGGCACCATAAAGGCATTTACATCACTATAACGGTCATTCCAACATTACAACAGCATTGCCAATATTATAGGAATATAAACAACTTACAGACAATGCTTCTTAAGCTCCCACAATGGACAAGTGCGGCTGTGGTCTCACTGAGATGCGATGCGTGCCGCCATCTTGACTTATCTGTGTAATGGCCGACGCCCGCGTGGTACAGTGGAAATCTAAAATCGTCACTTCCTGGTCACGTGACCAAAATTAGCATAAAAAAACAGGAACTCCCTGTGAACGCACGCTCCACATCTGCCGTGAGGCAAGACAGTCATCCCCACTTTGCCCCATGTTGTTTTCCTGGCTGAGATTTTTTCCCTCCCCCAGGACCTCACAGAAATGCTCAGCAAATCTGCAAACCTATTCCTGGGGGTCGGAGATTGGATAACCGTTCTTTCCCCGCATGATGGTAATAGGTGTGGCGCTGCAGGTTACTTTTTTGATGGAATTAAAGAGCGATTTGTGATCGCGGGTCACTGAGGCAGACTCCATGTCCTCAGCAACCAGCAACTACCACCCATCCTTGTAGCGCCTCATGGCTCTCCGAACCTCCGAGCGAAGGCTGCGGTAAGCATCCTCATTCTCCGACGTGGGATGCTGTAGCCGATGAGAGTGGGCCTGTCGCTTTTTCTCAGCCAGCTTGACCACCTCCTCTGTCAGCCAAGGTCTCTGGGGAGGGCTGGACCATGTATCCAAAGCTCCCACTCCCCCTGCATGCTGCTCAGTGGTTCCCCTTTCTGCCTAGGGAGTCGTCCGCTACGATCCAGCAGGGATGGTTTCTTCATTAGGGCGATTGGGCGACGCACCACCAATCTCAGCCGTCACTGTGCAGCCTCTGGATATAGTCCAATCAGCGTCATGTCACGTTCTGTGGAGTACCGCCTCTTTTTGGGCGATTTCACTCCGGCTGAGAATCGCCCAGAGTGTTCCCATACACTTACATTCAAAGATGTTTTTTTTCGAACGGCGGGCGCTGCAATGCATTCTCTATGGCTTCCGGGAGGGTTGCACTAACGTGCTTACGTCATCATACGTAAGCACGTTTCAGTCAACAATTTTATTTGTCGCCACCTAGTGGAATCTTTAATAAAAGAAACTGAGTGGATTGTAATAATAGTGAGATAGAAACAAACAAGATGTATTGTAAGAGTCACTTTATTTTGCATTAATATTAAAGAAGTGAAGTTGCCTTTACATGCTTAAGCTGTTAATTTATCCATTGCATGGGTGGACCTTATCCTTATCAATCATCCAGACATTTGCCCCCCCTGAGAGATTTTGCAGGAGCCGCCAATGGTCGTGAACACAGCCCAGGCACCGCGCGATTCAAGAGACGGGAATCCACCGCGAGACCAGCTCGCACGAGCCACACGGGACAGTCGAGCTGGCGGTGGCTCGGGTGGATGTGATGTGGTGGAGGTGGTGGAGGTGGTGGATGTGATGTGGTGGATGTGATGGATGTGGTGGATGTGGTGGATGTGATGTGATGGATGTGATGGATGTGGTGGATGTGATATGGTGGATGTGGTGGATGTGATGTGATGGATGTGGTGGATGTGATGGATGTGGTGGATGTGATGTGGTGGATGTGATGTGATGGATGTGATGGATGTGATGGATGTGGTGGATGTGATGGATGTGATGTGGTGGATGTAGTGGATGTGATGTGATGGATTTGGTGGATGTGGTGGATGTGATGGATGTGGTGGATGTGATGGATGTGATGTGGTGGAGGTGGTGGATGTGGTGGATGTGATGTGATGGATGTGGTGGATGTGATGGATGTGGTGGATGTGGTGGATGTGATGTGGTGGATGTGGTGGATGTGATGGATGTGATGAATGTGGTGGATGGGATGTGGTGGATGTGATGTGGTGGATGTGGTGGATGTGGTGGATGTGATGTGATGGATGTGGTGGATGTGATGTGGTGGAGGTGGTGGATGTGGTGGATGTGATGTGGTGGAGGTGGTGGATGTGGTGGATGTGATGTGGTGGATGTGATGGATGTGGTGGATGTGGATGTGGTGGATGTGATGTGGTGGATGTGGTGGATGTGGTGGATGTGATGAATGTGGTGGATGTGATGTGATGGATGTGGTGGATGTGATGTGGTGGATGTGATGTGGTGGATGTGGTGGATGTGATGTGGTGGATGTGATGGATGTGGTGGATGTGGTGGATGTGGTGGATGTGATGTGATGTGATGGATGTGGTGGATGTGGTGGATGTGATGGATGTGGTGGATGCGATGTGGTGGATGTGGTGGATGTGATGTGATGGATGTGGTGGATGTGGTGGATGTGATGTGGTGGATATGGTGGATGTGATGTGGTGGATGTGGTGGATGTGATGGATATGATGTGATGGATGTGGTGGATGTGGTGGATGTGATGGATGTGGTGGATGTGGTGGATGTGGTGGATGTGGTGTGGTGGATGTGATGGATGTGGTGGATGTGATGGATGTGGTGGATGCGATGAGGTGGATGTGATGTGGTGGATGTGGTGGATGTGGAGGATGTGATGTGGTGGATGTGATGTGGTGGATGTGATGTGGTGGATGTGATGGATGTGGTGGATGTGGTGGATGTGGAGGATGTGATGTGGTGGATGTGATGTGGTGGATGTGATGTGGTGGATGTGATGGATGTGGTGGATGTGATGTGGTGGATGTGATGGATGTGATGGATGTGATGTGGTGGATGTGGTGGATGTGATGTGGTGGATGTGATGGATGTGGTGGATGTGATGGATGTGATGGATGTGGTGGATATGGTGGATGTGATGTGGTGGATGTGATGTGGTGGATGTGATGGATGTGATGTGATGGATGTGGTGGATGTGGTGGATGTGATGTGGTGGATGTGATGGATGTGGTGGATGTGATGTGATGGATGTGATGGATGTGGTGGATGTGATGTGGTGGATGTGGTGGATGTGATGTGATGGATGTGGTGGATGTGATGGATGTGGTGGATGTGATGTGGTGGATGTGGTGGATGTGATGTGGTGGATGTGGTGGATGTGATGTGGTGGATGTGATGTGGTGGATGTGATGGATGTGATGGATGTGGTGGATGTGATGGATGTGATGTGGTGGATGTGATGGATGTGGTGGATGTGGTGGATGTGGTGGATGTGGTGGATGTGATGTGATGGATGTGGTGGATGTGGTGGATGTGATGTGGTGGATGTGGTGGATGTGGTGGATGTGATGTGGTGGATGTGGTGGATGTGGTGGATGTGATGTGATGGATGTGGTGGATGTGGTGGATGTGATGTGATGGATGTGGTGGATGTGGTGGATGTGATGTGGTGGATGTGATGGATGTGATGGATGTGGTGGATGTGATGTGGTGGATGTGGTGGATGTGATGTGATGGATGTGGTGGATGTGGTGGATGTGGTGGATGTGATGGATGTGATGGATGTGGTGGATATGGTGGATGTGATGTGGTGGATGTGGTGGATGTGATGTGGTGGATGTGATGGATGTGATGTGATGGATGTGGTGGATGTGGTGGATGTGATGTGGTGGATGTGATGGATGTGGTGGATGTGATGTGATGGATGTGATGGATGTGGTGGATGTGATGTGGTGGATGTGGTGGATGTGATGTAATGGATGTGGTGGATGTGATGGATGTGGTGGATGTGATGTGGTGGATGTGATGTGGTGGATGTGATGGATGTGGTGGATGTGGTGGATGTGATGGATGTGATGGATGTGATGTGGTGGATGTGGTGGATGTGATGGATGTGGTGGATGTGATGGATGTGATGTGGTGGAGGTGGTGGATGTGGTGGATGTGATGTGGTGGATGTGGTGGATGTGATGGATGTGGTGGATGTGGTGGATGTGATGTGATGGATGTGGTGGATGTGGTGGATATGATGGATGTGGTGGATGTGGTGGATGTGATGTGGTGGATGTGCTGGATGTGGTGGATGTGATGTGGTGGATGTGGTGGATGTGATGGATGTGGTGGATGTGGTGGATGTGATGTGGTGGATGTGATGGATGTGGTGGATGTGGTGGATGTGATGTAGTGGATGTGGTGGATGTGATGTGATGGATGTGATGGATGTGGTGGATATGGTGGATGTGATGTGGTGGATGTGGTGGATGTGATGGATGTGATGTGATAGATGTGGTGGATGTGGTGGATGTGATGTGGTGGATGTGATGTGGTGGATGTGATGTGGTGGATGTGGTGGATGTGATGGATGTGGTGGATGTGGTGTGGTGGATATGATGGATGTGGTGGATGTGATGGATGTGGTGGATGCGATGTGGTGGATGTGATGTGGTGGATGTGATGTGGTGGATGTGGTGGATGTGATGGATGTGATGGATGTGGTGGATGTGATGGATGTGATGGATGTGGTGGATGTGGTGGATGTGATGTGGTGGATGTGATGTGATGGATGTGGTGGATGTGGTGGATGTGATGGATGTGATGGATGTGATGTGGTGGATGTGATGGATGTGATGTGGTGGATGTGATGGATGTGATGTGATGGATGTGATGGATGTGATGTGGTAGATGTGATGGATGTGGTGGATGTGATGGATGTGGTGGATGTGGTGGATGTGATGGATGTGGTGGATGTGGTGTGGTGGATGTGATGGATGTGGTGGATGTGATCGATGTGGTGGATGCGATGTGGTGGATGTAATGTGGTGGATGTGGTGGATGTGATGTGGTGGATGTGATGTGATGGATGTGGTGGATGTGGTGGATGTGATGGATGTGGTGGAAGCGATGTGGTGGATGCGATGTGGTGGATGCGATGTGGTGGATGCGATGTGGTGGATGTGATGTGGTGGATGTGATGGATGTGGTGGATGTGGTGGATGTGATGGATGTGATGGATGTGATGTGGTGGATGTGGTGGATGTGATGGATGTGGTGGATGTGATGGATGTGATGTGGTGGAGGTGGTGGATGTGGTGGATGTGATGTGGTGGATGTGGTGGATGTGATGGATGTGGTGGATGTGGTGGATATGATGGATGTGGTGGATGTGGTGGATGTGATGTGGTGGATGTGCTGGATGTGGTGGATGTGATGTGGTGGATGTGGTGGATGTGATGGATGTGGTGCATGTGGTGGATGTGATGTGGTGGATGTGATGGATGTGGTGGATGTGGTGGATGTGATGTAGTGGATGTGGTGGATGTGATGTGATGGATGTGATGGATGTGGTGGATATGGTGGATGTGATGTGGTGGATGTGGTGGATGTGATGGATGTGATGTGATAGATGTGGTGGATGTGGTGGATGTGATGTGGTGGATGTGATGTGGTGGATGTGATGTGGTGGATGTGGTGGATGTGGTGGATGTGATGGATGTGGTGGATGTGGTGTGGTGGATATGATGGATGTGGTGGATGTGATGGATGTGGTGGATGCGATGTGGTGGATGTGATGTGGTGGATGTGATGTGGTGGATGTGGTGGATGTGATGGATGTGATGGATGTGGTGGATGTGGTGGATGTGATGTGGTGGATGTGATGGATGTGATGGATGTGGTGGATGTGGTGGATGTGATGTGGTGGATGTGATGTGATGGATGTGGTGGATGTGGTGGATGTGATGGATGTGATGGATGTGATGTGGTGGATGTGATGGATGTGATGTGGTGGATGTGATGGATGTGATGTGATGGATGTGATGGATGTGATGTGGTAGATGTGATGGATGTGGTGGATGTGATGGATGTGGTGGATGTGGTGGATGTGGTGGATGTGGTGGATGTGGTGTGGTGGATGTGATGGATGTGGTGGATGTGATCGATGTGGTGGATGCGATGTGGTGGATGTAATGTGGTGGATGTGGTGGATGTGATGTGGTGGATGTGATGTGATGGATGTGGTGGATGTGGTGGATGTGATGGATGTGGTGGAAGCGATGTGGTGGATGCGATGTGGTGGATGCGATGTGGTGGATGTGATGTGGTGGATGTGATGTGGTGGATGTGATGTGGTGGATGTGATGGATGTGGTGGATGTGATGTGGTTGATGTGGTGGATGTGGTGGATGTGATGTGGTGGATGTGATGGATGTGGTGGATGTGGTGGATGTGATGTGGTGGATGTGGTGGATGTGATGTGATGGATGTGGTGGATGTGGTGGATGTGATGGATGTGGTGGATATGGTGGATGTGATGTGGTGGATGTGGTGGATGTGATGTGGTGGATGTGATGGATGTGATGTGATGGATGTGGTGGATGTGGTGGATGTGATGTGGTGGATGTGATGGATGTGGTGGATGTGATGTGATGGATGTGATGGATGTGGTGGATGTGATGTGGTGGATGTGGTGGATGTGATGTGATGGATGTGGTGGATGTGATGGATGTGGTGGATGTGATGTGGTGGATGTGATGTGGTGGATGTGGTGGATGTGATGTGGTGGATGTGATGTGGTGGATGTGATGGATGTGATGGATGTGGTGGATGTGATGGATGTGATGTGGTGGAGGTGGTAGATGTGGTGGATGTGATGTGGTGGATGTGGTGGATGTGATGGATATGATGAATGTGGTGGATGTGATGTGGTGGATGTGGTGGATGTGATGGATGTGGTGGATGTGGTGGATGTGATGGATGTGGTGGATGTGGTGGATGTGATGTGGTGGATGTGGTGGATGTGGTGGATGTGATGTGGTGGATGTGGTGGATGTGATGTGGTGGATGTGGTGGATGTGGTGGATGTGATGTGATGGATGTGGTGGATGTGGTGGATGTGATGTGATGGATGTGGTGGATTTGGTGGATGGGATGTGATGTGGTGGATGTGATGTGATGGATGTGGTGGATGTGGTGGATGTGATGGATGTGATGGATGTGGTGGATATGGTGGATGTGATGTGGTGGATGTGGTGGATGTGATGTGGTGGATGTGATGGATGTGATGTGATGGATGTGATGGATGTGGTGGATGTGGTGGATGTGATGTGATGGATGTGGTGGATGTGGTGGATGTGATGTAATGGATGTGGTGGATGTGATGGATGTGGTGGATGTGGTGGATGTGATGTGATGGATGTGATGGATGTGGTGGATGTGATGTGGTGGATGTGGTGGATGTGATGTAATGGATGTGGTGGATGTGGTGGATGTGATGTGATGGATGTGGTGGATGTGGTGGATGTGATGTAATGGATGTGGTGGATGTGATGGATGTGGTGGATGTGGTGGATGTGATGTGATGGATGTGATGGATGTGGTGGATGTGATGTGGTGGATGTGGTGGATGTGATGTAATGGATGTGGTGGATGTGATGGATGTGGTGGATGTGATGTGGTGGATGTGATGTGGTGGATGTGATGGATGTGATGGATGTGGTGGATGTGATGGATGTGATGTGGTGCATGTGGTGGATGTGATGGATGTGGTGGATGTGATGGATGTGATGTGGTGGAGGTGGTGGATGTGGTGGATGTGATGTGGTGGATGTGGTGGTTGTGATGGATGTGATGAATGTGGTGGATGTGGTGGATGTGATGGATGTGGTGGATGTGATGTGGTGGATGTGGTGGATGTGATGTGATGGATGTGGTGGATGTGGTGGATATGATGGATGTGGTGGATGTGGTGGATGTGATGTGGTGGATGTGCTGGATGTGGTGGATGTGATGTGGTGGATGTGGTGGATGTGATGGATGTGGTGGATGTGGTGGATGTGATGTGGTGGATGTGATGGATGTGGTGGATGTGGTGGATGTGATGTGGTGGATGTGGTGGATGTGATGTGATGGATGTGATGGATGTGGTGGATATGGTGGATGTGATGTGGTGGATGTGGTGGATGTGATGGATGTGATGTGATAGATGTGGTGGATGTGGTGGATGTGATGTGGTGGATGTGATGTGGTGGATGTGGTGGATGTGGTGGATGTGGTGGATGTGATGGATGTGGTGGATGTGGTGTGGTGGATATGATGGATGTGGTGGATGTGATGGATGTGGTGGATGCGATGTGGTGGATGTGATGTGGTGGATGTGATGTGGTGGATGTGATGGATGTGGTGGATGTGATGTGGTGGATGTGGTGGATGTGATGTGGTGGATGTGATGGATGTGATGGATGTGGTGGATGTGGTGGATGTGATGGATGTGGTGGATGTGATGTGGTGGATGTGATGTGATGGATGTGGTGGATGTGGTGGATGTGATGGATGTGATGGATGTGATGTGGTGGATGTGGTGGATGTGATGTGGTGGATGTGATGGATGTGATGTGATGGATGTGGTGGATGTGGTGGATGTGATGTGGTAGATGTGATGGATGTGGTGGATGTGATGGACGTGGTGGATGTGGTGGATGTGATGGATGTGGTGGATGTGGTGTGGTGGATGTGATGGATGTGGTGGATGTGATGGATGTGGTGGATGCGATGTGGTGGATGTAATGTGGTGGATGTGGTGGATGTGATGTGGTGGATGTGATGTGATGGATGTGGTGGATGTGGTGGATGTGATGGATGTGGTGGATGCGATGTGGTGGATGTGATGTGGTGGATGTGGTGGATGTGGTGGATGTGATGTGGTGGATGTGATGTGGTGGATGTGATGGATGTGGTGGATGTGATGTGGTGGATGTGATGGATGTGGTAGATGCGGTGGATGTGATGAATGTGGTGGATGTGGTGTGGTGGATGTGATGGATGTGGTGGATGTGATGTGGTGGATATGATGGATGTGGTGGATGTGATGTGGTGGATGCGATGTGGTGGATGGGATGTGGTGGATGTGGTCAATGTGATGGATGTGGTGGGTGTGGTGGATGTGATGGATGTGATGGATGTGGTGGAGGTGGTGGATGTGGTGGATGTGATGTGGTGGATGTGGTGGATGTGGTGGATGTGGTGGATGTGATGGATGTGATGAATGTGGTGGATGTGATGTGGTGGATGTGGTGGATGTGATGGATGTGATGTGGTGGAGGTGGTGGATGTGGTGGATGTGATGTGATGGATGTGGTGGATGTGATGGATGTGATGTGGTGGATGTGGTGGATGTGATGGATGTGATGTGGTGGAGGTGGTGGATGTGGTGGATGTGATGTGATGGATGTGGTGGATGTGGTGGATGTGATGTGGTGGATGTGGTGGATGTGATGGATGTGATGAATGTGGTGGATGTGATGTGGTGGATGTGATGTGGTGGATGTGATGTGGTGGATGTGATGTGGTGGATGTGATGTGGTGGATGTGATGGATGTGGTGGATGTGATGTGGTGGATGTGGTGGATGTGATGTGGTGGATGTGATGGATGTGGTAGATGTGGTGGATGTGATGGATGTGGTGGATGTGGTGTGGTGGATGTGATGTATGTGGTGGATGTGATGTGGTGGATATGATGTGGTGGATGTGGTGGATGTGATGGATGTGGTGGATGTGGTGAATGTGATGGATGTGGTGGATGTGGTGGATGTGGTGGATGTGATGTGGTGGATGTGATGGATGTGATGGATGTGGTGGATGTGGTGGATGTGATGTGGTGGATGTGGTGGATGTGATGTGATGGATGTGGTGGATGTGGTGGATGTGATGGATGTGATGGATGTGGTGGATATGGTGGATGTGATGTGGTGGATGTGGTGGATGTGATGTGGTGGATGTGATGCATGTGATGTGATGGATGTGGTGGATGTGGTGGATGTTGTGGATGTGGTGGATGTGATGTGGTGGATGTGATGGATGTGGTGGATGTGGTGGATGTGATGTGATGGATGTGATGGATGTGGTGGATGTGATGTGATGTGATGGATGTGGTGGATGTGGTGGATGTGATGGATGTGGTGGATGCGATGTGGTGGATGTGGTGGATGTGATGTGATGGATGTGGTGGATGTGGTGGATGTGATGTGGTGGATATGGTGGATGTGATGTGGTGGATGTGGTGGATGTGATGGATATGATGTGATGGATGTGGTGGATGTGATGTGGTGGATGTGATGGATGTGATGGATGTGATGTGGTGGATGTGGTGGATGTGATGTGGTGGATGTGATGGATGTGATGTGATGGATGTGGTGGATGTGGTGGATGTGATGTGGTAGATGTGATGGATGTGGTGGGTGTGGTGTGGTGGATGTGGTGGATGTGATGGATGTGGTGGATGCGATGTGGTGGATGTAATGTGGTGGATGTGGTGGATGTGATGTGGTGGATGTGATGTGGTGGATGTGGTGGATGTGATGGATGTGGTGGATGCGATGTGGTGGATGTGATGTGGTGGATGTGGTGGATGTGGTGGATGTGATGTGGTGGATGTGATGGATGTGGTGGATGTGATGTGGTGGATGTGGTGGATGTGATGTGGTGGATGTGATGGATGTGGTAGATGCGGTGGATGTGATGAATGTGGTGGATGTGGTGTGGTGGATGTGATGGATGTGGTGGATGTGATGTGGTGGATATGATGGATGTGGTGGATGTGATGTGGTGGATGCGATGTGGTGGATGGGATGTGGTGGATGTGGTCAATGTGATGGATGTGGTGGGTGTGGTGGATGTGATGGATGTGATGGATGTGGTGGAGGTGGTGGATGTGGTGGATGTGATGTGATGGATGTGGTGGATGTGGTGGATGTGATAGATGTGGTGGATGTGGTGGATGTGATGGATGTGATGAATGTGGTGGATGTGATGTGGTGGATGTGGTGGATGTGATGGATGTGATGTGGTGGAGGTGGTGGATGTGGTGGATGTGATGTGATGGATGTGGTGGATGTGATGGATGTGATGTGGTGGATGTGGTGGATGTGATGGATGTGATGTGGTGGAGGTGGTGGATGTGGTGGATGTGATGTGATGGATGTGGTGGATGAGGTGGATGTGATGTGGTGGATGTGGTGGATGTGATGGATGTGATGGATGTGATGAATGTGGTGGATGTGATGTGGTGGATGTGGTGGATGTGATGTGGTGGATGTGATGGATGTGGTGGATGTGATGTGGTGGATGTGGTGGATGTGATCTGGTGGATGTGATGGATGTGGTAGATGTGGTGGATGTGATGGATGTGGTGGATGTGGTGTGGTGGATGTGATGTATGTGGTGGATGTGATGTGGTGGATATGATGGATGTGGTGGATGTGATGTGGTGGATGCGATGTGGTGGATGTGATGTGGTGGATGTGGTGGATGTGATGGATGTGGTGAATGTGATGGATGTGGTGGATGTGATGGATGTGGTGGATGTGGTGGATGTGATGTGGTGGATGTGGTGGATGTGATGTGATGGATGTGGTGGATGTGGTGGATGTGATGGATGTGATGGATGTGGTGGATATGGTGGATGTGATGTGGTGGATGTGGTGGATGTGATGTGGTGGATGTGATGCATGTGATGTGATGGATGTGGTGGATGTGGTGGATGTGATGTGGTGGATGTGATGGATGTGGTGGATGTGGTGGATGTGATGTGATGGATGTGATGGATGTGGTGGATGTGATGTGATGGATGTGGTGGATGTGGTGGATGTGATGGATGTGGTGGATGCGATGTGGTGGATGTGGTGGATGTGATGTGATGGATGTGGTGGATGTGGTGGATGTGATGTGGTGGATATGGTGGATGTGATGTGGTGGATGTGGTGGATGTGATGGATATGATGTGATGGATGTGGTGGATGTGTGGTGGATGTGATGTGGTGGATGTGATGGATGCGGTGGATGTGGTGTGGTGGATGTGATGGATGTGGTGGATGTGATGGATTTGGTGGATGCGATGAGGTGGATGTGATGTGGTGGATGTGGTGGATGTGATGTGGTGGATGTGATGTGGTGGATGTGATGGATGTGGTGGATGTGATGTGGTGGATGTGGTGGATGTGATGTGGTGGATGTGATGGATGTGATGGATGTGGTGGATGTGGTGGATGTGATGTGGTGGATGTGGTGGATGTGATGTGATGGATGTGGTGGATGTGGTGGATGTGATGGATGTGATGGATGTGGTGGATATGGTGGATGTGATGTGGTGGATGTGGTGGATGTGATGTGGTGGATGTGATGGATGTGATGTGATGGATGTGGTGGATGTGGTGGATGTGATGTGGTGGATGTGATGGATGTGGTGGATGTGGTGGATGTGATGTGATGGATGTGGTGGATGTGATGTGGTGGATGTGGTGGATGTGATGTGATGGATGTGGTGGATGTGATGGATGTGGTGGATGTGATGTGGTGGATGTGGTGGATGTGATGTGGTGGATGTGATGTGGTGGATGTGATGGATGTGATGGATGTGGTGGATGTGATGGATGTGATGGATGTGATGTGGTGGATATGGTGGATGTGATGGATGTGGTGGATGTGATGGATGTGATGTGGTGGAGGTGGTGGATGTGGTGGATGTGATGTGGTGGATGTGGTGGATGTGATGGATATGATGAATGTGGTGGATGTGGTGGATGTGATGGATGTGGTGGATGTGATGTGGTGGATGTGGTGGATGTGGTGGATGTGATGTGATGGATGTGGTGGATGTGGTGGATGTGATGTGGTGGATGTGGTGGATGTGGTGGATGTGATGTGGTGGATGTGGTGGATGTGGTGGATGTGATGTGATGGATGTGGTGGATGTGGTGGATGTGATGTGATGGATGTGGTGGATGTTATGTGGTGGATGTGGTGGATGTGGTGGATGTGATGTGATGGATGTGGTGGATGTGGTGGATGTGATGGATGTGATGGATGTGGTGGATATGGTGGATGTGATGTGGTGGATGTGGTGGATGTGATGTGGTGGATGTGATGCATGTGATGTGATGGATGTGGTGGATGTGGTGGATGTGATGTGGTGGATGTGATGGATGTGGTGGATGTGGTGGATGTGATGTGATGGATGTGATGGATGTGGTGGATGTGATGTGATGGATGTGGTGGATGTGGTGGATGTGATGGATGTGGTGGATGCGATGTGGTGGATGTGGTGGATGTGATGTGATGGATGTGGTGGATGTGGTGGATGTGATGTGGTGGATATGGTGGATGTGATGTGGTGGATGTGGTGGATGTGATGGATATGATGTGATGGATGTGGTGGATGTGGTGGATGTGATGTGGTGGATGTGATGGATGTGGTGGATGTGATGGATGCGGTGGATGTGGTGTGGTGGATGTGATGGATGTGGTGGATGTGATGGATGTGGTGGATGCGATGAGGTGGATGTGATGTGGTGGATGTGGTGGATGTGATGTGGTGGATGTGATGTGGTGGATGTGATGGATGTGATGGATGTGGTGGATGTGATGGATATGATGAATGTGGTGGATGTGGTGGATGTGATGGATGTGGTGGATGTGATGTGGTGGATGTGGTGGATGTGGTGGATGTGATGTGATGGATGTGGTGGATGTGGTGGATGTGGTGGATGTGATGTGGTGGATGTGGTGGATGTGGTGGATGTGATGTGATGGATGTGGTGGATGTGGTGGATGTGATGTGGTGGATGTGGTGGATGTTATGTGGTGGATGTGGTGGATGTGATGTGATGGATGTGGTGGATGTGGTGGATGTGATGGATGTGATGGATGTGGTGGATATGGTGGATGTGATGTGGTGGATGTGGTGGATGTGATGTGGTGGATGTGATGGATGTGATGTGATGGATGTGGTGGATGTGGTGCATGTGATGTGGTGGATGTGATGGATGTGGTGGATGTGGTGGATGTGATGTGATGGATGTGATGGATGTGGTGGATGTGATGTGGTGGATGTGGTGGATGTGATGTAATGGATGTGGTGGATGTGATGGATGTGGTGGATGTGATGTGGTGGATGTGATGTGATGGATGTGGTGGATGTGATGGATGTGATGGATGTGATGTGGTGGATGTGGTGGATGTGATGGATGTGGTGGATGTGATGGATGTGATGTGGTGGAGGTGGTGGATGTGGTGGATGTGATGTGGTGGATGTGATGGATGTGATGGATGTGGTGGATGTGATGGATGTGATGGATGTGATGTGGTGGATGTGGTGGATGTGATGGAGGTGGTGGATGTGGTGGATGTGATGTGGTGGATGTGGTGGATGTGATGTGGTGGATGTGGTGGATGTGGTGGATGTGATGGATGTGGTGGATGTGATGTGGTGGATGTGGTGGATGTGGTGGATGTGATGTGGTGGATGTGGTGGATGTGGTGGATGTGATGTGATGGATGTGGTGGATGTGGTGGATATGATGGATGTGGTGGATGTGTTGGATGTGATGTGGTGGATGTGGTGGATGTGATGGATGTGATGGATGTGGTGGATATGGTGGATGTGATGTGGTGGATGTGGTGGATGTGATGTGGTGGATGTGATGAATGTGATGTGATGGATGTGGTGGATGTGGTGGATGTGATGTGGTGGATGTGATGGATGTGGTGGATGTGATGTGATGGATGTGATGGATGTGGTGGATGTGGTGGATGTGATGTGGTGGATGTGGTGGATGTGATGTGGTGGATGTGGTGGATGTGATGGATGTGGTGGATGTGGTGGATGTGATGTGGTGGATGTGGTGGATGTGATGTGGTGGATGTGGTGGATGTGATGTGGTGGATGTGGTGGATGTGATGTGGTGGATGTGATGTGGTGGATGTGATGGATGTGATGGATGTGGTGGATGTGATGGATGTGATGGATGTGATGTGGTGGATATGGTGGATGTGATGGATGTTGTGGATGTGATGGATGTGATGTGGTGGAGGTGGTGGATGTAGTGGATGTGATGTGGTGGATGTGGTGGATGTGATGGATATGATGAATGTGGTGGATGTGATGTGGTGGATGTGATGGATGTGGTGGATGTGATGTGGTGGATGTGGTGGATGTGGTGGATGTGATGTGGTGGATGTGGTGGATGTGGTGGATGTGATGTGATGGATGTGGTGGATGTGGTGGATGTGATGGATGTGGTCGATGTGGTGGATGTGATGTGATGGATGTGGTCGATGTGGTGGATGTGATGTGATGGATGTGGTGGATGTGGTGGATGTGATGTGGTGGATGTGATGGATGTGATGGATGTGGTGGATGTGGTGGATGTGATGTGATGGATGTGGTGGATGTGGTGGATGTGATGGATGTGATGGATGTGGTGGATATGGTGGATGTGATGTGGTGGATGTGGTGGATGTGATGTGGTGGATGTGATGGATGTGATGTGATGGATGTGGTGGATGTGGTGGATGTGATGTGGTGGATGTGATGGATGTGGTGGATGTGGTGGATGTGATGTGATGGATGTGATGGATGTGGTGGATGTGATGTGGTGGATGTGGTGGATGTGATGTAATGGATGTGGTGGATGTGATGGATGTGGTGGATGTGATGTGGTGGATGTGATGTGGTGGATGTGATGGATGTGATGGATGTGGTGGATGTGATGGATGTGATGGATGTGATGTGGTGGATGTGGTGGATGTGATGGATGTGGTGGATGTGATGGATGTGATGTGGTGGAGGTGGTGGATGTGGTGGATGTGATGTGGTGGATGTGGTGGATGTGATGGATGTGATGGATGTGGTGGATGTGATGTGGTGGATGTGGTGGATGTGGTGGATGTGGTGGATGTGATGTGGTGGATGTGGTGGATGTGGTGGATGTGATGGATGTGGTGGATGTGGTGGACATGATGGATGTGGTGGATGTGGTGGATGTGATGTGGTGGATGTGCTGGATGTGGTGGATGTGATGTGGTGGATGTGGTGGATGTGATGGATGTGGTGGATGTGGTGGATGTGATGTGGTGGATGTGATGGATGTGGTGGATGTGGTGGATGTGATGTGGTGGATGTGGTGGATGTGATGTGATGGATGTGGTGGATGTGGTGGATGTGATGGATGTGATGGATGTGGTGGATATGGTGGATGTGATGTGGTGGATGTGGTGGATGTGATGGATGTGATGTGATAGATGTGGTGGATGTGGTGGATGTGATGTGGTGGATGTGATGTGGTGGATGTGATGTGGTGGATGTGGTGGATGTGATGGATGTGGTGGATGTGGTGGATGTGGTGTGGTGGATATGATGGATGTGGTGGATGTAGTGGATGTGATGTGATGGATTTGGTGGATGTGGTGGATGTGATGGATGTGGTGGATGTGATGGATGTGATGTGGTGGAGGTGGTGGATGTGGTGGATGTGATGTGATGGATGTGGTGGATGTGATGGATGTGGTGGATGTGGTGGATGTGATGTGGTGGATGTGGTGGATGTGATGGATGTGATGAATGTGGTGGATGTGATGTGGTGGATGTGATGGATGTGGTGGATGTGATGTGGTGGATGTGGTGGATGTGGTGGATGTGATGTGATGGATGTGGTGGATGTGATGTGGTGGAGGTGGTGGATGTGGTGGATGTGATGTGGTGGAGGTGGTGGATGTGGTGGATGTGATGTGGTGGATGTGGTGGATGTGGTGGATGTGATGTGGTGGATGTGGTGGATGTGATGGATGTGGTGGATGTGATGGATGTGGTGGATGTGGTGGATGTGATGTGGTGGATGTGATGGATGTGGTGGATGTGGTGGATGTGATGTGGTGGATGTGGTGGATGTGATGTGATGGATGTGGTGGATGTGGTGGATGTGGTGGATGTGGTGGATGTGGTGGATGTGATGTGGTGGATGTGATGGATGTGGTGGATGTGGTGGATGTGATGTGGTGGATGTGATGGATGTGGTGGATGTGGTGGATGTGATGTGGTGGATGTGGTGGATGTGGTGGATGTGATGTGGTGGATGTGATGGATGTGGTGGATGTGGTGGATGTGATGTGGTGGATGTGGTGGATGTGATGTGATGGATGTGGTGGATGTGGTGGATGTGATGGATGTGATGGATGTGGTGGATATGGTGGATGTGATGTGGTGGATGTGGTGGATGTGATGGATGTGATGTGATAGATGTGGTGGATGTGGTGGATGTGATGTGGTGGATGTGATGTGGTGGATGTGATGTGGTGGATGTGGTGGATGTGATGGATGTGGTGGATGTGGTGGATGTGGTGTGGTGGATATGATGGATGTGGTGGATGTAGTGGATGTGATGTGATGGATTTGGTGGATGTGGTGGATGTGATGGATGTGGTGGATGTGATGGATGTGATGTGGTGGAGGTGGTGGATGTGGTGGATGTGATGTGATGGATGTGGTGGATGTGATGGATGTGGTGGATGTGGTGGATGTGATGTGGTGGATGTGGTGGATGTGATGGATGTGATGAATGTGGTGGATGTGATGTGGTGGATGTGATGGATGTGGTGGATGTGATGTGGTGGATGTGGTGGATGTGGTGGATGTGATGTGATGGATGTGGTGGATGTGATG
Source organism: Lampetra planeri (assembly GCF_965212315.1). Classification (NCBI taxonomy): domain Eukaryota; kingdom Metazoa; phylum Chordata; class Hyperoartia; order Petromyzontiformes; family Petromyzontidae; genus Lampetra; species Lampetra planeri. Next base: position 3,628,490 of record NC_136183.1, read on the forward strand.
TGGTGGAGGTGGTGGATGTGGTGGATGTGATGTGGTGGAGGTGGTGGATGTGGTGGATGTGATGTGGTGGATGTGGTGGATGTGGTGGATGTGATGTGGTGGATGTGGTGGATGTGATGGATGTGGTGGATGTGGTGGATGTGGTGGATGTGATGTGGTGGATGTGGTGGATGTGATGGATGTGATGAATGTGGTGGATGTGATGTGGTGGATGTGGTGGATGTGATGGATGTGGTGGATGTGATGTGGTGGATGTGATGTGGTGGATGTGGTGGATGTGATGTGGTGGATGTGATGGATGTGGTGGATGTGGTGGATGTGATGGATGTGGTGGATGTGGTGGATGTGATGTGATGTGATGGATGTGGTGGATGTGGTGGATGTGATGATGTGGTGGATGCGATGTGGTGGATGTGGTGGATGTGATGTGATGGATGTGGTGGATGTGGTGGATGTGATGTGGTGGATATGGTGGATGTGATGTGGTGGATGTGGTGGATGTGGTGGATGTGATGGATGTGGTGGATGTGGTGTGGTGGATGTGATGGATGTGGTGGATGTGATGGATGTGGTGGATGCGATGAGGTGGATGTGATGTGGTGGATGTGGTGGATGTGATGTGGTGGATGTGATGTGGTGGATGTGATGGATGTGGTGGATGTGATGTGGTGGATGTGATGGATGTGGTGGATGTGATGTGGTGGATGTGGTGGATGTGATGTGGTGGATGTGATGGATGTGGTGGATGTGATGGATGTGATGGATGTGGTGGATATGGTGGATGTGATTTGGAGGATGTGGTGGATGTGATGTGGTGGATGTGATGGATGTGATGTGATGGATGTGGTGGATGTGGTGGATGTGATGTGGTGGATGTGATGGATGTGGTGGATGTGATGTGATGGATGTGATGGATGTGGTGGATGTGATGTGGTGGATGTGGTGGATGTGATGTGGTGGATGTGGTGGATGTGATGGATGTGGTGGATGTGATGTGGTGGATGTGGTGGTTGTGATGTGGTGGATGTGATGTGGTGGATGTGATGGATGTGATGGATGTGGTGGATGTGATGGATGTGATGGATGTGATGTGGTGGATGTGGTGGATGTGATGGATGTGGTGGATGTGATGGATGTGATGTGGTGGAGGTGGTAGATGTGGTGGATGTGATGTGGTGGATGTGGTGGATGTGATGGATATGATGAATGTGGTGGATGTGATGTGGTGGATGTGGTGGATGTGATGGATGTGGTGGATGTGATGTGGTGGATGTGGTGGATGTGGTGGATGTGATGTGATGGATGTGGTGGATGTGGTGGATGTGATGGATGTGGTGGATGTGGTGGATGTGATGTGGTGGATGTGGTGGATGTGGTGGATGTGATGTGGTGGATGTGATGGATGTGGTGGATGTGGTGGATGTGATGTGGTGGATGTGGTGGATGTGGTGGATGTGATGTGATGGATGTGGTGGATGTGGTGGATGTGATGTGGTGGATGTGGTGGATGTGGTGGATGTGATGTGGTGGATGTGATGGATGTGATGGATGTGGTGGATGTGATGTGGTGGATGTGGTGGATGTGATGGATGTGGTGGATGTGGTGGATGTGATGGATGTGATGGATGTGGTGGATATGGTGGATGTGATGTGGTGGATGTGGTGGATGTGGTGGATGTGATGTGGTGGATGTGATGGATGTGGTGGATGTGGTGGATGTGATGTGATGGATGTGGTGGATGTGATGTAATGGATGTGGTGGATGTGATGGATGTGGTGGATGTGATGTGGTGGATGTGATGTGGTGGATGTGATGGATGTGATGGATGTGGTGGATGTGATGGATGTGATGGATGTGATGTGGTGGATGTGATGGATGTGGTGGATGTGATGGATGTGATGTGGTGGAGGTGGTGGATGTGGTGGATGTGATGTGGTGGATGTGATGGATGTGGTGGATGTGATGTGGTGGATGTGGTGGATGTGATGTGATGGATGTGGTGGATGTGGTGGATATGATGGATGTGGTGGATGTGGTGGATGTGATGTGGTGGATGTGCTGGATGTGGTGGATGTGATGTGGTGGATGTGGTGGATGTGATGGATGTGGTGGATGTGGTGGATGTGATGTGGTGGATGTGATGGATGTGGTGGATGTGGTGGATGTGATGTAGTGAATGTGGTGGATGTGATGTGATGGATGTGATGGATGTGGTGGATATGGTGGATGTGATGTGGTGGATGTGGTGGATGTGATGGATGTGATGTGATAGATGTGGTGGATGTGGTGGATGTGATGTGGTGGATGTGATGTGGTGGATGTGATGTGGTGGATGTGAATGTGGTGGATGTGGTGGATGTGGTGGATGTGGTGGATGTGGTGGATGTGATGGATGTGGTGGATGTGGTGTGGTGGATATGATGGATGTGGTGGATGTGATGTGGTGGATGTGATGTGGTGGATGTGATGGATGTGGTGGATGTGATGTGGTGGATGTGGTGGATGTGATGTGGTGGATGTGATGGATGTGATGGATGTGGTGGATGTGGTGGATGTGATGTGGTGGATGTGGTGGATGTGATGTGGTGGATGTGATGGATGTGATGGATGTGGTGGATGTGGTGGATGTGATGTGGTGGATGTGATGTGATGGATGTGGTGGATGTGGTGGATGTGATGGATGTGATGGATGTGATGTGGTGGATGTGGTGGATGTGATGTGGTGGATGTGGTGGATGTGATGTGGTGGATGTGATGGATGTGATGTGATGGATGTGGTGGATGTGATGTGGTAGATGTGATGGATGTGGTGGATGTGATGGATGTGGTGGATGTGGTGGATGTGATGGATGTGGTGGATGTGGTGTGGTGGATGTGATGGATGTGGTGGATGTGATGGATGTGGTGGATGCGATGTGGTGGATGTAATGTGGTGGATGTGGTGGATGTGATGTGGTGGATGTGATGTGATGGATGTGGTGGATGTGGTGGATGTGATGGATGTGGTGGATGTGATGTGGTGGATGTGATGTGGTGGATGTGATGGATGTGGTGGATGTGATGTGGTGGATGTGATGGATGTGGTGGATGTGATGTGGTGGATGTGGTGGATGTGATGTGGTGGATGTGATGGATGTGGTGGATGTGGTGGATGTGATGTGGTGGATGTGGTGGATGTGATGTGGTGGATGTGATGGATGTGATGGATGTGGTGGATATGGTGGATGTGATGTGGTGGATGTGGTGGATGTGATGTGGTGGATGTGATGGATGTGATGGATGTGGTGGATGTGGTGGATGTGATGTGGTGGATGTGATGGATGTGGTGGATGTGATGTGATGGATGTGATGGATGTGGTGGATGTGATGTGGTGGATGTGATGGATGTGGTGGATGTGATGTGGTGGATGTGGTGGATGTGATGTGGTGGATGTGGTGGATGTGATGTGGTGGATGTGGTGGATGTGATGTGGTGGATGTGATGTGATGGATGTGGTGGATGTGATGTGGTGGATGTGGTGGATGTGATGGATGTGGTGGATGTGATGGATGTGATGTGGTGGAGGTGGTAGATGTGGTGGATGTGATGTGGTGGATGTGGTGGATGTGATGGATATGATGAATGTGGTGGATGTGATGTGGTGGATGTGGTGGATGTGATGGATGTGGTGGATGTGATGTGGTGGATGTGGTGGATGTGGTGGATGTGATGTGATGGATGTGGTGGATGTGGTGGATGTGATGGATGTGGTGGATGTGGTGGATGTGATGTGGTGGATGTGGTGGATGTGGTGGATGTGATGTGGTGGATGTGGTGGATGTGATGTGGTGGATGTGGTGGATGTGATGTGATGGATGTGGTGGATGTGGTGGATGTGATGTGATGGATGTGGTGGATTTGGTGGATGTGATGTGGTGGATGTGATGGATGTGATGGATGTGGTGGATGTGATGTGGTGGATGTGGTGGATGTGATGTGATGGATGTGGTGGATGTGGTGGATGTGATGGATGTGATGGATGTGGTGGATGTGGTGGATGTGATGGATGTGATGTGATGGATGTGGTGGATGTGGTGGATGTGATGTGGTGGATGTGATGGATGTGGTGGATGTGGTGGATGTGATGTGATGGATGTGATGGATGTGGTGGATGTGATGTGGTGGATGTGGTGGATGTGATGTAATGGATGTGGTGGATGTGATGGATGTGGTGGATGTGATGTGGTGGATGTGATGTGGTGGATGTGATGGATGTGATGGATGTGGTGGATGTGATGGATGTGATGTGGTGGATGTGGTGGATGTGATGGATGTGGTGGATGTGATGGATGTGATGTGGTGGAGGTGGTGGATGTGGTGGATGTGATGTGGTGGATGTGGTGGATGTGATGGATGTGATGAATGTGGTGGATGTGGTGGATGTGATGTGGTGGATGTGGTGGATGTGATGTGATGGATGTGGTGGATGTGGTGGATATGATGGATGTGGTGGATGTGGTGGATGTGATGTGGTGGATGTGCTGGATGTGGTGGATGTGGTGGATGTGATGTGGTGGATGTGATGGATGTGGTGGATGTGGTGGATGTGATGTGGTGGATGTGGTGGATGTGATGTAATGGATGTGATGGATGTGGTGGATATGGTGGATGTGATGTGGTGGATGTGGTGGATGTGATGGATGTGATGTGATAGATGTGGTGGATGTGGTGGATGTGATGTGGTGGATGTGATGTGGTGGATGTGATGTGGTGGATGTGGTGGATGTGGTGGATGTGATTGATGTGGTGTGGTGGATATGATGGATGTGGTGGATGCGATGTGGTGGATGTGATGTGGTGGATGTGCTGGATGTGGTGGATGTGATGTGGTGGATGTGGTGGATGTGATGTGGTGGATGTGATGGATGTGATGGATGTGGTGGATGTGGTGGATGTGATGTGGTGGATGTGATGTGATGGATGTGGTGGATGTGGTGGATGTGATGGATGTGATGGATGTGATGTGGTGGATGTGGTGGATGTGATGGATGTGATGGATGCGATGTGGTGGATGTGGTGGATGTGATGTGGTGGATGTGATGGATGTGATGTGATGGATGTGGTGGATGTGGTGGATGTGATGTGGTAGATGTGATGGATGTGGTGGATGTGATGGACGTGGTGGATGTGGTGGATGTGATGGATGTGGTGGATGTGGTGTGGTGGATGTGATGGATGTGGTGGATGTGATGGATGTGGTGGATGCGATGTGGTGGATGTAATGTGGTGGATGTGGTGGATGTGATGTGGTGGATGTGATGTGATGGATGTGGTGGATGTGGTGGATGTGGTGGATGTGGTGGATGTGATGTGGTGGATGTGATGTGGTGGATGTGATGGATGTGGTGGATGTGATGTGGTGGATGTGGTGGATGTGATGTGGTGGATGTGATGGATGTGGTAGATGCGGTGGATGTGATGAATGTGGTGGATGTGGTGTGGTGGATGTGATGGATGTGGTGGATGTGATGTGGTGGATATGATGGATGTGGTGGATGTGATGTGGTGGATGCGATGTGGTGGATGGGATGTGGTGGATGTGGTCAATGTGATGGATGTGGTGGGTGTGGTGGATGTGATGGATGTGATGGATGTGGTGGAGGTGGTGGATGTGGTGGATGTGATGTGATGGATGTGGTGGATGTGGTGGATGTGATAGATGTGGTGGATGTGGTGGATGTGATGGATGTGATGAATGTGGTGGATGTGATGTGGTGGATGTGGTGGATGTGATGGATGTGATGTGGTGGAGGTGGTGGATGTGGTGGATGTGATGTGATGGATGTGGTGGATGTGATGGATGTGGTGGATGTGGTGGATGTGGTGGATGTGATGGATGTGATGGATGTGATGAATGTGGTGGATGTGATGTGGTGGATGGGGTGGATGTGATGTGGTGGATGTGATGTGGTGGATGTGATGGATGTGGTGGATGTGATGTGGTGGATGTGGTGGATGTGATGTGGTGGATGTGATGGATGTGGTGGATGTGGTGTGGTGGATGTGATGTATGTGGTGGATGTGATGTGGTGGATATGATGGATGTGGTGGATGTGATGTGGTGGATGCGATGTGGTGGATGTGATGTGGTGGATGTGGTGGATGTGGTGAATGTGATGGATGTGGTGGATGTGATGGATGTGATGGATGTGGTGGATGTGGTGGATGTGATGTGGTGGATGTGGTGGATGTGATGTGATGGATGTGGTGGATGTGGTGGATGTGATGGATGAGATGGATGTGGTGGATATGGTGGATGTGATGTGGTGGATGCGGTGGATGTGATGTGGTGGATGTGATGCATGTGATGTGATGGATGTGGTGGATGTGGTGGATGTGATGTGGTGGATGTGATGGATGTGGTGGATGTGGTGGATGTGATGTGATGGATGTGATGGATGTGGTGGATGTGATGTGATGTGATGGATGTGGTGGATGTGGTGGATGTGATGGATGTGGTGGATGCGATGTGGTGGATGTGGTGGATGTGATGTGATGGATGTGGTGGATGTGGTGGATGTGATGTGGTGGATATGGTGGATGTGATGTGGTGGATGTGGTGGATGTGATGGATATGATGTGATGGATGTGGTGGATGTGATGTGGTGGATGTGATGGATGTGGTGGATGTGATGGATGCGGTGGATGTGGTGTGGTGGATGTGATGGATGTGGTGGATGTGATGGATGTGGTGGATGCGATGAGGTGGATGTGATGTGGTGGATGTGGTGGATGTGATGTGGTGGATGTGATGTGGTGGATGTGATGGATGTGGTGGATGTGATGTGGTGGATGTGGTGGATGTGATGTGGTGGATGTGATGGATGTGATGGATGTGGTGGATGTGGTGGATGTGATGTGGTGGATGTGGTGGATGTGATGTGATGGATGTGGTGGATGTGGTGGATGTGATGGATGTTGTGGATATGGTGGATGTGATGTGGTGGATGTGGTGGATGTGATGTGGTGGATGTGATGGATGTGATGTGATGGATGTGGTGGATGTGGTGGATGTGATGTGGTGGATGTGATGGATGTGGTGGATGTGGTGGATGTGATGTGATGGATGTGATGGATGTGGTGGATGTGATGTGGTGGATGTGGTGGATGTGATGTGATGGATGTGGTGGATGTGATGGATGTGGTGGATGTGATGTGGTGGATGTGGTGGATGTGATGTGGTGGATGTGATGTGGTGGATGTGATGGATGTGATGGATGTGGTGGATGTGATGGATGTGATGGATGTGATGTGGTGGATATGGTGGATGTGATGGATGTGGTGGATGTGATGGATGTGATGTGGTGGAGGTGGTGGATGTGGTGGATGTGATGTGGTGGTTGTGGTGGATGTGATGGATATGATGAATGTGGTGGATGTGGTGGATGTGATGTGGTGGATGTGGTGGATGTGGTGGATGTGATGTGATGGATGTGATGGATGTGGTGGATGTGGTGGATGTGGTGGATGTGGTGGATGTGATGTGGTGGATGTGGTGGATGTGATGTGGTGGATGTGGTGGATGTGGTGGATGTGATGTGATGGATGTGGTGGATGTGGTGGATGTGATGTGATGGATGTGGTGGATGTTATGTGGTGGATGTGGTGGATGTGATGTGATGGATGTGGTGGATGTGGTGGATATGGTGGATGTGATGTGGTGGATGTGGTGGATGTGATGTGGTGGATGTGATGGATGTGGTGGATGTGGTGGATGTGATGTGGTGGATGTGATGGATGTGGTGGATGTGGTGGATGTTATGTGGTGGATGTGGTGGATGTGATGTGATGGATGTGATGGATGTGGTTGATGTGGTGGATGTGGTGGATGTGATGTGGTGGATGTGATGGATGTGATGTGATGGATGTGGTGGATGTGATGGATGTGATGTGATGGATGTGGTGGATGTGGTGGATGTGATGTGGTGGATGTGATGGATGTGATGGATGTGGTGGATGTGGTGGATGTGATGTGGTGGATGTGGTGGATGTGATGTAATGGATGTGGTGGATGTGATGGATGTGGTGGATGTGATGTGGTGGATGTGATGTGGTGGATGTGATGGATGTGATGGATGTGGTGGATGTGATGGATGTGATGGATGTGATGTGGTGGATGTGGTGGATGTGATGGATGTGGTGGATGTGATGGATGTGATGTGGTGGAGGTGGTGGATGTGGTGGATGTGATGTGGTGGATGTGATGGATGTGATGGATGTGGTGGATGTGATGGATGTGATGGATGTGATGTGGTGGATGTGGTGGATGTGATGGATGTGGTGGATGTGATGGATGTGATGTGGTGGAGGTGGTGGATGTGGTGGATGTGATGTGGTGGATGTGGTGGATGTGATGTGGTGGATGTGGTGGATGTGATGGATGTGGTGGATGTGATGTGGTGGATGTGGTGGATGTGGTGGATGTGATGTGGTGGATGTGGTGGATGTGGTGGATGTGATGTGATGGATGTGGTGGATGTGGTGGATATGATGGATGTGGTGGATGTGTTGGATGTGATGTGGTGGATGTGGTGGATGTGATGGATGTGGTGGATGTGGTGGATATGGTGGATGTGATGTGGTGGATGTGGTGGATGTGATGTGGTGGATGTGATGAATGTGATGTGATGGATGTGGTGGATGTGGTGGATGTGATGTGGTGGATGTGATGGATGTGGTGGATGTGGTGGATGTGATGTGATGGATGTGATGGATGTGGTGGATGTGGTGGATATGATGTGGTGGATGTGGTGGATGTGATGTGGTGGATGTGGTGGATGTGGTGGATGTGATGTGGTGGATGTGGTGGATGTGATGTGATGGATGTGGTGGATGTGATGTGGTGGATGTGGTGGATGTGATGTGGTGGATGTGGTGGATGTGATGTGGTGGATGTGATGTGGTGGATGTGATGGATGTGGTGGATGTGATGGATGTGATGGATGTGATGTGGTGGATGTGGTGGATGTGATGGATGTGGTGGATGTGATGGATGTGATGTGGTGGAGGTGGTGGATGTGGTGGATGTGATGTGGTGGATGTGGTGGATGTGATGGATATGATGAATGTGGTGGATGTGATGTGGTGGATGTGGTGGATGTGATGGATGTGGTGGATGTGATGTGGTGGATGTGATGTGGTGGATGTGGTGGATGTGGTGGATGTGATGTGATGGATGTGGTGGATGTGGTGGATGTGATGGATGTGGTCGATGTGGTGGATGTGATGTGATGGATGTGGTGGATGTGGTGGATGTGATGTGATGGATGTGGTGGATGTGGTGGATGTGATGTGGTGGATGTGATGGATGTGATGGATGTGGTGGATGTGGTGGATGTGATGTGGTGGATGTGGTGGATGTGATGTGATGGATGTGGTGGATGTGGTGGATGTGATGGATGTGATGGATGTGGTGGATATGGTGGATGTGATGTGGTGGATGTGGTGGATGTGATGTGGTGGATGTGATGGATGTGATGTGATGGATGTGGTGGATGTGGTGGATGTGATGTGGTGGATGTGATGGATGTGGTGGATGTGGTGGATGTGATGTGATGGATGTGATGGATGTGGTGGATGTGATGTGGTGGATGTGGTGGATGTGATGTAATGGATGTGGTGGATGTGATGGATGTGGTGGATGTGATGTGGTGGATGTGATGTGGTGGATGTGATGGATGTGATGGATGTGGTGGATGTGATGGATGTGATGGATGTGATGTGGTGGATGTGGTGGATGTGATGGATGTGGTGGATGTGATGGATGTGATGTGGTGGAGGTGGTGGATGTGGTGGATGTGATGTGGTGGATGTGGTGGATGTGATGGATGTGATGAATGTGGTGGATGTGATGTGGTGGATGTGGTGGATGTGATGGATGTGGTGGATGTGATGTGGTGGATGTGGTGGATGTGGTGGATGTGATGTGATGGATGTGGTGGATGTGGTGGACATGATGGATGTGGTGGATGTGATGTGGTGGATGTGCTGGATGTGGTGGATGTGATGTGGTGGATGTGGTGGATGTGATGGATGTGGTGGATGTGGTGGATGTGATGTGGTGGATGTGATGGATGTGGTGGATGTGGTGGATGTGATGTGGTGGATGTGGTGGATGTGATGTGATGGATGTGGTGGATGTGGTGGATGTGATGGATGTGATGGATGTGGTGGATATGGTGGATGTGATGTGGTGGATGTGGTGGATGTGATGGATGTGATGTTATAGATGTGGTGGATGTGGTGGATGTGATGTGGTGGATGTGATGTGGTGGATGTGATGTGGTGGATGTGGTGGATGTGGTGGATGTGATGGATGTGGTGGATGTGGTGTGGTGGATATGATGGATGTGGTGGATGTGATGGATGTGGTGGATGCGATGTGGTGGATGTGATGTGGTGGATGTGATGTGGTGGATGTGATGTGGTGGATGTGATGGATGTGGTGGATGTGATGTGGTGGATGTGGTGGATGTGATGTGGTGGATGTGATGGATGTGATGGATGTGGTGGATGTGGTGGATGTGATGTGGTGGATGTGGTGGATGTGATGTGGTGGATGTGGTGGATGTGGTGGATGTGATGTGATGGATGTGGTGGATGTGGTGGACATGATGGATGTGGTGGATGTGATGTGGTGGATGTGCTGGATGTGGTGGATGTGATGTGGTGGATGTGGTGGATGTGATGGATGTGGTGGATGTGGTGGATGTGATGTGGTGGATGTGATGGATGTGGTGGATGTGGTGGATGTGATGTGGTGGATGTGGTGGATGTGATGTGATGGATGTGGTGGATGTGGTGGATGTGATGGATGTGATGGATGTGGTGGATATGGTGGATGTGATGTGGTGGATGTGGTGGATGTGATGGATGTGATGTTATAGATGTGGTGGATGTGGTGGATGTGATGTGGTGGATGTGATGTGGTGGATGTGATGTGGTGGATGTGGTGGATGTGGTGGATGTGATGGATGTGGTGGATGTGGTGTGGTGGATATGATGGATGTGGTGGATGTGATGGATGTGGTGGATGCGATGTGGTGGATGTGATGTGGTGGATGTGATGTGGTGGATGTGATGTGGTGGATGTGATGGATGTGGTGGATGTGATGTGGTGGATGTGGTGGATGTGATGTGGTGGATGTGATGGATGTGATGGATGTGGTGGATGTGGTGGATGTGATGTGGTGGATGTGGTGGATGTGATGTGGTGGATGTGGTGGATGTGATGTGATGGATGTGGTGGATGTGGTGGATGTGATGGATGTGATGGATGTGATGTGGTGGATGTGGTGGATGTGATGTGGTGGATGTGATGGATGTGATGTGATGGATGTGGTGGATGTGGTGGATGTGATGTGGTAGATGTGATGGATGTGGTGGATGTGAAGGATGTGGTGGATGTGGTGGATGTGATGGATATGGTGGATGTGGTGTGGTGGATGTGATGGATGTGGTGGATGCGATGTGGTGGATGTAATGTGGTGGATGTGGTGGATGTGGTGGATGTGATGTGGTGGATGTGATGTGATGGATGTGGTGTATGTGGTGGATGTGATGGATGTGGTGGATGCGATGTGGTGGATGTGATGTGGTGGATGTGGTGGATGTGGTGGATGTGATGTGGTGGATGTGATGTGGTGGATGTGATGGATGTGGTGGATGTGATGTGGTGGATGTGGTGGATGTGATGGATGTGGTAGATGCGGTGGATGTGATGAATGTGGTGGATGTGGTGTGGTGGATGTGATGGATGTGGTGGATGTGATGTGGTGGATATGATGGATGTGGTGGATGTGATGTGGTGGATGCGATGTGGTGGATGTGATGTGGTGGATGTGGTGGATGTGATGGATGTGGTGGATGTGGTCAATGTGATGGATGTGGTGGATGTGGTGGATGTGATGGATGTGGTGGATGTGGTGGATGTGATGTGATGGATGTGGTGGATGTGGTGGATGTGATAGATGTGGTGGATGTGGTGGATGTGATGGATGTGATGAATGTGGTGGATGTGGTGGATGTGGTGGATGTGATGTGGTGGATGTGGTGGATGTGATGTGATGGATGTGGTGGATGTGGTGGATGTGATGGATGTGATGGATGTGATGTGGTGGATGTGGTGGATGTGATGTGGTGGATGTGATGGATGTGATGTGATGGATGTGGTGGATGTGGTGGATGTGATGTGGTAGATGTGATGGATGTGGTGGATGTGAAGGATGTGGTGGATGTGGTGGATGTGATGGATATGGTGGATGTGGTGTGGTGGATGTGATGGATGTGGTGGATGCGATGTGGTGGATGTAATGTGGTGGATGTGGTGGATGTGATGTGGTGGATGTGATGTGATGGATGTGGTGTATGTGGTGGATGTGATGGATGTGGTGGATGCGATGTGGTGGATGTGATGTGGTGGATGTGGTGGATGTGGTGGATGTGATGTGGTGGATGTGATGTGGTGGATGTGATGGATGTGGTGGATGTGATGTGGTGGATGTGGTGGATGTGATGGATGTGGTAGATGCGGTGGATGTGATGAATGTGGTGGATGTGGTGTGGTGGATGTGATGGATGTGGTGGATGTGATGTGGTGGATATGATGGATGTGGTGGATGTGATGTGGTGGATGCGATGTGGTGGATGTGATGTGGTGGATGTGGTGGATGTGATGGATGTGGTGGATGTGGTCAATGTGATGGATGTGGTGGATGTGGTGGATGTGATGGATGTGGTGGATGTGGTGGATGTGATGTGATGGATGTGGTGGATGTGGTGGATGTGATAGATGTGGTGGATGTGGTGGATGTGATGGATGTGATGAATGTGGTGGATGTGATGTGGTGGATGTGGTGGATGTGATAGATGTGATGTGGTGGAGGTGGTGGATGTGGTGGATGTGATGTGATGGATGTGGTGGATGTGATGGATGTGGTGGATGTGGTGGATGTGATGGATGTGATGAATGTGGTGGATGTGATGTGGTGGATCTGGTGGATGTGGTGGATGTGATGTGGTGGATGTGATGTGGTGGATGTGATGGATGTGATGGATGTGATGTGGTGGAGGTGGTGGATGTGGTGGATGTGATGTGGTGGATGTGGTGGATGTGATGGATGTGATGAATGTGATGTGGTGGATGTGATGTGGTGGATGTGGTGGATGTGATGAATGTGATGTGGTGGATGTGATGTGGTGGATGTGGTGGATGTGGTGGATGTGATGTGATGGATGTGGTGGATGTGGTGGATGTGATGTGATGGATGTGGTGGATGTGGTGGATATGATGGATGTGGTGGATGTGGTGGATGTGATGTGGTGGATGTGGTGGATGTGATGTGGTGGATGTGCTGGATGTGGTGGATGTGGTGGATGTGATGGATGTGGTGGATGTGGTGGATGTGGTGGATGTGATGTGGTGGATGTGCTGGATGTGGTGGATGTGATGTGGTGGATGTGGTGGATGTGAAGTATTGGAAAATGACGGCAGGAAACTCCTTGACGGGAACACACTTCTTTTATTAAATCTTGACTTGTAACAATACAACGCGTGGCCTCTCTTCTTCACAATGCGCTTCTCTTGACTCTGGATTCTGTGCTGCCGGCTCTCTGTGCCTCGTGTAGACTCCGCGCCTCGGCTACACTCCTCTCTCGCCTCGTGTAGACTCTGCGCCTCTGCTACACTCTCCACTCGCCTCGTGTAGACTTTGCATCTCTCTCTCTGGCTACACCGTATGCATACTCGGCTCGTGTAGACCTTCCTTTCTCTCTGGCTACACCGTATGCATACTCGGCTCGTGTAGACCGTTCTCTCTCGCTGGCTACACACTATACATTACTCAGCTCGTGTAGACCGTTCTCTCTCGCTGGCTACACACTATACATTACTCAGCTCGTGTAGACCGTTCTCTCTCGCTGGCTACACACTATACATTACTCAGCTCGTGTAGACCGTTCTCTCTCGCTGGCTACACACTATACATTACTCAGCTCGTGTAGACCGTTCTCTCTCGCTGGCTACACACTTATACCTTACTCTCCTCTACTCTCCATTACTCTCCTCTCCGGGCTCTATCTCTGCACCTTCGTCTTCATTCTTAGATGGTTCCACTTCTGCCCCTGCTCCTCTGTGCATCACCTTATATACCCCTTCTTCCCGGGAGACGGAGCGGATGCGGACCTCAACGTCGGCACCGCTCCTCAGTTACCCAATCCCCACGCGCTATCCCTACGATCCGGTTCCGCTCAGCGCGTGTTTCCACTCCCCGACCAATCACACCGCGCTGCTACCCGATCACTCCCTCTGGGCGCGTCACCGGCACACAGCCAATCAGCAGCACTACCCCCACCCGCGCACTGACGCCTGCTCCTCCCCGTCAGCGCGCGTCACCACACACACACCCGTACATACGCGCTGGCACACGACATATACACCCAGCGCGTATCACCACTACATCACCCCCTCCCACATAGCTCGCAGCCGGCCCGGCTGCTAACAACAACCAACCGCGACGATAAAACGACAACCAACAAAAAAAAACCCCGTAACCCCCCGAGTGTGCCCCGTAACATAACACAACAACAACAACAACAAGAATAACTATGTACAGATTGACAATGAACCCGAAAAGTCAACAATAACACGATACGAGCAAATTCGAAACGAACGCGCCCCACGTCCCTGCGACTACACGCAGTGACGAGGCGCTCCAACTGCCCCGACTCCTCACGAGGCAGGTCATGCAAAGTAGCACGACCTGGCGCGAGTCCGTCTGGCTGGTCCATCGTATGGGGCGGGACACTGACGACCGTCCGGCGGTTCCGGCTGCTCCAGACGGCGCGGAACGGGCCTGAAAGGGCCGGCCCCGCCGCGGAGATCCGGCCGCCGGTGATCGGCAGCTGTCAGTTCCGAGACACCTGGGAGCAGATCAGGCGAAAATACGTGTGGATCAGGCAGAGACATTTCCCCCTCTGGGTCGCCGGTCACGTCACACGCCCGGCCATCACGACACAAGGGGAGGCCATATGGAGGCGAGAACGGTTTCAGTCGGGAGGGGTGAACGTACCACCGGCGCTTTCCCCACTTTATCTGAACGCACTGGGGCCGTGCAACGCGCACGACCTCCACGGGTCCCCTCCACGGTCTCAACAATTTAGGCGACGTAGCCAAGGGTGCCTGAGGGCAATGCAGCCAGGCCCTGTCACCTGGTTTCCATTCGTGCATGGACACCTTCCGTGCCCGCAACCGTTCATTAGCAATTTGGCGAGCCCGCGAATTAAGCCGCGCGGCCTCCCTCGCCTCTGTCAGCTTGTGAATATTAAACTTAATATGTTCTGCCAAATTAGAATTAGTTCGTGGAGCGGACAGGCCAAGTTGCGTTTCTATTGGCGGGTCAGCTTCCCGACCGTACATCAAATAGAATGGGGAAAACCCCGTAGCTGCATGGGGGGCCATTCTATACGCGGCAAGGACTCCCGGGACCTGCAGGTCCCAATCTACATGTGCCTCGCACACCTGCTGGCACAGCATGGAAGTCAAGGTTTTGTGGAGTCTCTCCACCATCCCGTCAGTCTGCGGGTGGTACGGGGAGGTACGCACCTTCTTGGTACCCAACAGATCGCACACCTCTTGCAACAATTTACTCGAAAAATTTTTACCTTGGTCGGTCAGCAGGCGTTCGGGAGCCCCCTTGTCCAGGACATAGCCCTGGACGAAGGCATCCGTCACAGCCGCTGCCGACTGGTTAGCGAGAGGCCACGCCATAGGCCATCGGGTAAAGTATTCGACCCCCACTAACAAATATTTATTCCCTCTCGGCGTGACTGGGAAGGGCCCCAAAATATCGAGTGCAACGAGCTCGTTGGTACGCGAGACCTGAATAGATTGCAGCGGTGGATTAGCTGCCACGGCCGGTGGTTTACGCCTGGCGCACTCAACGCACCCCTTCAGAATATGCACCACATCACTTCCCATTCCCGGCCAGTAATAGTCACGCTGAAGCAGGGCAAGCGTCTTGTTAACTCCCAAGTGCAAGAGGCGTTCGTGTGCCGCCAAGACAACCCTCCCCCTCACAGCGGAAGGCACCACGAGTGCGTTCCGCCGGGACAAACTGTCCCATTTCAATAACACGCCCCGCTCAAGTACATAGGAGCCGGTACGCTCCTGGTCCCCCTCGGGACCCCCAACCTTGCGGCGCAATGCTAGCAGCGAGCTGTCCGCCATCTGGAGGCGGCCCCATTCGCTGAGCGACAGCGAGAGCAGCGAGTCCCGACCCTGAGAGGCAGTGGAATCATCCCCGATCGGTGCGCCCGCTGTCGCAGCCAGTGCCCCCATCTCCCCCGCAAGCGTCGGTTTACAGCGCGCCGATCCCGACAAACACGCGCATTCATCACAAGGCAACAACCGCGACAAGCAATCGGCATTCGTGTGTCGCAACCCCTTACGGTACGTAGTCGTAAACTGATAGTCCTGGAGGACTTCCAACCAACGCGACAACTGGCCCGAGGGCTGGGCGACCCTCAATGAATACTGTAGCGCCGCGTGGTCCGTTCGGACTGTAAAGTGACGACCATAAAGATATGGCCTAAACTGCTGCACAAAAAAAACAATGGCAAGCAGCTCGCGACGGGTGACACAGTAGCGCTGCTCCGCCGGAGACAACACCCTACTACCGTAGGCGACAACTCTTTCGACACCCCCAACGACTTGGGATAGCACCCCCCCAATGCCCGTGTTGCTAGCATCCGTGTCCAGCAAAAAGGGACTGGCAAAATCGGGATAACACAAGGGTGGGGCACCCACCAAGGCGTCCCGGAGGGAGCGAAACGCGGCCTCCTCCTCCGGTCCCCATTTGAACTTCACTCCCTTCGCCGTTAGAGCGTGCAAGGGTTTTGCAATAGTGGCGAAGTGCTCAACGAACCGCCGATAATAAGAAGCAAACCCGATGAAACTACGCACGTCGGAAACGGACGTAGGTGTCGGCCACGAACCGACACAATCCGTCTTCGCGGGATCGGTGGAGATCCCCGAAGAATCGACAATGTGACCCAAGTATCTAACGGACCTACGAAGGAGGTGACATTTGGCCGGTTTAAATTTCAACTTAGCCGATCGCATTCGCAAGAACACCCCTCTCAATCGCCGGAGGTGTTCCTCAAACGTTCTACTGAAAACAATGACATCGTCCATATAAATCAAGCATGTATCCCACTGCAAGCCCGACAAAACCAGCTCCATAAGTCGCTGAAACGTCGCTGGAGAGGAGTGAAGTCCCATGGGTAACCGGTTAAACTGGAACAGCCCCCCTGGAGTCCGAAATGCTGTCTTAGGTTTCGACTCTTCGTCGAGCGGCAACTGCCAAAACCCCGATAACAAATCAAGAGTCGAAAAATATCGCGCACCAGACAATGCATCGAGGGACTCATCCATCCTGGGGAGCGGATATGCGTCAGCCACAGAGATCTTATTCAGGCGACGGAAATCAACGCAGAATCGCAGGGACCCGTCCTGCTTCTTAACCAGCACAATAGGCGCTCCCCACGGGCTAGAGGAGGGCGAAATAATATCGGCTTCTAGCATATCGTTAACAGCCGACTGAACATGTTCCTTCTCCACGGGACTCAGTCGGAAGGGATTTAGCCTGACCGGCGCCGCATCGCCCGTTTCAATGTGATGGTGCAACAAATCCGTGCACCCAATGTCATACTTATGTTTACTGAATACATCAGAGAATTCAATGAGCAACTCGCGCAGCGCACCCAACTGCGCCGCCGACAAATCGTCCGAGGCGGCACATAACGAATGGACCCACTCAAGGTCTTCCCTTGGCTCAACGTTCCGCGCGGGGCTCGAGCCCACCTGCGCAACCAACCCATCATCCCCAGGGACCTGCGCCGCGTGAGCCAGCACGGTGCCCTGCGGAATGACAGCTGGTCGCGACCCCGCGTTCAAAACCATCACAAACGGATCCCTGTCAGCCCGCACCAAAGTGTGAGCCACCGATAAATCAAGACCCCCGACAGCCTTGTTAGAAGGACCCAAAAGCATACTCTGTCCCGAAGCCTCCCTCACCCATGGTTTCCGCAACCGGAGGGGAATCAACATCTGTGAACCCGGGGGCACTTGCACTGTCTGCGTCGCCACCGCTTGTATCGTAGCGCACGCCGTCCGAATGTCAGTAGGGCCCGTCAAAAGTTAAATCCGGCGACCCGATGGCAGTTCAATGCATCGTTGATCGATAAGAATTTTAATGGGCATTTTAGCCAAAAAGTCAGTGCCCAAAAGACACGGAACTGCCAAAGAAGACGAAACGAAAACGGGTCCCGACAATTTGATATCTCCAATGCAAATGGACGCCCTAACCTGACCGATAATGCCCAACGATCCCCCATTAGCGGCGTAAAATGGCACATCCACTGGAAGCAGCGGACGACATTGGACCGGAAGAATATTATAAATGAGGTCCGATATAATAGTTGCCGATGCCCCCGTGTCCACTAACACCCTAATCTCAACCCCATCAATAGATCCCGTAACAACGGACGAACCCGCCGAAGCAGCCACAATTCTATGCCCCAATTCCGCCCATTCAATGTCTCCCTGGTCCCGGCCGAACCCCCCTCGCCGAACCGAATCCCCGAACCTTAACCGGCCCTCCTCCGCCGCAACGCGGCGTCCCATGTGTGCCGAATAAACAGGCCGAGCGTGTGAGGTGCCGCGACTTGCCGGGGATTGTAGAGATGACTTGGGCTCTCGGTCGTCGTCCAGCCGAGCTCCCATGGCGCGCTGCCGCGGAGCGCGGCACCCGGACGCCACGTGGCCCCGGAGGCCGCAGTTATAGCACGTGACGAGGGTCGGAGTAGATCTTGGTTGCTCCGACTTTCGGCCCGATCGCAGAGGCGACCGGGCCCCCGGCCTCCAATCCCCTGGTCGTCCCGTGGCGAACGCCTCCTCTCGTGGGCTGACGACTTGGGGTTCGGCGACCACCAAACCCGGGGCTGCGACGACAGCAGCGTTGCAACCAACGCCTTGCTTCCGTTGTAGGGCCTCGTGCGCTTGAATACTCGTGGCGACTCTCAAAGAAGAAATATCAATCTCGTCAGCTGTGTTGATAGGGACCCCCAGGTCCTGCGCCAACTTGAGCAGCTGCTCCAAAACCATCGCGTCTTGGCCCTCCTCGTCCATCCGAGGGAACGCAGCATCAGCAAGAGCCAGCAACGCCGTGCGATAGGCCAGCGCGGTCTCCGTGGCCGCTTTCCGTCTTGCGTAGAACTGATGGCGGCACGTAGAGGGAGGCCCGTAGACCCTGGCCAACAAACCCAGCGCATCCTTCAGCGTGGAGCGGTCCGACTTCCGTGCAGCCCTGAAGGCCGCGAGCGCATCGTCGTCCAGCATGGCGGGCAATGCCCGCAGCGCCGTAGCATCGGACCACGCTGACATCTCTTGATGCGCCAAAAACCTTCGCTGAAATTGGCCCCAGTCTCCGCCTTCCGCCTTGAAGGCTGACAACGTGGGCAGGCGCTGCTGAAAAATGAAGTCATCCGCCTCGTGGTTCCTCTCCGCCTGTCCGTCGGTGTCTAAGATGGCGGCTCCAGCAGCAGACGTAAGATGGCGGACCCCCTCGCGCGCTGATGACGTCGATGCGCGCGCTTGGGAACCCACCACCACGTGGCGCTCGCCGTTCCCGCCAAAAGTAGGCCCAGGCGCAATGGCGGGAATCCCCCATTCGTTTTGGCGGGAATCTGCGGGGCGACCTTGTAAAATGTCCCCCACCGTCCCCGCCCCTCCCGACGAGCTGATCTCCGCCAAGATGGACGCGGCGGCGAGCAGCAGCTCCGCCAGTCGGGAGTGCGCCTCACGAAGCCCGGCGTCTGTCCCCGGTCGCTCGGCCGGCGCCGTCGACGGACCCTGCAGCGTGGGCAAGTCCTCTTCCTCACCCCCCGCCACCAGCGGCCCCGAGTCGTCCAGGTCTTCCTCGCGGTCAATCCCGTGGGTCCTACGGGTCTTCCTCGTCTCCATACTTGGAAGCCCGTTTCACTTCTGACGCCAGATGAAGTATTGGAAAATGACGGCAGGAAACTCCTTGACGGGAACACACTTCTTTTATTAAATCTTGACTTGTAACAATACAACGCGTGGCCTCTCTTCTTCACAATGCGCTTCTCTTGACTCTGGATTCTGTGCTGCCGGCTCTCTGTGCCTCGTGTAGACTCCGCGCCTCGGCTACACTCCTCTCTCGCCTCGTGTAGACTCTGCGCCTCTGCTACACTCTCCACTCGCCTCGTGTAGACTTTGCATCTCTCTCTCTGGCTACACCGTATGCATACTCGGCTCGTGTAGACCTTCCTTTCTCTCTGGCTACACCGTATGCATACTCGGCTCGTGTAGACCGTTCTCTCTCGCTGGCTACACACTATACATTACTCAGCTCGTGTAGACCGTCAGCTCGTGTAGACCGTTCTCTCTCGCTGGCTACACACTATACATTACTCAGCTCGTGTAGACCGTTCTCTCTCGCTGGCTACACACTATACATTACTCAGCTCGTGTAGACCGTTCTCTCTCGCTGGCTACACACTATACATTACTCAGCTCGTGTAGACCGTTCTCTCTCGCTGGCTACACACTATACATTACTCAGCTCGTGTAGACCGTTCTCTCTCGCTGGCTACACACTTATACCTTACTCTCCTCTACTCTCCATTACTCTCCTCTCCGGGCTCTATCTCTGCACCTTCGTCTTCATTCTTAGATGGTTCCACTTCTGCCCCTGCTCCTCTGTGCATCACCTTATATACCCCTTCTTCCCGGGAGACGGAGCGGATGCGGACCTCAACGTCGGCACCGCTCCTCAGTTACCCAATCCCCACGCGCTATCCCTACGATCCGGTTCCGCTCAGCGCGTGTTTCCACTCCCCGACCAATCACACCGCGCTGCTACCCGATCACTCCCTCTGGGCGCGTCACCGGCACACAGCCAATCAGCAGCAATACCCCCACCCGCGCACTGACGCCTGCTCCTCCCCGTCAGCGCGCGTCACCACACACACACCCGTACATACGCGCTGGCACACGACATATACACCCAGCGCGTATCACCACTACAGATGTGATGGATGTGGTGGATGTGGTGGATGTGATGTGGTGGATGTGATGGATGTGGTGGATGTGGTGGATGTGATGTGGTGGATGTGGTGGATGTGATGTGATGGATGTGGTGAATGTGGTGGATGTGATGGATGTGATGGATGTGGTGGATATGGTGGATGTGATGTGGTGGATGTGGTGGATGTGATGGATGTGATGTGATAGATGTGGTGGATGTGGTGGATGTGATGTGGTGGATGTGATGTGGTGGATGTGATGTGGTGGATGTGGTGGATGTGGTGGATGTGATGTGATGGATGTGATGGATGTGGTGGATGTGATGTGGTGGATGTGGTGGATGTGATGTAATGGATGTGGTGGATGTGATGGATGTGGTGGATGTGATGTGGTGGATGTGATGTGGTGGATGTGATGGATGTGATGGATGTGATGTGGTGGATATGGTGGATGTGATGGATGTGGTGGATGTGATGGATGTGATGTGGTGGAGGTGGTGGATGTGGTGGATGTGATGTGGTGGATGTGGTGGATGTGATGGATGTGATGAATGTGATGTGGTGGATGTGATGTGGTGGATGTGGTGGATGTGATGGATGTGGTGGATGTGATGTGGTGGATGTGGTGGATGTGGTGGATGTGATGTGATGGATGTGGTGGATGTGGTGGATATGATGGATGTGATGGATGTGGTGGATGTGATGTGGTGGATGTGGTGGATGTGGTGGATGTGATGTGATGGATGTGGTGGATGTGGTGGATATGATGGATGTGGTGGATGTTGTGGATGTGATGTGGTGGATGTGGTGGATGTGGTGGATGTGATGTGGTGGATGTGATGGATGTGGTGGATGTGGTGGATGTGATGTGGTGGATGTGGTGGATGTGATGTGATGGATGTGGTGGATGTGGTGGATGTGATGGATGTGATGGATGTGGTGGATATGGTGGATATGATGTGGTGGATGTGGTGGATGTGATGGATGTGGTGGATGTGGTGTGGTGGATATGATGGATGTGATGGATGTGGTGGATGCGATGTGGTGGATGTGATGTGGTGGATGTGATGTGGTGGATGTGATGTGGTGGATGTGATGGATGTGGTGGATGTGATGTGGTGGATGTGGTGGATGTGATGTGGTGGATGTGATGGATGTGATGGATGTGGTGGATGTGGTGGATGTGATGTGGTGGATGTGGTGGATGTGATGTGGTGGATGTGATGGATGTGATGGATGTGGTGAATGTGGTGGATGTGATGTGGTGGATGTGGTGGATGTGATGTGATGGATGTGGTGGATGTGGTGGATGTGATGGATGTGATGGATGTGATGTGGTGGATGTGGTGGATGTGATGTGGTGGATGTGATGGATGTGATGTGATGGATGTGGTGGATGTGGTGGATGTGATGTGGTAGATGTGATGGATGTGGTGGATGTGATGTGGTGGATATGATGGATGTGGTGGATGTGATGTGGTGGATGCGATGTGGTGGATGTGATGTGGTGGATGTGGTGGATGTGATGGATGTGGTGGATGTGGTCAATGTGATGGATGTGGTGGATGTGGTGGATGTGATGGATGTGATGGATGTGGTGGAGGTGGTGGATGTGGTGGATGTGATGTGATGGATGTGGTGGATGTGGTGGATGTGATAGATGTGGTGGATGTGGTGGATGTGATGGATGTGATGAATGTGGTGGATGTGATGTGGTGGATGTGGTGGATGTGATAGATGTGATGTGGTGGAGGTGGTGGATGTGGTGGATGTGATGTGATGGATGTGGTGGATGTGATGGATGTGGTGGATGTGGTGGATGTGATGTGGTGGATGTGGTGGATGTGATGGATGTGATGAATGTGGTGGATGTGATGTGGTGGATGTGGTGGATGTGGTGGATGTGATGTGGTGGATGTGATGTGGTGGATGTGATGGATGTGGTGGATGTGATGTGGTGGATGTGGTGGATGTGATGTGGTGGATGTGATGGATGTGGTAGATGTGGTGGATGTGATGGATGTGGTGGATGTGGTGTGGTGGATGTGATGTATGTGGTGGATGTGATGTGGTGGATATGATGGATGTGGTGGATGTGATGTTGTGGATGCGATGTGGTGGATGTGATGTGGTGGATGTGGTGGATGTGATGGATGTGGTGGATGTGGTGAATGTGATGGATGTGGTGGATGTGGTGGATGTGGTGGATGTGATGTAGTGGATGTGATGGATGTGATGGATGTGGTGGATGTGGTGGATGTGATGTAGTGGATGTGATGGATGTGATGGATGTGGTGGATGTGGTGGATGTGATGTGGTGGATGTGGTGGATGTGATGTGATGGATGTGGTGGATGTGGTGGATGTGATGGATGTGATGGATGTGGTGGATATGGTGGATGTGATGTGGTGGATGTGGTGGATGTGATGTGGTGGATGTGATGCATGTGATGTGATGGATGTGGTGGATGTGGTGGATGTGATGTGGTGGATGTGATGGATGTGGTGGATGTGGTGGATGTGATGTGATGGATGTGGTGGATGTGGTGGATGTGATGGATGTGATGGATGTGGTGGATATGGTGGATGTGATGTGGTGGATGTGGTGGATGTGATGGATGTGATGTGATAGATGTGGTGGATGTGGTGGATGTGATGTGGTGGATGTGATGTGGTGGATGTGATGTGGTGGATGTGGTGGATGTGGTGGATGTGATGGATGTGGTGGATGTGGTGTGGTGGATATGATGGATGTGGTGGATGTGATGGATGTGGTGGATGCGATGTGGTGGATGTGATGTGGTGGATGTGATGTGGTGGATGTGATGTGGTGGATGTGATGGATGTGGTGGATGTGATGTGGTGGATGTGGTGGATGTGATGTGGTGGATGTGATGGATGTGATGGATGTGGTGGATGTGATGTGGTGGATGTGATGGATGTGATGGATGTGGTGGATGTGGTGGATGTGATGTGGTGGATGTGGTGGATGTGATGTGATGGATGTGGTGGATGTGGTGGATGTGATGGATGTGATGGATGTGATGTGGTGGATGTGGTGGATGTGATGTGGTGGATGTGATGGATGTGATGTGATGGATGTGGTGGATGTGGTGGATGTGATGTGGTAGATGTGATGGATGTGGTGGATGTGATGTGGTGGATATGATGGATGTGGTGGATGTGATGTGGTGGATGCGATGTGGTGGATGTGATGTGGTGGATGTGGTGGATGTGATGGATGTGGTGGATGTGGTCAATGTGATGGATGTGGTGGATGTGGTGGATGTGATGGATGTGATGGATGTGGTGGAGGTGGTGGATGTGGTGGATGTGATGTGATGGATGTGGTGGATGTGGTGGATGTGATAGATGTGGTGGATGTGGTGGATGTGATGGATGTGATGAATGTGGTGGATGTGGTGGATGTGATAGATGTGATGTGGTGGAGGTGGTGGATGTGGTGGATGTGATGTGATGGATGTGGTGGATGTGATGGATGTGGTGGATGTGGTGGATGTGGTGGATGTGATGTGGTGGATGTGGTGGATGTGACGGATGTGGTGGATGTGGTGGATGTGATGTGGTGGATGTGATGTGGTGGATGTGATGGATGTGGTGGATGTGATGTGGTGGATGTGGTGGATGTGATGTGGTGGATGTGATGGATGTGGTAGATGTGGTGGATGTGATGGATGTGGTGGATGTGGTGTGGTGGATGTGATGTATGTGGTGGATGTGATGTGGTGTGATAGATGTGATGTGGTGGAGGTGGTGGATGTGGTGGATGTGATGTGATGGATGTGGTGGATGTGATGGATGTGGTGGATGTGGTGGATGTGGTGGATGTGATGTGGTGGATGTGGTGGATGTGATGGATGTGATGAATGTGGTGGATGTGATGTGGTGGATGTGGTGGATGTGGTGGATGTGATGTGGTGGATGTGATGTGGTGGATGTGATGGATGTGGTGGATGTGATGTGGTGGATGTGGTGGATGTGATGTGGTGGATGTGATGGATGTGGTAGATGTGGTGGATGTGATGGATGTGGTGGATGTGGTGTGGTGGATGTGATGTATGTGGTGGATGTGATGTGGTGGATATGATGGATGTGGTGGATGTGATGTTGTGGATGCGATGTGGTGGATGTGATGTGGTGGATGTGGTGGATGTGATGGATGTGGTGGATGTGGTGAATGTGATGGATGTGGTGGATGTGGTGGATGTGGTGGATGTGATGTGGTGGATGTGATGGATGTGATGGATGTGGTGGATGTGGTGGATGTGATGTGGTGGATGTGGTGGATGTGATGGATGTGGTGGATGTGATGGATGTGATGGATGTGATGTGGTGGATGTGGTGGATGTGATGGATGTGGTGGATGTGATGGATGTGATGTGGTGGAGGTGGTAGATGTGATGGATGTGATGAATGTGGTGGATGTGGTGGATGTGATAGATGTGATGTGGTGGAGGTGGTGGATGTGGTGGATGTGATGTGATGGATGTGGTGGATGTGATGGATGTGGTGGATGTGGTGGATGTGGTGGATGTGATGTGGTGGATGTGGTGGATGTGACGGATGTGATGAATGTGGTGGATGTGATGTGGTGGATGTGGTGGATGTGGTGGATGTGATGTGGTGGATGTGATGTGGTGGATGTGATGGATGTGGTGGATGTGATGTGGTGGATGTGGTGGATGTGATGTGGTGGATGTGATGGATGTGGTAGATGTGGTGGATGTGATGGATGTGGTGGATGTGGTGTGGTGGATGTGATGTATGTGGTGGATGTGATGTGGTGTGATAGATGTGATGTGGTGGAGGTGGTGGATGTGGTGGATGTGATGTGATGGATGTGGTGGATGTGATGGATGTGGTGGATGTGGTGGATGTGGTGGATGTGATGTGGTGGATGTGGTGGATGTGATGGATGTGATGAATGTGGTGGATGTGATGTGGTGGATGTGGTGGATGTGGTGGATGTGATGTGGTGGATGTGATGTGGTGGATGTGATGGATGTGGTGGATGTGATGTGGTGGATGTGGTGGATGTGAAGTGGTGGATGTGATGGATGTGGTAGATGTGGTGGATGTGATGGATGTGGTGGATGTGGTGTGGTGGATGTGATGTATGTGGTGGATGTGATGTGGTGGATATGATGGATGTGGTGGATGTGATGTTGTGGATGCGATGTGGTGGATGTGATGTGGTGGATGTGGTGGATGTGATGGATGTGGTGGATGTGGTGAATGTGATGGATGTGGTGGATGTGGTGGATGTGGTGGATGTGATGTGGTGGATGTGATGGATGTGATGGATGTGGTGGATGTGGTGGATGTGATGTGGTGGATGTGGTGGATGTGATGTGATGGATGTGGTGGATGTGGTGGATGTGATGGATGTGATGGATGTGGTGGATATGGTGGATGTGATGTGGTGGATGTGATGCATGTGATGTGGTGGATGTGATGGATGTGGTGGATGTGGTGGATGTGATGTGATGGATGTGGTGGATGTGGTGGATGTGATGTGGTGGATGTGATGGATGTGGTGGATGTGGTGGATGTGATGTGATGGATGTGATGGATGTGGTGGATGTGATGTGGTGGATGTGGTGGATGTGATGTAATGGATGTGGTGGATGTGATGGATGTGGTGGATGTGATGTGGTGGATGTGATGTGGTGGATGTGATGGATGTGATGGATGTGGTGGATGTGATGGATGTGATGGATGTGATGTGGTGGATGTGGTGGATGTGATGGATGTGGTGGATGTGATGGATGTGATGTGGTGGAGGTGGTGGATGTGGTGGATGTGATGTGGTGGATGTGGTGGATGTGATGGATGTGATGAATGTGATGTGGTGGATGTGATGTGGTGGATGTGGTGGATGTGATGGATGTGGTGGATGTGATGTGGTGGATGTGGTGGATGTGGTGGATGTGATGTGATGGATGTGGTGGATGTGGTGGATATGATGGATGTGGTGGATGTTGTGGATGTGATGTGGTGGATGTGCTGGATGTGGTGGATGTGATGTGGTGGATGTGGTGGATGTGATGGATGTGATGGATGTGGTGGATGTGATGTGGTGGATGTGGTGGATGTGGTGGATGTGATGTGATGGATGTGGTGGATGTGGTGGATATGATGGATGTGGTGGATGTGGTGGATGTGATGTGGTGGATGTGCTGGATGTGGTGGATGTGATGTGGTGGATGTGGTGGATGTGATGGATGTGGTGGATGTGGTGGATGTGATGTGGTGGATGTGATGGATGTGGTGGATGTGGTGGATGTGATGTGGTGGATGTGGTGGATGTGATGTGATGGATGTGGTGGATGTGGTGGATGTGATGGATGTGATGGATGTGGTGGATATGGTGGATGTGATGTGGTGGATGTGGTGGATGTGATGGATGTGATGTGATAGATGTGGTGGATGTGGTGGATGTGATGTGGTGGATGTGATGTGGTGGATGTGATGTGGTGGATGTGGTGGATGTGGTGGATGTGATGGATGTGGTGGATGTGGTGTGGTGGATATGATGGATGTGGTGGATGTGGTGGATGCGATGTGGTGGATGTGATGTGGTGGATGTGATGTGGTGGATGTGATGTGGTGGATGTGATGGATGTGGTGGATGTGATGTGGTGGATGTGGTGGATGTGATGTGGTGGATGTGATGGATGTGATGGATGTGGTGGATGTGGTGGATGTGATGTGGTGGATGTGGTGCATGTGATGTGGTGGATGTGATGGATGTGATGGATGTGGTGGATGTGGTGGATGTGATGTGGTGGATGTGGTGGATGTGATGTGATGGATGTGGTGGATGTGGTGGATGTGATGGATGTGATGGATGTGATGTGGTGGATGTGGTGGATGTGATCTGGTGGATGTGATGGATGTGATGTGATGGATGTGGTGGATGTGATGTGGTAGATGTGATGGATGTGGTGGATGTGAAGGATGTGGTGGATGTGGTGGATGTGATGGATGTGGTGGATGTGGTGTGGTGGATGTGATGGATGTGGTGGATGCGATGTGGTGGATGTAATGTGGTGGATGTGGTGGATGTGATGTGGTGGATGTGATGTGATGGATGTGGTGGATGTGGTGGATGTGATGGATGTGGTGGATGCGATGTGGTGGATGTGATGTGGTGGATGTGGTGGATGTGGTGGATGTGATGTGGTGGATGTGATGTGGTGGATGTGATGGATGTGGTGGATGTGATGTGGTGGATGTGGTGGATGTGATGTGGTGGATGTGATGGATGTGGTAGATGCGGTGGATGTGATGAATGTGGTGGATGTGATGTGGTGGATGTGATGGATGTGGTGGATGTGATGTGGTGGATATGATGGATGTGGTGGATGTGATGTGGTGGATGCGATGTGGTGGATGTGATGTGGTGGATGTGGTGGATGTGATGGATGTGGTGGATGTGGTCAATGTGATGGATGTGGTGGATGTGGTGGATGTGATGGATGTGATGGATGTGGTGGAGGTGGTGGATGTGGTGGATGTGATGTGATGGATGTGGTGGATGTGGTGGATGTGATAGATGTGGTGGATGTGGTGGATGTGATGGATGTGATGGATGTGGTGGATGTGATGGATGTGATGGATGTGGTGGAGGTGGTGGATGTGGTGGATGTGATGTGATGGATGTGGTGGATGTGGTGGATGTGATAGATGTGGTGGATGTGGTGGATGTGATGGATGTGATGAATGTGGTGGATGTGATGTGGTGGATGTGGTGGATGTGATAGATGTGATGTGGTGGAGGTGGTGGATGTGGTGGATGTGATGTGATGGATGTGGTGGATGTGATGGATGTGGTGGATGTGGTGGATGTGGTGGATGTGATGTGGTGGATGTGGTGGATGTGATGGATGTGATGAATGTGGTGGATGTGATGTGGTGGATGTGGTGGATGTGGTGGATGTGATGTGGTGGATGTGATGTGGTGGATGTGATGGATGTGGTGGATGTGATGTGGTGGATGTGGTGGATGTGATGTGGTGGATGTGATGGATGTGGTAGATGTGGTGGATGTGATGGATGTGGTGGATGTGGTGTGGTGGATGTGATGTATGTGGTGGATGTGATGTGGTGGATATGATGGATGTGGTGGATGTGATGTTGTGGATGCGATGTGGTGGATGTGATGTGGTGGATGTGGTGGATGTGATGGATGTGGTGGATGTGGTGAATGTGATGGATGTGGTGGATGTGGTGGATGTGGTGGATGTGATGTGGTGGATGTGATGGATGTGATGGATGTGGTGGATGTGGTGGATGTGATGTGGTGGATGTGGTGGATGTGATGTGATGGATGTGGTGGATGTGGTGGATGTGATGGATGTGATGGATGTGGTGGATATGGTGGATGTGATGTGGTGGATGTGGTGGATGTGATGTGGTGGATGTGATGCATGTGATGTGATGGATGTGGTGGATGTGGTGGATGTGATGGATGTGGTGGATGTGGTGGATGTGATGTGATGGATGTGGTGGATGTGGTGGATGTGATGTGGTGGATGTGATGGATGTGGTGGAAGTGGTGGATGTGATGTGATGGATGTGATGGATGTGGTGGATGTGATGTGGTGGATGTGGTGGATGTGATGTAATGGATGTGGTGGATGTGATGGATGTGGTGGATGTGATGTGGTGGATGTGATGTGGTGGATGTGATGGATGTGATGGATGTGGTGGATGTGATGGATGTGATGGATGTGATGTGGTGGATGTGGTGGATGTGATGGATGTGGTGGATGTGATGGATGTGATGTGGTGGAGGTGGTGGATGTGGTGGATGTGATGTGGTGGATGTGGTGGATGTGATGGATGTGATGAATGTGATGTGGTGGATGTGATGTGGTGGATGTGGTGGATGTGATGGATGTGGTGGATGTGATGTGGTGGATGTGGTGGATGTGGTGGATGTGATGTGATGGATGTGGTGGATGTGGTGGATATGATGGATGTGGTGGATGTTGTGGATGTGATGTGGTGGATGTGCTGGATGTGGTGGATGTGATGTGGTGGATGTGGTGGATGTGATGG
Source organism: Lampetra planeri (assembly GCF_965212315.1). Classification (NCBI taxonomy): domain Eukaryota; kingdom Metazoa; phylum Chordata; class Hyperoartia; order Petromyzontiformes; family Petromyzontidae; genus Lampetra; species Lampetra planeri. Next base: position 3,658,722 of record NC_136183.1, read on the forward strand.
ATGTGATGGATGTGGTGGATGTGATGTGGTGGATGTGGTGGATGTGGTGGATGTGATGTGATGGATGTGGTGGATGTGGTGGATATGATGGATGTGGTGGATGTGGTGGATGTGATGTGGTGGATGTGCTGGATGTGGTGGATGTGATGTGGTGGATGTGGTGGATGTGATGGATGTGGTGGATGTGGTGGATGTGATGTGGTGGATGTGATGGATGTGGTGGATGTGGTGGATGTGATGTGGTGGATGTGGTGGATGTGATGTGATGGATGTGGTGGATGTGGTGGATGTGATGGATGTGATGGATGTGGTGGATATGGTGGATGTGATGTGGTGGATGTGGTGGATGTGATGGATGTGATGTGATAGATGTGGTGGATGTGGTGGATGTGATGTGGTGGATGTGATGTGGTGGATGTGGTGGATGTGGTGGATGTGGTGGATGTGGTGGATGTGATGGATGTGGTGGATGTGGTGTGGTGGATATGATGGATGTGGTGGATGTGATGGATGTGGTGGATGCGATGTGGTGGATGTGATGTGGTGGATGTGATGGATGTGGTGGATGTGGTGGATGTGATGTGATGGATGTGGTGGATGTGGTGGATGTGATGTGGTGGATGTGATGGATGTGGTGGATGTGATGGATGTGGTGGATGTGATGTGGTGGATGTGGTGGATGTGATGTAATGGATGTGGTGGATGTGATGGATGTGGTGGATGTGATGTGGTGGATGTGATGTGGTGGATGTGATGGATGTGATGGATGTGGTGGATGTGATGGATGTAATGGATGTGATGTGGTGGATGTGGTGGATGTGATGGATGTGGTGGATGTGATGGATGTGATGTGGTGGAGGTGGTGGATGTGGTGGATGTGATGTGGTGGATGTGGTGGATGTGATGGATGTGATGAATGTGATGTGGTGGATGTGATGTGGTGGATGTGGTGGATGTGATGGATGTGGTGGATGTGATGTGGTGGATGTGGTGGATGTGGTGGATGTGATGTGATGGATGTGGTGGATGTGGTGGATATGATCGATGTGGTGGATGTTGTGGATGTGATGTGGTGGATGTGCTGGATGTGGTGGATGTGATGTGGTGGATGTGGTGGATGTGATGGATGTGATGGATGTGGTGGATGTGATGTGGTGGATGTGGTGGATGTGGTGGATGTGATGTGATGGATGTGGTGGATGTGGTGGATATGATGGATGTGGTGGATGTGGTGGATGTGATGTGGTGGATGTGCTGGATGTGGTGGATGTGATGTGGTGGATGTGGTGGATGTGATGGATGTGGTGGATGTGGTGGATGTGATGTGGTGGATGTGATGGATGTGGTGGATGTGGTGGATGTGATGTGGTGGATGTGGTGGATGTGATGTGATGGATGTGGTGGATGTGGTGGATGTGATGGATGTGATGGATGTGGTGGATATGGTGGATGTGATGTGGTGGATGTGGTGGATGTGATGGATGTGATGTGATAGATGTGGTGGATGTGGTGGATGTGATGTGGTGGATGTGATGTGGTGGATGTGATGTGGTGGATGTGGTGGATGTGGTGGATGTGATGGATGTGGTGGATGTGGTGTGGTGGATATGATGGATGTGGTGGATGTGATGGATGTGGTGGATGCGATGTGGTGGATGTGATGTGGTGGATGTGATGTGGTGGATGTGATGTGGTGGATGTGATGAATGTGGTGGATGTGATGTGGTGGATGTGGTGGATGTGATGTGGTGGATGTGATGGATGTGATGGATGTGGTGGATGTGGTGGATGTGATGTGGTGGATGTGGTGGATGTGATGTGGTGGATGTGATGGATGTGATGGATGTGGTGGATGTGGTGGATGTGATGTGGTGGATGTGGTGGATGTGATGTGATGGATGTGGTGGATGTGGTGGATGTGATGGATGTGATGGATGTGATGTGGTGGATGTGGTGGATGTGATGTGGTGGATGTGATGGATGTGATGTGATGGATGTGGTGGATGTGGTGGATGTGATGTGGTAGATGTGATGGATGTGGTGGATGTGAAGGATGTGGTGGATGTGGTGGATGTGATGGATGTGGTGGATGTGGTGTGGTGGATGTGATGGATGTGGTGGATGCGATGTGGTGGATGTAATGTGGTGGATGTGGTGGATGTGATGTGGTGGATGTGATGTGATGGATGTGGTGGATGTGGTGGATGTGATGGATGTGGTGGATGCGATGTGGTGGATGTGATGTGGTGGATGTGGTGGATGTGGTGGATGTGATGTGGTGGATGTGATGGATGTGGTGGATGTGATGTGGTGGATGTGGTGGATGTGATGTGGTGGATGTGATGGATGTGGTAGATGCGGTGGATGTGATGAATGTGGTGGATGTGGTGTGGTGGATGTGATGGATGTGGTGGATGTGATGTGGTGGATATGATGGATGTGGTGGATGTGATGTGGTGGATGCGATGTGGTGGATGTGATGTGGTGGATGTGGTGGATGTGATGGATGTGGTGGATGTGGTCAATGTGATGGATGTGGTGGATGTGGTGGATGTGATGGATGTGATGGATGTGGTGGAGGTGGTGGATGTGATGTGATGGATGTGGTGGATGTGGTGGATGTGATAGATGTGGTGGATGTGGTGGATGTGATGGATGTGATGAATGTGGTGGATGTGATGTGGTGGATGTGGTGGATGTGATAGATGTGATGTGGTGGAGGTGGTGGATGCGGTGGATGTGATGTGATGGATGTGGTGGATGTGATGGATGTGGTGGATGTGGTGGATGTGGTGGATGTGATGTGGTGGATGTGGTGAATGTGATGGATGTGATGAATGTGGTGGATGTGATGTGGTGGATGTGGTGGATGTGGTGGATGTGATGTGGTGGATGTGATGTGGTGGATGTGATGGATGTGGTGGATGTGATGTGGTGGATGTGGTGGATGTGATGTGGTGGATGTGATGGATGTGGTAGATGTGGTGGATGTGATGGATGTGGTGGATGTGGTGTGGTGGATGTGATGTATGTGGTGGATGTGATGTGGTGGATATGATGGATGTTGTGGATGTGATGTTGTGGATGCGATGTGGTGGATGTGATGTGGTGGATGTGGTGGATGTGATGGATGTGGTGAATGTGATGGATGTGGTGGATGTGGTGGATGTGGTGGATGTGATGTGGTGGATGTGATGGATGTGATGGATGTGGTGGATGTGGTGGATGTGATGTGGTGGATGTGGTGGATGTGATGTGATGGATGTGGTGGATGTGTTGGATGTGATGTGGTGGATGTGGTGGATGTGATGTGATGGATGTGGTGGATGTGGTGGATGTGATGTGGTGGATGTGATGGATGTGGTGGATGTGGTGGATGTGATGTGATGGATGTGATGGATGTGGTGGATGTGATGTGGTGGATGTGGTGGATGTGATGTAATGGATGTGGTGGATGTGATGGATGTGGTGGATGTGATGTGGTGGATGTGATGTGGTGGATGTGATGGATGTGATGGATGTGGTGGATGTGATGGATGTAATGGATGTGATGTGGTGGATGTGGTGGATGTGATGGATGTGGTGGATGTGATGGATGTGATGTGGTGGAGGTGGTGGATGTGGTGGATGTGATGTGGTGGATGTGGTGGATGTGATGGATGTGATGAATGTGATGTGGTGGATGTGATGTGGTGGATGTGGTGGATGTGATGGATGTGGTGGATGTGATGTGGTGGATGTGGTGGATGTGGTGGATGTGATGTGATGGATGTGGTGGATGTGGTGGATATGATGGATGTGGTGGATGTTGTGGATGTGATGTGGTGGATGTGCTGGATGTGGTGGATGTGATGTGGTGGATGTGGTGGATGTGATGGATGTGATGGATGTGGTGGATGTGATGTGGTGGATGTGGTGGATGTGGTGGATGTGATGTGGTGGATGTGGTGGATGTGGTGGATATGATGGATGTGGTGGATGTGGTGGATGTGATGTGGTGGATGTGCTGGATGTGGTGGATGTGATGTGGTGGATGTGGTGGATGTGATGGATGTGGTGGATGTGGTGGATGTGATGTGGTGGATGTGATGGATGTGGTGGATGTGGTGGATGTGATGTGGTGGATGTGGTGGATGTGATGTGATGGATGTGGTGGATGTGGTGGATGTGATGGATGTGATGGATGTGGTGGATATGGTGGATGTGATGTGGTGGATGTGGTGGATGTGATGGATGTGATGTGATAGATGTGGTGGATGTGGTGGATGTGATGTGGTGGATGTGATGTGGTGGATGTGATGTGGTGGATGTGGTGGATGTGGTGGATGTGATGGATGTGGTGGATGTGGTGTGGTGGATATGATGGATGTGGTGGATGTGATGGATGTGGTGGATGCGATGTGGTGGATGTGATGTGGTGGATGTGATGTGGTGGATGTGATGGATGTGGTGGATGTGATGTGGTGGATGTGGTGGATGTGATGTGGTGGATGTGATGGATGTGATGGATGTGGTGGATGTGGTGGATGTGATGTGGTGGATGTGGTGGATGTGATGTGGTGGATGTGATGGATGTGATGGATGTGGTGGATGTGGTGGATGTGATGTGGTGGATGTGGTGGATGTGATGTGATGGATGTGGTGGATGTGGTGGATGTGATGGATGTGATGGATGTGATGTGGTGGATGTGGTGGATGTGATGTGGTGGATGTGATGGATGTGATGTGATGGATGTGGTGGATGTGGTGGATGTGATGTGGTAGATGTGATGGATGTGGTGGATGTGAAGGATGTGGTGGATGTGGTGGATGTGATGGATGTGGTGGATGTGGTGTGGTGGATGTGATGGATGTGGTGGATGCGATGTGGTGGATGTAATGTGGTGGATGTGGTGGATGTGATGTGGTGGATGTGATGTGATGGATGTGGTGGATGTGGTGGATGTGATGGATGTGGTGGATGCGATGTGGTGGATGTGATGTGGTGGATGTGGTGGATGTGGTGGATGTGATGTGGTGGATGTGATGGATGTGGTGGATGTGATGTGGTGGATGTGGTGGATGTGATGTGGTGGATGTGATGGATGTGGTAGATGCGGTGGATGTGATGAATGTGGTGGATGTGGTGTGGTGGATGTGATGGATGTGGTGGATGTGATGTGGTGGATATGATGGATGTGGTGGATGTGATGTGGTGGATGCGATGTGGTGGATGTGATGTGGTGGATGTGGTGGATGTGATGGATGTGGTGGATGTGGTCAATGTGATGGATGTGGTGGATGTGGTGGATGTGATGGATGTGATGGATGTGGTGGAGGTGGTGGATGTGATGTGATGGATGTGGTGGATGTGGTGGATGTGATAGATGTGGTGGATGTGGTGGATGTGATGGATGTGATGAATGTGGTGGATGTGATGTGGTGGATGTGGTGGATGTGATAGATGTGATGTGGTGGAGGTGGTGGATGTGGTGGATGTGATGTGATGGATGTGGTGGATGTGATGGATGTGGTGGATGTGGTGGATGTGGTGGATGTGATGTGGTGGATGTGGTGAATGTGATGGATGTGATGAATGTGGTGGATGTGATGTGGTGGATGTGGTGGATGTGGTGGATGTGATGTGGTGGATGTGATGTGGTGGATGTGATGGATGTGGTGGATGTGATGTGGTGGATGTGGTGGATGTGATGTGGTGGATGTGATGGATGTGGTAGATGTGGTGGATGTGATGGATGTGGTGGATGTGGTGTGGTGGATGTGATGTATGTGGTGGATGTGATGTGGTGGATATGATGGATGTGGTGGATGTGATGTTGTGGATGCGATGTGGTGGATGTGATGTGGTGGATGTGGTGGATGTAATGGATGTGGTGGATGTGGTGAATGTGATGGATGTGGTGGATGTGGTGGATGTGGTGGATGTGATGTGGTGGATGTGGTGGATGTGATGTGGTGGATGTGATGCATGTGATGTGATGGATGTGGTGGATGTGGTGGATGTGATGGATGTGGTGGATGTGGTGGATGTGATGTGATGGATGTGGTGGATGTGGTGGATGTGATGTGGTGGATGTGATGGATGTGGTGGATGTGGTGGATGTGATGTGATGGATGTGATGGATGTGGTGGATGTGATGTGGTGGATGTGGTGGATGTGATGTAATGGATGTGGCGGATGTGATGGATGTGGTGGATGTGATGTGGTGGATGTGATGTGGTGGATGTGATGGATGTGATGGATGTGGTGGATGTGATGGATGTGATGGATGTGATGTGGTGGATGTGGTGGATGTGATGGATGTGGTGGATGTGATGGATGTGATGTGGTGGAGGTGGTGGATGTGGTGGATGTGATGTGGTGGATGTGGTGGATGTGATGGATGTGATGAATGTGATGTGGTGGATGTGATGTGGTGGATGTGGTGGATGTGATGGATGTGGTGGATGTGATGTGGTGGATGTGGTGGATGTGATGTGATGGATGTGGTGGATGTGGTGGATATGATGGATGTGGTGGATGTTGTGGATGTGATGTGGTGGATGTGGTGGATGTGATGTGGTGGATGTGGTGGATGTGATGGATGTGGTGGATGTGGTGGATGTGATGTGGTGGATGTGATGGATGTGGTGGATGTGGTGGATGTGATGTGGTGGATGTGGTGGATGTGATGTGATGGATGTGGTGGATGTGGTGGATGTGATGGATGTGATGGATGTGGTGGATATGGTGGATGTGATGTGGTGGATGTGGTGGATGTGATGGATGTGATGTGATAGATGTGGTGGATGTGGTGGATGTGATGTGGTGGATGTGATGTGGTGGATGTGGTGGATGTGGTGGATGTGGTGGATGTGATGGATGTGGTGGATGTGGTGTGGTGGATATGATGGATGTGGTGGATGTGATGGATGTGATGTAGTGGATGTGATGTGGTGGATGTGGTGGATGTGATGTGGTGGATGTGATGTGGTGGATGTGATGGATGTGGTGGATGTGATGTGGTGGATGTGGTGGATGTGATGTGGTGGATGTGATGGATGTGATGGATGTGGTGGATGTGGTGGATGTGATGTGGTGGATGTGGTGGATGTGATGTGGTGCATGTGATGGATGTGATTGATGTGGTGGATGTGGTGGATGTGATGTGATGGATGTGGTGGATGTGGTGGATGTGATGGATGTGATGGATGTGATGTGGTGGATGTGGTGGATGTGATGTGATGGATGTGGTGGATGTGGTGGATGTGATGGATGTGATGGATGTGATGTGGTGGATGTGGTGGATGTGATGTGGTGGATGTGATGGATGTGATGTGATGGATGTGGTGGATGTGGTGGATGTGATGTGGTGGATGTGATGTGGTAGATGTGATGGATGTGGTGGATGTGATGGATGTGGTGGATGTGGTGGATGTGATGGATGTGGTTGATGTGGTGTGGTGGATGTGATGGATGTGGTGGATGTGATGGATGTGGTGGATGCGATGTGGTGGATGTAATGTGGTGGATGTGGTGGATGTGGTGGATGTGATGTGGTGGATGTGATGTGATGGATGTGGTGGATGTGGTGGATGTGATGGATGTGGTGGATGCGATGTGGTGGATGTGATGTGGTGGATGTGGTGGATGTGGTGGATCTGGTGGATGTGATGTGGTGGATGTGATGGATGTGGTGGATGTGGTGGATGCGATGTGGTGGATGTGATGTGGTGGATGTGGTGGATGTGATGGATGTGGTGGATGTGGTGGATGTGATGGATGTGATGAATGTGGTGGATGTGATGTGGTGGATGTGGTGGATGTGATGGATGTGATGTGGTGGAGGTGGTGGATGTGGTGGATGTGATGTGATGGATGTGGTGGATGTGATGGATGTGGTGGATGTGGTGGATGTGGTGGATGTGATGTGGTGGATGTGGTGGATGTGATGAATGTGGTGGATGTGATGTGGTGGATGTGGTGGATGTGGTGGATGTGATGTGGTGGATGTGATGTGGTGGATGTGATGGATGTGGTGGATGTGATGTGGTGGATGTGGTGGATGTGATGTGGTGGATGTGATGGATGTGGTAGATGTGGTGGATGTGATGGATGTGGTGGATGTGATGTATGTGGTGGATGTGATGTGGTGGATATGATGGATGTGGTGGATGCGATGTGGTGGATGTGATGTGGTGGATGTGGTGGATGTGGTGGATGTGATGGATGTGATGGATGTGGTGGAGGTGGTGGATGTGGTGGATGTGATGTGATGGATGTGGTGGATGTGGTGGATGTGATGGATGTGGTGGATGTGGTGGATGTGGTGGATGTGATGGATGTGATTAATGTGGTGGATGTGATGTGGTGGATGTGGTGGATGTGATGGATGTGGTGGATGTGATGTGGTGGATGTGGTGGATGTGATGTGATGGATGTGGTGGATGTGATGGATGTAGTGGATGTGGTGGATGTGATGGATGTGGTGGATGTGGTAGATGTGATGTGGTGGATGTGGTGGATGTGGTGGATGTGATGTGGTGGATGTGGTGGATGTGATGGATGTGGTGGATGTGGTGGATGTGATGTGGTGGATGTGGTGGATGTGATGTGATGGATGTGGTGGATGTGGTGGATGTGATGTGGTGGATGTGATGGATGTGATGGATGTGGTGGATGTGGTGGATGTGATGTGGTGGATGTGGTGGATGTGATGTGATGGATGTGGTGGATGTGGTGGATGTGATGGATGTGATGGATGTGGTGTATATGGTGGATGTGATGTGGTGGATGTGGTGGATGTGATGTGGTGGATGTGGTGGATGTGATGTGGTGGATGTGATGGATGTGGTGGATGTGATGTGGTAGATGTGGTGGATGTGATGTGGTGGATGTGATGGATGTGGTGGATGTGGTGTGGTGGATGTGGTGGATGTGATGTGATGGATGTGGTGGATGTGATAGATGTGATGGATGCGATGGATGTGGTGGATGTGATGTGGTGGATGTGGTGGATGTAATGTGGTGGATGTGATGGATGTGATGTGATGGATGTGGTGGATGTGGTGGATGTGATGTGGTGGATGTGATGGATGTGGTGGATGTGATGGATGTGGTGGATGTGGTGGATGTGATGGATGTGGTGGATGTGGTGTGGTGGATGTGATGGATGTGGTGGATGTGTTGGATGTGGTGGATGCGATGTGGTGGATGTGATGTGGTGGATGTGGTGGATGTGGTGGATGTGATGTGGTGGATGTGATGTGGTGGATGTGATGTGGTGGATGTGATGGATGTGATGTGGTGTATGTGGTGGATGTGATGTGGTGGATGTGATGGATGTGGTAGATGTGGTGGATGTGATGTGATGGATGTGATGGATGTGGTGGATGTGGTGGATGTGATGTGATGGATGTGGTGGATGTGATGGATGTGATGGATGTGGTGTATATGGTGGATGTGATGTGGTGGATGTGGTGGATGTGATGTGGTGGATGTGGTGGATGTGATGTGGTGGATGTGATGGATGTGGTGGATGTGATGTGGTGGATGTGGTGGATGTGATGTGGTGGATGTGATGGATGTGGTGGATGTGGTGTGGTGGATGTGGTGGATGTGATGTGATGGATGTGGTGGATGTGGTGGATGTGATGGATGTGATGGATGTGGTGGATGTGATGTGGTGGATGTGGTGGATGTAATGTGGTGGATGTGATGGATGTGATGTGATGGATGTGGTGGATGTGGTGGATGTGATGTGGTGGATGTGATGGATGTGGTGGATGTGATGGATGTGGTGGATGTGATGGATGTGGTGGATGTGGTGTGGTGGATGTGATGGATGTGGTGGATGTGATGGATGTGGTGGATGCGATGTGGTGGATGTGATGTGGTGGATGTGGTGGATGTGATGTGGTGGATGTGATGTGGTGGATGTGATGGATGTGGTGGATGTGATGTGGTGTATGTGGTGGATGTGATAGATGTGGTAGATGTGGTGGATGTGATGGATGTGGTGGATGTGGTGTGGTGGATGTGATGGATGTGGTGGCTGTGATGTGGTGGATATGATGGATGTGGTGGATGTGATGTGGTGGATGCGATGTGGTGGATGTGATGTGGTGGATGTGGTGGATGTGATGGATGTGGTGGATGTGGTGAATGTGATGGATGTGGTGGATGTGGTGGATGTGATGGATGTGGTGGAGGTGGTGGATGTGGTGGATGTGATGTGAAGGATGTGGTGGATGTGGTGGATGTGGTGGATGTGATGGATGTGGTGGATGTGGTGGATGTGATGGATGTGATGAATGTGGTGGATGTGATGTGGTGGATGTGGTGGATGTGGTGGATGTGATGGATGTGGTGGATGTGTTGTGGTGGATGTGGTGGATGTGGTGGATGTGATGTGATGGATGTGGTGGATGTGGTGGATGTGATGGATGTGGTGGATGTGGTGGATGTGATGTGGTAAATGTGGTGGATGTGATGGATGTGATGGATGTGGTGGATGTGATGTGGTGGATGTGGTGGATGTGATGGATGTGGTGGATGTGATGGATGTGGTGGATGTGATGTGGTGCATGTGGTGGATGTGATGTGGTGGATGTGATGTATGTGGTGGATGTGGTGGATGTGATGGATGTGGTGGATGTGATGTGGTGGATGTGGTGGATGTGATGGATGTGGTGGATGTGATGTGGTGGATGTGGTGGATGTGATGTGGTGGATGTGGTGGATGTGATGTGGTGGATGTGGTGGATGTGGTGATGGATGTGATGGATGTTATGGATGCTTTCCGTGACTGCCGTGTGCAAAGTGTCAGCGACTGGATCTGATTAGATGCTACTGCGGATTTCAGGGAGGGGCCGTGCCCTTATGCCATTGTTTTTTTGATCCCATTCCTCGGAATCCCAAGGAATGCAAAACCCTGCCAAGGCGGGGGTGACCAGTGTCGAGGAACGGCTCACGTGAGCTATGTTCTGGTAAAGGCGGACTTTCCCTTGTAAGGTGAGATTCGGGGGGGTTGTGTATATTGTTTGGCTTGTGTTATCGGTTCTCGTGGGGGGGGGGGGGTGTTGTCACCGTTATGCGGTCCCTGATGGGGTTCTGGCCCATGCCGCAGTTGCGCTGCGTGTTGGCGGTTTGTTGGGGGGTGCCGCGGGTTGTTCTTTTTGTTGGTGGTGGGAAGTGTTGCAACCAAGTTTTTTTTTTTGCTAAATTGCTTTTTCGTGTTGGTGGTGTTCCTCGGGGTTTGGGTTGCTCTTCCTGTCCACCGGTTGCAGTTGCAACGGCAACTGCGGTGGACAAACAGTACACACGCCGGTGAGCATATACACGAGTGTGTCGGCAGGGCGGAGGAACTGGGGCAAGGGTCATGGAAGACCCTATCTGGAAGCCTCTGGAACCTGCCAGAGGGTTCGAGAAGAAAGGCGCGACCAGGGCGGAGCCAGGCCGCGCTGGGTAGCAATAAAGCAGCTGAGAGCGGGAGCTCACCGCTGCCGGTTCTGGGAGTGGGCTCGTATCGTCGTTGCTGTCATCTTCGCTAGATATTGTGCGGCTGGATAGTTGTTGGCTGTCTCGGTCAGCACCATCGGTGTTACACGGTCAGGGTTGTGTTTAGGCTAGGCTAGACGACGAGAGAGCGCATTTATATTTACGCGATCTAACCCCAAAAAAATCTTATGGATGATATTGGTCGCGAAAGCCTACACGTTAAACTTGCTTAATTGCCTCAGCAATTCGGAGTTTTGGATCATATCTCATCACAAACACTCGAAGAGCACCCCTAAGTGGCAGCTGCCTCTGTGTGGCATAAGGTGGCCCAGCACCAGCCTTTATGTGGACATGAGTCTGTCAGTCAGGGGCGATAATTGATGTGTAATCTCAGTTGTGCAATTTCTGGATAATATTTGGAATTTCCCAAATTTTGACAATGACACCAATATGCAAAGACCTATGTGTTTTGAATGACACAATATGTTTGACATCCACTCTTTAAGCAGACGGTGCATATTCTGGTTGATGTTACTGGAGTAGCCAGGGGTGCCTGTCGGATTTGAACCTTGAACCTCTGCAATAAATAGAGAATGCGCTAACACTTGGCTTCCCTCAATCTGAGTGTAGGCATGCCAGCCAGTGTTTCTAACCAGCGCAAATGTTCCATTTAGAGCGGTCCACGTTTCACATGCCTATCGAACGGAGGGCATGACTGTTGCCGACAAGACCCGGAGCTTCATGTGGAGCGACAGGCCAGATAGCTTCCACACAGCATCGCAGAGCTGATGGAAAGATAATGCCGCCCGACTGATTCGGACCACCCAAACACTGTACACATACGCAGTGTAGACGTATTGTGTACACACAATGTATATACAGCATACACACAGTCTGCACATACACTGTATACACAAACACACTAACAAAAACAATGACTGCCATTCGCCATTCACCATGGCGCTTGTGTCAGGCTATGTGCACGTTAAGGCCACGTGAAGTGTCGAACTCCCGCCGGCAGGAGGTCACAGGGCAGACTCAGGTGCCATGGTTAAACTGAGATGACTGTCCGATGCACCACCTGTGCCCCCTACTGTGCCAACAGTACACACACACGGTGTGTGCGCGCGAACACCGTGTGTGTGTACACTGTATACAGGGGCCGTCCATAAATGACGTCACGCGATTTTAAACGATTTTGACCCCCCCCCCCTTTCGTCACACGACCTCACGAAAAGTCAGACCCCCCCTAAAATATGACGTCACAAAGCTCTGCCCACCCTCCCCCCAAAAAACATGCTTCAAATCGCTTTAAACTATTGTCATTGCAGTGCGTATTTAATGTGGTGCTACACTCTGATGTTGTAGGAGAAAACATTTATTAAAAAGTCTATTTAATTAAGTAGAACGTAATATAGGTTTTTGGGTCAGATCGCCTTATTTATAAATGTGTCGTAACCCTCCACCACCCGACACGGCCAAACAGTAAAAAATGTGTCACATTTTTCAAAGGACAAAATAATTCACTTTTTTAGCCCACCGGTGTGCTGACGAGAGAATCAACAGCATTTAAAAAAATTTGAGTACGACGTTTCGCTGATAATTACAATCAGCTTCATCGGGCAAGAATGGTGAATCTCTCCTGTTGCTTCCGGTATTAAATAGAGCAGCATCAGGGTGACGTCATCATTTAATTCAATTCAATCTGGTGCAGTGATTCGAGGCAAAGAGGGGGAGGGTATTGTAATTATATAGATTGGTAATCATTCAATTGTTATTCTATGGTATTTGTTTCCCTTATAAGGAATTGTAATTGTATTTATATAATAATACGCTTCCAGGCCGCACTAAGCCTGTAGCTGTCAGAGCGATTTAAGTTATTTCTGTTTCTCTCAATTTCAATGGATTCTCTAATTAGTCTTGGCCAGTAATAATTAGTTTTACACAACACTTCAACGTTATCAAAATCAATTGAGTGTCCTTGTTGACAAGCATGCTCTGCCACTGCCGACAGTTGTGTTTGGAATAATTGAATATTTTTTTGGTGTTCTTTTAATTTTACGCTGATGTTATGTCCCGTCTGTCCAATATAGCATCTGCCACAAACAAATAATCCGATATACACCTTCTGTTGATAATTTAGGCAATTCGTCTTTAGTGCCAGATACCTCTTTTTGACTTTGTGCACTGTACCAAATCTCACTTTAATGTTTTGTTTTTGCAAAACCTGGGCTAATTTGTCAGTTACTCCTGAGATGTATGGTATTTTGATTGTTTGAACAATCTTATCGCTTTCAGCAGTGTTGCTTTGCGTTCGTGATTTGGCCTTCAGTGCTCTGTTAATTTGAGCATTATTGTAGCAATTCTGTCTTAGTGCTTCTTTAACATGTTTCATCTTTCTCACTAGACTCTCACCATCTGACACTGTTTTAGCCCGATGTATGAGTGTTTTGACAAGAGAGGATTTCTGAGCTGGGTGATGTGAGTGCATTCAGATAGGCATCAGTGTGCGTTTGCTTTTGGTAAACGCTGTGTTATTTTGCCATTAAGACCATGTCCAAGCAAAATATCTAGGAACGGGAGTCTGTTATTTACCTGCATTTCCATGGTGAACTGGATAGCCGGGTTTTGTGCATTGAGATGATTTAGAAAATCATTAAGTGCGTCTTTACCATGTGGCCAGACAACCAAAGTGTCATCAACATATCTAAACCAAAAGGATGGTTTTAATGTACTCGAGGCAAGTGCTCTTGTTTCAAAGTTCTCCATGTACAGATTGGCTATGAATAACGCGATCTGACCCAAAAACCTATATTATGAATAATATTGGTCGCGAAAGCTTGCTACGTGTTAAATTAAGTAGAACGTGTTGTCTATTTATATTTAAGTTCCGCATTTTGATGTGGCGTCACATTTATCACCCCTCCCCAATCGTCACACATCGTCACAAATGTCTGACCGTCCCCTCCCCATTTGCGTGACGTATTTATGGACGGCCCCACACACACTGAGTACACAGTTTGTACACACAATGTTCACGTTGTTGAGCTCACGCACCCAAAGGGTCAATGTTCAATAGAGGGATCAATGGAATAGGAATCTTAATGAACTTAAACTCTAACCCCGCTCTCTGACGTCACCACTGCATTACCTCATCGGCGTGAGGGGGAGGTTTACCCCGCTAGTGACGTCATGTAACCTGCTACCGCGTGACGTCACGAGACACCAGGAAGCTGCCGATCCGCGCGCGCGCGCTCACTGAGATCCGAGGTGAGAAGTTCACATCGTGGTTGTTGTTGTTGTGGTTGTTGTTGTTTACCCAGGTAGAGCCTCGCTCCTTCTCTCTCGTAGGGATATCAATTGAGTAGCAGCGAGTCTGGAATCGATGTCCAGGCTGGAACATTACAACGCGGGGCCTTGCCATGCGGGGCCTTGCCTCCTGCTCTCGCCTGATTGCATTTGCCTTAATTCTCTGCTTAAGTTTAATTTGTCTTCATCTGGCTCACTACTTTGAAACTTTATTTCTTTTAAATATTTCTACAGTTTTTTTTAAATATCTTATCAGGCCAAGCCCACTTCAGCTGCTATACCGCTCATGTTTTCAGAAGCGACCTGCCCACAACAAAGTGGCTTATCAACGTGTGGAAATGTCTGTCGGTCAAATACTCTAAACGCGTGGTGATGTTGACTCTAAATGTGGAGGGGAAAACCGGAGGAAAATCCACGCGACCACGGGGAGAGAGAGAGACACGCAAACTCCAAATATACAGGAGGGGTCGCGATCGAACCCACCACCTCCTGTATTCCACGAGAGGCAGTAAACATCTCCCAGCCACCATGGTGCACACTCGAGTACATGACCACAATGAGTCTCAGCACTCTAATTCAGGAGCGTTCTGCCGAGTTGGTTTTGCTGATGCACCCTTTAGACCGATGAACAACTATTTCTATATTACCAAGGCTCACAGAGCTGTTAGATCTTTTGTCAGAAGCCACCTGGCCATAGATGATAGCTCAACGAAATGGCTTTTCACGTGGAAGATTGTAGCAGCCAAATAATCGAAATGCATGTTACTAAATGTGGAGGGGAAAATCGAAGGACCCGGAGAAAAAATAATCCGAGTGAGCGAGTGTACTCATTTGTGTGAGCGTACTCCATGAGCGTACTCTGCGTGCGTGAGTTCGATTCCAACCCTGACGCATTTATAATTGCAGTTTACATTTTTTATTTTTTCTCTCTCTCCCTGTAGTGGCATTGATTTTTCTCCACATTTAGAAACATGCATTTTGAGAATTTTGCTGCAATACATTTGCATATTTTAACCCACAAATTTGAGCTATCATTTGTGTCCAGGTCGATTTTGAAAAGAGCTATGCAGCTTAGATGGCCTCACCTGGTAAAATAAAAATTGTGTACTGTGTTTGAGGGTTTTCCAATTTAATTTCTCATTTAGCAATTAAAGATTATGTTTCAGGAGGGTCCTGCATTGGACTGTTTGACCACCACCAAATATATTTTGAGTTTAGGTTTGGGAGAAAAACGGAAAACCCAGTGGAACACCAATGCCGACGGTGACGGCCGACGCCAGGATAGCGGCCACGGGCTCGAAGCGAGCGCAAACCCGGCTCTTGTCCCAGGAAAGGAATCCGCTCCCCGCTGCCCTCAACAGTGGTGCATCGCCGGCGGGGCTACACGCTGAGCCCCAACTTTTCCAGGAGGTCGGTACCTGCAATACACTCGTGGCATAACACGCTTGACACATATAACTCCTGGTTACACACCTGGTGTCCGAGGCGACCCTTAAGGGTGACCCTCCCCAGCAGTCCCATCCCAGTTTCACTTGCAGTGTGCAGCGCACGATCCGAGGCCTGTAGGCGGCTCACGTCAACCCCGACCACGCTGCCGTGTGTTGCACTCACGAGTGACGTTACCGCTTCCCGTGTCCAGCAGAATCCGGGTACGCCGCCTGTTCACCTGCCCTTCCACGAGCGACGTGGCCCCCATTATTCCTGCCACCAGCTCCCGCAGCCGGTCACCCGCAGTCGCCGCATTCTGGGGTGTTGTTGTCGGCATCTGCGTGGGGGTCACTCGCTCACCATTATCATGACAGTTTATTTGTGTTGGGACCACGTCGATTGCACCCCTCTGTGGTCCCCTCTTTAGGGAGGCCTTGGTGTTTAACCCTGGTGCTTCTCTCGCGCGGGCGATCTGGGGACAGTTTCTCACGAGATGCCCCCATTGGTCGCATAGATAGCACGCACGGGGAAGGGCGGTGGCTCCATAAGAGGCCCCTTGCCCACTTCCCCTCCCAGTGCGCATTTGTTCGAGTTCTGCCTCCTATTGAGATACTCGCCTGGTTAGCCCCGCGACCATGGAGCGTAGCCCTCCCACCTCGGACTGGACTAACTCCGCTGTAGACTGCAGCTTGGTAACATTCAGGTGTATTTGGGTCACCTCCCCGCATACTTGGGTTACCTCCTCGCGTACTTGGGTCACATGGCCTGCGTTATCACCTAAACCGGTCTGTATCCCTGCCACCCATCTTGGGGTTGTCTCACGGGGTCCCGGAGGCTCCCTCGTCCCCCCCCCCTCACCTCCTCCTCTGGAAGAAGACTTGCAATGGTGCTATCCCGTCCCAGCCGTCGGAATTCCGCATAATCGCGAGCAAATCTCTCACACACACACGTGCGAGTGCTCGGCAAGGGTGTTAGATGGGGGATATGGGCAGATCGCATCTGGCTGCCACCCCGTTGTGCTTGTCAGATACTGCTGAACTTTCTCGGCGGCGAGGTCATCGATGATCTCGGCAGTGTATCCCGGGCGTGCGCTCTGTGTTAGCAAGCGTGATTTATTTTCGTGCGCGCTCACGGAGATCTGAAGTGAGAAGTTCACATCGTGGTTATTGTTGTCGTGGTGGTAGTTGTTGTTTACCCAGGTAGAGCCTCGCTCCTTCTCTGTCTTGTACGGAGGCCGCTTTGGATTGCACCACTCTTCGATTTCACATTGACATGCTAATTTATTACATTATCATCACTTGCCCCGGCCACTTCTTTATGACCCTTGGGCTACACCCATTTCAAACCTTTTAAAACAGTCTGCCTCAGCAGCAGACCATGACTTTTCTATCAGAGTGTTTTTGTTTGCATTCTGACCACAAGTATTGTGGTTAATGCACACATGATTCCTGGTAAAAGGTTTCAGTTTGGTGTTTTAACATCTTAACACCTGTTTTGTTGCCAGAAAAACGGGGAAAACCTGTTCTCATATTTTGGTACTGGCAAAGGTCCCATGATGAAATATTGCAGTATATTAGAGGTGAGCCTTGCGTGTGCAGAGAGGACAGTAAGGAGCCGGAAGTGAATGAATTTTGTGGCAAAAATGCAGGCCTGATAATATGTAAGGATAATGTGGTAAATGAGAAAACATATAGCAGCAGCGGGGTGTTGGAGTGTGCAGGTGTTACAGGTGTTGAAGGTGAACAGATAAGCTAAAAATTGTGTGAAAAACAATAGCTTACCCTTGAGTACGCATGGAATTTTTGATGTGTGTATGTTTCAAAGTGTTGGTGCAATTGGTTCTCAAAAAAACACAGTAAGTCTGCTTTATTTATATACATTTATACTCATCTTGGAATGTTTTGTATACGGTTTCTCCACATTTATTTCAGTAATTTAGTTTATTTGGAATACAGTACAGTACTTATTTCAATTGTGATGTATATTTTAGTTGCCGTTTACCTAACCCTATTATTTAGGTAAGGCTTAAGTATTGAATATTGCCATTTTACCTTTCACACGGCACTTTCCAAGAATGTAACCTCCTCGCTATTCAAGGGGCTGCTGTATTTTCTGTCCATCAGCTATAGCACAGGAGTACGGATTTTCAGCAGAAACTAGATCTCTGCTTTCTTGGTGTAATTACGGCCTATAGTACCATAAAGAAGCTTGGGGTTTTGGATTGTTTTTTGTTTTAGATATCTCTGCCTCTGCTCACATTCGTTGAGGATTTTTATGATTTTTGGATGGCACATCTAAAGCTGCGTGACCCGGAGTCGGATCCCTTTCCTGTTCAATTTGGCCTGTGGACGAAATTCCCTCTGGCCCCATGCATTACATTACGTAGCATTTTCAAATAATTGTGTTTTGAGAAGCTCGCAATGGCCCTATAAAAAATGCATTTCATAGAGTAACAATGATACCCTAATCGATGCCTGGTTATAGTCAAGGGATTGTCCCCTGCTGGTCAACCATGTTACGCATGTTGATGATCTGGTCATGGCTACTCAATGATATTGAGTTGGAGAATCGTGTTCTGTACCTGGAGAATTCCATGACGAAATTGGGCCTTGCATATATTCTCCGAAAAGATCACCTCCCTGGGAAAATCTTGACCTAAAGCTTTCGTAACTGCAGGAATTCATATTCTTTGGGTCTTTCGGTTAAGTGACGTGACTTTACCAAAAGACCCAAAGAACACCTCCCTGGGAATTTAATGTCATACAACACTGCACCTGCTCAGCTCTCCATGAATAATCAGGTCGTTCTACACGTGGTGGAGGAGCTCCTATACCTGGTTAATGTGTTCACGACCAACTCTGGTTTGGCATCCAAAGTCTCACTTCAATTTAGTCTAGCAGCATTCTTTTATTAGGCTCTGTAACACTATGTTGGAGCTGCCTGGACTTTTTTTCTATACAAAGCTGTGAGTGTCCATTGCCAAGGTCTAGTCCATTGCAAAGGTCTCGTCAAAAAAACAGGCAATAGTCTACATTATAGACTGCCAATAAACTCACCGAGGTTAAGAACCAGGCTACAGTCTACATTATAGACTGCCAGTACGCTCACCGAGGTTAAG
The DNA here is from genome assembly GCF_965212315.1 of Lampetra planeri. Taxonomy (NCBI): domain Eukaryota; kingdom Metazoa; phylum Chordata; class Hyperoartia; order Petromyzontiformes; family Petromyzontidae; genus Lampetra; species Lampetra planeri. The sequence goes on from NC_136183.1 coordinate 3,678,056, forward strand.
AACCAGGCTACAGTCTACATTAGTCGTTTTTTTTTCTTCTATTCACTTTATTTGTATTATTATTTTCTATCTACGTGACTTTACCGAAATAACCAAAGAATATGAATTCCTGCTGTCACAAAAGTTTTAAGTCAAGATTTTCCCAGGGAGGTGATCTTTTTGTAGAACATATGCAAGGCCCCATTTCGTCATGGAATTCAACAGGTACAGAACAAGATTTTATAAGAATGGAAACAGTCAGGAAATTAACACTGCACATATGCAGCTGAAGTTAGATCTGTTCATCCTTGCATTCAAGCTCATCTGAGCCTGGCTTCACCCCTCTAAGTTGCAAATGAACATTAATTTATACATTTCTGCATAATACAAATAATATTCTTTTCAAAAGCCTTTGCTATGTTAGCTAATTTTTCTTAAATATTCCTGTCGTAGCTAGACAACCGAAATTGTGTGCTTGGAGTTTTTGGTAAGCATTCATTTTGAAGACACGAGTGTGTCCATGCATATTTATGACCATTGGCCCTCTCATTGTGTGCCTTAACAGCCCACGTGATGAATTGGGGAATTATTTTCACTATATCATGAAAATATGAATAAGTATGGATGTGTATGTCATGTGTGACTGTGTATATGCATTCCTCAGTGCCTTGATATTGACGTAGATGGTGTGGATATGTTTTTCTGTCTGCAGCTGACGCTTCCTCTGACTCTTCCTCTGCAGAATTGGTCTGATGGAGCAAAGGGACTCGGCGCAGCTCGGTACAAGAAGGAAACAATGCGACCAGTATGCAGACAGCACGGATCGTACTGGAAGTTTGACACAGCACCAGAGAACTCACACAGGAGAGAAACCATTCAAGTGCACTGTGTGTAACAAGGCATATGCACAGTCATCAACTCTTCAGATCCACCAGAGAACACACACGGAAGAGAAACCTTTCAAGTGCAGTTTGTGTGTAAAGGTATTTTCAAGTTCATCTCCTCTGAAACGACACCAGATAACACACAGGGGAGAGAAACCCTTCAGGTGCCTTTTGTGCGATAAAGCATTCGCAAAGTCATCATATCTTCAAAAACACCAAAGAACACACATGGGAGAGAAACCCTTCAAGTGCAGTGTGTGTGAGAAGGCATTTGTTGAGTCATCAAATCTTCAAAGACACCAGAGAACGCACACAGGAGAGAAACCCTTCAAGTGCACTGTGTGTGAGAAGGCATTTGCAAATTCATTAAATCTTCAAAGACACCAGAGAACACACACAGGAGAGAAACCCTTCAAGTGCACTGTGTGCGAGAAGGCATTTGCAAAGTCATCAAATCTTCAGAATCACCAGAGAACGCACACAGGAGAGAAACCCTTCAAGTGCACTATGTGTGAGAAGGCATTTACAGAGTCATCAAGTCTTAAAAGACACCAGAGAACACACACAAGAGAGAAACCCTTCAAGTGCACTGTGTGTGAGAAGGCATTTACAGAGTCATCACATCTTAAAAAACACCAGAGAACGCACACAGGGGAGAAACCCTTCAAGTGCACTGTGTGTGAGAAGGCATTTACACAGTCATCAAATCTTGACGACCACCAGAGAACGCACACAGGAGAGAAACCCTTCAAGTGCACTGTGTGTGGAAGCGCATTTACACAGTCATCAAGTCTTCAAAATCACCAGAGAACGCACACAGGAGAGAAACCCTTCAAGTGCACTATGTGTGAGAAGGCATTTACAGAGTCATCACATCTTAAAAAACACCAGAGAACACACACAGGAGAGAAACCCTTCAGGTGCACTGTGTGTAAGAAGGCATTTTCAGATTCATCACTTCTTAAAACACACCGGAGAACGCACACAGGAGAGAAACTCTTCAAGTACACTGTGTGTGGAAGCGCATTTGCACAGTCATCAAATATTAAAATACACCAGAGAATGCACACAGGAGAGAAACCCTTCAAGTGCACTGTGTGTGAGAAGGAATTTGCAATGTTATCAAATCTTCAGAGCCACCAGAGAACGCACACGGGAGCTAAACCCTTCAAGTGCACTCTGTGTGAGAAGACATTTGCACGGTCATCACATCTAAAAACACACCAGAGAACGCACACAGGAAAGAACCTCTTAAAGTGCACTGTGTGTGAGAAGGCATTTGCAACGTTATCAAATCTTCAGAGCCACCAGAGAACGCACACGGGAGCTAAACCCTTCAAGTGCACTCTGTGTGAGAAGGCATTTACAGAGTCATCACATCTAAAAACACACCAGAGAACGCACACAGGAGAGAAACCCTTCAAGTGCACTGTGTGTGGAAGCGCATTTGCAACATTATCAACTCTTCGGAGCCACCAGAGAACACACACAGGAGAGAAACCCTTCAAGTGCACTATGTGTGAGAAGGCATTTACAGAGTCATCACATCTTCACGACCACGAAAGAACACACACAGTACAGAAACCCTTCAGGTGCACTATGTGTGAGAAGGCATTTACAAAGTCATCAAATCTTCAAAGACACCAGAGAACGCACACAGGAGAGAAACCCTTCAAGTGCACTGTGTGTGGAAGCGCATTTGCACAGTCATCACATCTTCAGAGCCACCAGAGAACACACACAGGAGAGAAACCCTTCAAGTGCACTCTGTGTGAGAAGGCATTTGCAAAGCCATCAAATCTTCATATTCACCAGAGAACGCACACAGGAGACACACCCTTCAAGTGCACTATGTGTGAGAAGGCATTTACAGAGTCATCACATCTTAAAAAACACCAGAGAATACACATAGGAGAAAAACCCTTCAAGTGCACTGTGTGTGGAAGCACATTTGCACATTCATCAAATCTTAAAAGACACCAGAGAATACACACAGGAGAGAAACCCTGCAAGTGCACTATGTTTGAGAAGGCATTTGCAAAGTCATCAAATCTTCATAGTTACCAGAGAAAGCACACAAGGGAGAAACACTTCAAGTACACTGTGTGTGGGAAGGCATTTGCACGGTCATCCCATCTTCAAAGACACCAGAGAACACACAGGCATCAGACGATCCCCAAGGAGCGGAGTCTGAAATCGGCTTGTGCAAGTCCAAGTGCTGCAATGAACACATCCCTGCTGAAAAAAGAACCAGAATTTAATTCCAGCTTGGACGCAATGGAATGTGTCAAGGTGGATTTTGAAAAGGTGAAATGTGAAGAAGTGATGGTGAAGAGCGAAGAAGCGATGGTAAAATGTGAAGATGAAGATTCAACTCCAAAATCGGACCTTCACATCGATGTAGGCAACGTGAAGCAGGAGGAGAATTCTGACTGTGAGGCAGAGCGAGGCAACTCCCAGGAGTTTGTGGAAGTGGAGGTGTGGGTGGACTTCTTAGACAATACAAAGTCAAATGGAGACCCAGTAGATATGTAAGCTTGAGACAATGAAGCCCCAGTAGATTCACCTTTGTCACAGGCCTTTAATTACAATAAAGTGAAGTTGCACACTCAATTCCTAGGTTCAGCCTGCCGAGTAAGAGGGGCCAGTATTTGCAGACCTGTGGGTTGGGTAGATCTCTAACCAGGAGCCAGAGCCAATACGCTCCCAAGCATTCATAATGTTATAATATTATAATGATGCTTGTTAATAGCCTCAGCAGCTCGGAGTTTTGTATCATATCTCATCACAAACACTCGAAGAGCATGTTGTGCATATGCCTTTTCCAAAAAAAATTATTAAGTGATTCTGCCTTTTTTGGTAATAATTTTGATCGGGATGTAGCGCTGGGGCAGAGAAAGGGTGAGTCGCCCCCCTGCCTCCTACCTTGCCACCAGACCGGTGGAGGATAACTCACAAGCCTGCTTGGAAAGTAATACAATTTAATTTTAAAAAATGGCAAACCATAAGATGGAAACAGCAGGGGTCACGAACCTCCCTTGGACTTTGAAATCCACCCAAGGGCAGTTAATCATCATGAGCTGACTGGGTTTTTAAAAATACAACAGTGAATTTCGAAGCTTAGCTATATCTTCAATCTCAGGATATCAAAATATACTTGAGAATAAGAAGCACAGATCCATGGCGATATAGACAGGGAACAAAGGTTAATAAAACCCTCGGAATATGCTCGGTAACAACTACGGTATACCATATCTTGGTTAAGCATGAACCAAATAATAATTATGAAAGTATTAGACCTAGGGTCATTCAGAAGAGATACAATGTGAAATATGTCAATCTCCCGAACAAGATAATGTATTCCACGGGATCAGAGTCTCACCAAACGCCTTCGTCTTCCAGTAGCTAACAGCACATGGTAGCAGTAAATTATGTATGCGGGGGGGCGTCTTCCCCTAATATATCAAATACCATGCAAGAATTCCAAACAGCGACGTGAGTGCAGTGAATGTTGCTCTAAACGTACTTCGAGTCACTTGCAGAGTCAAAACTGCGGAAAGTTGTATGGTACCAAGCTATAAGAGGTGAATAAAACAAATTTTTACTTCCAACTCGTGATGAGAGGACAGAATACATGTTGACAGCAAGCACACTCTTGCACAATAGGTCACGACTTCAAAGGCCACAGCGCCCCTTTTTGACAGAGACTGCAAGTCTGATGCAAATTTTTTTGAACACTTCCAACCCGTTATGGGATTGTGGGGAACGCTGCCCAAACCGAATACACACACACAGGGAGACAATTGTGTTAAAAGCTTTATTTTCATCACAGAATCTTGCCCGCGAATGTATTAAAGCCCTTAGCCCAGGGGTCGGCAACCAAAATAACAAGAAGAGCCATTTCTTTCCAATTCGGTACAAAATTCAGTATTTCAAGAGCCGCAATGCATCTGAGTACATACTGTACATACGTACATATTGTCAAGAAGCAGCCCGTAAAGAGCCGCATGCGGCTCCGGAGCCGTAGGTTGCCGACCCCTGCCTTAGCCAATTGATGAACATTTGTTAGACAAGCAAGCACACTACCGCACACCATTATTTCAAGGCATTACGTTAATTGCATAATCTAACAAATTCATTGAGGTCTACCTTTGCTTAGGCACGTTTCTTTATTACCGTTCGTATGAATATTGTCACATTAATTAAAAAAACGTTTTCCTGTCGCTGTGTATGATCACCTTACTCTGAAGAATGAGCCAATTGTTCTGTTACCCAGTTTGACAAACATCATTTTTTTGAGGGTTAAATGTACGGATCAATGAGGAGGACATCTCCAGGAGTACTGTGTTGGCATTCTTAGCATAAGAGTTTGCATATTAGAATGTCACGTGTTTTTTTGAGATTAAAGTTGCTTAACACAGAAGAGTCTGAGTGGTGTTTTCCTAAGTCCATGCATAATATCTTTCTAACCTATAAAAGGCATTTTTTGTCCGTCTGCGTACACTCGCTTGCGGGGGATTTGGCTCTCGGACCGTGGGGTTTACCGAGAAATGTTTTGCCAGGAGGCACGCCCCGAGCCCCGCGGTGGGAATATGCATTTCCGTTTTTTAGTCCCTAAACTTTAAAGCGGTTTAATTATCCATTTAGTGCGATATTTATTTATTTAGCACACCGTTGCGCATGCGCGAAACGCTGACCAAGGGTTGCCCCTGGCAACGGGCAGCACACCGTTGCTGCAGGGTGGACGCCATTTCTCACCCGCGTTAAAAAATATGCGCACACATTTACATGCGACGCTGCGGTAAATACATCAAAGTTTCACGTCCTCTACTCTCTCCCCCCCCCACCCCAATGTGTGCAATTACTATTATAGGGTCGGTAGATAATACAATTATAGAGATTAGACTATTATTCTAGCGCAGGGGTGGGGGGTAGCGGCCCAGCCCCCAGCCTCGCCCGGCTGGGCAATCTAGGCAAGGCCAGAGGCTCTGCACGGGACTAGGCCTCGACACCCCACTCCTGTTAGAGTCGATATACCCAGCATTGCCCGGGGGGGAAATACATTTTAAAACTTCTGAAAACTTTAAAACATAACATAGCAATGAAAATGAAACTCAGTAAATTAAAATAAACCCGAGCGCGCCATGAATCGATTCTTTAAATATAGACTGTACAAATAGTTATTAAGCTGGGTGAGTGTACTGGCAGTTTATAATGCAGAGTGTAGCCTGGTTATTAAGCTGGGTGAGTGTACTGGCAGTCAGTAATGCAGACTGTAGCCTGGTTATTAAGCTGGGTGAGTGTACTGGCAGTCAGTAATGTCCACTGTAGCCTGTTTATTACGTAAAGTGAGTGTACTGGCAGTCTATAACGCAGACTGTAGCCTCGTTATTAAGCTGGGTGAGTGTACTGGCAGTTTATAATGCAGACTGTAGCCTGCTTATTAAGTAAAGTAGCAGGTACCACCACAGTATGCACTGCTGTAATCATAGCAGGTACCACCACAGCAGTATGTACTGCTTTCATCATAGCAGGTACCACCACAGTATGTACTGGTGTCATAGCAGGTACCACCACACTCGGTATGTATTGCTGTCATAGCAGGTACCACCACCACAGTACTGCTGTGATCATAGCAGGTACCACCACAATCGGTATGTACTGCTGTCATATCAGGTACCACCACAGTCGGTATGTATTGCTGTCATAGCAGGTATCACCACAGTATGTACTGTCATAGCAGGTACCAGCACAGTATGTACTGCTGTCATCAGAGCAGGTAACACCACAGTCAGTATGCACTGCTGTAATCATGGCAGGTTCCACCACCACAGTATGCACTGCTGTGATCATAGCAGGTGGCATCACTGTCAGTATGCACTGCTGTAGTGATAGCAGGTACCACCTCAGCCGGTATACACTGCTGTAGTGATAGTAGATACTGCTATCGAGTTGGTAGATACTGCTATATAGAGTTAGTAGATACTAAAACAGTATATACCACTACAGTCAGTCAATACTGCTACAGTCAGTATATACTACTATACAGTCAGTACATACTAGTACAGTGAGTAGCTATTAGAGTCCGTAGATACTACTATAGAGTGAGTAGATCTTGCTATAGAGTTAGTAGTTACTACTAGTCAGTGGATACTACTATAGTCAGTGGATACTACTATACAGTTAGTTACTACTATAGAGTCGGTAGATACTACTGTAGGCCCAGTAGATACTACTACGGTCAGTCGTTACTACAATCAGTAAATAATACTCCAGTCAGTAGCTACTACTGGCTCAGTAGATACTACTGTACAGTCAGTAGATACAACTACAGAGTCAATAGATACTACTTCCTCTGTTGTATGTAGGCTGATGTAAATATAATTTTTGAGGGGGGGTGTCCACAATTTTCGGAAACCTTTTACATCAACTATTTACCCCACAATTTCTACAACATTTTGGACTTTTGCAAGCTTCTTATAATTTTGTTGGTGGAGAAATGTACAAATGGCCCACCGGGCTTTCACAATACCTTAGTATCTGTGTGTGTATATGTGTAGGGGTGTTAGAGAGAGAGCCGTTATGCATGGCAGCTTATGGGAAACAAACAGTGGGCGGGGCTACGTGAGTGCACGGGGGGGGGTGCTCTAAACGACGTCCGCATCGGGCAGCCCGGGGCCCCACCCCTCAGCGGGGGTTGAGTATAAAAAGGGGATGTGTCAGAGGGCTTGGGAAGAATGTTAAAGCTAAACCAGTGAAGACCTAAGATCGTCTAGCTAGAGCGCTGGACTCCCCTGGGACGCCGCCCTTGTCAGGGCCGCGCAGGACTGAGCCAGCGGCGTGGTCCCGAGAACCAGAGCTAGTGCTCTGGGACTCCGGGTACCGTAGCCCGACTGACCAGTGTCGGGCCAGACAGCCTCCCCTAGCCCGTTAGTGGAGGACTAAGAGGCAGGCTAGGGTAGCTAGCGTGTGTATTCCCAGCTAGCCGGGTGAGGGGGCCGATACCCCCTCGAGTGTTATATGCCCACTGTTGTGCTGTGAAATAAATCCGTGTGCCTCCAACTCCGGCGTCAAGAGTCGTCAACGGTATTACATCTGGTGTCAGAAGTAAAAATCTACGAACATGGACACGCGCCGGACAGCTCGAGTCAGGATACCGTGGGCGGAGGACACCACTGCAGTCGGAGAGCCCGGGACGGGTGAAGAGAGCACGGAGCAGTCGGGGCCAGATACGGCTACGCCGCAGCAACAGGAGGGTGGGGAGGTGTCGGCAGAGGGGCTGAGGCAGGCGCACGCCAAGCTGATGGAGCTGCTGCATGCCGCTGCCAGCATGCTGGACCACATCACTCAGCTGGGGGCTGCTGGACCGCCACGGGGCGACGAAAGCCGACGACCACAGCGCCTTCCCGCCATTTCGGCGGAACACCAATTTGAAAATCCCGCCATCGCCGCAGCTGCTGTTGAGGGCGTGGCCGGGTTGAGCATCGAGTCCAACGGCGGGCATACAGTACCTGCCGCGTCATCACCAACGGACGGCACGTCACCACGGGTGCGACCGGCGATGCCATCGGTTGTTCGAGCCGCGGCACAGCCGGGTGGGGGATACGGAGTCGCGGCACAGCCGGGTGGGGGAGACGGAGTCGCGGCACAGCCGGGTGGGGGAGACGGAGTCGCGGCACAGCCGGGTGGGGGAGACGGGGGAGTGCGACCTTCCGCGGCAGCCGCGTTACATCAGCGGCTACCTCCACTCAAAGAATTTGTGGGCGAGGAAGGCGACTGGGGCGGCTTCCAGCGGCGCTTCCTCGCTCACCAGGAAATGGCGGAGTGGACGGACGCCGAGGCTCTCCGCGCGCTGCCAGCACTCCTCGACAGCGACGCCCTCGCCACTTTAACATCGGCACCGAAGGAGAGGCGCTCTACGCTGCAGACGGCGATGCAGGTGCTGGCTGCAATTTACGGTCCGCCGTCAGACTGTCGCCAACTCTTCTACGATCGCCAGCGGGGGGCAAAGGAGTCGCCTCTGGCGTACCGCACAAGCCTCCTGGCACTGGCAAAGGCGGCCTTTCCACGGATGGACAACGAAGGTGTCGACGCCATGGTTACGGAGAAGATACTCCTGCTGGCGGACGACTTGGAGATCGTCATCGTCGCACAGGACGACGCGGAGATGTGCTCCCTCCAAGCGGCACGACTCCTCCACGCAAACCTGCTCGCGCAACGACGCAAGGCCAGCAAGGCGGCGAGCGGGCGTACCGTGGCCGCAGCCACCCTCCCGGCGGAGATCTGCGCCATCGACCATCAACGGCAGCAGGGAGCGGGAGTACGGGCGGACCGGGGCGGCTCGAGCCATCCCGATCATCCGTCGTCGTCACCAGCGCTCCCGCGCTGCTACAACTGCGGCATCCGGGGCCATGTCGCCTCGGGGTGCCGCTCTCCTCGGCAGCGCGGGACGACACCTCGACGGGACGCCGGCCCTCTTCCCAAGCTCCATCATCATAACCCGGCGAGTCGCGGCACCTCACATGTTTGGCCCACGCACACACCCGCCACACACTCATACACCGCACCGATTGGGGGGCCAATATCGCGCACCATCGCACCAACACGCACCACTCTGGGTACTCAGATTGAACCCAGCCAGTGGTCCGTGTTGGCCCATCGTGTTGTAGCTGCGTCGTCGGGGTCGTCGGCCGTTGTGGGGCACATCGACGGGGTCGAGGTGCGCATCCTGGTCGATACGGGAGCATCGGCGACCATTATTTCGGAGTTAATTTACAATATTCTCCCTGCCCAGAGCCGTCCTTTGATGCCTGTTAACGTGCCATTCTTTGCTGCTAACGGGGGCTCACTTGGCATCATCGGACAGATTCGAGCCCAAATTTGTATCGGGGATATTAAATTGTCTGGGCCGATTTTTGTTTCCTCCTCGCTGGCGGTTCCGTGCCTGCTGGGGACGGACTTCCTGGCCAAAATGCCGATTAGGATATTAATCGACCAGGGATGCATTGAGCTCCCGTCGGGCCGACGCATGGCGTTTCTGCCATCCCCCGGTACGAGTTGGACGGCGTTCGCAACGGTGCCGCGTTTGTAGATAGAACGGTGCGCGTTCCTCCGGGGGCACAAATGTTGGTTCCTTTGAAACTTCGGCGGCCCTTCGCTAAGGGCATTGGGGCCCAAGGGGTTCTGCTGGGGCCGTCTAGGGCCGGGGTTAGTGGACCTCATTTACTTCCGGCCCAGACCATAGTAAGAGGGGACGGGGACCCCTTCATCGCGGTCCTCAATGTGGGCTCGCAGACGGTGGTGGTCCCGCAGGGGACCGTGCTTGCTCACGCGACGCCGATGCCTTGTGAGGAACCCGTCGCGAATCACGTGAGTGCTGTCCCTGCGCCACGACCACATTCGGACAGCGATGAAGGGTGGCTCGAGGCGCTTTGTGCGGGATCGACGGACCTGTCAAATTCAGAGCGTCAACAGCTTAAAACGCTACTGCGGGAATTTTCCGACGTTTTCAGTCGGGACAAATACGATTTGGGTTGCACTCATCCGCTGCGTCACCATATTGATACGGGTGACAGCGCGCCAATACGCCAGAATCAGTTTCGGTTAAGTCCCGCCGAAAAGGACCATGTCAAATCGGCTATTGATGACATGTTAGCCGCCGACATCATTTCTCCTTCCACCAGCCCTTGGGGAGCGCCGATCGTCCTGGTTAAAAAGCAGGACGGCTCGTTGCGGTTTTGCGTTGATTTTCGGCGCCTTAACAAAATTTCGGTTGCCGACGCATACCCGCTCCCACGGATGGACGAATCGCTGGACGCCTTGGCGGGAGCGCGATTCTTCTCCACATTGGATTTACTTTCGGGATTCTGGCAGCTTCCTCTGGACGATGATTCAAAGCCTAAAACTGCTTTCCGTACACCGCACGGCCTGTTCCAATTCAACCGGTTGCCGATGGGCTTACACTCAGCGCGGCAACTTTCCAGCGGTTGATGGAATTGGTTTTGGCTGGATTGCAATGGGAATCGTGCTTGATTTATTTGGATGACGTTATCGTCTTTAGTGAAACATTTGACGAACATCTCCAGAGGTTGCAGGCGGTTTTCCTAAAGATGCGGGCTGCTAATTTGAAATTCAAACCCCAAAAATGTCATCTGTTACGCGAATCGGTGCGTTATTTGGGACATCGTGGGACGCTCAGGTATTGCTACCGATCCCGCCAAAACGCAGTGCGTCAGCTCCTGGCCGACTCCCACCTCGGTGGGAGAGGTCAAGAGTTTCATTGGCTTCGCGTCGTATTACCGACGGTTCGTCGCAGATTTTGCGACGATTGCGAAACCCCTACACGCTTTAACATCAAAAGGGGTTCGGTTCCACTGGGGTCAGGAGGAGGAGGCTGCTTTCTGCTCCCTTCGGGACGCCCTGGTAAAAGCTCCTCCCTTGATTTACCCAGATTTTTCTAAGTCTTTTTTGCTCGACACCGATGCGAGCAACACGGGTATTGGGGGCGTGCTTTCCCAGGTGGTTGACGGCGTGGAACGGGTGGTTGCGTACGGCAGTCGGGTGTTGTCTCCGGCGGAGCAAAGATATTGTGTCACCCGTCGGGAACTGTTGGCAATTGTCTATTTCATCCAACAGTATCGCCCATATCTGTACGGTCGGCATTTCACCGTCCGCACAGATCATGCGGCACTGCAGTACGCCCTGCGAGTTCAACAGCCATCGGGACAATTGTCCCGATGGTTGGAGATCCTCCAGGATTTTGATTTTGAAACCACCTACCGTAAGGGCGTTCGCCACACCAATGCGGACGCTCTGTCGCGCATGCCAACCACCTCCGAATGTGCATGCCTCCTGGGGTCGGGACGTTGCAGGCCAGCAGGGGACATACCGGTTCCGGTCCTGGCGGCCGCCGGCGACGACGAAACATTGGTTCTTAATTCAATCGCACAACAGGGAAAAGATTCCCTGTTGGGGTTGCCCGTCAATGAATGGGGGCGCCTCCAGATGGATGATACCTCTCTCCTCGGGTTGCGTCGTCGCGTCGGCTGTGCTGGGCAGGGCAGGGGTGATGCCGACGCATGGGAATTGGTGCATGGTCTCCCATCGACATCGGCTGGTGGTCCCTTCGGGGTTGCGGGGCAAGGCGGTGTGGGCCGCACATGAGCGCCTCCTACACCTGGGGACCCAAAAGACCCTCGCCTTACTCCAACTCGATTTTTTTTGGCCAGGCATGACGAAGGATGTCGGAGATTTACTGGGGTCATGCCCTCGGTGCGCGCAACGAAAACCGCCAGAACGTGTGTCTAACCCACCCTTGCAGTCAATCAAAGTGTCCAGAGTTAACGAACTCGTCGCGCTGGATATTTTGGGCCCATTCCCCGCCACACCCAGGGGCAATAGATATTTGTTGACGGGTGTGGAGTATTTCACGCGCTGGTCTATGGCCTGGCCCCTTGCCAACCAGTCGGCAGCAGCCATCGTGGAGGCCTTTGTTCAGGGTTATGTCCTGGACAAAGGTGCTCCGGAGCGGCTGCTGACCGACCAGGGCAAAAATGTTTCCGGTAAATTGCTCAAAGAAGTCTGTGAGCTCCTGGGCACGAAGAAAATTCGTACCTCCCCGTATCACCCGCAGACTGACGGGATGGTCGAGCGTCTGCATCGGACCATCACGTCAATGTTGTCACAGCAGGTGTCGGACTCACAGACCGATTGGGACTTGCAAATTCAAGGGGTATTGGCGGCGTACCTGATGGCCCCCCACGCAGCTACGGGATTTTCACCCTTCTACCTCATGTACGGCCGCGAACCTGACCCGCCTGTTCGTGCCCAGCTGCAGATCCCCGCGCCTCAGGGAAAAACAAAATTGGCTGACCATGTGAAATTTAATTTGGCCAAATTGACAGAGGCACGGGATGCTGCCATACAAAACTCTGACCTCCGTCAGAAAGCGAACGAGCGACTCAGACGGGGTCGGGCGCACATGCTGCAGTGGAAGCCGGGGGACAAGGCATGGCTGCACTGTCCCCAGGTGCCATTAGCAACCTCCTCTAAGCTGGTGCGGCCGTGGCGGGGCCCTGTGGAGGTAGTTGAGGTGTTGCGACCGCAGTGCATGCGTATCAAATGGGGAAAGCGGCGGTGGTTCGTGCACCCCTCTAGATTAAAACCATTCGTCGCAGTACACATCCCCACTTCACACACGCGTGGCCAAACATGTGGGGGGTCGGCCGACTCACTGGGTCCGTCTCCGTCGCTCTCACCTAATGCCTTGCCGGCTGTGCCACCTCCAGGTGCATCAAGAGTGACGGGCTCACGCCCGATCACCCCTCCTGGGGATGCCAAGGGTCACGCGGCGTCGGATGAGGACTCACCCCAAGACGGACTGTTGCCACAGGACGGTCCGCCACCCGGGGTTACCCCGTGTGAGGGGCCCGCTGCAAGGACGCGCGCTAAAATGCACAGACTGTTGTGAGGACGGAAGATGTGTACATAGGTTGTGTTCATTGTGTGTTGTGTGAATGGTGTGTTCCCCGCTCATTGGATGCGTATGCGTTGGGCTCACCATGTGTTGGGTGTGTGGTGGGTTCCCTGCAAATCGTATGTATGCTGTTTTACGGAATTCGTATTTATTCGGGGGGGGGGGGGGGTGCGTTGGGTTGGTTTCTCTTCTTGCTGTTGCGTTCTTGTTGTGTTCTTGTTGTTGTTCTTGTTATTGTTGAAAAATAGTGAGGCACACGCGCGGTCAGGGGGTAAATGCGCTTTTATTGTCGTTTTTTTTGTATGTTGGCAGCCGGGACGGCTGCAAGCTATGCGGGGGGGGGGGGGGGTGATGTAGGGGTGTTAGAGAGAGAGCCGTTATGCATGGCAGCTTATGGGAAACAAACACAGTGGGCGGGGCTACGTGAGTGCACGGGGGGGGGGTGCTCTCAACGACGTCCGCACCGGGCAGCCCGGGGCCCCACCCCTCAGCGGGGGTTGAGTATAAAAAGGGGATGTGTCAGAGGGCTCGGGAAGAATGTTAAAGCTAAACCAGTGAAGACCGAAGATCGTCTAGCTAGAGCCCTGGACTCCCCTGGGATGCCGCCCTTGTCAGGGCCGCGCAGGACCGAGCCAGCGGCGTGGTCCCGAGAACCAGAGCTAGTGCTCTGGGACTCCGGGTACCGTAGCCCGACTGACCAGTGTCGGGCCAGACAGCCTCCCCTAGCCCGTTAGTGGAGGACTAAGAGGCAGGCTAGGGTAGCTAGCGTGTGTATTCCCAGCTAGCCGGGTGAGGGGGCCGATACCCCCTCGAGTGTTATATGCCCACTGTTGTGCTGTGAAATAAACCCGTGTGCCTCGAACTCCGGCGTCAAGAGTCGTCAACGGTATTACATATGTAAGGTTTTTAAGAGACAACAAACTCCGTGATAAGAAGGCTCAGCTAATCGAGTCTCTCACCTTTCTGAAGAGATGCCGCGACTCTAAGATAATACCAATCGCATTTACTCTAACCTCTGCTGCTGTAACTCATTCCACAAGTAGTGACTAATCCCATATCTGCATTTCCATAAATATGCTAAATTCCACTTGATATGCAAATCCCTTTGTCAAGGCGCTCTTCCCCCTCCAACCCAGCTTAAATATACGCTGCCAAGCCTGGTGGTGTTCATTCAGACGCTGTCTTTCCGACAGACCTGTTCTTCACCTGAGGACGGCTGCTTGCGTTGTGGCCGAAACGTGAGAATTCCCTTCTATGTGACTTTACCGAAAGAACCAAGAAGATGAATCCCTGCAGTCATGAAAGCTTTAAATCGAAAATTTTAAGAGAAGTTTTTAAAGATATTTTTCACCCGGGCAACGCCGGGTGCTTACCGCTAGTAACTAATAAATGAAACTGAAAACATAGTCTGGAACAAGCGTCGTGGTGACGTCACCGCCACTTCATGGCGAATGACAGTTGTTGTCTTCTTTTGGCTTCTGAGGTGCTGCGTTCCTTGGAACGAAAATACCTCAGGTCCCCAGCAGGGGCGCTGGGTCAGCGTGTGTGTTGAGCACACGGCGCTCTCGGCTGCTTCGTCAGTCTCCACCGCTGAGGTGATTGCTGAGTCGGCACGCTGGTCACTCTGTCGGCAGTGCCCGTGCTGGCAGGGATGATGGGTCCGGCTCCGTCTGCGTCGATGTGCGCGATCATCCCGTCACCAGAAACCACTCGCACCAGACACTGTTGATCCTTGTAGACTGTGGAGCAACTTGGAGAGACAGCGCCTGTCGTCTCCCCCCCCCCCCTCTTCAAGAGAGTCCTCTTCCAGTTGTTTGTACGACTCGTGCTGCAGAGAGGACACGCTACAGATCAAGTTATATCGTTCCGTGTCAGTCTCTGATCCGACCCTCAACTAAACTTCGCCTGTGGGTTGCGATTTCAAGGGGTACTCTCACGAATAGTGGTTGCACCAGTTTTCCCTCAAAGGGTTGACTTTGATCTGAGCACAATCCGAACGATTGTCACTCTATGATCGTGTTTGCTGTACAGAACGATCTCGCCACCGGGAATAGTAATGCTTGGCACTCTTCCCCACGTCTGTATTGCAATACTGCGAGCACCAGCCATGGCTGGCAGCCTCAATGACGCAACAAAAAAACTCTCCGTGATGCGTGGCTTCTGACGATGCAGAGCTCCCTATCAATTTGCCAGTCATGAGGGCAATCCCCGGAGCCGACCACTTACAGTACTTCTTCTTTCATATGGCATTGTGAAAAGCAACAGTTTTTATTTTAAATGATCGTCATGCATGAATGCAAAGGTTTCTTATCCAGTCCAATGATGTGGTTGATGCAGTGTGAATTTTAGCGATACCGCCAGGATGCGCATGGATGGAGCATTCATCGGTGATGTGCTTAATGGTTTGGACTTCTCCAGTCGCAGTTGGGTGTTTCGTTGAGCAGTGCTGATTTCGATTCTTGCATTCTTGCTTATATATGATATTTTCCACCTGTTGTCTATATTTGGTCTGAAAAATTATAAAAATGTAAAAAATTAAATGAAATTTGTTTTAAACTGTAATGTTCCCGAAATTATGCTAATTTATTTAATCATGAAAATGTTGCGTGTATGCTAATTAGGTAGGTGTAATTGTATTCAGTTATGTAAGTGTATGTAATTATGCTAATGCATTCAATTATTATCATTAAGTTCTGCTTCGTTGTCTAGGGTTGTATTATCACTGGTCAATAAAAAAAACATTTTTTTCTGGCCTGGACTTTTGCAGCTGTTTTAGACTTATTTCAGGGTGCCGATTCCAAATCTGATCTCAGATTTTCTCTATCACATCTCATTTTATGCTATCGGCATACCCCATTTTCATTGATTTTACCCTAAATTAACTCTGTCACTTATGATTGCAAGTTGTTGCGAGTCAGTGACTGCTTTAGTGTTAAAATATGGTGCTGTATTTTTAGGATAGTGTGTTTATAATAAATTTATGTAGATATCCACATTTATTTAATATTTTTCTTCTGCAGTTTTTTTATTGAAAATGCAATATTTGATATGCCAGATTTGGAATCAGCACCCCAAAATTACCTTAAGACCGTTGGAATACCTTATGCCAGAAAAAGTGTTGACCAGTGAATTATCAATCAGGATAATACAATGATTCTCACTTTAACTTTTACTGATTATGTCTTAGTGTGTTATATCAGGTCTCAAAATTCAGATCTCTCCGCAGGATACCGTTCTTATAATTAATATTATTATGCATGGACTTAGGAAGGCACCACTCAGACTCTTCTGTGTTAAGCAGCTTTAATCTCTAAAAAACACGTAACATTCTAATATGCGAACTCTTATGCAAGGAATGCCAACACAGTACTCCTGGAGATGTCCTCATTGAACCGTACATTTAACCCTCAATAATTATGTTTGTCAAACTGGGTAACAGAACAATTGGCTCATTCTTCAGAGTAAGGTGATCATACACAGCGACAGGAAATTAATATGACAATATTCATACGAACAGTAATAAAGAAACATGTGCCTAAGCAAAGGGAGACCTCAATGAATTCATTTGTTAGATTACACTGGTCAACACGCTTTTTCTGGCATAAGGTATTCCAACGGTTTTAAGGTAATTTTGGGGTACTGATTCCAAATATTAAATAAATGTGGATATCTACATGAAATTATATTATAAACACACTATCCTAAAAATACAGCACCATATTTTAACACTAAAGCAGTCACTGACTCGCAACAACTTGCAATCATAAGTGACAGTTAATTTCGGGTAAAATCAATGAAAATGCGGTATGACGATAGCATAAAAATGAGATGTGATAGAGCCAATCTGAGATCAGATTTGGAATCAGCACCCTGAAATTAGTCAAAATCAGCTGCAAAAGTCCAGGCCAGAAAAAAATGTTTTTTTTGTTGACCAGTGTTATGCAATTAACGTAATGCCTTGGAACAATGGTGTGCGGTAGTGTGCTTGCTTGTCTAACAAATGTGCATCAATTGGCTAAGGGCTTTAATACATTCGCTGGCAAGATTGTGATGAAAAGAACGCTTTTAACACAATTGCATCCCTGTTTGTGTGTATTCGTTTTGGGCAGCGTTCCCCACAATTCCATCACGGGTTGGAAGCGTTAAACATTTTTGCATCATACTTGCAGTCTGTCAAAAAGGGGCGCTGTGGCCTTTGAAGTTGTGACCTGTTGTGCACGCGTGTGCTTGCTGTCACCATGTATTCAGTCCTCTCGTCACGGGTTGGAAGTAAAAAAAATATTATTTACAGTGAGGGGAAAAAAGTATTTGATCCCCTGCTGATTTTGTACGTTTGCCCACTGACAAAGAAATGATCAGTCTATAATTTTAATGGTAGGTTTATTTGAACAGTGAGAGACAGAATAACAACAAAAGAATCCAGAAAAACGCATGTCAAAAATGTTATAAATTGTTATATATATACCCAACCCACAGGTATGCAAATACTGTCCCTCTTACTCTGCAGGTTGAACCAAAGAATTGAGTGTTCAACTTCACATTCTTTCATTAAAGGCCTGTGACAAAGGTGAATATACTGTGGCTTCATTGTCTCAAGCTTACACATCTACCGGATCTCCATTTGACTTTGTTTTGTCTAAGAAGTCCACCCACACCTCCACTTCCACAAACTCCTGGGAGTTGCCTCGCTCTGCCTCACAGTCAGAATTCTCCTCCTGCTTCACGTTGCCTCCATCGATGTGAAGGTCCGATTTTGGAGTTGAATCTTCATCTTCACATTTTACCTTCATATATTCGCTATTCACCATCACATCTTCACATTTTACCTTCACTTCTTCGCTCTTCACTATCGCCTCTTCACATTTCACCTTGATACATTTCATATTGTCCAAGCTGGAATGTACTTCTGGTTCTTTTTTCAGGAGGGATGGGCTCATTGTAGCACTTTGACTTTCACAAGTCGATTTCAGACGACACTCCTTGGGGATCTTCTGATGCCTGTATGTTCTCTGGTGTCGATGAAGATCTGATGACCGTGCAAATGCCCTCTCACACACAGTGCACTTGAAGGGTTTCTCTCCTGTGTGTGTTCTCTGGTGGATCTTAAGAAATGCTGCCCATTCAAATGCCTTCTCACAGACATTGCATTTGAAAGGTTTCTCTCTTGTGTGTGTTCTCTGGTGTTTTTTAAGAATCGGTGAATCTGCAAATGCCTTCCCACACATAGTGCACCTGAAGGGTTTCTCTTCTGTGTGTGTCCTCTGGTGTTTTTTAAGATGTGATGACTGTAAAAATTCCTTCTCACACACACTGCACTTGAAGGGGTTATCTCCTTTGTGTATTCTCTGGTGTCTTTTAAAATAAAATGAACTTGAAAATGCCTTCCCACACACACTGCACTTGAAGGGTTTCTCTCCTGTGTGTGTTCTCTGGTGGATCTGAAGATCTGCTGCCCGTGCAAATGCCTTCTCACAGACAGTGCATTTGAAAGGTTTCCTTCTTGTGTGTGTTCTCTGGTGTTTTTTAAGAGTCGATGAATCTGAAAATCCCTTCCCACACACACTACACCTGAAGGGGTTCTCTCCAGTACGATCCGTGCTGTTTGGATACTGGTCGCAATGTTTCCTTCTTGTACCGAGCTGCGCTGAGTGCCTTTGCTCCATCAGACCAATTCTGCAGAGGAAGCGTCAGAGAAAACGTCAGCTGCAGACAGAAACACGTATTCCATACCATCTACGTCAGTATCAAGACAAAGAGGAATGAATACAATCTTTGATTTCAAGATTTCGTGACTGCAGGAATTACTCTCTGGTTCTTTCAGTAAAGTCACGTAGAAAGTAAACATAAATAAATATTGCACAACGTTTCGATTGCAACATAAGCAACCGTCATCAGGTGAGAACTGTATGTAAATGCAAGCTCGGAGAGAGACATATACAGAGGGAGACAAACAGACACGGAGAGAGAAACACAGAGAGACAACCAGAGAGAGACACACAGGAGAGACACACATAGAGACACACGCAGAGAGACAGAGAAGCAACGCCTCTGTGACGAGGTATATAGTGAGAGGGGGGGTTGGGGCAGATAACTTAGCATGTCAATGAGAGACAAGGGGGGGGAATGGGATCTGCAGCAGCGGGCATGTAGAGCCAAGGGGGGATGGGATCTGCGGCAGAGAAATCAGAAGCTTTAGAAATCAAACCTCGTGAACTTAGAAATGTAATGCAATGCAACACAGAGTCGGCTAACACAACAGTTAACACTTTACTTGGTTGGTTACGTTCTTCCAAAGAATGCAAAATTTGAAGTTAAGTATGAGTTGTGTGGCTCAGATTTGCTTGAATGCTTCGATGAACAGATCTTACTTCAACTGCATATGTGCCGAGATATTTTCCTGACCGGTTTCCATTCTTATAAAAAGTTCCAGAGATAAACTATTTTTTGATTTAACCTCATTGTTCAATAGTTAATATACTTTACTGCAAATACAAACTTGACACTCTCACACACTGGCATGATAAAAAGGTGGTGGGGTTTCCAGAACCATGCCTGGCCATTCATCTGCTCAATTTTAATCTTGAATTAAAGCTTTTATAACAGCAGGAATCCATACTCTTTGGTTCTATCGGTAAAGTCACGTAGGTATAAAATAAATAACGTTTCGGGTGCAACACAAGCATCCGTCATCAGGTGGGAAAGCATGGTCTGCTGCTGAGGCAGACTGTGTTGCGCCCAAAACGTCGTGATTTATTTTATTTTATTAGAGATTGTTCATAATGCAGTGAAATAACTGGACCACTGCTCCCCACATAGATAAACTCTTACATGCACATACATTTCACATGTGTAGGGGTTATTACGGGAGAAACGGCGGACGAGAAACACAGGGGTGTGTGCACTCACACACACGGGTGGTCGCACCGACGTCCGCATCCGTGATCCCCCATGCCCCAGCCCTCTGAGGGGATCCTATAAAAGGCGGGGAGCTAGAGAGCTCGGGGCAGTACGACACGAAGCTGACCAGTGAAGATCGAAGACTCGGAGATTAGGCCCTGGGACTCCCCTGTCTCGCTGCCTTGTCAGGGCCGAGCTGGGTAAGCCAGCGGCGCGGCCCAAGAGCTCCCGGACCTCTGCCCTTGTCAGGGCAAGGCCGGCTTAGCTGGTGCCGAGATCTGTGCTTGCCAGGGCCAGATCAGTCAGCCTCCCGTAGCCCAGTAGAGGAGGACTGGGGAACAGGACAGAGGGCATAGTACTAGGGTGGGTTTCCCATAGTACGGGTGAAGGGGCCGTTACCCCTTCAACTATTGTGTCTGTCACTGAGTTAATAAACAAAGTGTGCCTCAACTCCGACCTCGTCTCCTCGAACTTACTACATCTGGCGTCAGAAGTGGTCCAAGCATGGATACGAGACGGACGACTCGTGCCCAAGACCCAGGAGAGGATGACGACGAGGGAGAGGCGGTGCAAGACGTCGCCGCCGGCGTACCTGCACAACCGCTGCCGCTCCAACACCTGCGGGGTCGTCGGAGAGGCTCGGGACGTCGGCTGACGAGTTGGCGTTGGCCCACTCGCGACTGGCGGAGCTCCTGTATGCAGCGGCCGCCATGCTGGAGCGGATAACTCACCTTGGGCCGGGAGAAGCGACGCGGCGGGAAGATGGACAACGCCCGCAAGAAACTCCCGCCTTTGCGATGGGCGGGAGGCTTGAAATTCCCGCCACGGGGACAGTAGGGGCCGAGGGAGGGGCCCCAGCTCGTCACGCGGGGGGTGGGGCCCAACCAGCGGGCGCCACGTCATCGGCGGGGGCGGGTCGCAGTGGCTGCCTATCAGGGGTTGCCACGTCACCACCAGCGGACGCCGGCACCGACCAAGCTGGAACCAGCGCGTCACGGACGGAGCCGACATTTCAACAACGCCTGCCCGCCCTGCAGGTGTTCGTAGCAAGCGGCGGCGATTGGGGTGGGTTCCAGCGCCGGTTCCTCGCCCACCAAGAAATGGCTGCGTGGACAGACAACGAGGCGCTGTGTGCTATCCCGGCGATGCTGGATGGCGACGCCCTGGGCACCCTCACTGCTGCACCCAGGTCGGCACGCTCCACGCTTCAGTCGGCGCTGCAGCTGCTGGCCACGGTGTATGGGCCGCCTTCTGATTGTCGCCAGCTCTTCTACGAGCGACAGAAGGGTGACAAGGAATCACCACTTGCTTATCGCACGGCCCTGCTGTCATTGGCGAAGGAGGCCTTCCCGCGTATGGACGAAGAAGGGATCGATGCGATGGTGGCCGAGAAAATTTTGCTGCTGGCCGACGACTTGGACTTCGTCATCCTAGCACAGGATGATGCGGACATGTCGTCATTGCGGGCTGCAAGGCACATTCATGCCAATCTCATTTCCCAGCGGAGGAAGGCTAACAAAGCAGCTGCAAGACACACCGTGGCGGCGACCACTTCCGACTCTGAGGGAGCCTTCGCTGCGGACCGTGCTGCGGGATGGCGATCTGCCGAGCGACCGGCTCGGGACGTACCGAGCCACCGAGAGCAGCCCAAGTCTTCGGGAGCGCTCGTCACGTGCTACAATTGTGGCCTCCGGGGCCACGTGGCGTCGGGATGCCGGGCTCCTCGACAGCGTGGAGCGAGACCTGGGGATGCGGACGGTGCTCTTCACAAGCCTTCGCAACATCCTCGGGCAAGTCATGGCACCCCACACGTTCGGCCTGCACGCACACCCACTTCCCTCTCACATGGTCCGACACACGAGTCTCGGGGTTTAGGTGCTGGTGCGTCGGGTCGCGGCTTGTCGGGGAGGGCGCTCCAACCGGGCCAATGGTCCGAGTTGGCTCACCGGGTTGTAGCTGCGTCGGCGGGGTCGTCCGTTGTCACGGGGCATATTGACGGGGTGGAGGTACGGGTACTGGTCGATACGGGAGCTTCGGCGACTATCATTTCGGATTTGATTTGTAATATCCTGCCCGTTCAGAGTCGCCCATTGCTCCCTGTCGACATACCGTTTTACGCTGCGAAAGGGGGCTCGTTAGGTATTATCGGCCAAATTCGAGCGCAAATTTCTATCGGGGACAATAAACTATCTGGCCCGGTATTCGTCTCCTCCTCGCTGGCAATTCCGTGCCTGTTGGGGACAGACTTTTTGGCCAAATTGCCCATCAAAATTTTGATTGACCAGCAATGCATCGAGCTTCCATCGGGCCGACGTATAACGTTCCTGCCTTCCACCCCTGCCTTGCATACTGCCTGTGCAATGGTACAGGCGCTCGTGGCTCAAACGGTGCGCGTACCCCCGGGGGCACAGATGCTGGTGCCCCTGCGGTTGCGTCCACCATTCGCTAAAGGGGTCTCAGACCAGGGCATTATGCTGGGCCCGTCTAGGGCCGGGGTGAATGGGCCAGATTTGGTGACGGCCCAGACTATTGTTAAAGGGGATGCGGACCCGTTTATCGCGGTCCTAAATGTCGGAACACGGACGGCGGTGGTTTCGCAGGGAACCGTGTTCGCACATGCAGTCCCGGTACCTGCGGAGATGCCGATCATTGGCCAGGTGGCCACCGATTCTCAGTCGCGGCTGCCCTCAGACATTGACGAGGGTTGGCTCGAGGCGCTGTGTGCTGAGTCACCTGACCTGTCCGACTCACAACGTGCTAAATTGCGCACCCTTTTGTGGGAATTTTCCGACGTCTTTAGTAAACATAAATACGATATCGGATGTACCAATTTGCTGCGCCACCATATTGACACCGGTGACAACGCTCCTATCCGACAAAATCCTTTTCGGTTAAGTCCCGCCGAAAAGGATCATGTCAAATCGGCTGTAGATGACATGTTGACTTCTGACATCATTTCTCCCTCGACCAGCCCTTAGGGTGCACCCATAGTGTTGGTTAAAAAGCACGATGGGTCCCTAAGGTTCTGCGTTGATTTCCGGCGGTTAAATAAGATCTCGGTGGCCGATGCTTACCCGCTTCCTCAAATGGACGAATCACTGGATGCCCTCGCGGGATCGCGATTCTTCTCCACTTTGGATTTACTCTCAGGATTTTGGCAACTTCCCTTGGACGACGAGTCTAAGCCCAAAACAGCTTTCAGAACGCCGCACGGCCTCTTCCAATTCAATCGGTTACCCATGGGGCTCCACTCCGCTCCCGCGACGTTCCAGCGCCTGATGGAATTGGTTCTCGCTGGCTTGCAATGGGAGGTGTGTTTGATATACCTAGACGACGTTATCGTATTCAGTAAGACGTTCGAGGAACATCTTGATAGGCTTCGGGCCGTCTTTCTTAAAATGCGCGCAGCTAATTTGAAATTCAAGCCACAAAAGTGCCATTTGCTGCGCGAATCTGTAAAATATTTGAGTCACATCGTCGGCCGGTCAGGCATCTCAACCGATCCCGCCAAAATGCGTTGTGTCAGCTCCTGGCCAACTCCCACCTCGGTGGGGGAGGTTAGAAGCTTCATCGGATTTGCTTCATATTACCGCCGGTTTGTCGCGGAGTTCGCTTCCATCGCTAAGCCATTACATGCCTTAACGTCCAAAGGGGTCAAATTTCATTGGGGGCCGGAGGAGGAGGCCGCTTTTAACTCTCTTTGGGACGCCCTGGTGGGGGCCCCGCCGTTAAGCTACCCCGATTTTTCTATGCCCTTCGTGCTCGACACGGACGCGAGCAATACCGGGATTGGAGGCGTGCTGTCACAAATTGTGGGTGGCGTGGAACACGTTGTGGCTTATGGTAGTAGAGTATTGTCTCCGGCCGAGCAGCGATACTGCGTCACCCGCCGCGAACTGTTGGCTATTGTTTTCTTTATCCAACAGTACCGGCCATATCTGTACGGCCGGCATTTCACCGTCCGTACAGATCATGCGGCGTTGCAGTATGCCCTGCGTATTCACCAGCCATCGGGGCAGTTGTCCCGATGGCTGGAGATCATTCAGGATTTCGATTTCGAAACAACTTACCGTAAGGGGATTCGCCACACCAATGCCGATGCCCTGTCATGCCTGCCGGTCGCTTCTGATTGCACCAGTTTCTTGGGCTCGGGGCGTTGCAAATCGGCAAACGACGGCCACAATCCGGTCCTAGCGGCCGCCGTTGAGGCCCCTTCGGACGTTGACCCTATTGCGGTGGGAGGGAAGGATTCCCTGTTGGGCTTGTCATGTGCGGAGTGGGGGCGCCTCCAAATGGAGGATGCTTCCCTCCTGGCGCTACGGCGTCGCGCGGAAGGATCCGCTCAGGGAAAGTCGGGCGTTGACTCATGGGGGTTGTGCCAGGGCCTCCTCATGCATTGGGACGGTACGATCCGCCGCCACAGGCTGGTGGTGCCTTCCGCGTTGAGGGGTAGGGCTGTATGGGCCGCTCACGAGCGGCTCCTGCACCTGGGCACCCTCAAAACCCTTGCCATGCTCCAGCTTAATTTCTTTTGGCCGGGCATGGCAAGGGATGTGGACGATCTCTTGCAATCTTGTACCCAGTGTGCTCAACGCAAACCGCTGGCGAGGAGAGCCTGCCCACCGCTCCAGTCTATTTCGGTCACCCGGGTTAATGAGCTTGTCGCCCTCGATATTTTGGGGCCGTTTCCCTCCACGCCGAGGGGTAATAAGTACCTGCTGGTTGGCGTCGAGTATTTCACGCGATGGCCTATGGCTTGGCCCCTCGCCAACCAGTCAGCAGCGGCCGTTGCGGAGGCTTTTGTTCACGGATATGTCCTTGACAAGGGCGCTCCGGAACGGTTGTTAACCGATCAGGGAAAGAATTTCACTAGTGCCCTTTTACACGAGGTGTGTGAGCTTCTGGGTACGAAGAAAATTCGTACTTCGCCTTACCACCCACAAACGAATGGGATGGTAGAACGCCTGCATAGGACTCTTACGTCCATGCTATCCCACCAGGTATCTGAGTCCCAAACCGACTGGGACCTTCAGATCCCTGGAGTCCTAGCAGCATACAGAATGGCTCCTCACGCGGCGACCGGATTCTCGCCGTTTTTTTTAATGTATGGCCGCGAAGTTGACCCGCCTGTCGCGACTCAGCTGACATGTACCGCGCCGCACGCTAAATCTAAGTTGGCGGACCATGTTAAGTTTAACGTCCTCCGGTTGGCTGAGGCACGGGAGGCGGCCATGCAAAACTCTGCCTCGCGCCAGAAGCAAAACGAAAAGTTGCGATCGCGCCTGTCACACACGCACGAATGGCACCCGGGTGACAGAGCGTGGCTGCACTGCCCCCAGGTGCCATTGGCCACCTCGTCGAAGTTGTTGAGGCCGTGGAGGGGCCCCGTGGAAATTGTGCAGGTTATGCGGCCGCAATGTGTTCGCATTAAATGGGGGAAACGTCGGTGGTTTGTCCACCCTTCACGGTTGAAGCCGTTCTTTGCTCCACATGCTTCCTCTCATGACTATGGCCGAACATGTGGGGGGTCCACTGACTCCGGGAGGGCGGGGTCGCCGTCTGCCTCTGATCCGCTGCTAACTGTTCCGTCTTCAGGGGTCCGAGGACTGATGCCCTCTCTGCCGCCAGCCTCCTCAAAGGAGGTCGACGCTGGCTCATCCAGGATGCCGGTGCGCCGCGCACCTGTACATTCACCACCTGCCGCCGACCCTACCAGGTCGGGCCCTTGTGACGGGCCCGCTGCACGGACACGCGCCAAGACGCGCCGGTTATTGTAAAGTGCTTTCCGCGCGCGTTCCGCTGCTGGTGGGCTCACTCACATGTTTTTTTTTTTTCCTGTTGTGTGCATGGGGAACCACGTTCGGTATATATGTTGCATTTTGGGGAAGTGGGTACGTATAGGGGACCGTCGGTGGTTGTTGTTGTTGTTGTTGCTATTGCTGTTGTTGTTGTTGTTACACTTGTTCTTGTTATTGTTACGGTTACGAGGCACACGCGTGTTGACGGGGGTTAATCCTTATTCTTGGGGGTTGAGGAATTGTTGCAGCCGGGACGGCTGCGAGCTGTACAGGGGGGGGTGATGTAGGGGTTATTACGGGAGAAACGGTGGACGAGAAACACAGGGGTGTGTGCACTCACACACACGGGTGGTCGCACCGACGTCCGCATCCGTGATCCCCCACGCCCCCAGCCCTCTGAGGGGATCCCTATAAAAGGCGGGGAGCCAGAGAGCTCGGGGCAGTACGACACAAAGCTGACCAGTGAAGATCGAAGACTCGGAGATTAGGCCCTGGGACTCCCCTGTCTCGCTGCCTTGTCAGGGCCGAGCTGGGTAAGCCAGCGGCGCGGCCCAAGAGCTCCCGGACCTCTGCCCTTGTCAGGGCAAGGCCGGCTTAGCTGGTGCCGAGATCTGTGCTTGCCAGGGCCAGATCAGTCAGCCTCCCGTAGCCCAGTAGAGGAGGACTGGGGAACAGGACAGAGGGCATAGTACTAGGGTGGGTTTCCCATAGTACGGGTGAAGGGGCCGTTACCCCTTCAACTATTGTGTCTGTCACTGAGTTAATAAACAAAGTGTGCCTCAACTCCGACCTCGTCTCCTCGAACTTACTACACATGGATCATTAACATATATAAACAAAACATCCACCATTCATGACGAATTGGAAGTAACCTTATCACAGTGCTAATGCCATGATAGGTGCAATTTAAGGCCATGTGAGTGACCTTAAATTGGTCTCATATGGACTAGACCTTGGCGATTGACACTCACAGCTTTGTAAGGAGCAAAAGTCCAGGCAGCTTCCAGTGTTACACAGTCTAATAAAAGAATGCTGCTCGACTAATGTTAAGTGAGACTTTGGCTGCCAAACCAAAGCTAGTTGTGAACACATCAACCCGGTATGGGAGCTCCTCCATCACTTGTAGAACTGCCTGATTATTCATGGAGAGTTCAGCAGGTGCAGTGTTGTATGACATGACATTCCTAGGCAGGTGATTTTTTTTGTGGAACATTTGCAAGGCCCCATTTCACGATGGAATTATCCCTAATTCCATCTCATTGAGTAGCCATTACCAAATCATCAGCAGATGTAACATGGTTGACCAGCAGGGAACGATCCTTTAACTATAACCAGGCATCGATTAGCGTATCATTGTAACCGTAATAAATGCTACGGTTTTAATATGACCATTGGGAGCTTCTCAAACTACATAATTATTGAAGCTGCTATGTGTAGTGACATCGTTGGATGTCACTGTGTGAAGCTGGCCTGGGAGAGAGGCACGCCATGTATTGAAATCGCAGACACCACTGAAGGTGGATGCATTACCGGCCCTAACGGGACTCGGGGAGCACTGAGAGCAATGGATGGCACCACGCTCTGCGTGCAGTGCCAGCCCCTACAGGATAGAGTGCAAGGGTGCCGGCCATGGAACAGAGTTGCAAGGGGCCATGGCACTCTGGGTGACCCCGGAGGACACGTGACCGGAAATGACGATTGCTTGTTTCGATCAAAACGTCGTGATATTTTTTTTATTACCTTTATTTTCATTTTTTTTATTATAAAATTTTCTATCCATGTAAGCTTTAACTGCTGTTTACATTTATGTAAAAATTTAAGCTTCATTCGGTTAAACCCACCAGATGGCAAAACATCCAACATTGTCTATCCTGAAGCTCTCCAAGGGCAACGAATTAAAAAGCTGTCATTATGAAATAAACAAGCCATGAGATTGTATAACACAACCAAGAAACCGTGACAATATACACACATTCACAGACTTCATTGGCAGAATTCAATAATTCCAATAAAGCCAGCATTGCAAGACATTAATCTTAATGTTTGATTACTGAGACCCTATGCAAAGCCAGGTAACTTAGTAAGTATTGAATAAATACTATACTTCCGATGATCATCTTCTTGGTTCTTTCGGTAAAGTCACGTAGAAGGGAAGTAATACAATAATACAAATAAAACATAATAAAATAATTCTCACGACGTTTCGGCCACAACGCAAGCAGCCGTCTTCAGGTGGAGAACAGGTCTGTCAAGTAGACAGTCTCTACATTGAAGACGGCTGCTTGCGTTGTGGCCGAAACGTCGTGAGAATTATTTTATTATGTTTTATTTGTACTATTTTATTACTTCCCTTCTACGTGACTTTACCGAAAGAACCAAGAAGATGAATCCCTGCAGTCACGAAAGCTTTAAATCGAAAAATTCCGATGATCATGTTTGTGCATCAGTGGGGAGCGGTAGTGCAATGATTAGCGTGCTGCGTTATAAACTCAGCGACCCGATGTATCTTCCCACAGAACCAAGGCACATTTGGTTGTCGCCTGATGAAGCTGGTTGTAATTACTGGCAAACGTCGTAGTCAGATTGTAAATGTTGTGGCTTGGCTCTCCAACACACAACCGGTGTAGTGCTGCACTAGTGACGAATTGGCCACGTGCTGTGTATGTGACAACCCCTTCCTAATTGGCTGTCGGGTTTACCGACACATTTCTATTTTTACGCGACCTAACCCAAACAAACCTGTATTAAGGATGTATATTTGGAATTTGAGTGTCTCTCTCGCCGTGGTCGCGTGGATTTTCCTCCGGATCTTCAGGGTTTTCCCCTCCACGTTTAGAGTCAACATCACCACGCGTTTAGAGTATTTGACCGACAGACATTTCCAAAGCCACTTTGTTGCGGGAAGGTCGCTTCTGAAAACAAGAGCGATATAGCAGCTGAAGTGGGCTTGGCCTGGTAGGATAAAAAAAAAATTGTAGAAATATTTAAAAGAAACAAAGTTTCTAAGTACTGTAGTGAGCCAGATGAAGACAAATTAAACTTAAGCAGAGAATTAAAGCAAATGCAATCAGGCGAGGGCAGGAGGCAAGGCCCCGCGTTGTAATGTTCCAACCTGGACATCGATTCCATACTCGCTGCTACTCAATTAATATCCCTACGAGAGGAACGAGGCTCTACCTGGGTAAACAACATCAACAACCACCACGATGTGAACTTCTCACCTCGGATCTCAGTGAGCGCGCGTGTGGATCGGAAGCTTCCTGGTGTTTCGTGACGTCACGTGGCAGCAGGTTACATGACGTCACTAGCGGGGTACACCTCCTCACGCCGATGAGGTAATGCAGTGGTGACGTCAGAGAACGGCATTAGAGTTGAAGTTCATTAAGATTCCTATTCCATTGATCCCTCCATTGAACATTGACCCTTTGGGTGCGTGAGCTCAACAACGTGAACATTGTGTGTACAAACTTTGTATACAGTGTGTGTGTGTACAAACTGTGTATACAGTGCGTGTGGGGCCGTCCATAAATGACGTCACGCAACTGGGGAGGGGACGGTCAGACATTTGTGACGATGTGTGACGATGGGAGGGGGGTGATAAATGTGACGTCACATCAAAATGCGCAACTTAAATAAATATAGACATGTTCGACATATTTTAACACGTAGGCTTTCGCGACCAATATTATTCATAATATAGGTATTTGGGTCAGATCGCGTTATTTAAGCCAATTTGTACATGGCGAACTTTGAAACAAGAACACTTGCCTCGAGTACATTAAAACCATCCTTTTGGTTGAGATATGTTGATGACACTTTGGTTGTCTGGCCACATGGTAAAGATGAACTTAGTGATTTTCTAATTCATCTCAATGCACAAAACCCGGCTATCCAGTTCACCATGGAAATGGAGGTAAATAACAGACTCCCGTTCCTAGATATTTTGCTGGAACATGGTCTTAATGGCAAAATAATACACAGCGTTTACCGAAACCAAACGCACACTGATGCCTATCTGAATGCAGATTCACATCATCACCCAGCTCAGAAATCCTCTCTTGTCAAAACACTCATACATCGGGCTAAAACAGTGTCAGATGGTGAGTCTAGTGAGAGAGATGAAACATGTTAAAGAAGCACTAAGACAGAATGGATACAATAATGCTCAAATTAACAAAGCACTGAAGGCCAAATCACGAACGCAAAGCAACACTGCTGAAAGCGATAAGATTGTTCAAACAATCAAAATACCATACATCTCAGGAGTAACTGACGAATAAGCCCAGGTTTTGCAAAAACAAAACATTAAAGTGAGATTTGGTACAATTAACAAAATAAAAAAAACTGGTATCTGACACTAAAAACGAATTGCCTAAATTATCAACAGAAGGTGTATATCGGATTAATTGTTTATGTGACAGATGCTATATTGGACAGACGGGACGTAACATCAGCATAAGATTAAAAGAACACCAAAGAAACATTAAATTATCTCAAACACAACTGTCGGCAGTGACAGAGCATGCTTGTCAACAAGGACACTCAATTGATTTTGATAACGTTGAAGTGTTGTGTAAAATTAATTATTACTGGCCAAGACTAATTAGAGAATCCATTGAAATTGAAACAGAAATAACTTCAATCGCTCTGACAGCTACAGGCTTAGTGTGGCCTGGAAGCGTATTATTGTATAAATACAATTACAATTCCTTATAAGGGAAAAAATACCAATGAATAACAATTGAATGATTACCAATCTATATAATTACAATACCCTCCCCCTCTTTGCCTCGAATCATTGCACCAGATTGAATTTAATTAAATGATGACGTCACCCTGATGCTGCTCTATTTACGACCGGAAGCAACAGGAGAGCTTCACCATTCGCTCCCAATGAAGCTGATTGTAATTATCAGCGAAACGTCGTATTCAAATAAAAAAGAAATGCTGTTGATTCTATCTTCAGCACACCGGTGGGCTAAAAAAGTTAATTATTTTGTCCTTTGAAAAACGTGACACATTTTTTACTGTTTGGCCGTGTCGGGTGGTGGAGGGTTACGACACATTTATAAATAAGGCGATCTGACCCCAAAACCTATATTACGTTCTACTTAATTAAATATACTTTTTAATACATGTTTTCTCCTACATCAGAGTGTAGTGCCACATTAAATACGCTCTGCAATGACAATAGTTTAAATTGATTTGAAGCATGTTTTTTTGGGGGGGGAGGGTGGGTAGAGCTTTGTGACGTCATATTTGAGGGGGGGGGGTCTGACTTTTTGTGATGTCGTGTGACGAAGGGGGGGGGTCAAAATCGTCCAAAATCGCGTGACGTCATTTATGGACGGCCCCTGTATACAAACTGTGTACACACACACGGTGTGCGAGCGAGCACACCGTGTGTGTGTACAGTTGGCACAGTAGGGGGCACAGGTAGTGCATCGGCCAGTCATCTCAGTTGAACCATGGCACCTGAGTCTGCCCTGTGACCTCCTGCCGGCGGGAGTTCGACACTTCATGTGGCCTTAACGTGCACATAGCCTGGCACAAGCGCCATGGTGACTTCACCACCACGTATTGGCGAATGGCAGTCAATGTTTTTGTTAGTGTGTTTGTGTATACAGTGTATGTGCAGACTGTGTGTATGCTGTATATACATTGTGTGTACACAATACGTGTTTGGGTGGTCCGAATCAGTCGGGCGGCATTATCTTTTCATCCGCTCTGCAATGCTGTGTGGAAGCTACCTGGCCTGTCGCTCTGCATGAAGCTCCGGGTCTTCTCGGCAACAGTCATGCCCTCCAATCTATAGGAATGTGAAACGTGCACCCCTCTCAATGGAACATCTGCGCTGGTTAGAAACACTGGCTGGCATGCCTACACTCAGATTGAGGGAAGCCAAGTGGTAGCGCATTCTCGATTTATTGCAGAGGTTCAAGGTTCAAATCCGACAAGCACCCCTGGCTACTCCAGTAACATCAACCAAAATATGCACCGTCTGCTTAAATAGTGGATGTAAAACATACTATCGTGTCATTCAAAACACATAGGTCTTTGCATGTTGGTGTCATTGTCAAAATTTGGTAAATGCCAAATATTATCCAGAAATTGCACAACTGAGATTACACATCAATTATCGCCCCTGACTGACAGACTCATGTCCACATGCAGGCTGGTGCTGGGCCACCTTATTCCACACAGAGACAGCTGCCACTTAGGGGTGCTCTTCGAGTGTTTGTGATGAGATATGATATAAAACTCCGAATTGCTGAGGCAATTAGGCAAGTTTAACGCGTAGGCTTTCGCGACCAATATCATCCATAAGATTTTTTTTGGGTTAGATCGCATGAATATAAATGCGCTCTCTCTAGTCGTCTAGCCGAGCCTAAACACAACCCTGACCGTGTAACACAGATGGTGCTGACCGAGACAGCCAACAACTATCCAGCCGCACAATATCTAGCGAAGATGACAGCAACGACGATACGAGCCCACTCCCAGAACCGGCAGCGGTGAGCTCCCGCTCTCAGCTGCTTTATTGCTACCCAGCGCGGCCTGGCTCCGCCCTGGTCGCGCCTTTCTTCTCGAACCCTCTAGCAGGTTCCAGGGGCTTCCAGATATGGTCTTACATGACCCTTGCCCCAGTTCCTCCGCCCTGCCGACACACTCGTGTATGTGCTCACCGTCGTGTGCACTGTTTGTCCACTGCAGTTGCCGTTGCAACTGCAACCGGTGGACAGGAAGAGCAACCCCAACACCGAGAAACACCACCAACACGAAAAAACAATTTACCCCAAAAAAGAAAACCTTGGTTGCAACACTTCCCGCGACCATACAGCACAACCGCAGCATCTCCCGCGAACCATAACCACGTAGCGCAACTCCGGCGCCCCCCGCGGACCGCCAACAAAAAGAACAACCCGTGGCACCCCCCCACAAACCGCCAACAAGCAGCGCAACTGCGGCATGGGCAAGAACCCCATCAGGGACAGCATAACGGTGACACCCCCCCCCCCCCCCACGAGAACCGATAACACAAGCCAAACAATATACACAACCCCCCCGAATCCCACCTTACAAGGGAGAATCCGCCTTTACCAGAAAATAGCTCACGTGAGCCGGTCCTCGACATTGGTCACCCCCACCTTGGCAGGGTTTTGCATTCCTTGGGATTCTAGGAATGGGAACAAAATAACAATGACCTAAGGGCACGGCCCCTCCCTGAAATCCGCAGTAGCATCTAATAAGATCCAGCCCTTGACACTTTGCACACGACAGTAACAGAAAGCATCAGAGACTCGGATCCGGTGCAGCTTGGGAAAATGTTGCTGGCAGGTCAGAGTGCTACGGTGGCACTGCCGGCACCCTGCTGACACCCCGGCATTCTATGGCGATGTGGCTCGGCTGACCACACCTGAAACACTTGGCCGTGGGACCCCAGGGCGGAGAGGGGCTTCCCGGGTTGCCAACCCTCCCACGGGGGCCTTCTCCCGTGCGTCCCCAGGCCGCACACCACAGCCACCATGTCCTCCTCCCACCACGGCTAAGCCTCCACTTTGGGCCAATGCTAGCAGGCCTCGTGGCCTTGAATTTCCTGGGCCACATTGAAGAACGTGATCCCCAAGCCTTCCACGAAGGGCAGGACGATCCCCGACTCCCGCGCCACCAGTCATTCCACCGCCAAGGAGTCGAGCGCCATCTCACCCGTCTGGGGGTACGCGGTCTGCCCCAGCACCAGCAGCGCCTCCCGGAAAGTGAAGGGTGTCTCGGCTTCCCCTCGCTTCCACTGGAGAAATCTCGTGCGGGCATTGCACGGGAGGCCAAAAATATCCCCTTGCAGCGCCATTAACTCCGCCGCCCCTCCAGCGCTGTCCCGCGCTCTTCGCAAAATAGCGCCCGCCAGCCATGCCAAGCCCTCCACGGGCAAAATGGCACCCACCACATGCGCGGTCTCCGGCCCAGGCTCCTCCGCTCTCCCACAGAGACGGGGATCGCCGTCAGGGTCCCCTCGTGACTCCTTTACACGCCGCTGGCTGTGGAGCGACTCCCGCACTTCCCCGCGCTCCCCTCAACACAGTGGTCCTCGGCCATGCCTCGTGCTCGGCGCATGACCGCGGAGCATCGGGCTCCTCTCTCACCAATTTTTCGCCACTCTCCCGCCGATCCGCAGCCGCTCTCTCTCCGCCAATGGGCTTCGTAACCGGGTTCCCGTGGCTGCCGGAGGATGAATGTTTCGCCATTCCCATCCTCCAATGACACTATAGGTGGGTTCTTTCTTCACCCCACTCCTAACACCAGTTGTAGTGTCATCATTGCGGGAGACAAGGGTTCGAAGGGGGTACCTTTATTAATACCTTCACAGTTTAACACATAGGCTTTCGCGACCAATATTATTCATAATCAACATTTCTGGGTTTAGATCGCGTAATTTATAAATGTCGTAACCCTCCACCACCCGACATGGCCAATCAGTAAAAAAGTGTCACGTTGACAAAAGACAAATAGTTCACTGCTTTAGCCCACCGGTGTGTTGCAGCATGAAACTACAACATTTACAATTTGAGTACGACGTTTCGCTAGATGCAATCCTTGGGGATCTTCTGATGCCTGTGTTCTCTGGTGATTTTTAAGAGCAGGTGAACCTGAAAATGCCTTCCCACATACACTGCACATGAAGGGTTTCTCCCGTGTGTTCTCTGGTGGGTCTGAAGAACTGATGACCATGCAAATGCCTTTTCACAGAAGTACTTTCTTTGGTGTTCTTTTAGTCTTATTAAATAATCTCAAACACAGCTGTCGGCAGTGGCAGTACATGCTTGTCAAGGACACTCAATTGGTTTTGTTAACGTTAAAGTGTTGTATAAAACGAATTATTACTGGACAAGACTAATTAGATAATCCATTGAAATTGAGCGAAATACAAATAACTTTAATCGCTCTGACAGCTACAGGCTTAGTGCGGCCTGGAAGCATATTATTTAAAATTATATATTACAATTCCCATTCCTTATAGGGGAAACAAATAGCAATGAACAATTGAATGATTACCAATCTCCTTATACGTATGTAGTGCCGTAGATGGGCCACGCTTACCGGCAGTGGTAGACGAGGTCCATCTGCAAGGGTGCCCCGTACCGCCAAGGGGGGGGGGCTGCGGGGGATCTACGATCCCACGCAACACCACCCCTCGATGGGCAAAGGGACATTAAAGGGGACCTCCCCAGCCGATCGGGACCAGTCACAGCTCAAGACCCAAGACCAGCCAGCTTAGGACCCTGGACCCCCTCGCCCCGATAGTCCTTGTAAGGGCCGGGACGCTGTGCGGGCCAGTGGTGGGACTCTGGGACTCCCGGCTCTACGCCCTTGTAAGGGCGAGTTCCGAGGAAGCCAAGTGTCGAGACCCGCACCTTGGCTGGGTCGGGTCAGGTAGCCTCCCCTAGGGTAATTGTAGCCAGAGGACCCGAGAGCGTAGCCAGAGTAGGCTGTGTCCCTAGGCTGTAACAGAGGACTGTTGGAGTGTGGTATCATAATACAGTAATCCCTCGCCACTTGGCGGTTCAAGTTTCACGGGCTCAGTGCATCGCGGATTTTTCGAACTGATTTAAAGGCCTCATTATACCTGTGCAGTAACACCATCATCATCATTCATCATCACATTTATCGAACTGCACAGGTCTGTCATCGTCTTCATCGTCATTGTCATCATTGTCGTCATTACTGGAGTCAAGTCTCAAGATACTACTGTCATTGGTGAGTGTAGAACACCACAATACGTATCGTATGAGAGATTGAATGTATAATATTAAGATTTTATAATTAAATAGATTTAAGTAAAATATATATATATAAAGTATAAATATACATATTTTAAACATTCTAGTACCCACACACACATATACGGAAATTCCTAGGGGGCCAATCCTACTTCGCGGATTTTCACCTATCGCGAGGGGTTCCGGTCCCCATTAACCGCGATAAACGAGGGATCACTGTAAAGAAGTTACCTTTACAAGTGTCTCCGGAACCCATTACACATAAAAGGCAAAGTTGTGATTGTGCAACAAACTTACCATGTGGATACTTTCCAGACTGTACACCATGCAAAGATTATAAAAATAAACTTTTTTTGGGGGGGGGAGCATATATTTTTTGCACGGTGAGCTGACGTCAAATCTGTCATGTGACCCACGCATGTGGAAGCGTTACGCATTGTAGTGTAGTGGTTAGCGCGCTGCACTACGAACCCGGCGACCAGTTAAATTCCCGCTCACGGCCACTACCGCTAACGATTATTTGGACCGTTCCTGGGCCTCCCCTAGGTCGACTCAGCCTAAAACGAGTAACTGGTATGGTGTGTGAACATTGCCACTGGAGAGACAAAGGCAGCCAGGCGTGGTGAAACCAAGTCACGGGCGAAGCCGGGTAGTAAAGCTAGTCAATTATATAATTACATTCTAGATTTGAAGCTTTCGTGACTGCAAGGATTCATATTCTTAGGTTGTTTTTGGTATAGTCACGTAGGTAAAAACATTAAAATTAAAATAAAATAAAAATCAGGACGTTTCGGAGGCAACACAAGCTTCCGTCTTCAGGTGGAACCGTCACAGCCACGACAGCTGTATCAAGTAAATGAGAGATTGCAGGAGCTACCACTCCGTTTATATAATGGTTGGAGAGGGGGGGAAGGGCCAAGTACAGCACACTTTTTATTCATATGGTAAGGTGAGGCTTAAGAGGGTGAGCCTTTGTTATGGTTTGTGACAACTGAACATGGTGAACATGGTAAACATGGTACACCTGTAATAGTTGTCTGTCAAATAATAAATAAGATTGGTCAAATAAGTGTAGTTAAATCTGTTTTGCATGGTTAATCACATCTTTCAATGATTACTCAGTTTGTAACCATCATCACGGTTGAAATTATGTCTGTGTTTGTATATTTGTATGGCTTCGTGTACAAACCTTTGATGGTAGCCAGGAGGTTTGCAGAGAACCTTGGTCTCGGAAAAGACAATTTCATGAGAGCCCACCGAGTTGTAGCAATGATCGGCAACGGCCGAAGAATCAGTTCTGCCGTGTTTCAGATCTGACTTGTGCTCGCGGACACGATCAGAAACATGACGTTTCGTTTCTCCAATGTAGCAATCACCACAAATGCAACTCAATTTGTAGACTCCAGGATACTGTAAGTCAGGAACAACATCCTTCACAGATGGAATCAGATCACGGATTTTATGCACTGTACTGAATCGGACTTGGATTTTATGTTTGTTTAGAATTTTGGAGATCTCATTTTATGACTTTCATAATTACAATACCCTCCCCATCTCCGCCTCGAATCACTGCAGCAGATTGAGCTATATATATATTGCCAAACGTTTCGATTTAAAGTTTTCGTGACTGCAGGGATTCATCTTCTTGGTTCTTTCGGTAAAGTCACGTAGAAGGGAAATAATAAATATTTTTATTAATTTATTATTTCCCTTCTACGCGACTTTACCGAAAGAACCAAGAAGATGAAGTCACGTAGAAGGGAAATAATACATATTTTATTATTTTATTATTTCCCTTCTACATGACTTTACCGAAAGAACCAATAAGATAAAGTCACGTAGAAGGAAAATAATAAATATGTTTTATTATTTCCCTTCTACGTGAAGATAAAGTCTTTTGCTATGTTAGCTGAATTTAGCTTTTATAAATATTCCTTTTGCAGCCGAAATTGTGTTCTTTGTGTTTTGCAGCCGTGCTCAGGTGAAAACCAGGTCTGTCGAGGCAACAGCGTCTGAATGAAACAGCACACGTGCTTGGAGCATATATATAAGCTGGGTTGGAAAGAACCAAGATGAATCTCTGCAGTCACGAATAGCTTTAAATCGAAATTTAAATCGAAATGTAGATGGTGTGGATATTTTTTTCTGTCTGCACCTGACGCTTCCTCTGACGTTTCTTCTACAGAATTGGTCTGATGGAGCAAAGTCACTCGGCGCAGCTCGGTACAAAAATACAACAATGGGACCAGGATCCAAACAGCACGAATTGCCCTGGAAGTTTGACACGGCACCAGAGAACTCGCACAGGAGAGAAACCCTTCAAGTGCACTGTGTGTGAGAAGGCATTTCTAGATTCATCACATCTTAAACTACACCAGAGAACACACACGGGAGAGAAACCCTTCAGTTGCGCTCTGTGCGGGAAGTCCTTTGCACTGTCAGCACAACTTAAACTACACCAGAGAACACGCACGGGAGAGAAACCTTTCAAGTGCACCGTGTGTGAGAAGGTATTTGCATGGGCATCAGGTCTTCAGATCCACCAGAGAGCACACACAGGAGAGAAACCCTTCAAGTGCAGTGTGTGCGAGAAGGCATTTTCACAGTCATCAAATCTTAAGATACACGAGAGAATGCACACAGGAGAGAAACCAAACAAGTGCAGTGTGTGCGGGAAGACATTTTCAAGTTCATTTTATTTTAAAATACATCAGAAAATACACACAGGCGATAACCCCTTCAAGTGCAGTGTGTGTGAGAAGGAATTTTCACAGTCATCAAATCTTAAAATACACCAGAGAACGCACACAGGAGAGAAACCCTTCAAGTGCAGTGTGTGCGGGAAGGCCTTTTCAAGTTCATTTTATCTTAAAATACACCAGAAAACACACACGGGAGATCAACTCCTCAAGTGCATTCTGTGTGGGAAGACGTTTCCACAGTTACCACAGCTTCAGAGACACCAGCTAACACACAGGCATCAGAAGACCTCCGAGGAG
Organism: Lampetra planeri; assembly: GCF_965212315.1. Classification (NCBI taxonomy): domain Eukaryota; kingdom Metazoa; phylum Chordata; class Hyperoartia; order Petromyzontiformes; family Petromyzontidae; genus Lampetra; species Lampetra planeri. The sequence continues at coordinate 3,716,864 of NC_136183.1, forward strand.
CGGAGTCTGAAATCGACTTGTGACAGTGCTGCAATGAGTCCATCCCTCCTGAATGAAGAACCAGAAGTGAATTCCAGCTTGGACGCAATGAAATGTTTCAAGGTGGATTTTGAAGAGGTGAAATGTGAAGAAGTGATGGTGAAGAGCGAAGAAGCGATGGTGAAATGTGAAGATGAAGATTCAACTCCAAAATCGCACCTTTACATCGATGTAGGTGTAGTAGCGTTCACGACTCTTGGACACCGTAGTTGGAGGCGCACGGGTTTATTTAACACAGCACGTTCGTGGCATACAATACTGGAGGGGGTATCGGCCCCCTCACCCGACTAGCTGAGGATACACGTCCTAGCTACTCCTAGCCTGCCTCCTAGTCCTCCACTAACGGGCTAGGGGAGGCTATCTGGCCCGACACTGGTAAGTCGGGCCCGGTACCCGGAGTCCCAGACCAGCACCGGCTCTGGCTCGCGGGACCACGCCGCTGGCTCGGTCCTGTTCGGCCCTTATAAAAACGGCGAACCAGGGGAGTCCAGGGCTCTATCTAAGACGGCTTCAGTCTTCCCTCGTTAGCTTAACATCTCTCCCGAGCCCTTTGATACATCCCCTTTTATACCCAACCCCTCGCTGAGGGGTGGGGCCCCGGGGGATCATAACGTCCGAATGAGCCCCCCAGGGTGCCTGGCGCGGACGTCGTAGAGGGCACCTCCCCGTGCACTCACGTAGCCCCGCCCACTGTGTTTGTTTGCCATAAGCTGCCATGCATAACGGGCTCTCTCTCTAACACCCCTACATCACTCCCCCCCGCATAGCTTGCAGCCGTCCCGGCTGCCAACATACTAAAAAAAAATGACAATAAAGGTGCATTCACCCCCTGACCGCGCGTGTGCCTCATTATTTTTCAACAATAACAGGAACAACAACAAGAACGCAACAGCAAGAAGAGAAGATAACCCGGCGCACCCCCCCCGAATAAATACGAATTCCGTCAAAAAAAAACAGCCTATATACAATTTGCAGGGAACCCACCACACACACAACACATGGTGAATCCAACATATGTACATTCAATGAGCAGGGAACACACCACCCACACAACACACAATGAACACAACCTATGTACACATCTTCCGGCCTCACAACAGTTTGCGCATTTTAGCGCGCGTCCTTGCAGCGGGCCCCTCACACGGGGTAACCCCGGGTGGCGGACCGTCAGGTGACAACTGTCCGTCTCGGAGTGGGTCCTCATCCGACGCCGCGCGACCCTTGGCATCCCCAGGAGGGGTGATCGGGCGTGAGCCCGTCACTCCTGATGCACCTGGAGGTGGCACAGCCGGCAAGGCATTAGGTGAGAGCGATGGAGACGGACCCAGTGAGTCGGTCGACCCCCCACATGTTTGGCCACGCGTGTGTGAAGTGGGGATGTGTGGCGCATCGAAGGGTTTTAATCTAGAGGGGTGCACAAACCACCGCCGCTTCCCCCATTTGATGCGCACGCACTGTGGTCGCAAAACCTCGACCACCTCCACAGGGCCCCGCCACGGCCGCACCAGCTTAGAGGAGGTTGCCAGTGGCACCTGGGGGCAGTGCAGCCATGCCTTGTCCCCCGGCTTCCACTGCAGCATGTGCGCCCGACCCAGTCTGAGGCGCTCATTTGCTTTCTGACGGAGGTCAGAGTTTTGCATTGCAGCATCCCGGGCCTCTGTTAATTTGGCCAGATTAAATTTTACATGGTCAGCCAATTTAGTTTTTCCCTGCGGCTCGGGGATCTGCAGCTGGGCACGAACAGGCGGGTCAGGTTCGAGGCCGTACATGAGGTAAAAGGGGGAAAATCCCGTAGCTGCATGGGGTGCCATCCGGTACGCCGCCAAGACCCCTTGAATTTGCAGGTCCCAATCTGTCTGTGAGTCCGAAACCTGCTGTGATAACATCGACGTGATGGTGCGATGCAAACGCTCGACCATCCCATCCGTTTGTGGGTGATACGGGGAGGTACGAATTTTCTTCGTGCCCAGGAGCTCACAGACTTGTTTGAGTAGTTTACCGGAAAAATTTCTGCCCTGGTCGGTCAGCAGCCGCTCCGGAGCACCTTTGTCCAGGACGTATCCCTGAACAAAGGCCTCCACGATGGCTGCCGCCGACTGGTTGGCAAGGGGCCAGGCCATAGGCCAGCGTGTAAAATACTCCACACCAGTCAACAAATATCTATTGCCCCTGGGGGTGGCGGGGAATGGGCCCAAAATATCCAGCGCGACAAGCTCGTTTATTCTAGACACTTTGATCGATTGCAAGGGCGGGTTAGACTCCCGTGCCGGCGGTTTCCGTTGCGCACACCGAGGGCATGATCCCAATAAATCCCCAACATCCCTCGTCATGCCAGGCCAAAAAAAATCAAGTTGTAGCAAGGCGAGAGTCTTTTGGGTCCCCAGGTGTAGGAGGCGCTCATGAGCGGCCCACACCACCTTGCCCCGCAACCCAGCAGGGACCACCAGCCGATGTCGATGGGATTTCCCGTCCCAATGCATCAGCAGACCTTGCACCATTTCCCATGCATCGGAATCACCCCTCCCCCGCCCAGCACCGCCGACGCAACGACGCCACCCGAGGAGGGAGGTATCCTCCATCTGGAGGCGCCCCCATTCAGTGACGGGCAACCCCAACAGGGAATCTCTTCCCTGTTGTTCGATGGAATTAGTAATCAATGTTTCGTCGTCGTCGGCGGCCGCCAAGACCGGAACCGATATGTCCCCTGGAGGCCTGCAACGTCCAGACCCCAGGAGGCATGCACATTCGGAGGTGGTTGGCATGCGTGACAGAGAGTCCGCATTGGTGTGGCGAACGCCCTTACGGTAGGTGGTGTCAAAATCAAAGTCCTGGAGAATCTCCAACCATCGAGACAATTGTCCCGATGGTTGTTGAACTCGCAGGGCGTACTGTAGTGCCGCATGATCTGTGCGGACGGTGAAATGCCGACCGTACAGATATGGGCGATACTGTTGGATGAAATAGACAATTGCCAACAGTTCCCGACGGGTGACACAATATCTCTGCTCCGCAGGAGACAACACCCAACTACCGTACGCGACCACCCGTTCCACGCCGTCAACCACCTGGGAAAGCACACCCCCAATACCCGTGTTGCTCGCATCGGTATCAAGCAAAAAGGGCCTAGAAAAATCGGGGTAAACCAAGGGAGGAGCTTTTACGAGAGCGTCCCTAAGGGAGCGGAAAGCAGCTTCCTCCTCCTGTCCCCAGTGGAACCGAACCCCTTTTGATGTTAAAGCGTGTAGGGGTTTGGCTATCGTTGCAAAATCAGCGACGAAGCGTCGGTAATACGACGCGAAACCAATGAAACTCCTAACCTCTCCCACCGAAGTGGGAGTCGGCCAGGAGCTGACGCATTGCGTTTTGGCGGGATCGGTAGCAATACCTGAGCGTCCCACGATGTGTCCCAAATAACGCACCGATTCGCGTAACAGATGACATTTTTGGGGTTTGAATTTCAAATTAGCAGCCCGCATCTTTAGGAAAACCGCCCGCAACCTCTGGAGATGTTCGTCAAATGTTTCACTAAAGACGATAACGTCATCCAAATAAATCAAGCACGATTCCCATTGCAATCCAGCCAAAACCAATTCCATCAACCGCTGGAAAGTTGCCGCGCTGAGTGTAAGCCCATCGGCAACCGGTTGAATTGGAACAGGCCGTGCGGTGTACGGAAAGCAGTTTTAGGTTTTGAATCATCATCCAGAGGAAGCTGCCAGAATCCCGAAAGTAAATCCAATGTGCAGAAGAATCGCGCTCCCGCCAAGGCGTCAAGCGATTCGTCCATCCGTGGGAGCGGGTATGCGTCGGCAACCGTAATTTTGTTAAGGCGCCGAAAATCAACGCAAAACCGCAACGAGCCGTCCTGTTTCTTAACTAGGACGATCGGCGCTCCCCAAGGGCTGTTGGACGGAGAAATGATGTCGGCGGCTAACATGTCATCTACAGCCGATTTGACATGGTCCTTTTCGGCGGGACTCAACCGAAAAGGATTCTGGCGTATTGGCGCGCTGTCACCCGTATCAATATGGTGACGCAGCAGATGAGTGCAGCCCAAATCGTATTTGTCCCGACTGAAAACGTCGGAAAATTCCCGCAGTAGTGTTCTAAGTTGTTGACGCTCTGAATTTGACAGGTCCGTCGATCCCGCACAAAGCGCCTCGAGCCACCCTTCATCGCTGTCCGAATGTGGTCGCGGTGCAGGGACAGCGCTGACGTGATTCGCGACGGGTTCCTCACCGGGCACCGGCGTTGCGTGAGCAAGCACGGTCCCCTGTGGGACCACCACCGTCTGCGAACCCACATTGAGGACCGCGATGAAGGGGTCTCCGTCCCCTCTTACTATAGTCTGGGCCGGAAGTAAATTAGGTCCACTAACCCCGGCCCTAGACGGCCCCAGCAAAACCCCTTGGGCCCCAATGCCCTTAGCGAAGGGCCGCCGAAGTTTCAAAGGAATCAACATTTGTGCCCCCGGAGGAACACGCACCGTTCTATCTACGAACGCCGGCACCGCCGCGAACGCCGCGCGACTCGTAACGGGGGATGGCAGAAACGGCATGCGGTGGCCCGACGGGAGCTCAATGCATCCCTGGTCGATTAATATCCTAATCGGCATTTTGGCCAGGAAGTCCGTCCCCAGCAGGCACGGAACCGCCAGCGAGGAGGAAACAAAAATCGGCCCAGACAATTTAATATCCCCGATACAAATTTGGGCTCGAATCTGTCCGATGATGCCAAGTGAGCCCCCGTTAGCAGCAAAGAATGGCACGTTAACAGGCATCAAAGGACGGCTCTGGGCAGGGAGAATATTGTAAATTAACTCCGAAATAATGGTCGCCGATGCTCCCGTATCGACCAGGATGCGCACCTCGACCCCGTCGATGTGCCCCACAACGGCCGACGACCCCGACGACGCGGCTACAACACGATGGGCCAACACGGACCACTGGCTGGGTTCAATCTGAGTACCCAGAGTGGTGCGTGTTGGTGCGATGGTGCGCGATGTTGGCCCCCCCTTCGCTGTGGTGTTTGAGTGTGTGACGGGCGTGTGCGTGGGCCAAACATGAGGGGTGCCGCGACTCGCCGGATTATAATGGTGGAGCTTGTGACGAGGGCCGGCGTCCCGTTGAGGTGTCGTCCCGCGCTGCCGAGGAGAGCGGCACCCCGAGGCGACATGGCCCCGGATGCCGCAGTTGTAACAGCGCGGGAGCGCTGGCGACGACGATGGATGTTGTAGATGGCTTGAGCCGCCCCGGTCCTCTCGTACTCCCGCTCCATGCTGCCGTTGATGGTTGATGGTGCAAACCTCCTCCGCCGGGAGGGTGGCTGCAGCGACGGCACGCCCGCTCGCCGCCTTGCTGGCCTTCCGTCGTTGTGAGCACAGGTTTGCGTGGAGGAGTCGGGCCGCTTGGAGGGAGCACATCTCTGCATCGTCCTGTGCGACGATGATGATATCTAAGTCGTCCGCCAGCAGGAGTATCTTCTCCGTAACCATGGCGTCGACACCTTCGTTGTCCATCCGTGGAAAAGCCGCCTTCGCCAGTGCCAGGAGGCTTGTGCGGTACGCCAGGGGCGACTCCTTTGCCCCCCGCTGGCGATCGTAAAAGAGTTGGCGACAGTCCGACGGCGGACCGTATACTGCAGCCAGCACCTGCATCGCCTTTTGCAGCGTGGAGCGCCTCTCCTTTGTTGCCGATGTTAGAGTGGCGAGGGCGTCGCTGTCGAGGAGTGCCGGCAGCGCACGGAGGGCTTCGGCGTCCGTCCACTGTGCCATCTCCTGGTGAGCGAGGAAGCGCCGCTGGAAGCCGCCCCAGTCGCCTTCCTCGGCCACAAATTCTTTGAGTGGAGGTAGTCGCTGATGTAAGGCAGCGGCTGCCGCGGAAGATCGCACTCCCTCGTCCCCCTCACTCGGCTCTGCGTCGGCGCGAACAAGCGATGGCATCGCCGGTCGCACCCGTGGTGACGTTCCGTCCGTTGGTGGTGACGCGGCAGGTACTGTACTCCCGCCGCTGGATGCGATGCTCAAACCGGCCACGCCCTCAACAGCAGCAGCGGCGATGGCGGGATTTTCAAAACGGTGCTCCGTCGAAATGGCGGGAAGGCGCTGTGGTCGTCGGCTGCCGTCGCCCCGTGGCGGTCCAGCAGCCCCCAGCTGTGTGATGCGGTCGAGCATGGTGGCAGCGGCGTACAGCAGCTCGGCCAGCTTCGCGTGCGCCTGCCTCAGCCCCTCTGTCGACGGCTCCCCTTCCTCCAGCTGCTGTGGTGTGGATGCATCCGGGCCCGGCTGCTCGATGCCATCTTCAGCAGTCTCGGGCTCCCCGACTGCCGCGGTGTCCTCCGCCTCTGGTACGCTGACTCGAGTCGTCCGGCGCGTGTCCATGTTCGTAGTTGTTTCACTTCCGACACCAGATGTAGTAGCGTTCACGACTCTTGGACACCGTAGTTGGAGGCGCACGGGTTTATTTAACACAGCACGTTCGTGGCATACAATACTGGAGGGGGTATCGGCTCCCTCACCCGACTAGCTGAGGATACACGTCCTAGCTACTCCTAGCCTGCCTCCTAGTCCTCCACTAACGGGCTAGGGGAGGCTATCCGGCCCGACACTGGTAAGTCGGGCCCGGTACCCGGAGTCCCAGACCAGCACCGGCTCTGGCTCGCGGGACCACGCCGCTGGCTCGGTCCTGTTCGGCCCATATAAGGACGGCGAACCAGGGGAGTCCAGGGCTCTATCTAAGACGGCTTCAGTCTTCCCTCGTTAGCTTAACATCTCTCCCGAGCCCTTTGATACATCCCCTTTTATACCCAACCCCTCGCTGAAGGGTGGGGCCCCGGGGGATCATAACGTCCGAATGAGCCCCCCAGGGTGCCTGGCGCGGACGTCGTAGAGGGCACCTCCCCGTGCACTCACGTAGCCCCGCCCACTGTGTTTGTTTGCCATAAGCTGCCATGCATAACGGGCTCTCTCTCTAACACCCCTACATAGGCAACGTGAAGCAGGAGGAGAATTCTGACTGTGAGTCAGAGCGAGGCAACTCCCAGCAGTTTGTGGAAGTGGAGGTGTGGGTGGACTTCTTAGACAAGACAAAGTCAAATGGAGACCCGGTAGATGTGTAAGCTTGGGACAATGAAGCTCCAATAGATTCACCTTTGATAATTGGTGTTTTTACCCTTCTATCTGGCAACAAAACTGACACCTTTTTTACAAGGAGTCATGTTTGCATAGACCACAATACCTGCAGTTGTAATGCAAACAAAAAACACAACTCTGATAATGTATGTGCACTGTCCTTGAAGTTGATTGGTCCACACCCGAGACAGCTTTACTTAGAGCCTAGTCTCACATGGTGTTGGACCACATGACGCCAATAGGCGCACAACTCAAAGACAATGCACCATCAGAGTATTAAGAGCTCGGGGCAAGCATTTACACCATTGGAACCTCATTTGCCAGTAGAAAAATATGACAATTGGTTTTTTACCCTTTTATCTGACAACAAAACTGACACCTTTTTTACAAGGAGTCATGTTTGCATAGACCACAATATCTGCGGTCGTAATGCAAACAAAAAACACAACTCTGATAATGTATGTGCACTGTCCTTGAAGTTGATTGGTCCACACCCGAGACGGCTTTCCTTGGAGCCTAGTCTCGCATGGTGTTGGACCAGATGACGCCAATACAAACCTTAGGGGGGGAGTGCTGTAATATTACTATTGTCGGTGGCAGTGTACAGCCAACACTTACGACCATAGAGTGCGCTCCTATCAAAGTCAACCCTTGGTGGGAAAACTGGTGCAACCACTAAAAAAGGTGTCAGTGTTGTTGCCAGATAAAAGGGTAAAAAAACAATTATATTTTTTACTGGCAAATGAGGTTCCAATGGTGTAAATGCTTACCCCGAGCTCTCATACTCTGATGGTGCGTTGTCTTTGAGTTGTGCGCCTTTTGGCGTCATCTGGTCCAACACCATGTGAGACTAGGCTCTAAGGAAAGCTGTCTCGGGTGTGGACCAATCAACTTCAAGGACAGTGCACATACATTATCAGAGTTGTGTTTTTTGTTTTCATTATGACTGCAGGTATTGTGGTCTATGCAAACATGACTCCTTGTAAAAAAGGTGTCAGTTTTGTTGCCAGATAGAAGGGTGAAAAATAAATTATCATGGTGCAACCACTTCGTGAGAGTGCCCCTTGAAATCGCAACCGGCAGGCGAAGTTTAATTGAGGTTCGGATCAGAGACTGACACGGAACGATATAACTTGATCTGTAGCGTGTCCTCCGTGCAGCATGATTCCTACAGATGTAGTGGGTAGCGTGGCCGGCTCTGCCCAGGCCACGCCTCCCTGCCCAGGCCACGCCTCCCTGACCAGGCCACGCCTCCCTGCCCAGGCCACGCCTCCATTCCCAGGCCTCGCCTCCCTTCCCAGGCCACGCCTCCCTGCCCAGGCCACGCCTCCCTTCCCAGGCCACGCCTCCCTTCCCCCACCTCTGGGAAGGTCTGGGTCCCTCCACCACGTGACCCCCCCAGGCACCCTCTTGGAGCCCCCAGCCCTCGTACGGACCGACACAGTAGTGACCGTTCTATGTCACTACACAAACAACTTGAAGAGCACTCTCTTGAAGAGGGGGAGGGGGGGGGAGACGACAGGCGCTGTCTCTCCAACTCGCTCCACAGTCTACAAGGATCAACAGTGTCTGGTGCGAGTGGTTTCTGGCGACGGGATGATCGCGCACATCAATGCAGACGGAGCCGGACCCATCATCCCTGCCAGCCAGAGGTCGCAACCGGGTACCGGATACCCGTACCCTACCCGATACCCGGCTACCCGTACCCGGCCGGGTACGAGTAGCCGTTTGCGACCCTGGTGCGGCCGGGTACGGGTAGGCCGTGAGTCACTGGTGAGTCACCGTTTGTCACTCATTTCCCAACGTCTTGTCTCTTCTCACAATTGAAGTTCCTAGAATCAACCCACCCGCGCCTGCAACATGGCTTCATCCCAGAGGTCGCAACCGGGTACCCGATACCCGTACCCTACCCGATACCCGGCCGGGTACGGGTAGGGTACGGGTACGGCCGGGTACGGGTACACGTTTGCGACCCTGGTGCGGCCGGGTACGGGTAAGGAATCAAAACCCACTATGAGACCTCCTTTACCAGTGGCAAAATATAGTAATAGGTTTTTACCCTTTCAACTGGTACAAAAAATGACACCAAATCTAACTTCAAGGGCAGTGCATATCATCATCAGAGTTGTTTTTGTTTGCATTTGGACTGCTTGTGTTGTGGTTATTGCAAACATGATGCCTTGTATAAATGTGTCAGTTTTTGTACCAGTTGAAAGGGTAAACACCTACTACTATGAATCAAAACCCGTTTGCGACCTCTGCTGCCAGCACGGGCACCACCGACATCGTGACCAGCGTGCCGATTCGGCAATCACCCCAGCGGTGGAGAGAGACTGGCCAAGCAGCCGAGAGCACCGTGTGTTCACACACACCCCGACCCAGCGACCTTGCTGGACACCTGAGGGATTTTCGGAACAAGGAACTCAACACCTCGGAAGCCGCTCACTCCCAACAGTGAGTAAGAAGACAAAGATAAAGACAAAGATCCCCCGTGTAGCCTTAACAGACTGTTGGGGCAAGTGCTGTTAGCGAGCACCTATGAAGGCCGGATTTTCGGTACAAGGAACTCAGCACCTCGGAAGCCGCTAAACTCAACAGTGAGCAAGAAGACAAAGATAAAGACAAAGATCCCCCGTGTAGCCTTAACAGACTTGGGGAAAGTGCTGTTAGCGAGCAGCACCTATGAAGGCTGGCACGGCACACGAGGGGATGGGTGGCCAACACCACGCCCGGCCGCCTTTGTCTCCCCAGTGGCGATGTTTACACAACGCACCAGGTACTCATTTGAGGCTGAGTCGACCTAGGGGAGGCCCGGGACCGGTTCAGATGAATAGTCACTGGTGGTGTTGGCCGTGAGCAGGAATCGAACCCTGTTCGCCAGGTTCATAGCGCAGCGCGCTAACTGCTACACTACCGCTCCCCAGACAACACACACACAGGCAACGCGCATATTGGTACCGATAAGATTGTTTCAAAAAGTTATCTTTGTGTTTCGAAAAGGGTTGCCATACCAAGGTGGTGCGTTAACAAATCTAGATTGAGCTACGACACATTTTTCATTGTATTATCGAGATTGGTAAATATACCCCTCGGTAACGAAACCGAGCCTAATATAGTAGTAGGTGTTTACCCTTTCAACTGGTACAAAAACTGACACCTTTATACAAGGCATCATGTTGGCAATAACCACAACACAAGCAGTCAAAATGCAAACAAAAAGAAACAACTCTGATAATGATATGCACTGTCCTTGAAGTTAGATTTGTTAAAACCTATTACTATATTTTGCCACTGGTAAAGGAGATGTCTCATAGTGTAAATCCTTATTTAATTTAGCATAATTTAATCAAATGTCATTATTTTTCAAGACTATAGTGGCAGCTGTCCCTGTGTGGCATAAGGTGGTCCTGTACCAGCCTGCATGTTGGGCAGAGGTCGCAAACGGGTTTTGATTCCTTACCCGTACCTGGCCACACCAGGGTCGCTAAACGGGTACCCGTACCCTACCCGATACCCGGCTACCCGTACCCGGCTGGGTATTGGGTAGGGTACGGGTATCCGATTGCGACCTCTGGGATGAAGCCATGTTGCAGGCGCGGGTGTGTTGATTCTAGGAACTTGAATTGTGAGAAGAGACAAGACGTTGGGAAATGAGTGACAAACGGTTACTCACCAGTGACTCACGGTCTACCCGTACCCGGCCGGGTACGGGTAGCCGGGTATCGGGTAGGGTACGGGTATCGGGTACCTGATTGCGACCTCTGGGATGAAGCCATGTTGCAGGCGCGGGTGGGTTGATTCTAGGAACTTGAATTGTGAGAAGAGACGTTGGGAAATGAGTGACAAACGGTGACTCACCAGTGACTCACGGCCTACCCGTACTCGGCTGCACCAGGGTCGCAAACGAGTACCCTACCCGATACCCGGCCGGGTACGGGTAGCCGGGTATCGGGTAGGGTACGGGTATCGGGTACCCGATTGCGACCTCTGATGTTGGGCATGAGTCTGTTAGTCGGGGGCGATGATTGATGTGCAACCTCAGTTGTGTAATTTGTGGGTAATGTTTTGAATTTGCCTAATTGTAACCACAACGCCAGCATGCAATCGCATCCACGTTTTGAATGACGGTGTTTTAGAATCCGCTGTTAAGAGGATGGTGCATATTTGTAATTAATGTTCCTGGACTAACCAGGGATGCCTGTCGGATTTGAACCTTGAACCTCTGCAGCAAAAAGAGAGCGCACCACCACTTGGCTTCCCTCAATCTGAGTGCGACAGGTGTAGGCCTCATCCGACAGAGATCAACTTCTTGTAAATACGATATAACACCATGCAGTACATTACGGTTCAGTAATTAAATTTTTCTTCTTCGTTATTTCGGTAAAGTAACGTAGAAGGGAAGTGATAAAATAATAAAAATGCTTGCGTTGTGGCCGAAACGTCGTGAGAATTGTATTTTATGTTTTATTTTTTATTATTTTATTACTTCCCTTCTACGTGGCGACTTTACCGAAAGAACCAAGAAGATGAATCCCCGCAGTCACGAAAGCTATAAATCGAAATTTAATTACATTTTGTCAATATGCCTATCGATAATTTAGAATGATAATTTAACTAATACTTTGTCTGATTCTGTGCGTACGTGTAATATTTTATCTATAAGGGTCAAACATGGAATACGTGATTATTAGGAGAAAGTGTGTTTTTTGGAAGTGTAGAGGTGTTACGGGAGGGCGAACAAACACACCAGGGGTGGTTATGCCCGCACGCGGAAGGATGCTTACATCCACGTCCGCATCGGTTAGCCCTGGGGGGCTGAAACGGCGCTGTGATCCCCCACGGCTCCACCCCTCGGGGGGGGAGTTGCTATATAAGGCGGTGAGCCGGTGGGCTCGAGGTTCAGTGTTCAGCTTAAACCAGTGAAGAAAGAAGACCAGCTAGATAGGCCCTGGGACTCCCCTGGATCGCTGTCCTTCTAAGGACCAACCGGGGCAAGCCAGTGGCGTGGCCCCGAGAGCCCAGAGCCGATGCTCTTGTAAGAGCCGGTCTGGTGACTCAGGGTGCCGTGATCCCAGCTTGGCCAGAGCTGGATCAGCTAGCCTCCCCTAGCTCTGGGAGTAGGCTAGCCGGGTTAGAGATCGTGGGATCTCCCTGTTAGACGGGTGAAGGGGCCGATACCCCTTCGAGTGTTGTATACATTGGCCTGTATTGAGTGAAACGGTTAATAAACAAGTGTGCCTCAGACTACGTCGTGCACGTCTCATTGAATCTACTACAGAAGTAAGCTGTACAGATAACTCACGTGGGAGCTGTTGTTCTTGTGATACTGGTCAACTGGTATTTTTAAATCCTTTATATTAAGTTCGCTTGCTTGCTTGCGTGCTTGCTTGCATAAAATGAACTTGAAAAGGCCTTCCCGCACACACTGCACTTGAAGGGTTTCTCTCCTGTGTGCGTTCTCTGGTGTATTTTAAGATTTGATGACTGTGAAAATTCCTTCTCAAACATAGTGCACTTGCAGGTATTGTGGTCTATGCAAACATGACTCCTTGTAAAAAAGGTGTCAGTTTTGTTGTCAGATAAAAGGGTAAAAAACCAATTGTCATATTTTTCTACTGGCAAATGAGGTTCCAATGGTGTAAATGTTTGCCCCGAGCTCTTAATACTCTGATGGTGCATTGTCTTTGAGTTGTGCGCCTAATGGCGTCATGTGGTCCAACACCATGTGAGACTAGGCTCTAAGTAAAGCTGTCTCGGGTGTGGACCAATCAACTTCAAGGACAGTGCACATACATTATCAGAGTTGTGTTTTTTGTTTGCATTACAACTGCAGGTATTGTGGTCTATGCAAACATGACTCCTTGTAAAAAAGGTGTCAGTTTTGTTGCCAGATAGAAGGGTAAAAACACCAATTATCAAAGGTGAATCTATTGGAGCTTCATTGTCCCAAGCTTACACATCTACCGGGTCTCCATTTGACTTTGTCTTGTCTAAGAAGTCCACCCACACCTCCACTTCCACAAACTGCTGGGAGTTGCCTCGCTCTGACTCACAGTCAGAATTCTCCTCCTGCTTCACGTTGCCTACATCGATGTAAAGGTCCGATTTTGGAGTTGAATCTTCATCTTCACATTTCACCATCGCTTCTTCGCTCTTCACCATCACTTCTTCACATTTCACCTCTTCAAAATCCACCTTGAAACATTTCATTGCGTCCAAGCTGGAATTCACTTCTGCTTCTTCATTCAGGAGGGATGGACTCATTGCAGCACTGTCACAAGTCGATTTCAGACTCCGCTCCTTGGAGGTCTTCTGATGCCTGTGTGTAAGCTGGTGTCTCTGAAGCTGTGGTAACTGTGGAAACGTCTTCCCACACGGAATGCACTTGAGGAGTTGATCTCCCGTGTGTGTTCTCTGGTGTATTTTAAGATAAAATGAACTTAAAAAGACCTTCCCGCACACACTGCACTTGAAAGGTTTCTCTCCTGTGTGCGTTCTCTGGTGTATTTTAAGATTTGATGACTGTGAAAATTCCTTCTCACACACACTGCACTTGAAGGGGTTATCGCCTGTGTGTATTTTCTGATGTATTTTAAATAAAATGAACTTGAAAATGTCTTCCCGCACACACTGCACTTGTTTGGTTTCTCTCCTGTGTGCATTCTCTCGTGTATCTTAAGATTTGATGACTGTGAAAATGCCTTCTCGCACACACTGCACTTGAAGGGTTTCTCTCCTGTGTGTGCTCTCTGGTGGATCTGAAGACCTGATGCCCATGCAAATACCTTCTCACACACGGTGCACTTGAAAGGTTTCTCTCCCGTGTGTGTTCTCTGGTGTAGTTTAAGTTGTGCTGACAGTGCAAAGGACTTCCCGCACAGAGCGCAACTGAAGGGTTTCTCTCCCGTGTGTGTTCTCTGGTGTATTTTAAGATGTGATGAATCTAGAAATGCCTTCTCACACACAGTGCACTTGAAGGGTTTCTCTCCTGTGCGAGTTCTCTGGTGCCGTGTCAAACTTCCAGGACAATTCGTGCTGTTTGGATCCTGGTCCCATTGTTGTATTTTTGTACCGAGCTGCGCCGAGTGACTTTGCTCCATCAGACCAATTCTGTAGAAGAAACGTCAGAGGAAGCATCAGGTGCAGACAGAAAAAAATATCCACACCATCTACATTTCGATTTAAATTTCGATTTAAAGCTATTCGTGACTGCAGATTCATCTTCTTGGTTCTTTCCAACCCAGCTTATATATATATGCTCCAAGCACGTGTGCTGTTTCATTCAGACGCTGTTGCCTCGACAGACCTGGTTTTCACCTGAGGACGGCTGCTTGCGTCGTGGCCGAAACGTCGTGAGAATTGTTTTATTATGTTTTATTTTTATTATTTTATTACTTCCCTTCTACGTGACTTTACCGATAGAACCAAGAAGAACCATCTACATTAGTATCGAGACACAAGAGGAATGAATATATACACAGTCACACATGACTTACACGTCTAGATTTATTCATATATTCAAGATATTCCCCAATTCATCACACGGGCTGTGAAGGCACACAATGAGAGGGCAAATGGCCTATAAATATGCCTGTAAAAGCCCTAGTATCTTAAGAATAAATGTTAACCCAAAACACAAAGAACACAATTTCGGCTGCAAAAGGAATATTTATAAAAGCTAAACTCAGCTAACATAGCAAAGACTTTATCTTATTGGTTCTTTCGGTAAAGTCACGTAGAAGGGAAGTAATAAAATAATAAACATATTTTTTATTTCCCTTCTACGTGACTTTATCTTCTTGGTTCTTTCGGTAAAGTCGCGTAGAAGGGAAACAATAAAATAATAAAAACAAAACATAATAAAATAATTCTCACGACGTTTCGGCCACAACGCAAGCAGTCGAAACGTCGTGATAATTATTTTATTATTTTTATTATTTCATTATTTCCCTTCTACGTGACTTTACCGAAAGAACAGAGAATTAAAGCAAATGCAATCAGGCGAGGGCAGGAGGCAAGGCCCCGCATGGCTAGGCCCCGCGTTGTAATGTTCCAAACTGGACATCGATTCCATCCTCGCTGCTACTCAATTGATATCCCTACGAGAGGAGCGAGGCTCTACCTGGGTAAACAACAACAACCACCACAACAACAACCACCACGATGTCAACTTCTCACCTCGGATCTCAGTGAACGCGCGCGCGGTGCAGCAGCTTCCGGATATATCGTGACGTCACGCGGCAGCAGGAGGTGACATGACGTCACTAGCTGGGTTCACCACACAATCCCCTCCCCCAACGAGCAGCGGTGTAATTGAATAAATTATGTTAATGAGCCGGGCCCACGTGGGGTGATTGGGCTTGGCTGCTGAACCCGTCGCAATGAAATAGCGACGGGTTCATGAATAAATTATGTTAATGAACCGCCAGTCAAAAGCGCGGTGGAGGGGGTGGGGATTGAATATCTTGGTGACATGACGTCACTAGCGGGGAACAGCTTTCCCTGGCGTCTCACGCCGACGAGTTAATGAGCGGTGACGTCACTGTGTGTGTGTACACTGTGTGTGCAAACTGTGTGTGTGTACCCTGTGTACAAACTGTGTGTGTGTACACTGTGCGTGTACACTGTGTGTATAAACTGTGTGTGTGTGTGTACACTGTGTGTTGGCACAGTCGGGGGTACAGATGGTGCATCGGCCAGTCAACTGAGTCAGTCGACCCATGGCACCTGGGTCTACCCCGTGCACATAACCTGGCACAAGCGCCATGGTGACGTGACCGCCACTTAGTGGCGAATTGCGGTTGTTATTGTTACTGTGTGTGTCCGGCAAAACAAGAGATGGCACCTCAGCCATCCATCTCATTGAGTAGCCATTACCAGATCATCAGCAGATGCAACAGGGCTGACCAGCAGGGAATAATCCCTTAACTATAACCAGTCATCGATAAGCATATTATTTTTAACCGCGACGAATGCAATTCATTTATACGGCCATTGTGAGCTTCTCAAACTACATAATTATTGAAGATGCTATGTAATGTGTAATAAACCCCGTTGAGACGACGTCGTGAATTGAGAATTCTTTATTCAGTTTCGTTCACAGCTTCCACCACATTCGTTCCTCCAGTTCCCTTGCTCCTTCACGCTGTTGGCTGACAGCGAGAGAAAGAGACTGCGGGGCCTGCCACGTAGCAGGCTCCGGACCACGGCACCAGCGTGGCTTCTCCGCTCCTTTAAATCCCTGGCCCACGTGATGCCCCGCAGCCAATCCTCAGCCACAACCCTGGGACTTTCCCGAATCTACTGTACGGCACCAGGGCAACGCCCCTAACTCGACTCCCCATTGGTTGCAGGCTGAAGCCAGCAGAGCCAATCATCATCATCCAGGTGTAACCTCACATTACAAATGTAATGCATTGGGCCAGAGTGAATTTCTGTCACAAGACGAGTTGAACAGGAAATGGTTCCAACTCCTGGTCACGCACCTTTAGATGGGCTTGCCAAAAATCATAAAAATCCTCAACGAATGTGAGCAGAGGCAGAGACATCGAAATCAAGGAACCCAAAGCACCAAGCCTATTTAGGGTACCATAGGCCTTAATTACATCAAGAAAGCAGAGATCTAGTTTCTAGTAAAAATCCGTACTCCCCTGCTGTACTCGATTGCAGTGGCGGCTCCTGCAAAATCTCTCAGGGGGGGCAAATGTGTGGATGACTGTTAAGGATAAGGTCCACCCATGCAATGGATAAATTAACAGCTTAAGCATGTAAAGGCAACTTTAATATTGATGAAAAATAAAGTGACTCTTACAATACATCTCCTTGTTTGTTTCTATACTCACTATTATTACAATCCACTCAGTTTCTTTTATTAAAGATTCCACTAGGTGGCGACAAATAATATTGACTGAAACGTGCTTACGTATGATGATGTAAGCACGTTAGTGCGAGCCCTCCCGGAAGCCATAGAGAATGCATTGCAGCGCCTACCATTCGAAAAAAAACATCTTTGAATGTAAGTCTATGGGAACACTCTGGGCGATTCTCAGCCAGAGTGAAATCGCCCAAAAGGAGGCGGTACTCCACAGAACGTGACATGACGCTGATTGGACTATATCCAGAGGCACAGTAACGGCTAGCGTAACTCTGTGGTTGAATGAGATTTTGAATGTGATTGAAAAAGTCCCTTTCACACTTTGGTGGTGCGTCGCCCAATCGCCCTAATGAAGAAACCACCCCTGCTCGATTGACAGAAAATACAGCCGCCCCTTGAATATCGGAGGTTACGTTCTTGGAAAATGCCGCGCGACGGCTAAAAACGCGATATTCAATACGTAAGCCTTACCCAAGTAATGGCGTTAGGTAAACGTCAACTAAAATTTACATTACATTTCAAATAAGTACTGTATTCCAAATCAACTAAAAACTAAACAATTGAAATAAACATTGGGAAACCGTGTCTCGTGCTTTTGGTTACAGGTCAACCCAACACTAATGGTCACACATGCTGTCTGCTTCTACTCGACATTGTACGAAAAGTCCGCCCAAACCTCCACATCCACAAATGGATGTGATTAGTCTCTGGCTCCATTAGCGACCTGGAAGTCAAACCCTAGAGCCTTCACAGGTCACCTTCACAAATGGTGACGTTTCCCAGCTGCCATCTTTATTGGGTCCTTGAATCACAAAAGATGGGTTTATGGAACTTCAAATTTCACACGTCAATCTCAGACTCTGCTCCTTGTAGACCTCCTTACGCGTGTTTCAGTTTCAAAACAATTCAAAATGCCTTCCAAGTGTACATTAAGTGTTTTTTAATGTGTGTTCCCTGGCAGTTGTGAAGATTTGATTACTTTGTAAATGCATTCCAAGACAGTGCAGTCGTTAGATTCCGAGGAGGCGAGTTCTGCTCTTGGTGACATCACAAGCCAGAGAGAGGAGGAGGCCCTGACGTAGCCCACTCGTTAATTTGGGGCGATGTCTTCAGAGGAAGCGTCTACATATTTAAGTAAACATGTGGTAAACAAGGTGGGATATCAATGGACACATACAGAAAGTTGAATTTAAATGGAAGGAAAAATTCAATAAAAACCTAGGCTAGAATACAAATCTGTAACAAAAATCCGCGATGCCTTCAAATGTTTTACACAAACTATAAATAACACTGCCTTTTAGGAATGCATGTGTTCAGTACAGGACACCTGTGGACTGGTTTTGGTGTACAATGTCTCAACAGTCGGGCTTTGCTTCAACTGATGTTCATCAGCAAGGTCCATTTCAAGTCTCAGTTCGACAAAATGTATATACGTAGTACAAAATGATAATTAGTGTTGTTGTGGAGAATGTATCTCCTATACGTAACTTTTAAGTGGCATACCTTAACTGATAAATTATCCGACTATGCTCCCGATTTCAAAGACAATGAGTTGCCCCAGTCAGATGCGGCCTGATTCACAAAAATACCCTTTGACCCGTACCACCAAAACAGATACTTTGTCCGGACATCACATATTCCATGTTTGACATTAATACACAAAATGTTGCATGTACGTACAGAATCAGACAGGTATTCTTTCAATTATGATTCAAAAGAATCAAAAGGCACATTGGCAACATTTTATTACTATAATGAACTGTACTGCATCACGTCACAACGTATTTACAAGTTGATCTCTGACGAGATTAGGCCTATATGTGCAGCACTCTCATAGAGGGAAGCCAAGTAGTAGTACATTCTCTATTTGTTGCAGAGGTTCAAGGTTCAAATCCGACTGGTATATCAATCATCGCCCCCGACTTACAAACTCATATCCACATGCAAGCCAGTGAACGGTCATCTTGTGGCAAACAGGGGCAGATGCCCATTATGGGCACCCTTCGAGTGTTTAAGATGAGATATGTTAAAAAACACATGAGTCGCTCCTGATTCGAGAACGACCCAACCCACAGATCCACAAATACTGGCCACTCTTACACTGCAGTTTGAACCTAGAAATTGAGTGTTCAACTTCACATTATATTCATTAGAGAGGCCTGTGACAAAGGTGCATCCATTGGAGCCTAATTGTCTCAAGCTTGCACATCTACCTGGTCTCCATTTGACTTTGTATTGTCTAAGAAGTCCACCCACACCTCCACATCCACAAACTCCTGGGAGTTGCCTCGCTCTGCCTCACAGTCAGAATTTAGTTCCTGCTTCACACTGCCTCCATCTATGTGAAGGTCCGATTTTGGAGTTGAATCATCTTCAAATTTAACCTTCACTTCTACGCTCTTCACTGTTACTTCTTCACATTTCACCTTCGCCTCTTCATATTTTACCTTGATACCTTTAAAAGTGTCCAGGCTAGGGTTGTCTTCTGGTTCTTGTTTCATGAACAATGGGGTCATTGCAGCACTTTCACTTTCACAAGCCGATTTCAGATTACACTTATTGTGGATTTTCTGATGCGTGTGTGTTCTCTGGTGTTTTTTAGGATGTGATGACTGTAAAAATTCCTTCTCACACACACTGCACTTGAAGGGGTTATCTCCTTTGTGTATTCTCTGGTGTCTCTTAAAATAAAATGAACTTGAAAACGCCTTCTCACACACAGTGCACTTGAAAGGTTTCTCTCCTGTGTGTGTTCTCTGGTGTGATTTAAGAATTGATGACTTTGCAAACGCCTTCCCACACACACTGCACTTAAAAAGTTTCTCTCCTGTGTGTGTTCTTTGGTGGGTCTGAAGATATGACGACCATGAAAATGCCTTCTCACACACAGTGCACTTGAAGGGTTTCTCTCCTGTGTGTGTTCTCTGGTGTCTTTGAAGATGTGATGACTGTGCAAACGCCTTCTCACACACAGTGCACTTGAAAGGTTTCTTTCCTGTGTGTGTTCTCTGGTGTCTTTGAAGATCTGGTGACCGTGCAAACGCCTTCTCACACACAGTGCACTTGAAAGGTTTCTTTCCTGTGTGTGTTCTCTGGTGTTGTTTAAAAGTAGATGAATCAAAAAATGCCTTCCCACACACACTGCACTTGAAGGGCTTATCTCCTGTGTGTGTTCTCTGGTGGGTTTGAAGATTTGATGACTTTCCAAACGCCTTCCCACACAGAGTGCACTTAAAAGGTTTCTCTCCTGTGTGTGTTCTCTGGTGTGATTTAAGAATGGATGACCATGCAAACACCTTTTTACACACACTGCACTTAAACGGTTTCTCTCCTGTGTGTGTTCTCTGGTGGGTCTTAAGATTTGATGACTTTGCAAACGCCTTCCCACACAGAGTGCACTTAAAAGGTTTCTCTCCTGTGTGTGTTCTCTGGTGCTGTGTCAAGTTTCCAGTACGATCCGTGCTGTTTGCATGCTGGTCGCATTGTTTCCTTCTTGTACTGAACTGCGCTGAGTGCCTTTGCTCCATCAGGCCAATTCTGCAGAGAGAGCGTCAGCTGCAAACACAAAAGCATGTCCACACCATCTATGTGAGTATTGAGGCACAGAGGAATGCATATATACACAGTCACACATGACTTACACATCTATACATATTCATATTTTCATGATATAGTGAAAGAGATTCCCCAATTCATCACACGGGCTGTTAAGGCACACAATGCGAGGGCAAATGGTCATAAATATGCCTGGACACCCTAGTGTCTTCAAAATTAATGTTTACCAAAAATTCCAAGCACACAATTTTGGTTGTCTAGCTACGACAGGAATATTTATTTAAGAAAAATTAGCTAACATAGCAACGGCTGTTGAAAAGAATACTATTTGTATTATGCAGAAATGTATAAATTAATGTTCATTTGCAACTTAGAGGTGTGAAGCCAGGCTCAGATGAGCTTGAATGCGAGGATGAACAGATCTAACTTAAGCTGCATATGTGCAGTGTTAATTTCCTGACTGTTTCCATTCTTATAAAATTTTGTTCTGTACCTGTT
Source organism: Lampetra planeri (assembly GCF_965212315.1). Classification (NCBI taxonomy): domain Eukaryota; kingdom Metazoa; phylum Chordata; class Hyperoartia; order Petromyzontiformes; family Petromyzontidae; genus Lampetra; species Lampetra planeri. The sequence goes on from NC_136183.1 coordinate 3,737,959, forward strand.
GAATTCCATGATGAAATGGGGCCTTGCATATGTTCTAGAAAAAGATCACCTCCCTGGGAAAATCTTGACTTAAAACTTTCGTGACAGCAGGAATTCATATTCTTTGGTTATTTCGGTAAAGTCACATAGATAGAAAATAATAATACAAATAAAATGAATAGAAGAAAAAAAAACGACTAATGTAGACTGTAGCCTGGTTCCTAACCTCGGTGAGCGTACTGGCAGTCTATAATGTCGACTGTAGCCTGGTTCTAAACCTCGGCGAGTGTATTGGCAGTCTATAATGTAGACTATTGCCTGTTTTTTTGACGAGACCTTTGCAATGGACTAGACCTTGGCGATGGACACTCACAGCTTTGTGTAATAACAGCCATAGAGGGTTCACGTGGGGATTGGCTTGCCGGTCCCACTTTGTAGCCAATAAGGGGTGAGCCAGGGAGCATGGCCTCGGCGTGATCACGGCATGTTAGCAGGGGTGATTGGCCTGGACAATCGGGGCCTCAGCTAATGGGAAGCCGGATCAGAGGCGTGGTCCCGGGATTGACAGGAAACCATCGGGAACGGTCAACGCTGTCTACGGAGGATTGGCTGGGGGGTACCACGTGACGAAGGGATTAAGAGAGAGAGAGAGAGAGAAGTCGGGAGCAGACTTGGGAACGAGAAGAGCAGGAGTCACACGCGTACGGGGCTCTGGGTGCCACGTGCGCGGTGGGGACTTGGCGGGAAGTCTGCGCGCTTTCCGTTGTCTGTCAGCAACGAGGAGTGTGTGAAGTGTAACTGTGGAAGTTGAAAATAAAAAGGACTGATTCCGGAAGCCGTCTCAAGAAGGTTTATTACATTGGTATAGAAAAAAAGTCCAGGCAGCTCCAACATAGTGTTACAGAGCCTAATGAAAAAATGCTGCAAGACTAATTTGAAGTGAGACTTTGGATGCCAAACCAGAGCTGGTCGTGAACACATTAACCAGGTATAGGAGCTCCTCCACCACGTGTAGAACTACCTGATTATTCATGGAGAGCTGAGCAGGTGTAGTGTTGAATGACATTAAATTCCCAAGGAGGTGTTCTTTTGGTCGTTCGGTAAAGTCACGTCACTTAACCGAAAGACCCAAAGAATATGAATTCCTGCAGTTACGAAAGCTTTAGGTCAAGATTTTCCCAGGGAGGTGATCTTTTTGCAGAACATATGCAAGGTCCCATTTCGTCATGGAATTCTCCAGGTACAGAACACGATTCTCCAACTCAATATCATTGAGTAGCCATGACCAGATCATCAACATGCGTAACATGGTTGATCAGCAGGGGACAATCCCTTGACTATAACCAGGCATCGATTAGGGTATCATTGTTACTGTATGAAATGCATTTTTAATAGGGCCATTGCGAGCTTCTCAAAACACAATTATTTCAAAATGCTACGTAATGTAATGCATGGGGCCAGAGGGAATTTCAGCCACAAGCCAAATTGAACAGGAAAGGGATCCGACTCCTGGTCACGCAGTTTTAGATGGGCCAGCCAAAAATCATAAAAATCCTCAACGATTGTGAGAAGAGGCAGAGACATCGAAAACCAAAAACAAACCAAAACCCCAAGCCTCTTTATGGTACTATAGGCTGTAATTACACCAAGAAAGAAGAGATCTAGTTTCTGCTGAAAATCCGTACTCCTGTACTATAGCTGATGGACAAAAAATACAGCAGCCCCTTGAATAGCGTGGAGGTTACATTCTTGGAAAGTGCCGTGCGAAAGCTAAAATGCCGATATTTAACATTTAAGCCTGACCTAAATAATGGGGTTAGGTAAACGGCATATAAAATATACATTACAATTGAAATAAGTACTGTACTGTATTCCCAATAAACTAAATTACTGAAATAAATGTGGAGAAACCGTATACAAAACATTCCAAGATGAGTTTAAATGTATATAAATAAAGCAGACTTTGTGTTTTTTTGAGAACCAAATTGCGCCAACACTATGAAACAAACACACATCAAAAATTCCATGCGTACTCAAGGGTAAGTTATGTTTTCACACAATTTTTAGCTTACCTGTTCACCATCAACACCTGTAACACCTGCACACTCCAACACCCCGCCGCTGCTATATATTTTCTCATTTACCACATTATCCTTACATATTATCAGGCCTGCATTTTTGCCACAAAATTAATTAACTTCCAGGTCCTTATTGTCCTCTCTGCACACGCACGGCTCACCTATAATATACTGTAATATTTCATCATGGACCCTTTGCCAGTACCAAAATATGAGAATAGGTTTTCCCCATTTTTCTGGCAACAAAACAGGTGTTAAGATGTTAAAACACCAAACTGAAACCTTTTACATGGAATCATGTGTGCATTAACCACAATACTTGTGGTCAGAATGCAAACAAAAACACTTTGATAGAAAATGAATGGTCTGCTGCTGAGGCAGACTGTTTTTAAAAGGTTTGAAATGGGTGTAGCCCAAGGGTCATAAAAAAGTGGCCGGGGCTAGTGATGTTAATGTAATAAATTAGCATGTTAATGTGAAATCGAAGAGTGGTGCAATCCAAAGCGGCCTCCCAACAAGAGAGAAGGAGCGAGGCTCTACCTGGGTAAACAACAACGACCACCATGACAACAATAACCACAATGTGAACTTCTCACTTCAGATCTCAGTGAGCGCGCACGAAAATAAATCACGCTTGCTAACACAGAGCGCACGCCTGGGATACACTGCCGAGATCATCGATGACCTTGCCGCCGAGAAAGTTCAGCAGCATCTGACAAGCACAACGGGGTGGCAGCCAGATGCGAACTGCCCATATCCCCCATTTAACACCCTTGCCGAGCACGCGCACGTGTGTGTGAGAGATTTGCTCGCGAGCGTGCGGAATTCCGACGGATGGGACGGGATAGCACCATTGCAAGTCTTCTTCCAGAGGAGGAGGTGAGGGGGGGGGACGAGGGAGCCTCCGGGACCCCGTGAGACAACCCCAGGATGGGTGGCAGGGATACAGACCGGCATAGGAGATTTCACAGGCCACGAGACCCAAGTACGTGAGGAGGTAACCCAAGTATGTGGGGAGGTGACCCAAGTACACCTGAATGTTACCAAGCTGCAGTCTACAGCGGAGATAGTCCAGTCCGAGGTGGGAGGGCTACGCTCCATGGTCGCGGGGCTAACCAGGCGAGTATCTCTATAGGAGGCAGACTCGAACAAATGCGCACTGGGAGGGTAAGGGGGAGTGGACAAGGGGCCTCCTATGGAGCCACCGCCCTTCCCCGTGCGTGCTATCTATGCGACCAATGGGGGCATCTCGTGAGAGACAGTCCCCAGATCGCCCGCGCGAGAGAAGCACCAGGGTTAACAACCAAGGCCTCCCTAAAGAGGGGACCACAGAGAGGTGCAATCGACGTGGTCCCAACACAAATAAACTGTCGTGATAATGGTGAGCGAGTGACCCCCACACAGATGCCGACAACAACACCCCAGAATGCGGCGACTGCGGGTGACTGGCTGCGGGAGCTGGTGGCAGGAATAATGGGGGCCACGTCGCTCGTAGAAGGGCAGGTGAACAGGCGGCGTACTCAGATTCTGCTGGACACGGGGGCGGCGGTAACGTCACTCGTGAGTGCAACACATTGCAGCGTGGTCGGGGTTGAAGTGGGCCGCCTACAGGCCCCGGATCGTGCGCTGCACACTGCAAGTGGAAGTGGGACTGCTGGGGAGGGTCACCCTTAAGGGTCGCCTCGGACACCAGGTGTGTAACCAGGAGTTATATGTGTCGAGCGTGTTATGCCACGAGTGTATTGCAGGTACCGACCTGGAAAAGATGGGGCTCAGCGTTTACCCCCCCGTGGCGATGCGCCACCGTGGAGGGCAGCGGGGAGCGGATTCCTTTCTTGGGACAAGAGCCGGGTTGCCCCCGCTTCGAGCCCGTGGCTGCTATCCTGGCGTCGGCCGTCACTGTCGGCATTGGTGTTCCACTGGGTTTTCCGTTTTTCTCCCAAACCTAAACTCAAAATATAGTTAGTGGTGGTCAAACAGTCCAATGCAGGACCCTCCTGAAACATAATCTTTAACTGCTAAATGAGAAATTAAATTGGAAAACCCTCAAACACAGTACAATATTTTTATTTTACCAGGTGAGGCCATCTGAGCTGCATAGCTCTTTTTCAGAATCGACCTGGACACAAATGATAGCTCAACTTAGTGGGTTATAATATGGAAATGTATTGCAGCAAAATTCTCAAAACGCATGTTTCTAAATGTGGAGAAAAATCAATGCCACTACAGGGAGAGAAATAAAAAATAAAAAAATGTAAACTGCAATTATAAATGCGTCAGGGTTGGAATCGAACCCACGCACGCAGAGCACGCTCAAGGAGTACACTAACACAAATGAGTACACTCGCTCACTCGGATTATTTTTTCTCTGGGTCCTTCGATTTTCCCCTCCACATTTAGTAACATGCATTTAGATTATTTGGCTGCTACAATCTTCCACGTGAAAAGCCATTTCGTTGAGCTATCATCTATGGCCAGGTGGCTTCTGACAAAAGATCTAACAGCTCTGTGAGCCTTGATTGGTAATATAAAAATAGTTTACACCATTGGAACCTCATTTGCCAGTAAAACATATAATTGTTTCTTTTACCCTTTTATCTGGCAACAAAACTGACACCTTCTTTACGAGGAATCATGTTTGCATAGACCACAATACCTGCAGTCATAATGAAAAAAAAAACATAACTCTGATAATGTCTGCACTGTCCTTGACGTTGATTGGTCCACACCCGAGACAGCTTTCCTTAGAGCCTAGTCAGAGTATGTTTTTGTTTGCATTATGACTGCAGGTATTGTGGTCTATACAAACATGACTCCTCGTAAAGAAGGTGTCAGTTTTGTTGCCAGATAAAAGGGTAAAAAAACAATTATCATAAAAATAGTTGTCCATCGGTCTAAAGGGTGCATCAGCAAAACCAACTCGGCAGAACGCTCCTGAATTAGAGTGCTGAGACTCATTGTGGTCATGTACTCGAGTGTGCACCATGGTGGCTGGGAGATGTTAATTGCCTCTCCTGGAATACAGGAGGTGGTGGGTTCGATCCCGACCCCTCCTGTATATTTGGAGTTTGCGTGTCTCTCTCTCTCCCCGTGGTCGCGTGGATTTTCCTCCGGATCCTCAGGGTTTTCCCCTCCACATTAAGAGTCAACATCACCACGCGTTTAGAGTATTTGACCGACAGACATTTCGACACGTTGATAAGCCACTTTGTTCTGGACTGGTCGCTTCTGAAAACAAGAGCGGTATAGCAGCTGAAGTGGGCTTGGCCTGGTAGGATAATAAAAAAACGAAATACTTAAAAGAAACAAAGTTTCAAAGTAGTGAGCCAGATGAAGACAAATTAAACTTAAGCAGAGAATTAAAGCAAATGCAATCAGGCGAGGGCAGGAGACAAAGCCCCGCATGGCTAGGCCCCGCGTTGTAATGTTCCAACCTGGACATCAATTCCATACTCGCTGCTACTCAATTGATATCCCTACGAGAAGAGCGAGGCTCTACCTGGGTAAACAACATCAACAACAACCACAACAACAACCACCACGATGTCAACTTCTCACCTCGGATCTCAGTGAGCGCGCGCGCGGTGCAGCAGCTTCCGGATATATCGTGACGTTACGCGGCAGCAGGAGGTGACATGACGTCACTCGCGGGGTTCATCACACAATCCCCTCCCCCAACAAGCAGCGGTGTAATTGAATAAATTATGTTAATAGCTCGCGCCCATATGGGGTTATTGGGCTTGGCTGGTAAACCCGTTGCAATGGAATAGCGACTGTTTCATGAATAAATTATGTTAATGAACCGCCAGTCAAAATCGCGGTGGAGGGGGTGGGATTGAATATCTTGGTGACATGACGTCACTAGCGGGGAACAGCTTTCCCTGGCGTCTCACGCCGACGAGTTAATGAGTGGTGACGTCACTGTGTGTGTGTACACTGTGTACAAACTGTGTGTACACTGTGTGTGTACAAACTGTGTGTGTACACTGTGTTGGCACAGTCGGGGGTACAGATGGTGCATCGGCCAGTCAACTGAGTCAGTCGACCCATGGCACCTGGGTCTACCCCGTGCACATAGCTTGGCACAAGCGCCATGGTGAAGTGACCGCCACTTAGTGGCGAATGGCGGTTGTTGTTATTGTTACTGTGTGTGTCCGGCAAAACAAGAGATGGCACCTCAGGCAGCCATCTCATTGAGTAGCCATTACCAGATCATCAGCAGATGCAACAGAGCTACCCAGCAGGGAATAATCCTTTAACTATAACCAGTCATCGATAAGCAGATTATTTTTAACCGCGACGAATGCAATTCATTTATACGGCCATTGTGAGCTTCTCAAACTACATAATTATTGAAGATGCTATGTAATGTGTAATAAACCCCGTTGAGACAATGTCGTGAATTGAGAATTTTTTATTCAGTTTTGTTCACAGCTTCCACCACATTCGTTCCTCCAGTTCCCTTGCTCCTTCACGCTGTTGGCTGACAGCGTGAGAGACTGCGGGGCCCGCCACGTGGCAGGCTCCGGACCACGGCACCAGCGTGGCTTCTCCGCTCCTTTAAATCCCTGGCTCACGTGATGCCCCGCAGCCAATCATCAGCCACACCCCTGGAACTTTCCCGAAGCTACTGTACGGCTCCAGGGCCACGCCCCTAACTCGACTCCCCATTGGTTGCGGGCTGAAGCCAGCAGAGCCAATCATCATCATCCAGGTGTAACCTCACATTACAAATGTAATGCATTGGGCCAGAGTTAATTTCTGTCACAAGCCGAGTTGAACAGGAAATGGTTCCAACTCCTGGTCACGCAGCTTTAGATGGGCCTGCCCAAAATCATAAAAAACCTCAACGAATGTGAGCAGAGGCAGAGACATCGAAATCAAGGAACCCAAAACACCAAGCCTATTTAGGGTACCATAGGCCTTAATTACATCAAGAAACCAGAGATCTAGTTTCTAGTAAAAATCCGTACTCCCCTGCTGTACTCGATCGACAGAAAATACAGCCGCCCCTTAATTATCGTAGGTTACGTTCTTGGAAAATGCCGCGCGACAGCTAAAAACGCGATATTCAATACTTAAGCCTTACACAAATAATGGCGTTAGGTAAACGTCAACTAAAATTTACATCACAATTGAAATACGTACTGCATTCCAAATCAACTAAAACTAAACAATTGAAATAAACATTGGGAAACCGTGTTTCATGCTCTTGGTTACAGGTCTACCCAACACTTATGGTCACACATGCTGTCTGCTTCTACTCGACATTGTCCGAAAAGTCCTCCAAAACCGCCACATCTACAAATGGCTGTGATTCGTCTCGGGCTCCATTAGCGACCTGGAAGTCAAACCCTAGAGCCTTCACAGGTCACCTTCACGAATGGTGACGTTTCCCAGCTGCCATTTTTATTGGGTCCTTGAATCACAAAAGATGGGCTTATGGAACTTCAAATTTCACACGTCAATCTCAGACTCTGCTCCTTGTAGACCTCCTTACGCATGTTTCAATTTCAAGACAATTCAAAAGGCCTTCCAATTGTACATTAAGTGGTTTTTAATGTGTGTTCCCTGGCAGTTGTGAAGATTTGATTACTGTGTAAATGCATTCCAAGACAGTGCAGTCGTTAGATTCCGTGGAGGCGAGTTCTGCTCTTGGTGACATCACAAGCCAGAGAGAGGGGGAGGCCCTGACGTAACCCACTCGTTAATTTGAGGTGACGTCTTCAGAGGGAGCGTCTACATATTTAGGTAAACATGTGGTAAACAAGGTGGGATATCAATGCAGACAGATATATCTAAAGTTTTATTTAAATAGAAGTTAAAATTCAATAAAACCTAGGCTAGAATACAAATCTGTAACAAAAATCCACGATGCCTTCAAATGTGCTCTTTAAAGTACATCCTTGCGAAAAAACAGATCGGCAGACATCTTTCATTCAACGTTCTCTACACGAAACAAAGGAATGTTTTACACAAACTATAAATAGGAATGCATGTGTAATGGGTTCCGGAGACACTTGTAGAGGTATCTTCTTTATTACAATACAACACTCCAACAGTCCTGATACTCTGTTACAGCCTAGGTACACAGCCTAGATACACTACTCTGGCTACGCTCTGGGGTCCTCCGGCTGCAATTACCCTAGGGGAGGCTAATTGACCCGACCCAGCCAAGGTGCGGGTCTGGACTCTGGCTTCCTCGGAACTCGCCCTTACAAGGACGTAGAGCCAGGAGTCCCAGAGTCCCACCACTGGCCCTCACAGCGTCCCGGCCCTTACAAGGACAAGCGGGACGAGGGGGTCCAGAGTCCTAAGCTGGCTGATCTTGGGTCTTGAGCTGCAATTGCCCCCGATCGGCCAGGGAGCTGCCCTTTTATGCCTCGTCCCCAACGAGGGGTGGGGTTGTGTGCGCCCCCAGATATCCAACAGAGCACGCACAGCCCCCCCCCCCCCCCCCCCCCCGTTGGTGGCGTCAAGGGGCTTAACTGTTTGGGGTGCCTGGGATCCTAGCGCCTGGCACCGAGGGCTTATCTGCCTAGGATCCTAGAGCCCCCAGCAGCTCCTCCTCTCTTATGGCACTACACGTGTTCAGTACAAGCCACCTGTGGACTGGTTTTGGTGTACAATGTCTCAACAGTCCGGCTTGCTTCAACTGATGTTCATCGGCAAGGGCCATTTCAAGTCTCAGTTTGACAAAATGTATACGTAATACAAAATGATAATTAGTGTTCTTGTGGAGAATGTATCTCCTATACGTAACTTATAAGTGGCATACCTTAACTGATGAATGATCTGACTATGCTCCCGATTTCAAAGACAATGAGTTGCCCCAGTCAGATGCGTCCTGATTCACTCGTATCACAAAAATAACAGCTCTCACGTGAGTTTTTGTACAGGTTACCACCAAAACAGATACTTTGTCCTGACAGCACATATTCCATGTTTGACATTAATACACAAAATGTTGTATGTACGTACAAAATCAGACGGGTATTCTTTCAATTATGATTCAAAATAATCAAAGGGCACATTGGCAACATTTTATTACTATACTAAAAGGTACTGCGTCACGTTGCAACGTATTTACAAGTTGATCTCTGCCGAGATGAGGCCTATATGTGCAGCACTCTCATAGAGGGAAGCCAAGTAGTAGTACATTCTCTATTTGTTGCAGAGGTTCAAGGTTCAAATCCGACTGGCATATCAATCATCTCCCCCGACTTACAAACTCATATCCACATGCAGGCCAGTGAACGGTCACCTTGTGGCACACAGGGGCAGATGCCCATTATGGGCACCCATCGAGTGTCTAAGATGAGATATGATACAAAACACTTGAGTCACTCCTGGTTAAAGATCGCCCCAACCCACAGGTTCACAAATACTGGCCACGCTTACACTGCAGTTTGAACCTAGAAATTGAGTGTTCAACTTCACATTATATTCATTAGAAAGGCCTGTGACAAAGGTGCATCCATTGGAGCTTAATTGTCTGAAGCTTGCACATCTACCTGGTCTCCATTTGACTTTGTATTGTCTAAGAAGTCCACCCACACCTCCACATCCACAAACTCCTGGGAGTTGCCTCGCTCTGCCTCACAGTCAGAATTTAGTTCCTGTTTCACACTGCCTCCATCTATGTGAAGGTCCGATTTTGGAGTTGAATCATCTTCAAATTTAACCTTCACTTCTACGCTCTTCACTGTTACTTCTTCACATTTCACTTTCGCCTCTTCATATTTCACCTTGATACCTTTCAAAGTGTCCAGGCTGGGATTGTCTTCTGGTTCTTGTTTCATGAACAATGGGGTCATTGCAGCACTTTGACTTTCACAAGCTGATTTCAGATTACACTTCTTGTGGATTTTCTCATACTTGCGTGTTCTCTGGTGTTTTTTAAGATTTGATGAATGTGCAAACGCTTTCCCACAAACACTGCACTTGAAGAGTTTATCTCCTGTGTGTATTCTCTGATGTCTTCTAAGAGAAGATGAATCTGAAAATGCCTTCTCACACACACTGCACTTGCAGAGTTTCTCTCCTGTGTGTATTCTCTGATGTCTTCTATGAGTAGATAAATATGAAAATGCCTTCTCACACACACTGCACTTGAAGGGTTTATCTCCTGTGTGTATTCTCTGGTGGTTCTTAAGATGTGATGACTGTGCAAATGCCTTCCCACACAGAGTGCACTTAAAAGGTTTCTCTCCTGTGTGTGTTCTCTGGTGTCTTTGAAGATGTGGTGACCGTGCAAATGCCTTCTCACACACAGTGCACTTGAAAGGTTTCTTTCCAGTGTGTGTTCTCTGGTGTTGTTTAAGAGAAGATGAATCTGAAAATGCCTTCCCACACACACTGCACTTGAAGGGCTTATCTCCTGTGTGTGTTCTCTGGTGAGTCTGAAGATTTGATGACTTTGCAAACGCCTTCTCACACACAGTGCACTTGAAAGGTTTCTCTCCTGTGTGTGTTCTCTGGTGTTGTTTAAGAGAAGATGAATCTGAAAATGCCTTCTCACACACACTGCACTTGAAGGGCATCTCTCCTGTGTGTGTTCTCTGGTGCTGTGTCAATTTTCCAGTACGATCCGTGATGTTTACATGCTGGTCGCATTGTTTCCTTCTTGTACTGAGCTGCGCTGAGTGCCTTTGCTCCATCAGGCCAATTCTGCAGAGCGAGGGTCAGTTGCAGACAGAAAAGCATGTCCACACCATCTATGTGAGTATTGAGGCACAGAGGAATGCATATAAACAGTCACACATGACTTACACATCTATACATATTCATATTTTCATGATATAGTGAAAGAGATTCCCCAATTCATCACAAGGGCTGTTAAGGCACACAATGAGAGGGCAAATGGTCATAAATATGCCTGGACACCCTAGTGTCTTTAAAATGAATGTTTACCAAAAACTCCAAAAACACACAATTTTGGTTGTCTCGATACGACAGGAATATTTATTTAAGAAAAATTAGCTAACATAGCAAAGGCTGTTGAAAAGAATATTTGTATTATGTAGAAATGTATAAAATAATGTTCATTTGCAACTTAGAGGTGTGAAGCCAGACTCAGATGAGCTTGAATGCGAGGATGAACAGATCTAACTTCAGCTGCATATGTGGAGTGTTAATTTCCTGACTGTTTCCATTCTTATAAAATCTTGTTCTGTACCTGTTGAATTCCATGACGAAATGGGGCCTTGCATATGTTCTACAAAAAGATCACCTCCCTGGGATGATCTTGACTTAAAACTTTTTTGTGATAGCGGGAATTCATGTTCTTTGGTTATTTCCATAAAGTCATGTAGATAGAAAATAATAATACAAATAAAGTGAATAGAAGAAAAAAACGACTAATGTAGAGTGTAGCCTGGTTTTTAGCCTTGGTGAGCGTACTGGCAGTCTATAATGTAGACTGTAGCTTGGTTATTAACCTCGGTGAGTGTATTGGCAGTCTATAATGTAGACTATTGCCTGTTTTTTTAGGAGACCTTTGCAATGGACTAGACCTTGGCGATGGACACTCACAGCTTTGTATGTAAAAAAGTCCAGGCAGCTTCCACATAGTGTTACAGAGCCTAATGAAAGAATGCTGCTAGACCAATTTGAAGTGAGACTTTGGATGCCAAACCAAAGCTGGTCGTGAACACATTAACCAGGTATAGGAGCTCCTCCACCACGTGTAGAACGACCTGATTATTCATGGAGAGCTGAGTAGGTGCAGTGTTGAATGACATTAAATTCCCAGGGAGGTGTTCTTTGGGTCTTTCAGTAAAGTCACATCACTTAACCGAAAGACCCAAAGAATATGAATTCCTGCAGTTACGAAAGCTTTAGGTCAAAATTTTCCCAGGGAGGTGATATTTTTGTAGAACATATGCAAGGCCCCATTTCGTCATGGAATTCTCCAGGTACAAAACACGATTCTCCAACTCAATATCATTGAGTAGCCATGACCAGATCATCAACATGCGTAACATGGTTGACCAACAGGGGACAATCCCTTGACTATAACCAGGCATCGATTAGGGTATCATTGTTACTCTATGAAATGCATTTTTTTATAGGGCCATTGCGAGCTTCTTAAAACACAATTATTTGAAAATGCTACGTAATGTAATGCATGGGGCCAGAGGGAATTTCGGCCAGATGCCAAATTGAACAGGAAAGGGATCCGACTCCTGGTCACGCAGCTTTAAATGGGCCATCCAAAAATCATAAAAATCCTCAACGAATGTGAGCAGAGGCAGAGATATCTAAAACCAAAAACAATCCAAAACCCCAAGCCTCTTTATGGTACTATAGGCCGTAATTACACCAAGAAAGCAGAAATCTAGTTTCTGCTGAAATCCGTACTCCTGTGCTATAGCTGATGGATAGAAAATACAGCAGCCCCTTGAATAGCGCGGAGGTTACATTCTTGGAAAGTGCCGTGCGAAAGCTAAAATGCCGATATTAAATATGTAATCCTTACCTAAATAATGGAGTTAGGTAAACGGCATATAAAATATACATCACAATTTAAATAAGTACTGTACTGTATTCCCAATAAACTAAATTACTGAAATAAACGTCGAGAAACCGTATATAAAACATTCCAAGATGAGTATCTAACCTATAAACGTCACTTCTTGTCTGTCCGTCTGTCCCTCTGCGTACGCTCGCTTGCGAGGGATTTGGCGCTCGAGCTGTGGGGTTTAGGACGAAAAAAATTTGCAGGTGGGCACGCCCCCGGCCCCGCGGTAAACTTAGGCATTTCCGATTTTTCGTCTCTAAACTTTAAATCGGACCGATTATCGATTTAGTGCGATTTCTCTTTATTTATTTATCTAACGCTTTATTTATTTATTTATTATTGCCGACCGGCGCGGACCACGGCGGTTGCCCCTGGCAACGGCCAGCGATGCCTTCGCTGCGGGGTGGACGCCATTTTTAATTCCCGTTAAAAATATGCGCATGCATTAACACGCGACTCTGAGGTAAATTCATCAAAGTTTCACGTCCTCTTCACTCCCCCCCCCACCCCAATGTGTGCAATTACTATTATAGGGTCTGCAGATAATAAAATTATAGCGATTAGACAGTATTATTGTAGCGCGGGGGGGGGGGGGTAACGGCCCCAGTACCCAGTCTCAGCCGGGTGGGCAATCTAGGCGAGGCCGGAGGCTCTGCACGGTACTAGGCCTTGACACCCCACCCGTGTCAAGCGACGACTTTGTGGTATAAACTCGATATACCCAGCGTTGCCCGGGGGGAAATACATTTAAAATCTTCTGAAAACTTTAAAACATTACATACCAATGAAAATACAACTGTGTAATTACTTTTAAACCCGACGCGCCAAGAATCGATTCTCTGAATCGTGCAAAGGAATCGAAGGTTGTAGATTCCTTTATAATCGAACGATTCCCGTTTACTATAAGTTGGTTATAGTCGATATAAACTGCTACGAACAGGAAATATCCGGCGTTGACCGGGGCAAAAATGTAATTAAAAACTCCTGAAAACATTAAAACATAACATACAAATGAAAATAAAACTCTGTCATTCAAAATGTAAACCCCCAACATGCCAGGAATCGATTCTTTGAATCGCACAAAGGACTAATCGAAGGTTGTAGATTACTTTAGGATGGCGCTGTTCCCGTTTAATATAAGTTGGTTATAGAGTTGATATAAACTGCTACGAATGGGAAATATCCGGCGTTGACTGGGGCAAAAATATAATGGTGAGGGTGTGATTGGTGAGGATGAGTAGTGAGGGTGAGTGGTGAGGGTGAGAGTGAGTGGCGGTTGTGAGTGGCGATTGTGAGTGGTGATAAGTGAGTGGTGAGGGTGAGTGGTGAGGGGTGAGAGATTGGTTAGTGGTGAGGGTGAGTGGTGAGGGTGAGTGGTAAGGTTGAGTGGTCATGTTGAGTGGTGAGGGTTAGTGGAGAGTGGTGAGGGTGAGTGGTGATTGGTCAGTGGTGATTGGTGAGGATGAGTGGTGAGTAGTGCGGGTGAGTGATGAGGGTGAGTGGTGGTTGTGAGTGGTGAGTGGTGAGGCTGAATGGTGAGTTGAATGGTGAGAGTGAGTGGTGAGGAAGAGTGGGGAGTGGTGAGGGTGAGTCGTGAGGGTGAGTGGTGAGGCTGAATGGTGAGGGTGAATGGTGAGAGTGAGTGGTGAGGGAGAGTGGTGAGGGTGAGGGGTGAGTGGTGAGGGTGAGTGGTGACGAAGAGTGGTGAGGTTGAGTGGTGAGTAGTAAGGGTGAGTGGTGATGGTGAGGGTTAGTGGTGAGGGTGAGTGGTGAGCGGTGAGGGTGAGTGGTTGTTGTGAGAGTGAGTGGCAGTTGTAATTGGTGATGGGTGAGTGGTGAGTGGTGAGCGTGAGTGGTGAGGGTGAGTGGTGAGGGTGAGTGCTGAGTGGTGAGGGTGAGTGGTGAGAGAGTCGTTAGTTTTGAGGGTGAGTGGTGAGGTTGAGTGGTGAGGGTTAGTGGAGAGTGGTGAGTGGTGATTGGTCAGTGGTGATTTGTCAGGATGAATGGTGAGTAGTGAGGGTGAGGTTGAGTGGTGAGGTTGAGTGGTGAGGGTGAGTGGTGAGGGTGAGTGGTGAGGGTGAGTGGTGGTTGTGACGGTGAGTGGTGAGGGTGAGTGGTGAGGACGAGTGGTGAGGCTGAATGGTGAGGGTGAATGGTGAGAGTGAGTGGTGAGGGTGAGTGGTGAGGGTGAGTGCTGAGTGGTGAGGGTGAGTGTTGAGAGAGTTGTTAGTTTTGAGGGTGAGTGGTGAGGTTGAGTGGTGAGGGTTAGTGGAGAGGGTGAGTGGTGAGGGTGAGTGGTGAGGGTGAGTGGTGAGCGGTGAGGGTGAGTGGTTGTTGTGAGGGTGAGTGGCAGTTGTGAGTGGTGATGGGTGAGTGGTGAGCGTGAGTGGTGAGGGTGAGTGCTGAGTGGTGAGGGTGAGTGTTGAGAGATTCGTTAGTTTTGAGGGTGAGTGGTGAGGTTGAGTGGTGAGGGTTAGTGGAGAGTGGTGAGTGGTGATTGGTCAGTGGTGATTGGTCAGGATGAATGGTGAGTAGTGAGGGTGAGGTTGAGTGGTGAGGTTGAGTGGTGTGGGTGAGTGGTGAGGGTGAGTGGTGAGGGTGAATGGTGAGTGGTGAGGGAGAGTGGTGAGGGTGAGTGGTGATGGTGAGGGGTGAGGGTGAGAGGTGAGTGGTGAGGGGTGAGTGGTGAGGGTGAGTGATGACGAAGAGTGGTGAGGTTGAGTGGTGAGTAGTAAGGGTGAGTGGTGATGGTGAGGGTTAGTGGTGAGGGTGAGTGGTGAGTGGTCAGTGGTCAGGGTTAGAGGTGAGGGTGAGTGGTGATGGTGAGGGTGAGTGGTGATGGTGAGGGGTGAGTGGTGAGTGGTGACGGTGAGTGGTGAGGGAGAGTGGTGAGGGAGAGGGGTTAGGGTGAGTGTTGAGGGTGAATGGTGAGGGTGAGTGGTGAGGGTGAGTGGTGAGGTTGAGTGGTGAGGTTAAGTGGTGAGGGTGTGTGGTGAGGGTGAGTGGGGAGGGTGTGTGGTGAGGGTGAGTGGGGAGGGTGAGTGGGGAGGGTGTGGTGAGAGTGAGTGGTGAGGGTGAGTGGTGAGGGTGAGTGGTTAGGATGTGTGATGGTGAGTGGTGAGGGTGAGTGTTGATGTTGAGGGTGAGTGGTGAGGGTGTGTGGTGAATAGTAAGGGTGAGTGGTGAGAGTGAGTGGTGAGGGTAAGGGTGAGTGGTCAGTGGTGAGGTTGAGTGGTGAGTAGGAAGGGTGAGTGGTGAGTGGGGAGGGTGAGTGGTCAGGGGTGAGGGTTAGTGGTGAGGTTGAGTGGTGAGTAGGAAGGGTGAGTGGGGAGGGTGAGTGGTCAGTGGTGAGGGGTCAGGGTTAGTGGTGAGGGTGAGTGGTGAGGGTGAGTGGTGAGGGTTAGTGGTGAGGGGTGATTGGTGGTGGTGAGTGGTGAGGGTGAGTGGTGAGGGTGAGCATGAGTGGTGAGGGTGAGTGGTGAGGTTGAGTGGTGAATAGTAAGGGTGAGTGGTAATGGTGAGTGGTCAGGGTGAGTGGTGAGGGTGAGTGGTGAGTGGTGAGCAGTGAGGGTGAGTGGTTGTTGTGAGGGTGAGTGGCAGTTGTGAGTGCTGATGGGTGAGTGGTGAGCGTGAGTGGTGAGGGTGAGTGGTGAGGGTAAGTGCTGAGTGGTGAGGGTGAGTGGTGAGAGAGTCGTTAGTTTTGAGGGTCAGTGGTGAGGTTGAGTGGTGAGGGTTAGTGGTGAGGGTGAGTGCTGAGTGGTGAGGGTGAGTGGTGAGAGAGTCGTTAGTTTTTAGGGTGAGTGGTGAGGTTGAGTGGTGAGGGTTAGTGGAGAGTGGTGAGTGGTGATTGGTCAGTGGTGATTGGTCAGGATGAATGGTGAGTAGTGAGGGTGAGGTTGAGTGGTGAGGTTGAGTGGTGAGGATGAGTGGTGAGGGTGAGTGGTGGTTGTGACGGTGAGTGGTGAGGGTGAGTGGTGAGGCTGAATGGTGAGGGTGAATGGTGAGAGTGAGTGGTGAGGGAGAGTGGTGAGGGTGAGTGGTGATGGTGAGGGGTGAGTGGTGAGGGTGAGTGGTGAGGGTGAGGGGTGAGTGGTGAGGGTGAGTGGTGACGAAGAGTGGAGAGGTTGAGTGGTGAGTAGTAAGGGTGAGTGGTGATGGTGAGGGTTAGTGGTGAAGGTGAGTGGTAAGGGTGAATGGTGAGGGTTAGTGGTGAAGGTGAGTGGTGAGGGTGAGTGGTGAGGGTGAGTGGTGAAGGTGAGTGGTGAGCGGTGAGGGTGAGTGGTTGTTGTGAGGGTGAGTGGCAGTTGTGAGTGGTGATGGGTGAGTGGTGAGTGGTGAGCGGTGAGGGTGAGTGGTGAGGGTGAGTGCTGAGTGGTGAGGGTGAGTGGTGAGAGATTCGTTAGTTTTGAGGGTGAGTGGTGAGGTTGAGTGGTGAGGTTTAGTGGAGAGTGGTGAGTGGTGATTGGTCAGTGGTGATTGGTCAGGATGAATGGTGAGTAGTGAGGGTGAGGTTGAGTGGTGAGGTTGAGTGGTGAGGTTGAGTGGTGAGGTTGAGTGGTGAGGGTGAGTGGTGAGGGTGAATGGTGATGGTGAGGGGTGAGTGGTGAGGGGTGAGTGGTGAGGGGTGAGTGGTGAGGGTGAGTGATGATGAAGAGTGGTGAGGTTGAGTGGTGAGTAGTAAGGGTGAGTGGTGATGATGAGGGTTAGTGGTGAGGGTGAGTGGTCAGTGGTGAGGGGTCAGGGTTAGTGGTGAGGGTGAGTGGTGATGGTGAGTGGTGAGGGTGAGTGGTGAGGGTGAGTGGTGAGAGTGAGTGCTGAGTGGGGAGAGAGTCGTTAGTTTTGAGGGTGAGTAGTGAGGTTGAATGGTGAGGGTTAGTGGAGAGTGGTGAGTGGTGATTGGTCAGTGGTGATTGGTCAGGATGAATGGTGAGTAGTGAGGGTGAGGTTGAGTGGTGAGGTTGAGTGGTGAGGGTGAGTGGTGAGGGTGAGTGGTGAGGGTGAGTGGTGGTTGTGACGGTGAGTGGTGAGGGTGAGTGGTGAGGGCGAGTGGTGAGGCTGAATGGTGAGGGTGAATGGTGAGTGTGAGTGGTGAGGGTGAGTGCTGAGTGGTGAGGGTGAGTGGTGAGAGATTCGTTAGTTTTGAGGGTGAGTGGTGAGGTTGAGTGGTGAGGTTTAGTGGAGAGTGGTGAGTGGTGATTGGTCAGTGGTGATTGGTCAGGATGAATGGTGAGTAGTGAGGGTGAGGTTGAGTGGTGAGGTTGAGTGGTGAGGTTGAGTGGTGAGGGTGAGTGGTGAGGGTGAATGGTGATGGTGAGGGGTGAGTGGTGAGGGGTGAGTGGTGAGGGGTGAGTGGTGAGGGTGAGTGATGATGAAGAGTGGTGAGGTTGAGTGGTGAGTAGTAAGGGTGAGTGGTGATGGTGAGGGTTAGTGGTGAGGGTGAGTGGTCAGTGGTGAGGGGTCAGGGTTAGTGGTGAGGGTGAGTGGTGAGGGTGAGTGGTGAGGGTGAGTGGTGAGAGTGAGTGCTGAGTGGTGAGAGAGTCGTTAGTTATGAGGGTGAGTAGTGAGGTTGAATGGTGAGGGTTAGTGGAGAGTGGTGAGTGGTGATTGGTCAGTGGTGATTGGTCAGGATGAATGGTGAGTAGTGAGGGTGAGGTTGAGTGGTGAGGTTGAGTGGTGAGGGTGTGTGGTGAGGGCGAGTGGTGAGGCTGAATGGTGAGGGTGAATGGTGAGTGTGAGTGGTGAGTGTGAGTGCTGAGTGGTGAGGGTGAGTGGTGAGAGAGTTGTTAGTTTTGAGGGCGAGTGGTGAGGTTGAGTGGTGAGGGTTAGTGGAGAGGGTGAGTGGTGAGGGTGAGTGGTGAGGGTGAGTGGTGAGCGGTGAGGGTGAGTGGTTGTTGTGAGGGTGAGTGGCAGTTGTGAGTGGTGATGGGTGAGTGGTGAGTGGTGAGCGTGAGTGGTGAGGGTGAGTGCTGAGTGGTGAGGGTGAGTGTTGAGAGATTAGTTAGTTTTGAGGGTGAGTGGTGAGGTTGAGTGGTGAGGGTTAGTGGAGAGTGGTGATTGGTCAGTGGTGATTGGTCAGAATGAATGGTGAGTAGTGAGGGTGAGGTTGAGTGGTGAGGTTGAGTGGTGTGGGTGAGTGGTGAGGGTGAGTGGTGAGGGTGAGTGGTGAGGGTGAATGGTGAGTGGTGAGGGAGAGTGGTGAGGGTGAGTGGTGATGGTGAGGGGTGAGTGGTGAGGGTGAGAGGTGAGTGGTGAGGGGTGAGTGGTGAGGGTGAGTGATGACGAAGAGTGGTGAGATTGAGTGGTGAGTAGTAAGGGTGAGTGGTGATGGTGAGGGTTAGTGGTGAGGGTGAGTGGTGAGTGGTCAGTGGTGAGGGGTCAGGGTTAGTGGTGAGGGTGAGTGGTGATGGTGAGGGGTGAGGGTGAGTGGTGACGGTGAGTGGTGAGGGAGAGTGGTGAGGGAGAGGGGTTAGGGTGAGTGTTGAGGGTGAATGGTGAGGGTGAGTGGTGAGGGTGAGTGGTGAGGTTGAGTGGTGAGGTTAAGTGGTGAGGGTGTGTGGTGAGGGTGAGTGGGGAGGGTGAGTGGGGAGGGTGTGGTGAGAGTGAGTGGTGAGGGAGAGTGGTGAGGGTGAGTGGTGATGGTGAGGGGTGAGTGGTGAGGGTGAGTGGTGAGGGTGAGGGGTGAGTGGTGAGGGTGAGTGGTGACAAAGAGTGGAGAGGTTGAGTGGTGAGTAGTAAGGGTGAGTGGTGATGGTGAGGGTTAGTGGTGAAGGTGAGTGGTAAGGGTGAGTGGTGAGGGTTAGTGGTGAAGGTGAGTGGTGAGGGTGAGTGGTGAGGGTGAGTGGTGAAGGTGAGTGGTGAGCGGTGAGGGTGAGTGGTTGTTGTGAGGGTGAGTGGCAGTTGAGAGTGGTGATGGGTGAGTGGTGAGCGGTGAGGGTGAGTGGTGAGGGTGAGTGCTGAGTGGTGAGGGTGAGTGGTGAGAGATTCGTTAGTTTTGAGGGTGAGTGGTGAGGTTGAGTGGTGAGGTTTAGTGGAGAGTGGTGAGTGGTGATTGGTCAGTGGTGATTGGTCAGGATGAATGGTGAGTAGTGAGGGTGAGGTTGAGTGGTGAGGTTGAGTGGTGAGGTTGAGTGGTGAGGTTGAGTGGTGAGGGTGAGTGGTGAGGGTGAATGGTGATGGTGAGGGGTGAGTGGTGAGGGGTGAGTGGTGAGGGGTGAGTGGTGAGGGTGAGTGATGATGAAGAGTGGTGAGGTTGAGTGGTGAGTAGTAAGGGTGAGTGGTGATGGTGAGGGTTAGTGGTGAGGGTGAGTGGTCAGTGGTGAGGGGTCAGGGTTAGTGGTGAGGGTGAGTGGTGATGGTGAGTGGTGAGGGTGAGTGGTGAGGGTGAGTGGTGAGAGTGAGTGCTGAGTGGGGAGAGAGTCGTTAGTTTTGAGGGTGAGTAGTGAGGTTGAATGGTGAGGGTTAGTGGAGAGTGGTGAGTGGTGATTGGTCAGTGGTGATTGGTCAGGATGAATGGTGAGTAGTGAGGGTGAGGTTGAGTGGTGAGGTTGAGTGGTGAGGGTGAGTGGTGAGGGTGAGTGGTGAGGGTGAGTGGTGGTTGTGACGGTGAGTGGTGAGGGTGAGTGGTGAGGGTGAGTGGTGAGGGCGAGTGGTGAGGCTGAATGGTGAGGGTGAATGGTGAGTGTGAGTGGTGAGGGTGAGTGCTGAGTGGTGAGGGTGAGTGGTGAGAGATTCGTTAGTTTTGAGGGTGAGTGGTGAGGTTGAGTGGTGAGGTTTAGTGGAGAGTGGTGATTGGTCAGTGGTGATTGGTCAGGATGAATGGTGAGTAGTGAGGGTGAGGTTGAGTGGTGAGGTTGAGTGGTGAGGTTGAGTGGTGAGGGTGAGTGTGAATGGTGATGGTGAGGGGTGAGTGGTGAGGGGTGAGTGGTGAGGGGTGAGTGGTGAGGGTGAGTGATGATGAAGAGTGGTGAGGTTGAGTGGTGAGTAGTAAGGGTGAGTGGTGATGGTGAGGGTTAGTGGTGAGGGTGAGTGGTCAGTGGTGAGGGGTCAGGGTTAGTGGTGAGGGTGAGTGCTGAGTGGTGAGAGAGTCGTTAGTTATGAGGGTGAGTAGTGAGGTTGAATGGTGAGGGTTAGTGGAGAGTGGTGAGTGGTGATTGGTCAGTGGTGATTGGTCAGGATGAATGGTGAGTAGTGAGGGTGAGGTTGAGTGGTGAGGTTGAGTGGTGAGGGTGAGTGGTGAGGGTGAGTGGTGGTTGTGACGGTGAGTGGTGAGGGTGAGTGGTGAGGGCGAGTGGTGAGGCTGAATGGTGAGGGTGAATGGTGAGTGTGAGTGGTGAGTGTGAGTGCTGAGTGGTGAGGGTGAGTGGTGAGAGAGTTGTTAGTTTTGAGGGCGAGTGGTGAGGTTGAGTGGTGAGGGTTAGTGGAGAGGGTGAGTGGTGAGGGTGAGTGGTGAGGGTGAGTGGTGAGCGGTGAGGGTGAGTGGTTGTTGTGAGGGTGAGTGGCAGTTGTGAGTGGTGATGGGTGAGTGGTGAGTGGTGAGCGTGAGTGGTGAGGGTGAGTGCTGAGGGTGAGTGTTGAGAGATTCGTTAGTTTTGAGGGTGAGTGGTGAGGTTGAGTGGTGAGGGTTAGTGGAGAGTGGTGATTGGTCAGTGGTGATTGGTCAGAATGAATGGTGAGTAGTGAGGGTGAGGTTGAGTGGTGAGGTTGAGTGGTGTGGGTGAGTGGTGAGGGTGAGTGGTGAGGGTGAGTGGTGAGGGTGAATGGTGAGTGGTGAGGGAGAGTGGTGAGGGTGAGTGGTGATGGTGAGGGGTGAGTGGTGAGGGTGAGAGGTGAGTGGTGAGGGGTGAGTGGTGAGGGTGAGTGATGACGAAGAGTGGTGAGATTGAGTGGTGAGTAGTAAGGGTGAGTGGTGATGGTGAGGGTTAGTGGTGAGGGTGAGTGGTGAGTGGTCAGTGGTGAGGGGTCAGGGTTAGTGGTGAGGGTGAGTGGTAATGGTGAGGGGTGAGTGGTGAGGGTGAGTGGTGAGTGGTGAGGGTGAGAGGTGAGTGGTGAGGGGTGAGTGGTGAGGGTGAGTGATGACGAAGAGTGGTGAGATTGAGTGGTGAGTAGTAAGGGTGAGTGGTGATGGTGAGGGTTAGTGGTGAGGGTGAGTGGTGAGTGGTCAGTGGTGAGGGGTCAGGGTTAGTGGTGAGGGTGAGTGGTAATGGTGAGGGGTGAGTGGTGAGGGTGAGTGGTGACGGTGAGTGGTGATGGAGAGTGGTGAGGGAGAGGGGTTAGGGTGAGTGTTGAGGGTGAATGGTGAGGGTGAGTGGTGAGGGTGAGTGGTGAGGTTGAGTGGTGAGGTTAAGTGGTGAGGGTGTGTGGTGAGGGTGAGTGGGGAGGGTGAGTGCTGAGGGTGAGTGGTGAGGGTGAGTGGTGAGGGTGAGTGGTGAGGGTGAGTGGTTAGGATTTGTGATGATGGTGAGTGGTGAGGGTGAGTGTTGATGTTGAGGGTGAGTGGTGAGGGTGTGTGGTGAATAGTAAGGGTGAGTGGTGAGAGTGAGTGGTGAGGGTAAGTGGTCAGTGGTGAGGTTGAGTGGTGAGTAGGAAGGGTGAGTGGTGAGGGTGAGTGGTCAGGGGTGAGGGTTAGTGGTGAGGTTGAGTGGTGAGTAGGAAGGGTGAGTGGGGAGGGTGAGTGGTCAGTGGTGAGGGGTCAGGGTTAGTGGTGAGGGTGAGTGGTGAGTGTGAGTGGTGAGGGTTAGTGGTGAGGGGTGATTGGTGGTGGTGAGGGTGAGGGTGAGTGGTGAGGGTGAGTCGTGAGCGTGAGTGGTGACCGTGAGTGGTGAGGATGAGTGGTGAGGGTGAGTGGTGAGGGTGAGTGGTGAGGGTGAGTGGTTAGGGGTGAGTGGTGAGGGTTAGTGGTGAGGGTGAGTGGTGAGGGTGAGTAGTGAGGGTGAGTAGTTAGGGTTTATGGTGATGGTGAGGGTGAGTGGTGAGGATGAGTGGTGAGGGTGAGTGGTGAGGGTGAGTAGTGAGGTGAGTGATGAGGGTGAGTGGTGAGGGTGAGGGAGATTGGTGAGGGAGATTGGTGAGTGGTGAATTGTGATGGTGAATGGTAAGAGTGAGTAGTGAGTGGGAGTGGTGAGGATGAGTGGTGAGGGTGAGTTGTGAGTGGTGAAAGGTATTGTCAAAGCCCACCGGGCTTTGACAATACCTTAGTAGCTGTGTATATATGTAAGGTTATTAAGAAATATATTTTTCACCCGGGCAACGCCGGGTACTTCTGCTAGTCTTATATATAAAATTCTTCGCGTGCTCGCGCTTGCGAGGGATTTGGCTCTTGGACGGTGGGCTGAACGTAGAAAAAAAATTGACAGGCGGCACGCCCTAAGCCCCGCGGTGGGAATAGGCTATTCCGTTTTCCAATCCGTAAACTTTAAAGTAGTTTAATTAACACATTTGTGCCGTTTCTATGATTAATGATTTACTTATTGCGCCACGTCGACCGTACCAAGTGACGCTAATTGCGTTGGGGGGGGGGGTGGGCCCTGTCAAGTGGTGCGCGTTCACTCGAGCTCATGGGGACATTTTATTTTACGCGTTTAACAAGGAATAGATATACACATCACGCTGTCGATTTCTCTTCACAGTGTGATGTCCTCTTCCCCCCGCCACCCCCAATGCGTGCAGTTACTGATATAAAGTCCTTAGATATTAATTTAATGTTATTAAAGCGGTTACATAGTATTATTCTGGCGAGGGCGGGGGGATGGTGGGGGGGGCAAGGGTAGTGGCCCAGCCCGCAGCCTGGCAATATCTCACCTCCTCTGGCTTGAAACGGACAACGTCCCGTGTGTGTACGTACAATTGTTTGTGTGTGTGTGTGTCAGTCCATTTGTGTGCGTATCTGTCGCTGTGTGTGTTTTAGTCCACATGTGTAAGTCCATACGTGTTTCACTCGATGTGTATGTTGCGTAAGTCAATGCGTGTGTGAGTCGATGTGTGTGCATGGCTCCATCTGAGTGTCTAAGTCAATGTGCGTTTGTGTGTCTATGTGTGTCAGTCGATGTGTGTGTGTGTTAATCCATGTGTGTGTATCTAAAGTAGATGTCTGTGTGTCACAGTCCATATGTCTATGGGTGTGTAGGGAAATGTGTGTGTCAGTCTTTGTAAGTGTGTGTAAGTCCATGTGTGTGTGTCTTAGTCGATAAGTGTGTGTAAGTACATGTGTGTTTACATCATGGCTGCTTTGGGTACGCGGTCCAGACCTCCCCGGGAACCCTGGCTGACGGAGGAGGTGTTCAGGTTAATTGAGAAAAAGCGACAGGCCCACTCTCATCGCCTACAGCATCCCACGTCAGAGAATGAGGAGGTTTACCGCAGCCTTCGCTCGGAGGTTCGGAGAGCCGTAAGGCGCTGTAAGGATGGGTGGTGGTCGCGGGTTGCTGAGGAGATGGAGTCTGCCTCAGTGGCCCGCGATCACAAATCACTATTTAACTCCATCAAAAAAGTAACCTGCAGCGCCACACCTATTACCATCATTAGAGGAAAAAACGGTGATCCAATCTCCGACCCCCAGGAACAGGTTTGCAGATTTGCTGAGCATTTCTGTGAGGTCCTGGGGGAGGGAAAATCTCTCAGCCAGGAAAACATCATGGCACAAAGTGGGGATAACCCTGCTGAGGCTGCGGTGCCTCAAATATTGGAAGAGGTCACCCCCTGTGAGTGGCTGGCTGAGGTACCGGCTGTTGAGGAAGTACTGAGGGCGATCCGGAGTCTGAGACCAGGGAAGGCACCGGGCAGAGATGATCTCCCAGGCGAAATGCTGAGGGAGGGTGGCGTTTGTGCACAGACTGCCCTATATGACATCATAACAACAGTCTGGACCACTGGACGGGTTCCGCAGGACTGGAAGGATGCCCTGGTGGTCCCCCTCTTTAAGAAGGGGGACCGCACAGACTGTAACAACTACAGGGGCATCTCACTCCTCAGTGTGCCGGGTAAGGTCCTGGCAAGGATTATTCAACATCGCCTTGCTAGGCATGCTGAGGAGAGGCTTGCGGAGCCCCAATGTGGTTTCAGGAAAGGGCGGTCCTGCACAGATGCCATATTTTCTGTCCGTCTGCTACAGCAGAGGTGTAGGGAATTCCAAAAAGACCTACATCTCTGCTTTATTGACCTGGTCAAGGCCTATGATACCATCAGTAGGACTGGGCTCTGGGTTGTTCTTCGTGCTTTCGGAGTCCCTGACCCTCTGCTCACGATCATTAAGGACCTTCATGATGGTGAGCGGGCCCGGGTAAAACTACGTGGCCGGGAGTCGGAGCCTTTCCCTGTACACCTTGGGGTGCGACAGGGATGTCCTCTGGCTCCCACATTATTTAACATCTATTTCGACTGCGTAGTTCGTGAAGCCTTCAATAGCTGTACCGGGGGAATTACCATTTGGTACAGATATAATGGGAGGCTGATCGACGCCCGGGTGCGATCAAGGGATGGCTCCCTATTGGTCAACCACGTTATGTATGCCGATGATTTGGTAATAGCTGCTCATTCAGAAGAGGAGTTGGAGACGCTGCTGCTGAGGCTGGAGTGTGCCACTAAGAGGTGGGGCCTTACCATCAGCCCCACCAAAACTAAGCACCTGCCTGGGTATTTTGTACCATCGGGCACTCCGCCCCCACAACTCCCAATCGGTGATGGGGCAGTTGTGGAGAGAGTAGAGAGTTTCCCATACCTGGGCAGTGTGCTCATGACCAGCTCCAGTTTATCAGCAGAGGTCTCACTCCGAATCAGTCGAGCGGCAATATCTTTTCATCGGTTGCGTAACGCTGTGTGGAAGCTACCTGGTCTGTCGCTCCGCACGAAGCTTCAGGTCTTCTCGGCCACGGTCATTCCCTCCCTTCTCTACGCTTGCGAAACGTGGACCCCCCTAGTGGAGCATCTTCGCCGGTTGGAAACATTTAGGCTGGCCTGCCTACGATCCATCCTGGGTTTGACCAGGCTGGATTGTGTGAGGAGCTCACAAGTCCTTGAAAGATCTGGGCAAAGTCCCATCAGTGAGCTCCTCCGGCAGGCAAGGCTGCGTTGGCTGGGTCATGTAGCCCGCATGCCCAGCCACCGCATGCCTAAACAGCTTTTGTTCGGCCGGATCGAGGGGGCTAAACGGGCGCGGCACGGGCTAGAGAAGAGATGGAGTGATGTGGTACAGGAGGACGTGGAGCTGAGTGGACTTGCCGATGACTGGTACCAGCGGTGTCAAGATCGGCCTCAGTGGAGGAGGCTCGTGAAGGACGCTACTGGGCAGTTGGAGGCAGTCGCCCTCCAACAACAACGGAGGGCGGAGGAGCGACGCTCACAACAACGAGCGGAGCGCCGGGTGGCTAAAGCACAGCAAGTTGGCACAGTAGGGGGCACAGGTGGTGCATCAGCCAGTCATCTCGGTCATCTCGGTCAGTCGACCCGTGGCACCTGGGTCTGCCCCGTGACCTCCTGCCAGCGGGCGTTCGACACTTCACGTGGCCTCAAGGTGCACATGGCCTGGCACAAGCGTCGTGGTGACGTCACCGCCACTTAGTGGCGAATGGCGGTTGTTGTTGTTTACATCAATGTGTTTGTGAGTCCACGTATGTCTGTGTGTGAGTCGATGTGCGTGAGTAACTGTATGTGTGTACGTCGATATGTGTTTGTAACTCCATGTGTGTGTATCTAAAGTGCATGTCTATGCGTGTGTGAGTCCATATGTGTGTGTGTGTGTAAGTCCATGTCTTTGTGTGTGTGAGTCGATATGTCTGTGTGTTAGTCCATGGCCGTCTGTGTTAGTCGCTTTGTGTGCATGGCTCCATGTCAGTCAGTGTAAGTCCATTTCTTTGCGTGTCTGTAGGTCCATGTGTGTATGTGAGTGAATGTATGTGCTTTATTGACCTGCTCAAGGCCTATGATACCATCAGCAGGCCTGGCCTCTGGGTTGTTCTTCATGCTTTCGGAGTCCCTCAAACTTTGCTCATGATCCTTAAGGACCTTCATGTTGGTGAGCGGCCCCGCGTCAAACTACGTGGCCGTCAGTCAGAGCCATTCCCTCTACACCTTGGGGTGTGACAGGAATGTCCTCTGGCTCCACATTATTTAACATATCTTTTTACCACGTAGTTGGTGAAGACTTCAATGGCTGTTCCCGAGGAATTACCATATGGTACAGATACAATGGGAGGTTGATCGATGCCCGGGTGCGGTCAAGGGATGCCTCCCTATTGCTCAACCATGTTATGTATGCCGATGCTCTGGTGATTGCTGCTCACTGCGGCTGAACCTGGAGCTTGCCACTAAGAGGTGGGGCCTTACCATTAGCCCCACCAAAACTAAAAAATACACCTGCCTGCGTATTTTGTACCATCGAACAATCCACCCCCACAACTCACAATTGGTGATGCGGCAGTTGTGGAGAGATTGCCGAGATTCCAATACCTGCCCAGTGTGCTCATGACCGGCTCCGGTTTAACAGCAGAGGTCTCACTCCAAATCAGTGGAGTGGCATTATCTTTTCATCAGTTGCGTAATGCTGTGTGGAAGCTACCTGGTCTTTCGCTCCGCATGAAGCTCCAGGTCTTCTCGGCCACGGTAATTCCCTCCCTTCTCTACGCTTGCGAAACATGCACCCCCCTAATGGAACATCTTCGCCAGTTAAAAACATTTAGGCTGGCCTGCTAACGATCCTTTCCTGGATTTAAGCATATATGTGTGTGTGTGCGTCTAAGTTGATGTGTTTCTATGTGTGTGGGTCAATGTATGTGTTTAAGTCCATGTGTGTATCTTCCTTTTTCGCCCGAGCAAAGCCGGGTACTTACCGCTAGTAAATGTATATAAATGAAGCAGACTTCCTGTGTTTTTTTGAGAACCAAATTGCGCCAACACTATGAAACCTACACACCCCATATTTTCCATGTGTACTCAAGGGTAAGTTATTATGTTTTCACGCAATTTTTAGCTTACCTGTTCACCTTCAACACCTGTAACACCTGCACACTCCAACACCCCGCTGCTGCTATATTTTTTCTCATTTACCACATTATCCTTAAATATTATCAGGCCTGCATTTTTGCCACAAAATTCATTCACTTCCGACTCATTACTGTCCTCTCTGCACACGCACGGCTCACCTCTAATATACTGCAATATTTCATCATGGGACCTTTGCCAGTACCAAAATATGAGAACAGGTTTTCCCCGTTTTTCTGGCAACAAAACAGGTGTTAAGATGTTAAAACACCAAACTGAAACCTTTTACAAGGAATCATGTGTGCATTAACCACAATACTTGTGGTCAGAATGCAAACAAGAACACTCTGATAGAAAATGCATGGTCTGCTGCTGAGGCAGACTGTTTTAAAAGGTTTGAAATGGGTGTAGCCCAAGGGTCATAAAGAAGTGGCCGGGGCTAGTGATGTTACTGTAATAAATTAGCATATTAATGTGAAATCGAAGAGTGGTGCAATCCAAAGCGGCCTCCCTACAAGACAGAGAAGGAGCGAGGCTCTACCTGGGTAAACAACAACTACCACCACGACAACGATGTGAACTTCTCACTTCGGATCTCAGTGAGCACGCATGAAAATAAATCACGCTTGCTAACACAGAGCGCACGCCTGGGATACACTGCCGAGTTCATAGATTACCTCGCCGCCGAGAAAGTTCAGCAGTATCTGACAAGCACAACGGGGTGTCAACCAGATGCGAACTGCCCATATCCCCCATCTAACACCCTTGCCGAGCACGCGCACGTGTGTGTGTGAGAGATTTGCTTGCGAGCGTGCGGAATTCCGACGGCTGGGACGGGATAGCACCATTGCAAGTCTTCTTCCAGAGGAGGAGGTGAGGGGAGGGGGACGAGGGAGCCTCCGGGACCCCGTGAGACAACCCCAGGATGGGTGGCAGGGATAGAGACCGGCATAGGAGATATCGCAGGCCATGCGACCCAAGTACGCGAG
Source organism: Lampetra planeri (assembly GCF_965212315.1). NCBI lineage: Eukaryota > Metazoa > Chordata > Hyperoartia > Petromyzontiformes > Petromyzontidae > Lampetra > Lampetra planeri. The sequence goes on from NC_136183.1 coordinate 3,766,497, forward strand.
GAGGTAACCCAAGTACACCTGAATGTGACCAAGCTGCAGTCCACAGCAGAGATAGTCCAGTCCGAGGTGGGAGGGCTACGCTCCATGGTCGGGGGGCTAACCAGGTGAGTATCTCAATAAGAGGCAGAACTCGAACAAATGAGCACTTGGAGGGTAAGGGGGAGTGGGCAAGGGCGACTTATGGAGCCACGACTCTTCCCCGTGCGTGCTATCTATGTGACCAATGAGGGCATCTCGTGAGAGACAGTCCCCAGATCGCCCGCGCGAGAGAAGCACCAGGGTTAACAACCAAGGCCTCCCTAAAGATGGGACCACAGAGGGGTGCAATCGACGTGGTCCCAACACAAATAAACTGTCGTGATAATGGTGAGCGAGTGACCCCCACGCAGATGCCGACAACAACACCCCAGAATGCGGCGACTGCGGGTGACTGGCTGCGGGAGCTGGTGGCAGGAATAATGGGGGCCACATCGCTCGTGGAAGGGCAGGTGAACAGGCGGCGTACCCAGATTCTGATGGACACGGGGGCGGTAACGTCACTCGTGAGTGCAACACACTGCAGCGTGGTCGGGGTTGAAGTGGGCCGCCTACAGGCCCCGGATCGTGCGCTGCACACTGCAAGTGGAAGTGGGATGGGACTGCTGGGGAGGGTCACCCTTAAGGGTCGCCTCGGACACCAGGTGTGTAACCAGGAGTTATACGTGTCGAGCGTGTTATGCCACGAGTGTATTGCAGGTGAAGTATTGGAAAATGACGGCAGGAAACTCCTTGACGGGAACACACTTCTTTTATTAAATCTTGACTTGTAAAGATACAACGCGTGGCCTCTCTTCTTCACAATGCGGTCACCATACAACGGTACAACTCGTGACCTCTTCTCTCCGCCTTACGCTTCTCTCGACTCCCGTAGATTCTGTGCTGCTGGCTCTCTGTGCCTCGTGTAGACTCCGCGCCTCGGCTACACTCTTCTCTCGTCTCGTGTAGACTCTGCGCCTCTGCTACACTCTTCACTCGTCGCGTGTAGACCTTACGCCTCTGCTACACTCTTTACTCGTCTCGTGTAGACTTTACATCTCTCTCTGGCTACACCGTATGCATACTCGGCTCGTGTAGACCTTTCTCTCTCTCTGGCTACACCGTATGCATACTCGGCTCGTGTAGACCTTTCTCTCTCTCTGGCCACACACTATACATCGCTCAGCTCGTGTAGACCTTTCTCTCTCTCTCTGGCTACACACTATACATTACTCAGCTCGTGTAGACCTTTCTCTCTCTCTGGCTACACACTATACATTACTCAGCTCGTGTAGACCGTTCTCTCTCTCTGGCTACACACTTATACCTTACTCTCCTCTACTCTCCATTACTCTCCTCTCCGGGCTCTATCTCTGCATCTTCGTCTTCATTCTTAGATGGTTCCACTTCTGCCCTCTACTCCTCTGTGCATCACCTTATATATCTCTTCCTCCCGGGAGACGGAGCGGATGCGGACCTCAACGTCGGCACCGCTCCTCAGTTACCCAATCACCACGCGCTATCTCTACGATCCGTTTTCCCCCCAGCGCGTGTTTCCACTCCCCGACCAATCACACCGCGCTGCCCCCCGATCACTCCCTCTCAGCGCATCACCGGCACACAGCCAATCAGCAGCACTACCCCCACCCGCGCACTGACGCCTGCTCCTCCCCGTCAGCGCGCGTCACCACACACACACCCGTACATACGCGCTGGCACACAACGTATACACCCAGCGCGTATCACCACTACATCACCCCCTCCCACATAGCTCGCAGCCGGCCCGGCTGCTAACAACAACCAACCGCAACGATAAGACGACAACCAAACAAAAAAAACCCTGTAACCCCCCAGTGTGCCCCGTAACATAACAACAACAACAACTATGTACAGATTGATAATGAACACGAAAAGCCAACAATAACACAATACAAACAAATTCCAAAAAACGAACGCGCCCCACGTCCCTGCGACTACACGCAGTGACGAGGCGCTCCAACTGCCCCGACTCCTCACGAGGCAGGTCACGCAAAGTAGCACGACCTGGCGCGAGTCCGTCTGGCTGGTCCGTCGTATGGGACGGGACACTGACGACCGTCCGGCGGTTCCGGCTGCTCCAGACGGCGCGGAACGGGCCTGAAAGGGCCGGCCCCGCCGCGGAGATCCGGCCGCCGGTGATCGGCAGCTGTCAGTTCCGAGACACCGGGGAATGTAGAGATGACTTGGGCTCTCGGTCGTCGTCCAGCCGAGCTCCCATGGCGCGCTGGCGCGGAGCGCGGCACCCGGACGCCACGTGGCCCCGGAGGCCGCAGTTATAGCACGTGACGAGGGTCGGAGTAGATCTTGGTTGCTCCGACTTTCGGCCCGATCGCAGAGGCGACCGGGCCCCCGGCCTCCAGTCCCCTGGTCGTCCCGTGGCGAACGCCTCCTCTCGTGGGCTGACGACTTGGGGTTCGGTGACCACCGAACCCGGGGCTGCGACGACAGCAACGTTGCAACCAACGCCTTGTTTCCGTTGTAGGGCCTCGTGCGCTTGAATACTCGTGGCGACTCTCAAAGAAGAAATATCAATCTCGTCAGCTGTGTTGATAGGGACCCCCAGGTACTGCGCCAACTTAAGCAGCTGCTCCAAAACCATCGCGTCTTGACCCTCCTCGTCCATCCGAGGGAACGCAGCATCAGCAAGAGCCAGCAACGCCGTGCGATAGGCCAGCGCGGTCTCCGTGGCCGCTTTCCGTCTTGTGTAGAAATGATGGCGGCACGCCGAGGGAGGTCCGTAGACCCTGGCCAACAAACCCAGCGCATCCTTCAGCGTGGAGCGGTCCGACTTCCGTGCCGACCTGAAGGCCGCGAGCGCGTCGTCGTCCAGCATGGCGGGCAACGCCCGCAGCGCCGTAGCATCGGACCACGCTGACATCTCTTGATGCGCCAAAAACCTTCGCTGAAATTGGCCCCAGTCTCCGCCTTCCGCCTTGAAGGCTGACAACGTGGGCAGACGCTGCTGAAAAATGAAGTCATCCGCCTCGTGGTTCCTCTCCGCCTCTCCGTCGGTGTGTAAGATGGCGGCTCCAGCAGCAGACGTAAAATGGCGGACCCCCTCGCGCGCTGATGACGTCGATGCGCGCGCTTGGGAACCCACCACCACGTGGCGCTCGCCGTTCCCGCCAAAAGTAGGCCCAGGCGCCATGGCGGGAATCCCCCATTCGTTTTGGCGGGAATCTGCGGGGCGACCTTGTAAAATGTCCCCCACCGTCCCCGCTCCTCCCGACGAGCTGATCTCCGCCAAGATGGACGCGGCGGCGAGCAGCAGCTCCGCCAGTCGGGAGTGCGCCTCACGAAGCACGGCCACGGTCTCCGGTCGCTCGCCCAGCGCCGTCGACGGATCCTGTAGCGTGGGCAAGTCGTCCTCCTCGCCCCCCGCCACCAGCGGCCCCGAGTCGTCCAGGTTTTCCTCGCGGTCAATCCCGTGGGTCCTACGGGTCTTCCTTGTCTCCATCCTTGGAAGCCCGTTTCACTTCTGACGCCAGATGAAGTATTGGAAAATGACGGCAGGAAACTCCTTGACGGGAACACACTTCTTTTATTAAATCTTGACTTGTAACGATACAACGCGTGGCCTCTCTTCTTCACAATGCGGTCACCATACAACGGTACAACTCGTGACCTCTTCTCTCCGCCTTACGCTTCTCTCGACTCCCGTAGATTCTGTGCTGCTGGCTCTCTGTGCCTCGTGTAGACTCCGCGCCTCGGCTACACTCTTCTCTCGTCTCGTGTAGACTCTGCGCCTCTGCTACACTCTTCACTCGTCGCGTGTAGACCTTACGCCTCTGCTACACTCTTTACTCGTCTCATGTAGACTTTACATCTCTCTCTGGCTACACCGTATGCATACTCGGCTCGTGTAGACCTTTCTCTCTCTCTGGCTACACCGTATGCATACTCGGCTCGTGTAGACCTTTCTCTCTCTCTGGCCACACACTATACATCGCTCAGCTCGTGTAGACCTTTCTCTCTCTCTCTGGCTACACACTATACATTACTCAGCTCGTGTAGACCTTTCTCTCTCTCTGGCTACACACTATACATTACTCAGCTCGTGTAGACCGTTCTCTCTCTCTGGCTACACACTTATACCTTACTCTCCTCTACTCTCCATTACTCTCCTCTCCGGGCTCTATCTCTGCACCTTCGTCTTCATTCTTAGATGGTTCCACTTCTGCCCTCTACTCCTCTGTGCATCACCTTATATATCTCTTCCTCCCGGGAGACGGAGCGGATGCGGACCTCAACGTCGGCACCGCTCCTCAGTTACCCAATCACCACGCGCTATCTCTACGATCCGTTTTCCCCCCAGCGCGTGTTTCCACTCCCCGACCAATCACACCGCGCTGCCCCCCGATCACTCCCTCTCAGCGCATCACCGGCACACAGCCAATCAGCAGCACTACCCCCACCCGCGCACTGACGCCTGCTCCTCCCCGTCAGCGCGCGTCACCACACACACACCCGTACATACGCGCTGGCACACAACGTATACACCCAGCGCGTATCACCACTACACAGGTACCGATCTTCTGGAAAAGTTGGGGCTCAGCGCGCAGCCCCGCCGGCGATGCGCCACCGTGGAGGGCAGCGGGGAGCGGATTCCTTTCTTGGGACAAGAGCCGGGTTGCCCTCGCTTCGAGCCCGTGGCTGCTATCCTGGCGTCGGCCGTCACCGTCGGCATTGGTGTTCCACTGGGTTTTCCGTTTGTCTCCCAAACCTAAACTCAAAATATAGTTGGTGGTGGTCAAACAGTGCAATGCAGGACCCTCCTGAAACATAATCTTTAACTGCTAAATAAGAAATTAAATTGGGAAACCCTCAAACACAGTACACTTTTTTTATTTTACCAGGTGAGGCCATCTGAGCTGCATAGCTCTTTTTCAGAATCGACCTGGACACAAATGATAGCTCAACTTAGTGGGTTATAATATGGAAATGTATTGCAGCAAAATTCTCAAAATGCATGTTTCTAAATGTGGAGAAAAATCAATGCCACTACAGGGAGAGAAATAAAAAAAATGTAAACTGCAATTATAAATGCGTCAGGGTTGGAATCGAACTCGCGCACGCAGAGTACGCTCACGGAGTACGCTCACACAAATGAGTACACTCGCTCACTCAGTTATTTTTTCTCCGGGTCCTTCGATTTTCCCCTCCACATTTAGTAACATGCATTTAGATTATTTGGCTGCTACAATCTTCCACGTGAAAAACCATTTCGTTGAGCTATAATCTATGGCCAGGTGGCTTCTGACAAAAGATCGAACAGCTCTGTGAGTCTTGGTTGGTAATATAAAAATAGTTTACACCATTGAAATCTCATTTGCCATTAAAAAATATAATTGTTTTTTTTTACCCTTTTATCTGGCAACAAAACTAACACCTTTTTTTACGAGGAGTCATGTTTGCATAGACCACAATACCTGAAGTCATAATGCAAACAAAAAATCATAACTCTGATAATGTATTCACTGTCCTTAAAGTAGATTGGTCCACACCCGAGACAGCTTTCCTTAGAGCCTAGTCTCACATGGTGTTGGACCAGATGACGCCAAAAGGCGCACAACTCAAAGACAATGCACCATCAGAGAGAGAGACTAGGCTCTAAGGAAAGCTGTCTCGGGTGTGGACCAATCAACTTCAAGGACAGTGCATACATTATCAGAGTTATGTTTTTTGTTTGCATTATGACTGCAGGTATTGTGGTCTATGCAAACATGACTCCTCGTAAAAAAGGAGTCAGTTTTCTTGCCAGATAAAAGGGTAAAAAAACAATTATCATAAAAATAGTTGTTCATCGGTCTAAATGATGCATCAGCAAAACCAACTCTGCAGAACGCTCCTGAATTAGAGTGCTGAGACTCATTGTGGCCATGTACTCGAGTGTGCACCATCGTGGCTGGGAGATGTTAACTGCCTCTCCTGGAATACAGGAGGTGATGGGTTCGATCGCGACCCCTCCTGTATATTTGGAGTTTGCGTGTCTCTCTCTCTCCCCGTGGTCGCGTGGATTTTCCTCCGGATCCTCAGGGTTTTCCCCTCCACATTTAGAGTCAACATCACCACGCGTTTAGAGTATTTGACCGACAGACATTTCCACACGTTGATAAGCCACTTTGTTGTCGGTAGGTCGCTTCTGAAAACAAGAGCGGTATAGCAGCTGAAGTGGGCTTGGCCTGGTAAGAGAAAAAAACGAAAATATTTAAAAGAAACAGTTTCTAAGTAGTGAGCCAGATGAAGACAAATTAAACTTAAGCAGATAATTAAAGCAAATTCCATCAGGCGAGGGCAGGAGGCAAGGCCACGCATGGCAAGGCCACGCGTTGTAATGTTCCAACCTGGACATCGATTCCATACTCGCTGCTACTCAATTGATATCCCTACGAGAGGAGCGAGGCTCTACCTGGGTAAACAACAACAACCACCACAACAACAACAACCACCACCACGATGTGAACTTCTCACCTCGGATCTCAGTGAGCGCGCGCACGGTGCAGCAGCTTACTGGTGTCTCGTGACGTCACGCGGCAGCAGTAGGTGACATGACGTCACTAGCGGGTTCATTACACAATCCCCTCCCCCAACAAGCAGCCGTGTAATTGAATAAATTATGTTAATAAGCTGGGCCCACGTGGGGTGATTGGGCTTGGCTGCGAAACACGTTGCAATGAACTCGCGACGGTTTTCATGAATAAATTATGTTAATGAACCGACAGTGACTGGGCGTGGCTTTCCCCAAAAAATGATTTTTACTGGAACCGAAATCGACAGTGACCAACTAGACGTGACGTCACGCTCAAAAGCGCGGTAGAGGGGGGGGGTTAAATACCTTGGTGACATGACGTCACTTGCAGGGAACAGCTCTCCCTGGCGTCTCACGCTAAGTTAATGAGTGGTGACGTCAAGAGAACGAGATCAGAGTTCGAGTTTAAGTTTATTTAGATTACATTTAAATTGTTGCCTCTCTTGAACAGAGACCCCTTGGGTGCGTGAGCTCAACAACAACGTGAACATTATTGTGTGTGTACACTGTGTGTGTGTACAGTGTATGCAATGTGTATGTGTACACACTTGTGTGTGCGTGTACACTGTGTGTGTACACTGTGTGTACAAACTGTGTGTGTGTACAAACTGTGTGTGTGTACACTGTGTGTACAAACTGTGTGTGTGTACACTGTGTGTGTGTACACTGTGTATACAATGTGTATGTGTACACACTGTGTGTGTGTACACTGTGTATGTGTACACACACACACTGTGTGTGTGTACACTGTGTATACAATGTTTTATGTGTACACACTGTGTGTGTGCGTGTACACTGTGTGTTGGCACAGTCGGGGGTACAGGTGGTGCATTGGCCAGTCAACGGAGTCAGTCGACCCATGGCACCTGGGTCTATCCCGTGCACATAGCCTGGCACAAACGCCATGGTGACGTCACCGCCACTTAGTGGCGAATGGCGGTTGTTGTTCTTGTAACTGTGGACAGTGCTGTGGGGGGAGGGCCAATTCCGATTAGCCTTTCCCCTCGTGGCATTCGTAGCTACCACATCAGCTAAATGGGGGCTCTGGATGGGTGTGAGGGGCTGGTAACCCCTCCACCTTCAATAAATTACAACTAAACCACGTCTAAGATTGCACTTGAAGGGTTTCTCTCCTGTGTGTGCAGATGAAACTGAAAATGCTTTGCCACACTGCACTTGAAGGGCAATGTTTTCGGTGTGTTCTCTGGTGGCTCTGAATAACTGATAAACATGCTAATTTCTTCTCACACAGTGCACTTGAAGGGGTTCTTTCCTGTGTGAGTTCCCTGGTGCTGTGTCAAATTTCCAGTACGATCCGTGCTGTTTCCTTGTACCGAGCTGTGCTGAGTGCCTTTCCTCCATCAGACCAATTCTGCAGAGGAAGCGCAATATACACAGTCACACATGACTTACACGGCTATACTTTTTCATATATTCATGATGTAGTAAAAAAGATTCCCCAATTCATCACAGGGGCTGTTTAGGCACACAATGATAGGGCTAATGGTCATACATATGCCTGGAAACCCTAGTATCTTCAAAATGAATGTCAACCCAAAACTCCAAGCACACAATTTTGGCTGTCTGGCTACAAAAAGAATATTTATAAAAATTCAGCAAACATAGCAAAGGATGTTGAACATAATACTATTTGTATTAATGTTAAATCGCAACTTAGAGGTGTGAAGCCAGGCTCAGAATTGTTTGAATGCTTTGATGAACAGATCTAACTTCAGCTGGAAATGTTCTGTTAATTTCCTGACTTTATCCATTCTTAGAAAAAGTTCCAGAAGAAAACAGAAATGAACAATGTTTTGATTTAACCTGCGTGTTCAATGGAGTTAATATATTTTACAGCAGATACAAACTTGACACTGTCATACACTGGCATGGTAAATATGTGGTGGTCTGTCCAGAACCATGCCTGGCCGCCTTCATCTGCTCAGTATTAATGTTTCCTCACTTCACCATGTAATTAATTGAGGATCATTGAACATAGAAGTCCATAATAAGTTCAGCTTTCACTTATCAATGATGTTTGCTGTCGACGATTATCAAACTCTAATTGTTGAATTCATAATGCAGTGATATAACTGCGCCACCGCTCCTCACATAGATAAAGTATTACATACACATACATTGCACGTGGATCATTAACACGTGCTATAAAAAACAGCCACCATTCCAATCAGATGCTTACCCTGGTTTCCCGCCGTTCGTGGCTCCGCCCCCTACCTGCCTGCTAACCCGTCTGTGTTGTGTGTCTTAACCGCTGTGGCTGAGTAGCCTCGTCATGACCGTGTAATTTCACGTTAGTTCACGGCGCCGCAGTGCCATTTAACCTCGGGGAAGCCTCGGTCAATTCCCTGGCCCCAGGAAACCGTGGAGAAGGTTCCCCACGAGGAGGGCTCCTGGGTGAAAACCTGTAGGCCAGGTGACTTTCCCGCGAGGCTCTAGGTGGGGGTACGTGCGTGTGTTCATGTGGGGGGTGGTGAGCGAAGAACAGCGTCGGCCAGGCCGCTCCGTGGTGTGGGCATCGCGGATGCGGCGCCGGCAGAGCGGCTTCGCCGCTGTGGCATCACAATATCATCCCTGGGGCCGGCCCAGGGGTTGTGTTGGCCAACAAGCACCTTGTGGCCGGGTGACCCATGTATCCCCGTCTGGCCCAGCCTGAAATGGCTACGTGGCAACATCCAGTGCGCCCGCCATCCTCAGAACGAAGGGTGAGGGCGGGTGTGATGCCAGTATGGCAGGGAGAGGGATGGTCTCAGATGGACTTGATCTTGGTGATGGACACTCACAGCTCAGAATGCAGCAAAAGTCCAGGCAGCTTCCACACAGTGTTATACAGTCTGATAAAAGAATGCTGCTCGACACATGAACCAGGTATGGGAACTTATTCGCCACTTGTAGAACTGCCTGACTATTAATGGAGAGCTGAGCAGGTGCAGTGTTGTATGACATAGATTCCCAAGCAGGTGATTTATTTTTGTGGAACATATGCAAGGTCCCATTTCATGATGGAATTATCCAGGCATCAGAACAAGATTCCCTAACTCCATCTCATTGAGTAGCCATTACCAGATCAGCAGATGCAATAGGGCTGACCAGCAGGAAATGATCCCTTAACTATAACCAGTCATCGATAAGCGTATTATTGTAACCGCAACGAATGCAATTTATTTATATGGCCATTGTGAGCTTCTCAAACTACATAATTATTGAAGATGCTATGTAATGTGAAATAAACCCCGTTGAGACGACGTCGTGAATTGAGAATTCTTTATTCAGTTTCGTTCACAGCTTCCACCACATTCGTTCCTCCAGTTCCCTTGCTCCTTCACGCTGTTGGCTGACAGCGTGAGAGAGAGACTGCGGCGGCCCGCCACGTGGCAGGCTCCGGACCACGGCACCAGCGTGGCTTCTCCGCTCCTTTTAATCTCTGGCCCACGTGATGCCCTGCAGCCAATCCTCAGCCACACCCCTGGAACTTTCCCGAAGCTAATGTACGGCTCCAGGGCCACGCCCCTAACTCGACTCCCCATTGGTTGCGGGCTGAGGCCGGCAGAGCCCATCATTATTATCCAGGTGTAACCTCACATTACAAATGTAATGCATTGGGCCAGAGTGAATTTTTGTCACAAGCCGAGTTGAACAGGAAATGGTTCCAACTCCTGGTCACGCAGCTTTAGATGGGCCTGCCCAAAATCATAAAAATCCTCAACGAATGTGAGCAGAGGCAGAGACATCGAAATCAAGGAACCCAAAACACCAAGCCTATTTAGGGTACCATATGCCTTAATTACATCAAGAAAGCAGAGATCTAGTTTCTAGTAAAATTCCGTACTCCCATGCTGTACTCGATTGACAGAAAATACAGCCGCCCCTTGAATATCGGAGGTTACGTTCTTGGAAAATGCCGCGCGACGGCTAAAAACGCGATATTCAATACTTAAGCCTTACCCAAGTAATGGCGTTAGGTAAACGTCAAACTAAAATTTACATCACAATTGAAATACGTACTGTATTCCAAATCAACTAAAAACTAAATTGAAATAAACATTGGGAAACCGTGTCTCATGCTTTTGGTTACAGGTCTCCCCAACACTTATCGTCACACATGCTGTCTGCTTCTACTCGACCTTGTCCGAAAAGTCCTCCAAAACCTCCACATCCACAAATGGCTGTGATTCGTCTCGGGCTCCATTAGCGACCTGGAAGTCAAACCCTAGAGCCTTCACAGGTCACCTTCACGAATGGTGACGTTTCCCAGCTGCCATTTTTATTGGGTCCTTGAATCACAAAAGATGGGCTTATGGAACTTCAAATTTCACACGTCAATCTCAGACTCTGCTCCTTGTAGACCTCCTTACGCGTGTTTCAGTTTCAAGACAATTCAAAAGGCCTTCCAAGTGTACATTAAGTGGTTTTTAATGTGTGTTCCCTGGCAGTTGTGAAGATTTGATTACTGTGTAAATGCATTCCAAGACAGTGCAGTCGTTAAGATTCCGTGGAGGCGAGTTCTGCTCTTGGTGACATCACAAGCCAGAGAGAGGGGGAGGCCCTGACGTAACCCACTCGTTAATTTGAGGTGACGTCTTCAGAGGGAGCGTCTACATATTTAAGTAAACATGTGGTAAACAAGGTGGGATATGAATGCAGACAGATATATCTAAAGTTTTATTTAAATAGAAGTTAAAATTCAATAAAACCTAGGCTAGAATACAAATCTGTAACAAAAATCCACGATGCTTTCAAATGTCCTCTTTAAAGTACCTCCTTGCGAAAAAACAGATCGGCAGACATCTTTCATTCAACGTTCTCTACACGAAACAAAGGAATGTTTTACACAAACTATAAATACCACGGCCTTTTAGGAATGCATGTGTAATGGGTTCCGGAGACACTTGTCTTCTTTATTACATCTTCTTTATTACAACACTCCAACAGTCCTGATATTCTGTTACAGCCTAGGTACACAGCCTAGATACACTACTCTGGCTACGCTCTGGAGTCCTCCGGCTGCAATTACCCTAAAGGAGGCTAATTGACCCGACCTAGCCAAGGTGCGGGTCTGGACTCTGGCTTCCTCGGAACTCGCCCTTACAAGGACGTAGAGCCGGGATTCCCAGAGTCCCACCACTGGCCCTCACAGCGTCCCGGCCCTTACAAGGACAAGCGGGACGAGGGGGTCCAGGGTCCTAAGCTGGCTGGTCTTGAGTCTTGAGCAGCAACTGGCCCCGATCAGCCAGGGAGCTGACCTTTTATGCCTCATCCCCAACGAGGGGTGGGGTTGTGTGCGCCCCCAGATATCCCACAGAGCACGCACAGCCCGCCCGTTGGTGGCGCCAAGGGGCTTAACTGTTTGGGGTGCCTGGGATCCTAGCGCTTGGCGCCGAGGGCTTATCTGCCTAGGATCCCAGAGCCCCCAACAGCCCCTCCCCTCTTATGGCACTACACATGTGTTCAGTACAAGCCACCTGTGGACTGGTTTTGGTGTACAATGTCTCAACAGTCCAGCTTGCTTCAACTGATGTTCATCGGCAAGGTCCATTTCAAGTCTCAGTTCGACAAAATGTATACGTAATACAAAATAATAATTAGTGTTCTTGTGGAGAATGTATCTCCTATACGTAACTTGTAAGTGGCATACCTTAACTGATGAATGATCCGACTATGCTCCCGATTTCAAAGACAATGAGTTGCCCCAGTCAGATGCGTCCTGATTCACAAAAATACCCTTTGACCCGTATCACAAAAATAACAGCTCTCACGTGAGCTTTTGTACAGGTTACCACCAAAACAGATACTTTGTCCTGACATCACATATTCCATGTTTGACATTAATACACAAAATGTTGTATGTACGTACAAAATCAGACAGGTATTCTTTCAATTATGATTCAAAATAATCAAAGGGCACATTGGCAACATTTTATTACTATACTGAAATGTACTGCGTCATATTGCAACGTATTTAGAAGTTGATCTGACGAGATTAGGCCTATATGTGCAGCACTCTCATAGAGGGAAGCCAAGTAGTAGTACATTCTCTATTTGTTGCAGAGGTTCAAGGTTCAAATCCGACTGGCATATCAATCATCGCCCCGGTCTTACAAACTCATATATACATGCAGGCCAGTGAACGGTCACCTTGAGACAAACAGGGGCAGATGCCCATTATGGGCACCCATCGAGTGTCTAAGATGAGATATGATACAACACACTTGAGTGACTCCTGGTTAGAGATCGCCCCAACCCACAGGTTCACAAATACTGGCCACTCTTACACTGCAGTTTGAACCTAGAAATTGAGTGTTCAACTTCACATTATATTCATTAGAAAGGCCTGTGACAGAGGTTCATCCATTTGAGCTTATTTGTCTCAAGCTTGCACATCTACCTGGTCTCCATTTGACTTTGTATTGTCTAAGAAGTCCACCCACACCTCCACATCCACAAACTCCTGGGAGTTGCCTCGCTCTGCCTCACAGTCAGAATTTAGTTCCTGCTTCACACTGCCGCCATCTATGTGAAGGTCCGATTTTGGAGTTGAATCATCTTCAAATTCAACCTTCACTTCTACGCTCTTCACTGTTACTTCTTCACATTTCACCTTCGCCTCTTCATATTTCACCTTGATACCTTTCAAAGTGTCCAGGCTGGGGTTGTCTTCTGGTTCTTGTTTCATGAACAATGGGGTCATTGCAGCACTTTGACTTTCACAAGCTGATTTCAGATTACATTTCTTGTGGATTTTCTGATGCGTGTGTGTTCTCTGGTGTTTTTCAAGATTTGATGACTTTGCAAACACCTTCCCACACAGAGTACACTTGAAAGGTTTCTCTCCTGTGTGTGTTCTCTGGTGTGATTTAAGAATTGATGACTTTGCAAACGCCTTCTCACACACAGTGCACTTGAAAGGTTTCTTTCCTGTGTGTTCTCTGGTGTTGTTTAAGAGTAGATGAATCTGAAAATACCTTCCCACACACACTGCACTTGAAGGGTTTATCTCCTGTGTGTATTCTCTGATGGGTCTGAAGATTTGATGACTTTGCAAACGCCTTCCCACACAGAGTGCACTTAAAAGGTTTCTCTCCTGTGTGTGTTCTCTGGTGTTGTTTAAGAGTAGATGAATACAAAAATGCCTTCCCACACACACTGCACTTGAAGGGTTGATCTCCCGTGTGTATTATCTGGTGGGTCTGAAGATTTGATGACTTTGCAAATGCCTTCCCACACCGAGTGCACCTAAAAGGTTTCTCTCCTGTGTGTGTTCTCTGGTGTTGTTTAAGAGTAGATGAATCTGAAAATGCCTTCTCACACACACTGCACTTGAAGGGCATCTCTCCTGTGTGTGTTCTCTGGTGTTGTTTAAGAGTAGATGAATAAAAAAATGCCTTCCCACACACACTGCACTTGAAGGGCATCTCTCCTGTGTGTGTTCTCTGGTGTTGTTTAAGAGTAGATGAATTAAAAAATGCCTTTCCACACACACTGCACTTGAAGGGTTTGTCTCCTCTGTGTGTTCTCTGGTGGGTCTGAAGATATGATGACCATGAAAATGCCTTCTCACACACAGTGCACTTGAAGGGTTTCTCTCCTGTGTGTGTTCTCTGGTGTCTTTGAAGATGTGATGACTGTGCAAACGCCTTCCCACACACAGTGCACTTGAAATGTTTCTCTCCTGTGTGTGTTCTCTGGTGTCTTTGAAGATGTGGTGACCGTGCAAATGCCTTCTCACACACAGTGCACTTGAAAGGTTTCTTTCCTGTGTGTGTTCTCTGGTGTTGTTTAAGAGTAGATGAATCAAAAAATGCCTTCCCACAACACACTGCACTTGAAGGGCTGATCTCCTGTGTGTGTTCTCTGGTGAGTCTGAAGATTTGATGACTTTGCAAACGCCTTCTCACACACAGTGCACTTGAAAGGTTTCTCTCCTGTGTGTGTTCTCTGGTGTTGTTTAAGAGAAGATGAATCTGAAAATGCCTTCTCACACACACTGCACTTGAAGGGCATCTCTCCTGTGTGTGTTCTCTGGTGCTGTGTCAATTTTCCAGTACGATCCGTGATGTTTACATGCTGGTCGCATTGTTTCCTTCTTGTACTGAACTGCGCTGAGTGCCTTTGCTCCATCAGGCCAATTCTGCAGAGCGAGGGTCAGCTGCAGACAGAAAAGCATGTCCACACCATCTATGTGAGTATTGAGGCACAGAGGAATGCATATAAACACAGTCACACATGACTTACACATCTATACATATTCATATTTTCATCATATAGTGATAGAGATTCCCCAATTCATCACAAGGGCTGTTAAGTTACACAATGAGAGGGCAAATGGTCATAAATATGCCTGGACACCCTAGTGTCTTCAAAATGAATGTTTACCAAAAACTCCAAGCACACAATTTTGGTTGTCTAGCTACGACAGGAATATTTATTTAAGAAAAATTAGCTAACATAGCGAAGGCTGTTGAAAAGAATATTATTTGTATTATGCAGAAATGTATAAATTAATGTTCATTTACAACTTAGAGGTGTGAAGCCAGGCTCAAATGAGCTTGAATGTGAGGATGAACAGATATAACTTCAGCTGAATATGTGCAGTGTTAATTTCCTGACCGTTTACATTCTTATAAAATCTTGTTCTGTACCTGTTGAATTTCATGACAAAATGGGGCCTTGCATATGTTCTACAAAAAGATCACCTCCCTGGGAAAATCTTGACTTAAAACTTTAGTGACAGCGGGAATTCATATTCTTTGGTTATTTCGGTAAAGTCACGTAGATAGAAAATAATAAAACAAATAAAGTGAATAGAAGAAAAAAAAACGACTAATGTAGACTGTAGCCTGGTTCTTAGCCTTGGTGAGCGTACTGGCAGTCTATAATGTAGACTGTAGCCTGGTTCTTAACCTCGGTGAGTGTATTGGCAGTCTATGATGTAGACTATTGCCTGTTTTTTTGAGGAGACCTTTGCAATGGACTAGACCTTGGCGATGGACACTCACAGCTTTGTATGTAAAAAAGTCCAGGCAGCTTCCACATAGTGTTACAGAGCCTAATGAAATAATGCTGCTAGACCAATTTGAAGTGAGACTTTGGATGCCAAACCAAAGCTGGTCGTGAACACATTAACCAGGTATAGGAGCTCCTCCACCACGTGTAGAACGACCTGATTATTCATGGAGAGCTGAGTAGGTGTAGTGTTGTATGACATTAAATTCCCAGGGAGGTGTTCTTTGGGTCTTTCGGTAAAGTCACGTCACTTAACCGAAAGACCCAAAGAATATTAATTCCTGCAGTTACGAAAACTTTAAGTCAAGATTTTCCCAGGGAGGTGATCTTTTTGTAGAACATATGCAAGGCCCCATTTCGTCATGGAATTCTCCAGGTACAGAACACGATTCTCCAACTCAATCATTGAGTAGCCATGACCAGATCATCAACATGCGTAACATGGTTGACCAGCAGGGGATAATCCCTTGACAATAACCAGGCATCGATTAGCGTATCATTGTTACTGTATGAAATGCAACTTTTTTATAGGGCCATTGTGAGCTTCTCAAAACACATCATTATTTGAAAATGCTACGTAATGTAATGCATGGGGCCAGAGGGAATTTCGGCCACAAGCCAAATTGAACAGGAAAGGGCCCTGACTCCTGGTCACACAGCTTTGGATGGGCCTGCCTAAAATCATAAAAATCCTCAACGAATGTGAGCAGAGGCAGAGACATCGAAAACAAAAAAACTATCCAAAACCCCAAGCTTCTTTATGGTACTATAGGCCGTAATTACACCAAGAAAGCAGAGATCTAGTTGCTGCTGAAAATCCGTACTCCTGTGCTATAGCTGATGGACAGAAAATACAGCAGCCCCTTGAATAGCACGGAGGTTACATTCTTGGAAAGTGCCGTGCGAAAGGTAAAATGCCAATATTCAATATTTAAGCCTTACCTAAATAATGGGGTTAGGTTAACAGCAACTAAAATATACATCACAATTGAAATAAGTACTTTACTGTATTCCAAATAAACTAAATTACTGAAATAAATGTGGAGAAACCATATACAAAACATTCCAAGATGAGTATAAATGTATATAAATAAAGCAGACTGTGTGTTTTTTTGAGAACCAAATTGCGCCAACACTTTGAAACATACACACATCAAAAAATCCATGCGTACTGAAGGGTAAGTTATTATGTTTTTCACGCAATTTTTAGCTTACCTGTTCACCTTCAACACCTGTAACACCTGCACACTCCAACACCCCGCTGCTGCTATATTTTTTCTCATTTACCACATTATCCTTACATATTATAAAGGCCTGCATTTTTGCCACAAAATTAATTAACTTCCAACTCCTTACTGTCCTCTCTGCACACGCACGGCTCACCTCTAATATACTGCAATA
Source organism: Lampetra planeri (assembly GCF_965212315.1). Classification (NCBI taxonomy): domain Eukaryota; kingdom Metazoa; phylum Chordata; class Hyperoartia; order Petromyzontiformes; family Petromyzontidae; genus Lampetra; species Lampetra planeri. The sequence continues at coordinate 3,783,502 of NC_136183.1, forward strand.
TTACATCATGGAACCTTTGCCAGTACCAAAATATGAGAATAGATTTTCCCCGTTTTTTTGGCAACAAAGCAGGTGTTAAGATGTTAAAACACCAAACTGAAACCTTTTACATGGAATCATGTGTTTATTAACCACAATACTTGTAGTCAGAATGCAAACAAAAACACTCTGACAGAAAATGCATGGACTGCTGCTGAGGCAGACTGTTTTTAAAAGGTTTGAAATGGGTGTAGCCCAAGGGTCATAAAGAAGTGGCTGGGGCTAGTGATGTTAATGTGATAAATTAGCATGTTCATGTGAAATCGAAGAGTGGTGTATTCCAAAGCGGCCTCCCTACGAGAGAGAAGGAGCGAGGCTCTACCTGGGTAAACAATAACTACCACCACGACAACAATAACCACGATGTGAACTTATCACTTCAGATCTCCGTGAGCGCGCACGAAAATAAATCACGCTTGCTAACACAGAGCGCACGCCCGGGATACACTGCCGAGATCATCGATGACCTCGCCATCGAGAAAGTTCAGCAGCATCTGACAAGCACAACGGGGTGTCAGCCAGATGCGAACTGCCCATATCCCCCATTTAACACCCTTGCCGAGCACGTGCACGTGTGTGTGAGAGATTTGCTTGCGAGCGTGCGGAATTCCGACGGATGGGACGGAATAGCACCATTGCAAGTCTTCTTCCAGAGGAGGAGGTGAGGGGGGGGGGACGAGGGAGCCTCCGGGACCCCGTGAGACAACCCCAGGATGGGTGGCAGGGATACAGACCGGCATAGGAGATTTCACAGGCCACGAGACCCAAGTACGCGAGGAGGTAACCCAAGTATGCGGGGAGGTGACCCAAGTACACCTGAATGTTACCAAGCTGCAGTCTACAGCGGAGATAGTCCAGTCCGAGGTGGGAGGGCTACGCTCCATGGTCGCGGGGCTAACCAGGCGAGTATCTCAATAGGAGGCAGAACTCGAACAAATGCGCACTGGGAGGGTAAGGGGGAGTGGACAAGGGGCCTCCTATGGAGCCACCGCCCTTCCCCGTGCGTGCTATCTATGCGACCAATGGGGGCATCTCGTGAGAGACAGTCCCCAGATCGCCCGCGCGAGAGAAGCACCAGGGTTAACAACCAAGGCCTCCCTAAAGATGGGACCACAGAGGGGTGCAATCGACGTGGTCCCAACACAAATAAACTGTCGTGATAATGGTGAGCGAGTGACCCCCACGCAGATGCCGACAACAACACCCCAGAATGCGGCGACTGCGGGTGACTGGCTGCGGGAGCTGGTGGCAGGAATAATGGGGGCCACGTCGCTCGTAGAAGGGCAGGTGAACAGGCGGCGTACTCAGATTCTGCTGGACACGGGGGCGGCGGTAACGTCACTCGTGAGTGCAACACATTGCAGCGTGGTCGGGGTTGAAGTGGGCCGCCTACAGGCCCCGGATCGTGCGCTGCACACTGCAAGTGGAAGTGGGACTGCTGGGGAGGGTCACCCTTAAGGGTCGCCTCGGACACCAGGTGTGTAACCAGGAGTTATACGTGTCGAGCGTGTTATGCCACGAGTGTATTGCAGGTACCGACCTGGAAAAGATGGGGCTCAGCGTTTACCCCCCCGTGGCGATGCGCCACCGTGGAGGGCAGCGGGGAGCGGATTCCTTTCTTGGGACAAGAGCCGGGTTGCCCCCGCTTCGAGCCCGTGGCCGCTATCCTGGCGTCGGCCGTCACTGTCGGCATTGGTGTTCCACTGGGTTTTCCGTTTTTCTCCCAAACCTAAACTCAAAATATAGTTAGTGGTGGTCAAACAGTCCAATGCAGGACCCTCCTGAAACATAATCTTTAACTTCTAAATGAGAAATTAAATTGGAAAACCCTCAAACACAGTACAATATTTTTATTTTACCAGGTGAGGCCATCTGAGCTGCATAGCTCTTTTTCAGAATCGACCTGGACACAAATGATAGCTCAACTTAGTGGGTTATATTATGGAAATGTATTGCAGCAAAATTCTCAAAATGCATGTTTCTAAATGTGGAGAAAAATCAATGCCACTACAGGGAGAGAAATAAAAAAATGTAAACTGCAATTATAAATGCGTCAGGGTTGGAATCGAACTCGCGCACGCAGAGTACGCTCACGGAGTACACTCACACAAATGAGTACACTCGCTCACTCGGATTATTTTTTCTCCGGGTCCTTCGATTTTCCCCTCCACATTTAGTAACATGCATTTAGATTATTTGGCTGCTACAATCTTCCACGTGAAAAGCCATTTCGTTGAGCTATCATCTATGGCCAGGTGGCTTCTGACAAAAGATCTAACAGCTCTGTGAGCCTTGATTGGTAATATAAAAATAGTTTACACCATTTGAATCTCATTTGCCATTAAAAAATATAATTGGATTTTTTACCCTTTTATCTGGCAACAAAACTGACACCTTTTTTACGAGGTGTCAGTTATGTTGCCAGATAAAAGGGTAAAAAACCAATTATCATAAAAATAGTTGTCCATCGGTCTAAAGGGTGCATCAGCAAAACCAACTCGGCAGAACGCTCCTGAATTAGAGTGCTGAGACTCATTGTGGTCATGTACTCGAGTGTGCACCATGGTGGCTGGGAGATGTTAATTGCCTCTCCTGGAATACAGGAGGTGGTGGGTTCCATCCCGACCTCTCCTGTATATTTGGAATCTGCGTGTCTCTCTCTCCCCGTGGTCGCGTGGATTATCCTCCGGATCCTCAGGGTTTTCCCCTCCACATTTAGAGTCAACATCACCACGCGTTTAGAGTATTTGACCGACATACATTTCCACACGTTGATAAGCCACTTTGTTGTGGGCTGGTCGCTTCTGAAAACAAGAGCGGTATAGCAGCTGAAGGGGGCTTGGCATGGTAGGATAAAAAAAAACTGTAGAAATAATTAAAAGAAACAAAGTTTCAAAGTAGTGAGCCAGATGAAGACAAATTAAACTTGAGCAGAGAATTAAAGCAAATGCAATCAGGCGAGGGCAGGAGGCAAGGCCCAGCATGGATAGGCCCCGCGTTGTAATGTTCCAACCTGGACATCGATTCCATACTCGCTGCTACTCAATTGATATCCCTACGAGAGAGACGGAGCGAGGCTCTACCTGGGTAAACAACAACAACCACCACGATGTGAACTTCTCACCTCGGATCTCAATGAGAGCGCGCGCGGTGCAGCAGCTTCCGGATATATCGTGACGTCACGCGGCAGCAGGAGGTGACATGACGTCACTCGCGGGGTTCATCACACAATCCCCTCCCCCAACAAGCAGCGGTGTAATTGAATAAATTATGTTAATAGCTCGCGCCCATATGGGGTGATTGGGCTTGGCTGGTAAACCCGTTGCAATGAAATAGCGACTGTTTCATGAATAAATTATGTTAATGAACCGCCAGTCAAAATCGCGGTGGAGGAGGTGGGATTGAATATCTTGGTGACATGACGTCACTAGCGGGGAACAGCTTTCCCTGGCGTCTCACGCCGACGAGTTAATGAGTGGTGACGTCACTGTGTGTGTGTACACTCTGTGTACAAACTGTGTGTACACTGTGTGTGTACAAACTGTGTGTGTGTGTGTACACTGTGTTGGCACAGTCGGGGGTACAGATGGTGCATCGGCCAGTCAACTGAGTCAGTCGACCCATGGCACCTGGGTCTACCCCGTGCACATAGCTTGGCACAAGCGCCATAGTGAAGTGACCGCCACTTAGTGGCGAATGGCGGTTGTTGTTATTGTTACTGTGTGTGTCCGGCAAAACAAGAGATGGCACCTCAGCCAGCCATCTCATTGAGTAGCCATTACCAGATCATCAGCAGATGCAACAGAGCTACCCAGCAGGGAATAATCCTTTAACTATAACCAGTCATCGATAAGCATATTATTTTTAACCGCGACGAATGCAATTCATTTATACGGCCATTGTGAGCTTCTCAAACTACATAATTATTGAAGATGCTATGTGATGTGTAATAAACCCCGTTGAGACAATGTCGTGAATTGAGAATTCTTTATTCAGTTTCGTTCACAGCTTCCACCACATTCGTTCCTCCAGTTCCCTTGCTCCTTCACGCTGTTGGCTGACAGCGTGAGAGACTGCGGGGCCCGCCACGTGGCAGGCTCCGGACCACGGCACCAGCGTGGCTTCTCCGCTCCTTTAAATCCCTGGCTCACGTGATGCCCCGCAGCCAATCATCAGCCACACCCCTGGAACTTTCCCGAAGCTACTGTACGGCTCCAGGGCCACGCCCCTAACTCGACTCCCCATTAGTTGCGGGCTGAAGCCAGCAGAGCCAATCATCATCATCCAGGTGTAACCTCACATTACAAATGTAATGCATTGGGCCAGAGTGAATTTCTGTCACAAGCCGAGTGGTTCCAACTCCTGGTCACGCAGCTTTAGATGGGCCTGCCCAAAATCATAAAAATCCTCAACGAATGTGAGCAGAGGCAGAGACATCGAAATCAAGGAACCCAAAGCACCAAGCATATTTAGGGTACCATAGGCCTTAATTACATCAAGAAACCAGAGATCTAGTTTCTAGTAAAAATCCGTACTCCCCTGCTGTACTCGATCGACAGAAAATACAGCCGCCCCTTAATTATCGTAGGTTACGTTCTTGGAAAATGCCGCGCGACAGCTAAAAACGTGATATTCAATACTTAAGCCTTACACAAATAATGGCGTTAGGTAAACATCAACTAAAATTTACATCACAATTGAAATACGTACTGCATTCCAAATCAACTAAAAACTAAACAATTGAAATAAACATTGGGAAACCGTGTTTCATGCTCTTGGTTACAGGTCTACCCAACACTTATGGTCACACATGCTGTCTGCTTCTACTCGACATTGTCCGAAAAGTCCTCCAAAACCGCCACATCTACAAATGGCTGTGATTCGTCTCGGGCTCCATTAGCGACCTGGAAGTCAAACCCTAGAGCCTTCACAGGTCACCTTCACGAATGGTGACGTTTCCCAGCTGCCATTTTTATTGGGTCCTTGAATCACAAAAGATGGGCTTATGGAACTTCAAATTTCACACGTCAATCTCAGACTCTGCTCCTTGTAGACCTCCTTACGCATGTTTCAAATTCAAGACAATTCAAAAGGCCTTCCAATTGTACATTAAGTGGTTTTTAATGTGTGTTCCCTGGCAGTTGTGAAGATTTGATTACTGTGTAAATGCATTCCAAGACAGTGCAGTCGTTAGATTCCGTGGAGGCGAGTTCTGCTCTTGGTGACATCACAAGCCAGAGAGAGGGGGAGGCCCTGATGTAACCCACTCGTTAATTTGAGGTGACGTATTCAGAGGGAGCGTCTACATATTTAGGTAAACATGTGGTAAACAAGGTGGGATATCAATGCAGACAGATATATCTAAAGTTTTATTTAAATAGAAGTTAAAATTCAATAAAACCTAGGCTAGAATACAAATCTGTAACAAAAATCCACGATGCCTTCAAATGTGCTCTTTAAAGTACCTCCTTGCGAAAAAACAGATCGGCAGACATCTTTCATTCAACGTTCTCTACACGAAACAAAGGAATGTTTTACACAAACTATAAATAGGAATGCATGTGTAATGGGTTCCGGAGACACTTGTAGAGGTATCTTCTTTATTACAATACAACACTCCAACAGTCCTGATACTCTGTTACAGCCTAGGTACACAGCCTAGATACACTACTCTGGCTACGCTCTGGGGTCCTCCGGCTGCAATTACCCTAGGGGAGGCTAATTGACCCGACCCAGCCAAGGTGCGGGTCTGGACTCTGGCTTCCTCGGAACTCGCCCTTACAAGGACGTAGAGCCAGGAGTCTCAGAGTCCCACCACTGGCCCTCACAGCGTCCCGGCCCTTACAAGGACAAGCGGGACGAGGGGGTCCAGAGTCCTAAGCTGGCTGATCTTGGGTCTTGAGCTGAAATTGCCCCCGATCGGCCAGGGAGCTGCCCTTTTATGCCTCGTCCCCAACGAGGGGTGGGGTTGTGTGCGCCCCCAGATATCCTACAGAGCACGCACAGCCCCCCCCCCCCCCCGTTGGTGGCGTCAAGGGGCTTAACTGTTTGGGGTGCCTGGGATCCTAGCGCCTGGCACCGAGGGCTTATCTGCCTAGGATCCTAGAGCCCCCAGCAGCCCCTCCTCTCTTATGGCACTACACATGTGTTCAGTACAAGCCACCTGTGGACTGGTTTTGGTGTACAATGTCTCAACAGTCCGGCTTGCATCAACTGATGTTCATCGGCAAGGGCCATTTCAAGTCTCAGTTTGACAAAATGTATACGTAATACAAAATGATAATTAGTGTTCTTGTGGAGAATGTATCTCCTATACGTAACTTATAAGTGGCATACCTTAACTGATGAATGATCTGACTATGCTCCCGATTTCAAAGACAATGAGTTGCCCCAGTCAGATGCGTCCTGATTCACAAAAATACCCTTTGACTCGTATCACAAAAATAACAGCTCTCACGTGAGTTTTTGTACAGGTTACCACCAAAACAGATACTTTGTCCTGACAGCACATATTCCATGTTTGACATTAATACACAAAATGTTGTATGTACGTATAAAATCAGACGGGTATTCTTTCAATTATGATTCAAAATAATCAAAGGGCACATTGGCAACATTTTATTACTATACTGAAATGTACTGCGTCACGTTGCAACGTATTTACAAGTTGATCTCTGCCGAGATGAGGCCTATATGTGCAGCACTCTCATAGAGGGAAGCCAAGTAGTAGTACATTCTCTATTTGTTGCAGAGGTTCAAGGTTCAAATCCGACTGGCATATCAATCATCTCCCCCGACTTACAAACTCATATCCACATGCAGGCCAGTGAACGGTCACCTTGTGGCACACAGGGGCAGATGCCCATTATGGGCACCCATCGAGTGTCTAAGATGAGATATGATACAAAACACTTGAGTCACTCCTGGTTAAAGATCGCCCCAACCCACAGGTTCACAAATACTGGCCACGCTTACACTGCAGTTTGAACCTAGAAATTGAGTGTTCAACTTCACATTATATTAATTAGAAAGGCCTGTGACAAAGGTGCATCCATTGGAGCTTAATTGTCTGAAGCTTGCACATCTACCTGGTCTCCATTTGACTTTGTATTGTCTAAGAAGTCCACCCACACCTCCACATCCACAAACTCCTGGGAGTTGCCTCGCTCTGCCTCACAGTCAGAATTTAGTTCCTGTTTCACACTGCCTCCATCTATGTGAAGGTCCGATTTTGGAGTTGAATCATCTTCAAATTTAACCTTCACTTCTACGCTCTTCACTGTTACTTCTTCACATTTCACTTTCGCCTCTTCATATTTCACCTTGATACCTTTCAAAGTGTCCAGGCTGGGATTGTCTTCTGGTTCTTGTTTCATGAACAATGGGGTCATTGCAGCACTTTGACTTTCACAAGCTGATTTCAGATTACACTTCTTGTGGATTTTCTGATGCTTGCGTGTTCTCTGGTGTTTTTTAAGATTTGATGAATGTGCAAACGCTTTCCCACAAACACTGCACTTGAAGAGTTTCTCTCCTGTGTGTGTTCTCTGATGTCTTCTAAGAGTAGATGAAACTGAAAATGCCATCTCACACACACTGCACTTGAAGGGTTTATCTCCTGTGTGTGTTCTCTGGTGGGTCTGAAGATATGATGACAATGAAAATGCCTTCTCACACACAGTGCAGTTGAAAGGTTTCTTTCCAGTGTGTGTTCTCTGGTGGGTCTGAAGATTTGATGACTTTGCAAACACCTTCCCACACAGAGTGCACTTGAAAGGTTTCTCTCCTGTGTGTGTTCTCTGGTGTGATTTAAGAATGGATGACCGTGCAAACGCCTTCTCACACACAGTGCACTTGAAAGGTTTCTCTCCTGTGTGTGTTCTCTGGTGTTGTTTAAGAGAAGATGAATCTGAAAATGGCTTCTCACACACACTGCACTTGCAGAATTTATCTCCTGTGTGTATTCTCTGATGTCTTCTAAGAGAAGATGAATCTGAAAATGCCTTCTCACACACACTGCACTTGCAGAGTTTCTCTCCTGTGTGTATTCTCTGATGTCTTCTATGAGTAGATAAATCTGAAAATGCCTTCTCACACACACTGCACTTGAAGGGTTTATCTCCTGTGTGTATTCTCTGGTGGTTCTTAAGATGTGATGACTGTGCAAACGCCTTCCCACACAGAGTGCACTTAAAAGGTTTCTCTCCTGTGTGTGTTCTCTGGTGTATTTGAAGATGTGGTGACCATGCAAATGCCTTCTCACACACAGTGCACTTGAAAGGTTTCTTTCCTGTGTGTGTTCTCTGGTGGTGTTTAAGAGTAGATGAAACTGAAAATGCCATCTCACACACACTGCACTTGAAGGGTTTATCTCCTGTGTGTGTTCTCTGGTGGGTCTGAAGATATGATGACAATGAAAATGCCTTCTCACACACAGTGCAGTTGAAAGGTTTCTTTCCAGTGTGTGTTCTCTGGTGGGTCTGAAGATTTGATGACTTTGCAAACACCTTCCCACACAGAGTGCACTTGAAAGGTTTCTCTCCTGTGTGTGTTCTCTGGTGTGATTTAAGAATGGATGACCGTGCAAACGCCTTCTCACACACAGTGCACTTGAAAGGTTTCTCTCCTGTGTGTGTTCTCTGGTGTTGTTTAAGAGAAGATGAATCTGAAAATGGCTTCTCACACACACTACACTTGCAGAATTTATCTCCTGTGTGTATTCTCTGATGTCTTCTAAGAGAAGATGAATCTGAAAATGCCTTCTCACACACACTGCACTTGCAGAGTTTCTCTCCTGTGTGTATTCTCTGATGTCTTCTATGAGTAGATAAATCTGAAAATGCCTTCTCACACACACTGCACTTGAAGGGTTTATCTCCTGTGTGTATTCTCTGGTGGTTCTTAAGATGTGATGACTGTGCAAACGCCTTCCCACACAGAGTGCACTTAAAAGGTTTCTCTCCTGTGTGTGTTCTCTGGTGTATTTGAAGATGTGGTGACCATGCAAATGCCTTCTCACACACAGTGCACTTGAAAGGTTTCTTTCCTGTGTGTGTTCTCTGGTGGTGTTTAAGAGTAGATGAATCAAAAAATGCCTTCCCACACACACTGCACTTGAATGGCTTATCTCCTGTGTGTGTTCTCTGGTGAGTCTGAAGATCTGATGACTTTGCAAATGCCTTCTCACACACAGTGCACTTGAAAGGTTTCTCTCCTGTGTGTGTTCTCTGGTGTTGTTTAAGAGAAGATGAATCTGAAAATGCCTTCTCACACACACTGCACTTGAAGGGCATCTCTCCTGTGTGTGTTCTCTGGTGCTGTGTCAATTTTCCAGTACGATCCGTGATGTTTACATGCTGGTCGCATTGTTTCCTTCTTGTACTGAGCTGCGCTGAGTGCCTTTGCTCCATCAGGCCAATTCTGCAGAGCGAGGGTCAGCTGCAGACAGAAAAGCATGTCCACACCATCTATGTGAGTATTGAGGCACAGAGGAATGCATATAAACAGTCACACATGACTTACACATCTATACATATTCATATTTTCATGATATAGTGAAAGAGATTCCCCAATTCATCACAAGGGCTGTTAAGGCACACAATGAGAGGGCAAATGGTCATAAATATGCCTGGACACCCTAGTGTCTTTAAAATGAATGTTTACCAAAAACTCCAAAAACACACAATTTTGGTTGTCTCGCTACGACAGGAATATTTATTTAAGAAAAATTAGCTAACATAGCAAAGGCTGTTGAAAAGAATATTTGTATTATGTAGAAATGTATAAAATAATGTTCATTTGCAACTTAGAGGTGTGAAGCCAGACTCAGATGAGCTTGAATGCGAGGATGAACAGATCTAACTTCAGCTGCATATGTGGAGTGTTAATTTCCTGACTGTTTCCATTCTTATAAAATCTTGTTCTGTACCTGTTGAATTCCATGACGAAATGGGGCCATGCATATGTTCTACAAAAAGATCACCTCCCTGGGATGATCTTGACTTAAAACTTTTGTGATAGCGGGAATTCATGTTCTTTGGTTATTTCCGTAAAGTCATGTAGATAGAAAATAATAATACAAATAAAGTGAATAGAAGAAAAAAACGACTAATGTAGAGTGTAGCCTGGTTTTTAGCCTTGGTGAGCGTACTGGCAGTCTATAATGTAGACTGTAGCTTGGTTCTTAACCTCGGTGAGTGTATTGGCAGTCTATAATGTAGACTATTGCTTGTTTTTTTTAGGAGACCTTTGCAATGGACTAGACCTTGGCGATGGACACTCACAGCTTTGTATGTAAAAAAGTCCAGGCAGCTTCCACATAGTGTTACAGAGCCTAATGAAAGAATGCTGCTAGACCAATTTGAAGTGAGACTTTGGATGCCAAACCAAAGCTGGTCGTGAACACATTAACCAGGTATAGGAGCTCCTCCACCACGTGTAGAACGACCTGATTATTCATGGAGAGCTGAGTAGGTGCAGTGTTGAATGACATTAAATTCCCAGGGAGGTGTTCTTTGGGTCTTTCAGTAAAGTCACATCACTTAACCGAAAGACCCAAAGAATATGAATTCCTGCAGTTACGAAGGCTTTAGGTCAAGATTTTCCCAGGGAGGTGATATTTTTGTAGAACATATGCAAGGCCCCATTTCGTCATGGAATTCTCCAGGTACAAAACACGATTCTCCAACTCAATATCATTGAGTAGCCATGACCAGATCATCAACATGCGTAACATGGTTGACCAACAGGGGACAATCCCTTGACTATAACCAGGCATCGATTAGGGTATCATTGTTACTCTATGAAATGCATTTTTTTATAGGGCCATTGCGAGCTTCTTAAAACACAATTATTTGAAAATGCTACGTAATGTAATGCATGGGGCCAGAGGGAATTTCGGCCAGATGCCAAATTGAACAGGAAAGGGATCCGACTCCTGGACACGCAGCTTTAAATGGGCCATCCAAAAATCATAAAAATCCTCAACGAATGTGAGCAGAGGCAGAGATATCTAAAACCAAAAACAATCCAAAACCCCAAGCCTCTTTATGGTACTATAGGCCGTAATTACACCAAGAAAGCAGAAATCTAGTTTCTGCTGAAATCCGTACTCCTGTGCTATAGCTGATGGATAGAAAATACAGCAGCCCCTTGAATAGCGCGGAGGTTACATTCTTGGAAAGTGCCGTGCGAAAGCTAAAATGCCGATATTAAATATTTAATCCTTACCTAAATAATGGAGTTAGGTAAACGGCATATAAAATATACATCACAATTTAAATAAGTACTGTACTGTATTCCCAATAAACTAAATTACTGAAATAAACGTCGAGAAACCGTATATAAAACATTCCAAGGTGAGTATCTAACCTATAAACGTCACTTCTTGTCTGTCCGTCTGTCCCTCTGCGTACGCTCGCTTGCGAGGGATTTGGCGCTCGAGCCGTGGGGTTTAGGACGAAAAAAATTTGCAGGTGGGCACGCCCGCGGCCCCGCGGTAAACTTAGGCATTTCCGATTTTTCGTCTCTAAACTTTAAATCGGACCGATTATCGATTTAGTGCAATTTCTCTTTATTTATTTATCTAACGCTTTATTTATTTATTTATTATTGCCGACCGGCGCGGACCACGGCGGTTGCCCCTGGCAACGGCCAGCGATGCCTTCGCTGCGGGGTGGACGCCATTTTTAATTCCCGTTAAAAATATGCGCATGCATTAACACGCGACTCTGAGGTAATTTCATCAAAGTTTCACGTCCTCTTCACTCCCTCCCCCACCCCAATGTGTGCAATTACTATTATAGGGTCTGCAGATAATAAAATTATAGCGATTAGACAGTATTATTGTAGCGCGGGGGGGGGGGGGGTAACGGCCCCAGTACCCAGTCTCAGCCGGGTGGGCAATCTAGGGGAGGCCGGAGGCTCTGCACGGTACTAGGCCTCGACACCCCACCCGTGTCAAGCGACGACTTTGTGGTATAAACTCAATATACCCAGCGTTGCCCGGGGGGAAAATACATTTAAAATCTTCTGAAAACTTTAAAACATTACATACCAATGAAAATACAACTGTGTAATTACTTTTAAACCCGACGCGCCAAGAATCGATTCTCTGAATCGTGCAAAGGAATCGAAGGTTGTAGATTCCTTTATAATCGAACGATTCCCGTTTACTATAAGTTGGTTATAGTCGATATAAACTGCTACGAACAGGAAATATCCGGCGTTGACCGGGGCAAAAATGTAATTAAAAACTCCTGAAAACATTAAAACATAACATACAAATGAAAATAAAACTCTGTCATTCAAAATGTAAACTCCCAACATGCCAGGAATCGATTCTTTGAATCGCACAAAGGACTAATCGAAGGTTGTAGATTACTTTAGGATGGCTCTGTTCCCGTTTAATATAAGTTGGTTATAGAGTTGATATAAACTGCTACGAATGGGAAATATCCGGCGTTGACTGGGGCAAAAATATAATGGTGAGGGTGTGATTGGTGAGGATGAGTAGTGAGGGTGAGTGGTGAGGGTGAGAGTGAGTGGCGGTTGTGAGTGGCGATTGTGAGTGGTGATTAGTAAGTGGTGAGGGTGAGTGGTGAGGGGTGAGGGTGAGTGGTGAGGGTGAGTGGTAAGGTTGAGTGGTCATGTTGAGTGGTGAGGGTTAGTGGAGAGTGGTGAGGGTGAGTGGTGATTGGTCAGTGGTGATTGGTGAGGATGAGTGGTGAGTAGTGCGGGTGAGTGATGAGGGTGAGTGGTGGTTGTGAGTGGTGAGTGGTGAGGCTGAATGGTGAGTTGAATGGTGAGAGTGAGTGGTGAGGAAGAGTGGGGAGTGGTGAGGGTGAGTCGTGAGGGTGAGTGGTGAGGCTGAATGGTGAGGGTGAATGGTGAGAGTGAGTGGTGAGGGAGAGTGGTGAGGGTGAGGGGTGAGTGGTGAGGGTGAGTGGTGACGAAGAGTGGTGAGGTTGAGTGGTGAGTAGTAAGGGTGAGTGGTGATGGTGAGGGTTAGTGGTGAGGGTGAGTGGTGAGCGGTGAGGGTGAGTGGTTGTTGTGAGAGTGAGTGGCAGTTGTAATTGGTGATGGGTGAGTGGTGAGTGGTGAGCGTGAGTGGTGAGTGGTGAGGGTGAGTGCTGAGTGGTGAGGGTGAGTGGTGAGAGAGTCGTTAGTTTTGAGGGTGAGTGGTGAGGTTGAGTGGTGAGGGTTAGTGGAGAGTGGTGAGTGGTGATTGGTCAGTGGTGATTTGTAAGGATGAATGGTGAGTAGTGAGGGTGAGGTTGAGTGGTGAGGTTGAGTGGTGAGGGTGAGTGGTGAGGGTGAGTGGTGAGGGTGAGTGGTGGTTGTGACGGTGAGTGGTGAGGGTGAGTGGTGAGGGCGAGTGGTGAGGCTGAATGGTGAGGGTGAATGGTGAGAGTGAGTGGTGAGGGTGAGTGGTGAGGGTGAGTGCTGAGTGGTGAGGGTGAGTGGTGAGAGAGTTGTTAGTTTTGAGGGTGAGTGGTGAGGTTGAGTGGTGAGGGTTAGTGGAGAGGGTGAGTGGTGAGGGTGAGTGGTGAGGGTGAGTGGTGAGCGGTGAGGGTGAGTGGTTGTTGTGAGGGTGAGTGGCAGTTGTGAGTGGTGATGGGTGAGTGGTGAGCGTGAGTGGTGAGTGCTGAGTGGTGAGGGTGAGTGTTGAGAGATTCGTTAGTTTTGAGGGTGAGTGGTGAGGTTGAGTGGTGAGGGTTAGTGGAGAGTGGTGAGTGGTGATTGGTCAGTGGTGATTGGTCAGGATGAATGGTGAGTAGTGAGGGTGAGGTTGAGTGGTGAGGTTGAGTGGTGTGGGTGAGTGGTGAGGGTGAGTGGTGAGGGTGAATGGTGAGTGGTGAGGGAGAGTGGTGAGGGTGAGTGGTGATGGTGAGGGGTGAGGGTGAGGGGTGAGTGGTGAGGGTGAGTGATGACGAAGAGTGGTGAGGTTGAGTGGTGAGTAGTAAGGGTGAGTGGTGATGGTGAGGGTTAGTGGTGAGGGTGAGTGGTGAGTGGTCAGTGGTGAGGGGTCAGGGTTAGAGGTGAGGGTGAGTGGTGATGGTGAGTGGTGATGGTGAGGGGTGAGTGGTGACGGTGAGTGGTGACGGTGAGTGGTGAGGGAGAGTGGTGAGGGAGAGGGGTTAGGGTGAGTGTTGAGGGTGAATGGTGAGGGTGAGTGGTGAGGGTGAGTGGTGAGGTTGAGTGGTGAGGTTAAGTGGTGAGGGTGTGTGGTGAAGGTGAGTGGGGAGGGTGAGTGGGGAGGGTGTGGTGAGAGTGAGTGGTGAGGGTGAGTGGTGAGGGTGAGTGGTTAGGATGTGTGATGGTGAGTGGTGAGGGTGAGTGTTGATGTTGAGTGGTGAGGGTGTGTGGTGAATAGTAAGGGTGAGTGGTGAGAGTGAGTGGTGAGGGTAAGGGTGAGTGGTCAGTGGTGAGGTTGAGTGGTGAGTAGGAAGGGTGAGTGGTGAGTGGGGAGGGTGAGTGGTCAGGGGTGAGGGTTAGTGGTGAGGTTGAGTGGTGAGTAGGAAGGGTGAGTGGGGAGGGTGAGTGGTCAGTGGTGAGGGGTCAGGGTTAGTGGTGAGGGTGAGTGGTGAGTGGTGAGGGTTAGTGGTAAGGGGTGATTGGTGGTGGTGAGGGTGAGTGGTGAGGGTGAGTGGTGAGGGTGAGCATGAGTGGTGAGGGTGAGTGGTAAGGTTGAGTGGTGAGTAGTAAGGGTGAGTGGTAACGGTGAGTGGTCAGGGTGAGTGGTGAGGGTGAGCAGTGAGGGTGAGTGGTTGTTGTGAGGGTGAGTGGCAGTTGTGAGTGCTGATGGGTGAGTGGTGAGCGTGAGTGGTGAGGGTGAGTGGTGAGGGTGAGTGCTGAGTGGTGAGGGTGAGTGGTGAGAGAGTCGTTAGTTTTGAGGGTCAGTGGTGAGGTTGAGTGGTGAGGGTTAGTGGTGAGGGTGAGTGCTGAGTGGTGAGGGTGAGTGGTGAGAGAGTCGTTAGTTTTTAGGGTGAGTGGTGAGGTTGAGTGGTGAGGGTTAGTGGAGAGTGGTGAGTGGTGATTGGTCAGTGGTGATTGGTCAGGATGAATGGTGAGTAGTGAGGGTGAGGTTGAGTGGTGAGGTTGAGTGGTGAGGATGAGTGGTGAGGATGAGTGGTGAGGGTGAGTGGTGGTTGTGACGGTGAGTGGTGAGGGTGAGTGGTGAGGCTGAATGGTGAGGGTGAATGGTGAGAGTGAGTGGTGAGGGAGAGTGGTGAGGGTGAGTGGTGATGGTGAGGGGTGAGTGGTGAGGGTGAGTGGTGAGGGTGAGGGGTGAGTGGTGAGGGTGAGTGGTGACGAAGAGTGGAGAGGTTGAGTGGTGAGTAGTAAGGGTGAGTGGTGATGGTGAGGGTTAGTGGTGAAGGTGAGTGGTAAGGGTGAGTGGTGAGGGTTAGTGGTGAAGGTGAGTGGTGAGGGTGAGTGGTGAGGGTGAGTGGTGAAGGTGAGTGGTGAGCGGTGAGGGTGAGTGGTTGTTGTGAGGGTGAGTGGTAGTTGTGAGTGGTGATGGGTGAGTGGTGAGTGGTGAGCGGTGAGGGTGAGTGGTGAGGGTGAGTGCTGAGTGGTGAGGGTGAGTGGTGAGAGATTCGTTAGTTTTGAGGGTGAGTGGTGAGGTTGAGTGGTGAGGTTTAGTGGAGAGTGGTGATTGGTCAGTGGTGAGGTTGAGTGGTGAGGGTGAGTGGTGAGGGTGAATGGTGATGGTGAGGGGTGAGTGGTGAGGGGTGAGTGGTGAGGGGTGAGTGGTGAGGGTGAGTGATGATGAAGAGTGGTGAGGTTGAGTGGTGAGTAGTAAGGGTGAGTGGTGATGGTGAGGGTTAGTGGTGAGGGTGAGTGGTCAGTGGTGAGGGGTCAGGGTTAGTGGTGAGGGTGAGTGGTGATGGTGAGTGGTGAGGGTGAGTGGTGAGAGTGAGTGCTGAGTGGGGAGAGAGTCGTTAGTTTTGAGGGTGAGTAGTGAGGTTGAATGGTGAGGGTTAGTGGAGAGTGGTGAGTGGTGATTGGTCAGTGGTGATTGGTCAGGATGAATGGTGAGTAGTGAGGGTGAGGTTGAGTGGTGAGGTTGAGTGGTGAGGGTGAGTGGTGAGGGTGAGTGGTGGTTGTGACGGTGAGTGGTGAGGGTGAGTGGTGAGGGCGAGTGGTGAGGCTGAATGGTGAGTGTGAGTGGTGAGGGTGAGTGCTGAGTGGTGAGGGTGAGTGGTGAGAGATTCGTTAGTTTTGAGGGTGAGTGGTGAGGTTGAGTGGTGAGGTTTAGTGGAGAGTGGTGAGTGGTGATTGGTCAGTGGTGATTGGCCAGGATGAATGGTGAGTAGTGAGGGTGAGGTTGAGTGGTGAGGTTGAGTGGTGAGGTTGAGTGGTGAGGGTGAGTGGTGAGGGTGAGGGGTGAGTGGTGAGGGGTGAGTGGTGAGGGGTGAGTGGTGAGGGGTGAGTGGTGAGGGTGAGTGATGATTAAGAGTGGTGAGGTTGAGTGGTGAGTAGTAAGGGTGAGTGGTGATGGTGAGGGTTAGTGGTGAGGGTGAGTGGTCAGTGGTGAGGGGTCAGGGTTAGTGGTGAGGGTGAGTGGTGAGTGGTGAGGGTGAGTGGTGAGGGTGAGTGGTGAGAGTGAGTGCTGAGTGGTGAGAGAGTCGTTAGTTATGAGGGTGAGTAGTGAGGTTGAATGGTGAGGGTTAGTGGAGAGTGGTGAGTGGTGATTGGTCAGTGGTGATTGGTCAGGATGAATGGTGAGTAGTGAGGGTGAGGTTGAGTGGTGAGGTTGAGTGGTGAGGGTGAGTGGTGAGGGTGAGTGGTGAGGGTGAGTGGTGGTTGTGACGGTGAGTGGTGAGGGTGAGTGGTGAGGGCGAGTGGTGAGGCTGAATGGTGAGGGTGAATGGTGAGTGTGAGTGGTGAGTGTGAGTGCTGAGTGGTGAGGGTGAGTGGTGAGAGAGTTGTTAGTTTTGAGGGCGAGTGGTGAGGTTGAGTGGTGAGGGTTAGTGGAGAGGGTGAGTGGTGAGGGTGAGTGGTGAGGGTGAGTGGTGAGCGGTGAGGGTGAGTGGTTGTTGTGAGGGTGAGTGGCAGTTGTGAGTGGTGATGGGTGAGTGGTGAGTGGTGAGCGTGAGTGGTGAGGGTGAGTGCTGAGTGGTGAGGGTGAGTGTTGAGAGATTCGTTAGTTTTGAGGGTGAGTGGTGAGGTTGAGTGGTGAGGGTTAGTGGAGAGTGGTGATTGGTCAGTGGTGATTGGTCAGAATGAATGGTGAGTAGTGAGGGTGAGGTTGAGTGGTGAGGTTGAGTGGTGTGGGTGAGTGGTGAGGGTGAGTGGTGAGGGTGAGTGGTGAGGGTGAATGGTGAGTGGTGAGGGAGAGTGGTGAGGGTGAGTGGTGATGGTGAGGGGTGAGTGGTGAGGGTGAGAGGTGAGTGGTGAGGGGTGAGTGGTGAGGGTGAGTGATGACGAAGAGTGGTGAGATTGAGTGGTGAGTAGTAAGGGTGAGTGGTGATGGTGAGGGTTAGTGGTGAGGGTGAGTGGTGAGTGGTCAGTGGTGAGGGGTCAGGGTTAGTGGTGAGGGTGAGTGGTGATGGTGAGGGGTGAGTGGTGAGGGTGAGTGGTGACGGTGAGTGGTGAGGGAGAGTGGTGAGGGAGAGGGGTTAGGGTGAGTGTTGAGGGTGAATGGTGAGGGTGAGTGGTGAGGTTGAGTGGTGAGGTTAAGTGGTGAGGGTGTGTGGTGAGGGTGAGTGGGGAGGGTGAGTGCTGAGGGTGAGTGGTGAGGGTGAGTGGTGAGGGTGAGGGTGAGTGGTTAGGATTTGTGATGATGGTGAGTGGTGAGGGTGAGTGTTGATGTTGAGGGTGAGTGGTGAGGGTGTGTGGTGAATAGTAAGGGTGAGTGGTGAGAGTGAGTGGTGAGGGTAAGTGGTCAGTGGTGAGGTTGAGTGGTGAGTAGGAAGGGTGAGTGGTGAGTGGGGAGGGTGAGTGGTCAGGGGTGAGGGTTAGTGGTGAGGTTGAGTGGTGAGTAGGAAGGGTGAGTGGGGAGGGTGAGTGGTCAGTGGTGAGGGGTCAGGGTTAGTGGTGAGGGTGAGTGGTGAGGGTGAGTGGTGAGGGTTAGTGGTGAGGGGTGATTGGTGGTGGTGAGGGTGAGTGGTGAGGGCGAGTGGTGAGGGTGAGTCGTGAGCGTGAGTGGTGAGCGTGAGTGGTGAGGGTGAGTGGTGAGGGTGAGTGGTGAGGGTGAGTGGTTAGGGTGAGTGGTGAGGGTGAGTAGTGAGGGTGAGTAGTTAGGGTTTATGGTGATGGTGAGTGGTGAGGATGAGTGGTGAGGGTGAGTGGTGAGGGTAAGTGGTGATGGCGAGTAGTGAGGTGAGTGATGAGGGTGAGTGGTGAGGGTGAGGGAGATTGGTGAGGGAGATTGGTGAGTGGTGAATTGTGATGGTGAATGGTAAGGGTGAGTAGTGAGTGGGAGTGGTGAGGATGAGTGGTGAGGGTGAGTTGTGAGTGGTGAAAGGTATTGTCAAAGCCCACCGGGCTTTGACAATACCTTAGTAGCTGTGTATATATGCAAGGTTATTAAGAAATATATTTTTCACCCGGGCAACGCCGGGTACTTCTGCTAGTCTTATATATAAAATTCTTCGCGTGCTCGCGCTTGCGGGGGATTTGGCTCTTGGACGGTGGGCTGAACGTAGAAAAAAATTTGACAGGCGGCACGCCCTAAGCCCCGCGGTGGGAATAGGCTATTCCATTTTCCAATCCGTTTAAAGTAGTTTAATTAACACATTTGTGCCGTTTCTATGATTAATGATTTACTTATTGCGCCACGTCGACCGTACCAAGTGACGCTAATTGCGTTGGGGGGGGGGGTGGGCCCTGTCAGGTGGTGCGCGTTCACTCGAGCTCACGGGGACATTTTATTTTACGCGTTTAACAAGGAATAGATATACACATCACGCTGTCGATTTCTCTTCACAGTGTGATGTCCTCTTCCCCCCGCCACCCCCAATGCGTGCAGTTACTGATATAAAGTCCTTAGATATTAATTTAATGTTTTTAAAGCGGTTACAAAGTATTATTCTGGCGAGGGGAGGGGGACGAGGGAGCCTCCGGGACCCCGTGAGACAACCCCAGGATGGGTGGCAGGGATAGAGACCGGCATAGGAGATATCGCAGGCCATGCGACCCAAGTACGCGAGGAGGTAACCCAAGTACACCTGAATGTGACCAAGCTGCAGTCCACAGCGGAGATAGTCCAGTCCGAGGTGGGAGGGCTACGCTCCATGGTCGGGGGGCTAACCAGGCGAGTATCTCAATAAGAGGCAGAACTCGAACAAATGAGCACTTGGAGGGTAAGGGGGAGTGGGCAAGGGCGTCTTATGGAGCCACCACCCTTCCCCGTGCGTGCTATCTATGTGACCAATGGGGGCATCTCGTGAGAGACAGTCCCCAGATCGCCCGCGCGAGAGAAGCACCAGGGTTAACAACCAAGGCCTCCCTAAAGATGGGACCACAGAGGGGTGCAATCGACGTGGTCCCAACACAAATAAACTGTCGTGATAATGGTGAGCGAGTGACCCCCACGCAGATGCCGACAACAACACCCCAGAATGCGGCGACTGCGGGTGACTGGCTGCGGGAGCTGGTGGCAGGAATAATGGGGGCCACGTCGTTCGTGGAAGGGCAGGTGAACAGGCGGCGTACCCAGATTCTGATGGACACGGGGGCGGTAACGTCACTCGTGAGTGCAACACACTGCAGCGTGGTCGGGGTTGAAGTGGGCCGCCTACAGGCCCCGGATCGTGCGCTGCACACTGCAAGTGGAAGTGGGATGGGACTGCTGGGGAGGGTCACCCTTAAGGGTCGCCTCGGACACCAGGTGTGTAACCAGGAGTTATACGTGTCGAGCGTGTTATGCCACGAGTGTATTGCAGGTACCGATCTTCTGGAAAAGTTGGGGCTCAGCGTGCAGCCCCGCCGGCGATGCGCCACCGTGGAGGGCAGCGGGGAGCGGATTCCTTTCTTGGGACAAGAGCCGGGTTGCCCTCGCTTCGAGCCCGTGGCCGCTATCCTGGCGTCGGCCGTCACCGTCGGCATTGGTGTTCCACTGGGTTTTCCGTTTGTCTTCCAAACCTAAACTCAAAATATAGTTGGTGGTGGTCAAACAGTGCAATGCAGGACCCTCCTGAAACATAATCTTTAACTGCTAAATAAGAAATTAAATTGGGAAACCCTCAAACACAGTACACTTTTTTTATTTTACCAGGTGAGGCCATCTGAGCTGCATAGCTCTTTTTCAGAATCGACCTGGACACAAATGATAGCTCAACTTAGTGGGTTATAATATGGAAATGTATTGCAGCAAAATTCTCAAAATGCATGTTTCTAAATTTGGAGAAAAATCAATGCCACTACAGGGAGAGAAATAAAAAAAATGTAAACTGCAATTATAAATGCGTCAGGGTTGGAATCGAACTCGCGCACGCAGAGCACGCTCACGGAGTACACTCACACAAATGAGTACACTCGCTCACTCGGATTATTTTTTCTCCGGGTCCTTCGATTTTCCCCTCCACATTTAGTAACATGCATTTAGATTATTTGGCTGCTACAATCTTCCACGTGAAAAACCATTTTGTTGAGCTATAATCTATGGCCAGGTGGCTTCTGACAAAAGATCGAACAGCTCTGTGAGTCTTGGTTGGTAATATAAAAATAGTTTACACCATTGAAATCTCATTTGCCATTAAAAAATATAATTGTTTTTTTTTACCCTTTTATCTGGCAACAAAACTAACACCTTTTTTTACGAGGAGTCATGTTTGCATAGACCACAATACCTTAAGTCATAATGCAAACAAAAAATCATAACTCTGATAATGTATTCACTGTCCTTAAAGTAGATTGGTCCACACCCGAGACAGCTTTCCTTAGAGCCTAGTCTCACATGGTGTTGGACCAGATGACGCCAAAAGGCTCACAACTCAAAGACAATGCACCATCAGAGAGAGAGACTAGGTTCTAAGGAAAGCTGTCTCGGGTGTGGACCAATCAACTTCAAGGACAGTGCATACATTATCAGAGTTATGTTTTTTGTTTGCATTATGACTGCAGGTATTGTGGTCTATGCAAACATGACTCCTCGTAAAAAAGGAGTCAGTTTTCTTGCCAGATAAAAGGGTAAAAAAACAATTATCATAAAAATAGTTGTTCATCGGTCTAAAGGGTGCATCAGCAAAACCAACTCGGCAGAACGCTCCTGAATTAGAGTGCTGAGACTCATTGTGGTCATGTACTCGTGTGCACCATGGTGGCTGGGAGATGTTAACTGCCTCTCCTGGAATACAGGAGGTGGTGGGTTCGATCGCGACCCCTCCTGTATATTTGGAGTTTGCGTGTCTCTCTCTCTCCCCGTGGTCGCGTGGATTTTCCTCCGGATCCTCAGGGGTTTCCCCTCCACGTTTAGAGTCAACATCACCACGCGTTTAGAGTATTTGACCGACAGACATTTCCACACGTTTTTAAGCCACTTTGTTCTGGGCTGGTCGCTTCAGAAAACAAGAGCGGTATAGCAGCTGAAGTGGGCTTGGCCTTGGTGGGATAAAAAAAAACTGTAGAAATAATTAAAAGAAACAAAGTTTCAAAATAGTGAGCCAGATGAAGACAAATTAAACTTAAGCAGATAATTAAAGCAAATGCAATCAGGCGAGGGCAGGAGGCAAGGCCCCGCATGGCTAGGCCCCGCGTTGTAATGTTCTAACCTGGACATCGATTCCATACTCGCTGCTACTCAATTGATATCCCTACGAGAGACACGGAGCGAGGCACTACCTGGGTAAACAACATCAACCACGACCACAACAACAACCACGATGTGAACTTCTCACCTCGGATTTCAGTGAGCGCGCGCACGGTGCAGCAGCTTCCGGATATATCGTGACGTCACGCGGCAGCAGGAGGTGACATGACGTCACTAGCGGAGTTCATCACACAATCACCTCCCCCAACAAGCAGCGGTGTAATTGAATAAATTATGTTAATAAGCCGGGCCCACGTGGGGTGATTGGGCTTGGCTGGTAAACCCGTTGCAATGAACTAGCGACGGTATTCCTGAATAAATTATGTTAATGAACCGCCAGTGACTGGGCGTGGCTTTTCCCAAAAAAGGATTTTTACTGGAACCGAAATCGACAGTGAACTAGACGTGACGTCACGCTCAAAAGCGCGGTAGATGGGGGGGGTTGGGGAGTTGAATACCTTGGTGACATGACGTCACTAGCGGGGTACAGCTCTCCCTGGAGTCTCACGCCGACAAGTTAATGAGTGGTGACGTCAGAGAGCGAGATCAGGTTTAGAGTTTAAGTTTATTTAGATTACATTTCTATTGTTGCCTCTCTTGAACAGAGACCCATTGTGTGCGTGAGCTCAACAACAACGTGAACATTATTGTGTGTGTACACTGTGTGCGTGTACACTGTGTACAAACTGTGTGTGTGTGTACAAACTGTGTGCGTGTGCACTGTGTATACAATGTGTATGTGTACAAACTGTGTGTGCGTGTGTACACTGTGTGTTGGCACAGTCGGGGGTACAGGTGGTGCATTGGCCAGTCAACGGAGTCAGTCGAACCATGGCATCTGGGTCTATCCCGTGCACATGGCCTGGCACAAACGCCATGGTGACATCACCGCCACTTAGTGGCGAATGGCGGTTGTTGTTCTTGTTACTGTGAACAGTGCTGTGGGGGGAGGGCCAATTCCGATTAGCCTTTCCCCTCGTGGCATTTGTAGCTACCACATCAGCTAAATGGGGGCTCTGGATGGGTGTGAGGGGCTGGTAACCCCTCCACCTTCAATAAATTACAACTAAACCACGTCTAAGATTGCACTTGAAGGGTTTCTCTCCTGTGTGAGTTCCCTGGTGCTGTGTCAAATTTCTAGTACGATCCGTGCTGTTTCCTTCTTGTACCGAGCTGCGCTGAGTGCCTTTCCTCCATCAGACCAATTCTGCAGAGGAAGCGCAATATACACAGTCACATGACTTACACGTCTATACTTTTTCATATATTCATGATATAGTAAAAAAGATTCCCCAATTCATCACAGGGGCAAAGGCACACAATGATAGAGCTAATGGTCATACATATGCCTGGAAACCCTAGTATCTTCAAAATGAATGTTAACCCAAAACTCCAAGCACACAATTTTGGCTGTCTGGCTACAAAAAGAATATTTATAAAAATTCAGCAAACATAGCAAAGGATGTTGAACATAATACTATTTGTATTAATGTTAAATCGCAACTTAGAGGTGTGAAGCCAGGCTCAGAATTGTTTGAATGCTTTGATGAACAGATCTAACTTCAGCTGGAAATGTGCTGTGTTAATTTTATTCATTCTTAGAAAAAGTTCCAGAAAAAAACAGAAATAAACAAATGTTTTGATTTAACCTGCGTGTTCAATTGAGTTAATATATTTTACATCAGATACAAACTTGACACTGTCACACACTGGCATGGTAAATATGTGGTGGTGTGTCCAAAACCATGCCTGGCTGCCTTCATCTGCTCAGTATTAATGTTTCCTCACTTCACCATGTAATTGAGGATCAATCAACATAGACGTCCATAATAAGTTCGGCTTTCACTTCTCAATGATGTTTGCTGTCGACAATTATCAAACTCTAATTGTTGAATTCATAATGCAGTGATATAACTGCGCCACCGCTCCTCACATAGATAAAGTCTTACATACACATACATTGCACGTGGATCATTAACACGTGCAATAAAAAACAGCCACCATTCCAATCAGATGCTTACCCTGGTTTCTCACCGTTCGTGCCTCCGCCCCCTACCTGCCTGCTAACCCGTCTGTGTTGTGTGTGTCTTAACCGCTATCTCCGCCTTGCTGTGCGCTGTGTTGCACTGCGAGCTGAGTAGTTAACCTCACGTCCAATAAACCCTCAGAGCCAGGATGAACATCCGACTCCAAACGTCATTTATTGAATTTAACGAGGTAAAACTGGTAAGAAAACAGCTCATATACAGCATCTGTAAATACCCGGAAACACAAACACAATGAATGAACACCACAGCATTATAACATTGTCTTAGAAAACATGTTTCTCAACAATAGATCCTGGATGGACCAGGCCCCTACATTACCACTGAATAACTATACAAGAGCATAAGCTGCTGTGTTACATAAAGGCACATCGTGTATTCATCACACTGCACCCCAAATGTACAGTATTACACATAACACTAAATTGTGGATGAGATATTTCGTCATCCTTGCTCTCAGGATCGCAATAAAGTTACTTGGGTACAAGTTTGACTCGATTTATTAAATTACAAGTAACATTCACAATAAGGAAAGTAGTAGGCTTCGTTGTTAGCTCGGCCTCGTATTTATCATTAAAATGTTACATCATTATAAAGGCATTTACATCATTATAACAGTCATTCTAACATTATAACAGCATTACCAATATTATAAGAACATAAAAGAACTTACAGACAATGCCTCTTAAAGTCCCACAATGGACAATTGCGGCTGGCTTCACTGGGACGCGATGTGTGCCGCCATCTTGAATTATGTGTGTAATGGCCGATGCCCGCGTGGTTGAGCGGGAATCTTAAATCGCAACTTCCTGGTCACGTGACCAAAATTTGCATCAAAAACAGGACATTCCTGTGTACATACGCCCCCCCCCCCCTCCCCCCATCTGCCGTGAGGCAAAACCCCTGCCGTGAGGCAGAACAGTCTATAATCTGTTGCCTGCTTCTTTACCTCATTCAGTGTACTGCCAACCTTTCATGTCGACTGTATCCTGCTTTTTCAGCTGCTGACCATATTGCCAGCTTTTTATGTCTACTGTAGCAATGCTTATGTCATTGAGTCAGCATACTGGCAGTCTGTAATCTAGACTGTAGCCTACTTCTCAACTTACCCGTACGTACTGCTGCTCTTTAATGTAAACTTATTTCATCTTATTTCTTCAATGCATTTCTATTGTTTCGATTGTGCACGTCACGCGATTTACTGATATGTAGTACTGCGATGCCGATTAATATGTTATACTGCTAAATACGTTGGATTTTCTTAGCTACAGCCCATTGCATTTCGTCTATCGTTTTGTGACATTTGTGGGAACATCACCCATTTAAATTTTGCCTTTACTTTCCACCAAAGCGGGGAGCACGCAGGGAGGTTCAATGTCCACAATATTGTTGACCTTGCTTTCTTACGGTGGGTGAGGATCATTGTGAGAGAGACATTGTTCTTCCATACCAAAAAAACACCATCGCACAATTTCTTGACACTAACAGAGCATACGATGCCCTACAATAACACATTTTTCTGTCGCAAGGCCAATATGGGTACCACGTCAAGATTCCTCCAATTACAAAGCTGCAGGACAACGACATCCTCACGAAACTGTCTCCTCTAAAAAAAAGTATATTCCTTCGTGATCATGGACAGAGGAGGACACCACATTATGGTGCGCCAACCTCTTTCACCATTATGTTGTCGATGAGTATGCCAACATTGAGAGTGAGCGCCTTCTTTACATTCTACTGAATCAAAACCGCCTGCATGTGAACAGTATGCTCATCTCTGGGACTCCATCAATGCCGAAGAAGATGCAAACTGTCACAATGTGGGCTGATTAGTTATTTTGCCTTCATCCTTCACAGCTCCACCAAGATACACACAGTGTTTGTGTGTGTACACTGTGTGTGTGTACACTGTTGAGCACACTGTGTGTGTACACTGTGTGTGTACACACTGTGGGGGGCACAGTCATCTCAGTCAGTCTGATGTGTACACACACAGTGTACACACACACACACAATGTACACACTGTCCATGTGTGTACACACACACAATAATGTCCACATTGTTGTTGCTGAGCTCACACACCCAAGGGGTCTCTGTTCAAGGGAGGGAGCAATGGAAAATTAAACTAAATCAACTTAAACTTCAAACCCGCTCTGTGACGTCACCACTCATCATTACCTGATCGACGTGACACGCCAGGGGGAGGTGTACCTAGCTAGTGACGTCATGTCACCAAGGTATTCACCCCACCCCGTTCAACGCGCCCTTGAGCGTGACGTCACCTCTGCCTGGGTCACTTTCGTTATCTGTTCAAGTACTATCCTTATTTGGGCAAAGCCACACCCAGTGACTGGCGGCTCATTAACATAATTTATTCGTGAAAGCAGTCTCGAGTTCGTTGTGACCGGTTCGGCACCCACGCCCCATCCCTCCGCGTTTGGGCCAGGCTCATTAACATAATTTATTTAAGTTACAGAGCTGCTAATTGTGGGAGGGGAGTGTCTTGTACCACGCAAGTGACGTCATGTCACCTGATACTGCCGCGTGACGTCACGAGGTAACGGAAAGTTACTGCTCCGCGCGGGAACTGAAATCGGAGGTGAGAAATTCTCATCGCAGTTGTGGTGGTTGTGGTGGTGGTTGTTGTGGTAGTTGTTGTGGTAGTTGTTGTTGTTTACAGAGGTAGAGCCTCGCTCGCTCTCTCTCTCTCGTACGGATGTCATTTGAGTAGCAGCGAGCATGGAAGCGATGCCCAGGGTGGAACTTTAGAACGCGGGGCCTTGCCTCCTGCCCTCGCCTGATTGCATTCGCTTCAATTCTCTCGCTTAAGTTTAATTTGTCTTCACCCGGTTCGCCACTTTGTAACTTTGTTTAAATATTAACACGTTTTTATTTTTACCAGGCCAAGCCCGCTTGAGCTGCAAAACCGCTCTTGATTTCAGAAGCGACCTGCCCACAACAACAACAAGGTGAGGCTCGTCAACAGCGTGGCGGTGTTCACTCTCTGCATGTGGAGGGGAAACCAGGGGATCCGGAGGGAAAACCACGCGACCACGGGGAGAGAGAGAGACACGCAGCCTCGGCTGTGTTGATTGATCCTCAATGAATTACTTGGTTGAGTGAGGAAGCATTAATACTGAGCCGATGAAGGTGACCAGGCATGGATCTAGACACACCATGCCAGTGTGGGACAGTGTAAAATTTGTGTTTGCAGTAAAGTCTATTAACTCTGTTGAACACGGAGGTTATATCAAAACAGTAGTTTATTTTTTTTTCCTCTGGAACTCTTTATACGACTGGAAACAGTCAAGCAGTTAACACAGTACACACATGCAGCTTAAGTCAGATCCGTTCATTCCAGCGTGCAAGGACATCGTGAGCCTGGCTGGCTTCACACCTCTAAGTTGCGATTGAACATTAATTTTTGCATAACACCTTTTGCTATGTCAGCTGAATTTAGCTTTCATAAATATTCCTTTTGTAGCTAGACAGCCGAAATTGTGTGCTCGGAGTTTTGGGTTAACATTAATTTTGAAACCATTCACCCTCTCATTGTGTGCCATAACAGCCCGTGTGATGAATATGGTAAACTTTTTCACTATATCATGAATATATGAATAAGTGTCGACTTATAAGTCATGTGTTACTATGTAAATATGCATTCCTCTGTGCATCGATACTGACGTGTATATATCTTTTTTAGTTTAACAGCAACTAGTTGATGTTGTAGTTTGTTGAAATCACCCTGGAGCTTGGCAATCACGTCATCCGGAGAACGGCCAGCAGTAATCAGTATCGTGTCATCTGCAAAAAGATTATCCCCTGGAATGATCTAGATCAGTGCCCAAGTCATTGACATAAAGAGAGAACAAGAGGGGGCCGAAGGATGGAACCCTGTGGAATCCCTTTTGTTATCTTAACACTGACCTTCAACCATCCGTGAATACAGTTTGGGTGCGAGAAAAGAGGTACATTTTTAACCATTCTACTGCGTGTTTGGAGAAACCGAGGCAACTTAGTTTACTAAGCAGGGTCTTGTGGTCGACTGTATCAAAGGCTTTGGACAAGTCAAGAAAAAGACTGGCGCAATACTTCATATTATCAAGGCTACTAATGCAGCAGATGTGCTGTATTTTTTTCGGAACCCAGATTGTGTTAGATGTAATAGATTGTTGTCGGACAGGAAACTGCTAATTTGGTAGTGCAATAATTTTTCAAAAATTTTCGTCAACGGGGACAAAATTGAGATAGGTTGGTAGTTATTTGGATCATCTTTAGGGCTCCCTTTGTGAAGTGGACGAACATAGGAATGTTGTATGGACCAGTTGAAAATATGGGCTATAGGTTTATATATTAGGTGACCAACAGTTAGCAGAGCAAAGACGGGAATACTATCTGCTCCGTTAGAGGGGAGGACCCTTTGAGGAAGGACAGTTGTTTCAGAACATTACTTTCGTGGATTGGCTGGAAACTAAATTCGTTTAATGTTAGGACAGGTGTATAGGAATTTGCATGAGCATGGGTGACTCCCAGTACATTATCAAAAAGGTTACCAGCTTCAGAAAAATTAAGATTAAAATTGTCAACAAATTTTTTGGGCTCTGAAAAATATTCCCCATTAAGGTTAAGCTCAACGGGCAGATTATCTGTTTTGGATGCCTTTTCGATAATTTTTTTTGTTTTCCAGAAGATCCTGGCATTTCCACTTGATTCCAGGAGAGTGGAGGAAAAGTAGGCATTTTTTGCATGCCGTATTTTTTTGACGCATCTATTCCTTAAAATCCTGCATTCTAGCCAGTCATTGACCAAATTAATTTTCTGAGCACATGCCCAAGCCTTGTCCCTAGTTTTCATAGCTTAGTTATCACAGGATCAAACCATGGTGGGCAGTTGCCTTTAGTTTTAAATCTATACAAACGGAGCATGTTTGTTAATAATTTGGAAAAACGTATTTCTGAAGGTCTCCCAAGCCGTAGTCAGGTTGGGGATATCACAGACCTTGTCAATATCCGAGTGAAGCACATCATTAGTAAATGCCTGAATGCTAAAGTTTCTCTCGGAGTGCTTCTCAACCAATTTAGGGGGGGCTTTGGGTCTGGCTGATGATCTCACCCCAAATATGAAGGAGTGATCACTAAGGCTATTAGCCAGAACACTAGTCAGTGCAAAATTGTGAGGGGCATTTGTCAATAGGACATCTAGCAGAGATGACTGTCCCGGATTTTTTAGGTTGGGTCTTGTGGAGACATTTATTAATTGAAACAGGCTAAATTCATCTGCAAAATTTGTGGCCACGGCTGGCGGGTTTAGCCAATTCCAATTTAGATCACCCACTAAAACTATTTCACCTTTAGGGAGGCCCCCAAGAAGCCCTCTCGGTGCAGACGCACCTTCAACATCCTTCCCACTAGGCGGTCTATAGCAGCACACTACCAATATCTGTTGATTATTTGGGAGAGTTATTCTGAGAGCTAGACCTTCAAAGCAACATTTTTTAAACAAGGAGTGAGCTGGTGAACATGCAATAGCATTACGAACATAGATGGCAATTCCACCTCCTTTAGATCCTCGGTCACGCCGTAAAAGGTTGTAGTTGCCAATCGTAATCTGCAAGTCATTAACGGCAGGAGTGAGGAATGTTTTTGTTAGGCAAAAAATGTCCCGGTCTAGATTTGCCACTTCAAGTTTTAGTTGACTTAATTTAATCACAGGCCCTCTGATGTTGACATGTATAACACCGACACCTTTTCTGCCAGAAAAATGTACAGAATTATACGAGTTCTTTACATTTGTACCAGGATGAAGCTCAATACCACCCAGAAACAAGAAAAGTAGAATTATTTGTCTCCAGAGGTATTTTCTGTGAAAGGATGAAGAGCGGCGAACCTTGGACGAATAGCAGCAGCTCGCAGTTGGTGATGTGTTTAAGAGCAGAATGAAGTTTGGAAGGAGTACTGGTGAAGTAATGGGACAAAGATAGGGTTAGAAGTGTCTATAAGCTTTTGATTTAACGCTTTCGTAACTGCAGGGATTCATATTCTTGGTTCTTTCGGTAAGTCACGTAGAAGGGAAATAATAACATATTTATTATTTTTATTGTTTTATATTAATATTATTTTATTATTTCCCTTCTACGTGACTTTACCGAAAGATCCAAGAATATGTCTATAAGCTGTTTCATTAGGTGTAGTGGATAATTGAGCAACAAGTATGGACGCGAAGTTAGGTGGATAGCCGTTTGTAGAGTTGAGTGTGGCACTAGATATAGCTGGGAGGGACAGCAGTAGGATACACAGCAGGAGAATTGCCATCTTTAAAATATCAGGGTTGCACACAGTTTAACATACAAGCGAAAAGAAAAACATACATATACTTGTAGGCCGAGTGTTGAGAAATGTCTTGTCGCACTCGTCACACATACACGGCTTCTTGCCCGTGTGCTAGAGTGTTTGGAGGAGCGTGAGGGGGCGAGCTAGGCCACAACTTCCGTGTGGGTGGCGTCTCTCTCTCTCTATGCATCGCACCTTCGCCGGCAGGGATATCCAGGCAAGCAGGGGGGTGCGTGGAGGGTGCGAGCTAGGCCACAACCTCGGTGTGGGTGGCGTCTCTCTCTCTCGATGCATCGCACCTTCGCCGGCAGGGATATCCAGGCAAGCAGGGGGGGTGCGTGGGGAGCGCGAGCTAGGCCGCAACCTCGGTGTGGGTGGCGTCTCTCTCCATGTATCGCACCTTCGCCGGCAGGGATATCCAGGCAAGCAGGGGGGTGCGTGGGGGGCGCGAGCTAGGCCGCAACCTCAATGTAGATGGTGGTGTCTCTCTCCACGCAGTGAAGACCCCTACGAGTCAGCCTTGACGTATTGCAGCCGCCGCCGCTGCCTCCGCCCCACCCATGGCACAGCTGCAGCTGCAGTAGTTGTTGCTGTGGTTACTCACGATACCCCACAGTGATCGTGGTGAGGTGGTTATTTCGAATCCTCAACCAAGCAGCCTCCGTTAAAATTTCGAAGATGTCGGCGAGTTGACAGCGTGAACATTAGAACATTAGAACAAAGAACAAGTTTAGTTTGTCGATCACGTAGGCTTTATCCTTTAGCTGTATCCCTTTAAGTTGAGTTTATCCTTCCCCACGCTGCGCCACTGGGGTGAAGGGGGAGGCCTCGGCCCAATCCAGGCAAGGCCTCGCTCCCTCACGCATCGTTAAGCCACACACGCCGCATAACAGCCTGTTGCGTGATGCTGCTGCTTAGGCAGTGGTGCACAAGACAAAAACTCAAACACGTTTGGCAATCTTCTTGGTTCTTTCGGTAAAGTCACGTAGAAGGGAAATAATAAAATAATAAAAATAAAACATAATAAAATAATTCTCACGACGTTTCGGCCACAACGCAAGCAGCCGTCCTCAGGTGAAGACCAGGTCTGTCGGGGAGACAGCATCTGAATGAAACACCACGCTTGGAGCGTATATTTAAGCTGGGTTGGAAGAGGGGAGAGCGCCTTGACAAAATAATTAGCATATCAAGAGGAATTTAGCATATTTATGGGAAATGCAGATATGTGATTAGTACTACTTGTGAAATGGGTAGGAGGTGGGCGGGGGGTTTCAAAGTCATATTATGCCCGTGCATTATGCAGGATTAGCAGCATCAAAGGGAGGGGATAAGGGTAGCATTAATAAAGGGAAGGAATGTTAATGGTATGTAGCTGCAGTAACTAAACAACCACGTAAAAAACTAAAGTATAAACTACATAGTTTCATCAGTATACTAAATATACTCTCCAATAAGATGAGCTACTAACAGTAAGTAATACATTACAATTCTATGTCGCAAAAAATATAATATGCTTCCAGCTAAACTTTTTTCCCTTACATCACACGGGTCTACCCCATACTATATGCTGCCATAGACAAACCCAACATTAAATTATATACTGTATTACTATACACCACCCTATACCTTAGAATAATACATAGTGTAATATTACACTATGTATTATTCTATCCACCCTACTGTATATCACACTGCTGTATATTCACTGTACAATTACGATACTATATATTGCCTTATATTTTGTATTAAACATTACAATTGTATACTATTTATTATTATACAATCTGCAATACACTATACCATTGACCTTCGAGTGAAAGATACTAAGAGGAAGCAACGAAATATGTCAATGGGAGAGTGGTAGTAGGAGACTTGCAGCGGAGAAATAATCCATTCCCTGCTGAGAATACAAGATATATAGTCAATACCAGTGAGTGGACTGCGGTCTGAAAGTCACCATAAACGTGAACACAATCAGTTAAGATCCGAAATGGTTTATT
This sequence comes from Lampetra planeri, assembly GCF_965212315.1. Lineage (NCBI taxonomy): Eukaryota > Metazoa > Chordata > Hyperoartia > Petromyzontiformes > Petromyzontidae > Lampetra > Lampetra planeri. Next base: position 3,815,673 of record NC_136183.1, read on the forward strand.
ACGTCCTTCCAATGATTGCTGAGCCAGAATCCATCTTCTCAGTTGAAATTGTCTCTGTTTGTATATGTGGATCGCCTCATTAACGAATCTTTCATGGTAGCCAGATGGCTTGCAGAGAACCTCTGTCTTGGAGAAGTCAATGTCATGTGAGCCCACTGAAGGGTACTGTATGTCTGGAACCACATCTTTTACAGACGGGACCAGATCACGAATTTTATGTACTGTGTTGAATTGGACCTGGATCTTGTGTTTAATCAGGATTTTGGAGATCTTTTTTGTGACCAAAGCAATGTAGGGTAAGGTGATGGTTTTGAAAGGCTCCTCAACAGGATCCTTCTTGATGGTTGGAGTGATGGCTTTGCGGATTGTGTAGTCGGAGTAACCATTAGCCTTAAGAGCATGGCGTACGTGTTTGAGTTCACTGGCAATGTGTTCCTGGTAGGAGATGCATTGGGCTCTATGGTATAGTCTTGATGAGGGAATTCTGCTGGGATGGATGGTGGTGGGAATCAGGTTTTAGGTAAGCATCCGTATGGGTGGCTTTCCTGTAGACAGAGTGACTCATTGAACCATCAGGTCTCCTTTTAATTATGACATCCAAAAAGGGTAGCTTGCCATCTTTTTCGACTTCCATGGTGAATCTGATGGCTGGGTGTATGGAATTGATGTGGTCGAGGAATTGGTCTAGAGCAGGCCGGCCATGTGGCCAGATGACAAAAGTGTCATCTACGTACCTCTTCCATAAGGTCGGACGTAGAGTGGCAGTCTGGATGGCGTCAGTCTCAAATTTATCCATGTTTCATTCAGACGCTGTCTCCCCGACAGACCTGGTCTTCACCTGAGGACGGCTGCTTGCGTTGTGACCGAAACGTCGTGAGAATTATTTTATTATGTTTTATTTTTATTATTTTATTATTTCCCTTCTACGTGACTTTACCGAAAGAACCAAGAAGATTAATCCCTGCAGTCACGAAAGCTTTAAATCGAAACGTTTGGCAATATATATAGAGGCGACGTGTCCGCAAATGGGCCTTCCTCACAGCACAACGCACAGGGCACGGCGTCTCGATTAAACCCCCCTGCACCCGCCAAACACAATTTAAACACACACACAGCTCACTCACACACACAGCTCACTCTCACACACAGCTCACTCACACACACAGCTCACTCATACACACACACTCACACAGCTCACACGCAGCTCATTCTCATGCACAGCACACACTCACACACACAGCTCACTCACACTCACAGCACACACACACTCACACACAGCACACATTCACACAGCTCACTCACACACACAACTCACTCACACACACTCACACACAGCTCACACGCAGCTCATTCTCATGCACAGCTCACACTCACTCACGCAGCACAACTCACACACACAGCTCACTCACACACTCACACACAGCTCACACTCACACAGCACAACTCACACACAGCTCACACTCACACACAGCACACTCACACAGCTCACTCAACAACAACAACCGCCATTCGCCACTAAGTGGCGGTGACGTCACCACGAAGCTTGTGCCAGGCCATGTGCACCCTGAGGCCACGTGAAGTGTCGAACGCCCGCTGACAGGAGGTCACGGGGCAGACCCAGGTGCCACGGGTCGACTGACCGAGATGACCGAGATGACTGGCTGATGCACCACCTGTGCCCCCTACTGTGCCAACTTGCTGTGCTTTAGCCACCCGGCGCTCCGCTCGTTGTTGTGAGCGTCGCTCCTCCGCCCTCCGTTGTTGTTGGAGGGCGACTGCCTCCAACTGCCCAGTAGCGTCCTTCACGAGCCTCCTCCACTGACGCCGATCTTGACACCGCTGGTACCAGTCATCGGCAAGTCCACTCAGCTCCACGTCCTCCTGTACCACATCACTCCATCTCTTCTCTAGCCCGTGCCGCGCCCGTTTAGCCCCCTCGATCCGGCCGAACAAAAGCTGTTTAGGCATGTGGTGGCTGGACATGCGGGCTACATGACCCAGCCAACGCAGCCTTGCCTGCCGGAGGAGCTCACTGATGGGACTTTGCCCAGATCTTTCAAGGACTTGTGAGCTCCTCACACAATCCAGCCTGGTTAAACCCAGGATGGATCGTAGGCAGGCCAGCCTAAATGTTTCCAACCGGCGAAGATGCTCCACTAGGGGGGTCCACGTTTCGCAAGCGTAGAGAAGGGAGGGAATGACCGTGGCCGAGAAGACCTGAAGCTTCGTGCAGAGCGACAGACCAGGTAGCTTCCACACAGCGTTACGCAACCGATGAAAAGATATTGCCGCTCGACTGATTCGGAGTGAGACCTCTGCTGATAAACTGGAGCCGGTCATAAGCACACTGCCCAGGTATGGGAAACTCTCCACTCTCTCCACAACTGCCCCATCACCGATTGGGAGTTGTGGGGGTGGAGTGCCCGATGGTACAAAATACCCAGGCAGGTGCTTAGTTTTGGTGGGGCTGATGGTAAGGCCCCACCTCTTAGTGGCACGCTCCAGTCTCAGCAGCAGCGTCTCCAACTCCTCTTCTGAATGAGCAGCTATTACCAAATCATCGGCATACATAACGTGGTTGACCAATAGGGAGCCATCCCTTGATCGCACCCGGGCGTCGATCAGCCTCCCATTATATCTGTACCAAATGGTAATTCCCCCGGTACAGCTATTGAAGGCTTCACGAACTACGCAGTCGAAATAGATGTTAAATAATGTGGGAGCCAGAGGACATCCCTGTCGCACCCCAAGGTGTACAGGGAAAGGCTCCGACTCCCGGCCACGTAGTTTTACCCGGGCCCGCTCACCATCATGAAGGTCCTTAATGATCGTGAGCAGAGGGTCAGGGACTCCGAAAGCACGAAGAACAACCCAGAGCCCAGTCCTACTGATGGTATCATAGGCCTTGACCAGGTCAATAAAGCAGAGATGTAGGTCTTTTTGGAATTCCCTACACCTCTGCTGTAGCAGACGGACAGAAAATATGGCATCTGTGCAGGACCGCCCTTTCCTGAAACCGCATTGGGGCTCCGCAAGCCTCTCCTCAGCGTGCCTAGCAAGGCGATGTTGAATAATCCTTGCCAGGACCTTACCCGGCACACTGAGGAGTGAGATGCCCCTGTAGTTGTTACAGTCGGTACGGTCCCCCTTCTTAAAGAGGGGGACCACCAGGGCATCCTTCCAGTCCTGCGGAACCCGTCCAGTGGTCCAGACTGTTGTTATGATGTCATATAGGGCAGTCTGTGCACAAACGCCACCCTCCCTCAGCATTTCGCTTGGGAGATCATCTCTGCCCGGTGCCTTCCCTGGTCTCAGACTCCGGATCGCCCTCAGTACTTCCTCAACAGCTGGTACCTCAGCCAGCCACTCACAGGGGGTGACCTCTTCCAATATTTGAAGCACCGCAGCCTCAGCAGGGTTATCCCCACTTTGTGCCATGATGTTTTCCTGGCTGAGAGATTTTCCCTCCCCCAGGACCTCACAGAAATGCTCAGCAAATCTGCAAACCTGTTCCTGGGGGTCGGAGATTGGATCACCGTTTTTTCCTCTAATGACGGTAATAGGTGTGGCGCTACAGGTTACTTTTTTGATGGAGTTAAATAGTGATTTGTGATCGCGGGCCACTGAGGCAGACTCCATCTCCTCAGCAACCCGCGACCACCACCCATCCTTACAGCGCCTTACGGCTCTCCGAACCTCCGAGCGAAGGCTGCGGTAAACCTCCTCATTCTCTGACGTGGGATGCTGTAGGCGATGAGAGTGGGCCTGTCGCTTTTTCTCAATTAACCTGAACACCTCCTCCGTCTGCCAGGGTTTCTGGGGAGGTCTGGACCGCGTACCCAAAGCAGCCATTGCAGCTGCATGAGTCACAGTCTTAAACCTCGCCCATTTACCCTCGACATCAGGTGGAGTGGGGGACGATGCCAACCCCAGCTGCAAGCAATGATGAAATTCTCGCTTGCAACTTTCATCAGCTAGCTGAGACCAGGCCACTTTTAGTTGGAATGGGGTCCTGGGTGTACACCCACCACCGGAGTGGAAGAATGGCAGGCGCATCTTACAGATGACTAGTCGATGGTCAGAGGTCAGATCAGCTCCACGGTAGGTCCTGGTGTCAAGGACATGGGCTCGCATCCGCTGGTCCGTCACTATGTAGTCCAGCAGATGTTCTTGCTTGGACCCGGCATGTATCCATGATGTTGTGTGGATGCGCCGATGCCGGAAGAGCGTGTTGGTAATTACAAGCCCATGGGCTGCACAAAAATCTAGCAGCCTCCTACCGTTATTATCACACTCTCACACACACAACTCGCTCACACACAGCTCACACTCACTCACACAGCTCACTCACACAGCTCACTCACACACACACAGCACACTCACACACTCACACACGCAGCTCACTCACACACACTCACACACGCAGCTCACACACACACACACACAGCTCACTCACACACACAGCTCACTCACACACACTCACACATAGCTCACACTCACTCACACAGCTCACTCACACACACAGCTCACTCACACACACTCACACACAGCTCACACGCAGCTCATTTTCATGCACAGCTCACACTCACTCACACAGCTCACTCACTCACGCAGCACAACTTGCACACACAGCTCACTCACACACACTCACACACAGCTCACACGCAGCTCATTCTCATGCACAGCTCACACACACTCACGCAGCACAACTCACACACCGTTGCACACGCCGCCGCCATCTTGAGACATCGATGGGCAGATCAGCTCCACGGTCGGTCCTGGTGTCAAGTACATGGGCCCCCCGCATCCGCTGTTCCGTCACTATGTAGTCCAGAAGATGTTCTTGCTTGGACCCGGCATGCATCCATGATGTTGTGTTGATGTGCCGATGCCGGAACAGCGTGTTGGTAATTATAAGCCCATGGGCTGCACAAAAATCGAGCAGCCTCCTACCGTTGTTATTGAGCTGATCTGGCCCATGCCTTGCAATCACTCCAGTCCAGGTGCCAGCATTATGACCAACTCGGGCATGGAAGTCACCCAACAAGATGACTCTATCCCGTGGGGCCACTTGAGCTAGCACCTGTGACAGGAGGTCATAGAAGGCATCTGACTCATCGCACACACACACGAACTCGCACACACACAACGCACACACATATATGGACTCACACACCCACATGGACATACCCACGCACACACAAACTTTTATATAGAGTAAGTAAGTTTGTAAATAGTTTTTTTATGTATGTGACTTTAGCACTACATTTTTTATTCAACGACTGACGGATGCGAAAATGGAATAGCACTGGCTTACTTACAGGGCTTATGGAGTGGTACCTGGGTTCTTTTTTTAAAACCAAATCCTTCGCAAGTTTTGTACACAGACAGACACACAGACAGAAATAATGACGTTTATCGGTCAGATGTTAATGATCCATGTGTAATACGAGCGTATGTGAGGTTTCGCCGCCCCAGCCCTAAGCCAATCAGGCGCCACGATGTATTGGGGGCAGGGTCTGGGGGCAGAGCCGGGGGGCATTAAGGGAGCGGTATTATCTGGAAGGTTCTCATGGGGTGTGGCTTAGGGCGGAGTCTGGGTGATGTTGAAAGGGGATATTAGGGGGAGCCGGAAGGGGCTTGGGGTCAGTTGGTGGGAGTTGGAAGCTGGACCACGTCGGGAGTCTCCTCGAATCATCGGCCACGTGGCAACGCGGAGACAGCTCCCAGCGCGCCGTTGGCCAGCGGTGCGCGGGAGCAGGGAAGCGCGAGAGCCGCGCGGGAGCGGGATGTGTTAGTCAGCGACGTGCCGCGGAGTGACTGAGGGGAGCGGAACGCGAGCTGTCCATAACGAAGAATAAAGAGACGGAGACACATTCGCATGGCGTCGACCTGTTTTATTACCCATGTGAAATGCATGTGTAGTTAAGAGTTTATCTTTGTGGGGAGCTGTAGCGCAGTTATTTCACTGCATTATGAACTCTACAATTAGTTTGATTATCGCCGACAGCAAACATGATTGATAACACTGCGAAACAAAAAAAAATTGTCCTTGCGTAGTAAGTGTTATTTTCTAATTGCTTATGCCTCAAAAGTACAGAAAATGGCTATTATTCCCCACAAACTTTGCTTTTGTGACCAGGACAGTGATATTTTGAAATGTACCTATTTTCAATGAGAAAATGTGTGGATTTGTGTCATTCCTTAACGTAAAGTCCTGGTCACAAAAGGAAAGTTTGTGGGCATAACCAATAAAAAAAATAACACTAGCCATCCAGGGACAAAAATCGTGTTACATAGTGTAAGTGAAAGCTGAACTTGTTGTGGGCCCCTGCTATGTTGATTCATCTTGAATTAATTACATGGTGAAGTGTGAGGAAGCATTAATACTGAGCAGATGAAGGTGGCCAGGCATGGTTCTGGACACACCACCACCTTTTTACCATGCGGGTGTGTGACAGTGTCAAGTTTGTATTTGCAGTAAAGTATATTAACTATTGAACATGTAGGTTAAATCAAAACAATAGTTTAATTTAGTTTTCCTCTGGGACTTTTTGTAAGAATGGAAACAATCAGGAAAATATCTCAGCACATATGCAGCTGAAGTTAGATCTGTTCATCTGAGCATTCAAGCAAATCTGAGCCTGGCTTCCACCTCGAAGTTTCGATTGAACATTAATTGATGTCTTCTTCTTCCTAGCGTTGTTCCCGCTGTGGCGCAGGGTCCGCTTTTCGGCATTGTCTTCTCCATTTGGCTCGGTCCAGGGCATCTTCAGGGGATGCGTTGACCGTCTTCATGTCTTCCTTTATTCGGTCCATCCATCGCTTCTTCGGACGCCCGCGTGGACGGCGGCCCTCTGGCTCAATACGCAAGGCAGTCTTGGCCACTGATGACTCTTCACTTCGCATCACATGGCCGTACCACCGAAGCCTTGCCTCAAGCATCTTGTCCGCAATGGGGGCCACACCAAGTCGCTTCCGAACGTCTTCGTTCCTGACACGATCCCATCGAGTGAGCCCGAGGCTCCATCTGAGCATCCTCATCTCCATGGTGTTGGAGAGCTTGTTCGTGTACAGTTGTGGCTGGCCAGCACTCGGATCCATAGAGTGCCACCGGTCGGACGATGGTCTTGTATATTTTTCCCTTCAGCCTATCCGGAATTTTCCGATCACAGAGGACTCCGGTGACTTGCCTCCATTTCATCCACGCCGCATTGACTCGTGACCTCACATCAGTCGTGATGCTACCATCTGAGCTGATGGTGGAGCCCAGGTACTTAAAGTCCGTCACTTTCTTCAGATCTTCTCCGTCAATGCTGATGGTGCCGTCGGTTTGGGGGCCACACTCCATATACTCCGTCTTTTTGATGTTGAACCTCATCCCGTTTTCGTCCAAACGTTCCTTCCACAGGCGCGTTTGTCTTTCCACTCCTCCTCTCTCTTCATCTGAGAGGAGGACGTCATCCGCGTAGAGAATTGACCATGGCAGGGGCGTGTGCAGGTCGGCAGTGATCGTGTCCATGCACAGGATAAACAGGAGTGGTGACAGGGCCGATCCTTGGTGCACTCCAACGCTGATGGGAAATGGCGGTGATATGCCCACTGCACACCTGACTGCACTGGTGATGTTCTTGTATAGGAGTTGCACCCAATGCACGTAGGTTTCAGGGACTCCATGGGATCGAAGCGAGTGCCAGATGAGGTCGTGGGGGACCCTGTCAAATGCCTTTTCAAGGTCGAGGAACGACACGTGCACAGCTTGGTTCTTCTCTCTGTGCCTCTCCAGCAGGAGCCTCGCCGCGAATATGGCGTCCGTAGTGCCACATCCTTTGACGAAGCCGCATTGGTTGGGTGATAGGGTGATGATGTTTCTAATCCTCGTGTCCAAAACTCGCTCAAAGATCTTCATCGCATGACACAGGAGCCGGATTGGCCTGTAATTCGAGCATTCTGCCACGTCCCCATTACCCTTCCAAATTGGAACCGTCGTGCTGGTCGACCAGGCTTCTGGGACCTCACTGGTGCTCGTGATGGTGCTGAAGAGCTGGGTAAGGAGGGCAGCACCCTGCCTGCCAAGGATCTTCCAGGCCTCAGCAGGGATATTGTCCGGGCCAGTCGCTTTCCCATTCTTCATTCTCTTGATAGCTTGTTCCACTTCGGTGATGGTGATAGGTGAAACCGGACCGAGGACGTGTTCAGCGCTAATAATCGGTGGGTGGGGAAATTCCTGGTTGCAGATTCCAGAGAAGTAGTCGCTCCAGCGTTGAAGGATGGCGGGCGGGTCTCTGAGAGCGCTGTGATTCTCATCCTTTATGCATTTGACCTGACCAATATCCTGAGTCGAACGATGGCGTGCCTCCGCCAGTCGATAGATCTTATTGGCACCTTCTGGGGTGTCCAGTTCGACAAACAGTTGGTCGTATTGAGCTAATTTCACCGCTGCAACTACTCGCTTCGCTGCCGATTTGCAGTTTCTGTATTGTTGGTAATCCAGATCTGCGAGCGTTTGGCGCCACTTCTTGAAAGCTAGCTTCTTCTCTTTCACTGCTAGCTGAACTTCTTCGTTCGACCACCATATTTGCTTGTCAATGAAGTGTTTTCCCGGCTTAGTTAGCCCCAGTGCTTCCATTGCTGCTGTGCACAGTTGGTCGGCGAAATCTTCCCAAATCGCATTTGCTGGTCGGTTGGTGTTCACGTCAATCTGATTAAAGGCGACTCTCAGCTGATCCTTGCATTCCTTCATCCGCCACCACTTAATTCGCTGCTGTCCAGTTGTTGGTGGGCGATGTCGCTGGCCAATGTCCATTTTTATGTCCATGACCAGGATGCGATGTTGCGGGGCGATGTTGTCCGATGGTATGACTTTAGTGTTTGTCACCGTTTTCAGCTTATCCCGCTTGACAAGCCAGTAATCAATTTGAGTTGATCTCCCACCACTGGCGTACGTAATGAGATGGGACGGTCTCTTCTTGAAGAAGGTGTTGGCGAGGACAAGATCATGGGCTTCCGCAAAGTCCAGGGCTCGGTTTCCCTCATCGTTCCGGGTACCATATCCTTGGCCACCATGGTTTCGAGGGTATCCATCCCGGGCGCTTCCAACGTGTCCATTTAGGTCTCCACCAATTACTAACTGCTCTTCTCCATTTATCGATTGCATGTGTCCATCAAATTCTTCCCAAAATTCCTCCTTGGTATCTGTTGGGCAGCCGGGCTGCGGCGCATAACAAGATACCACCCGGAGGCGCAGATCGTTTGAGTCGATTTCGATGGACATGAGGCGGTCGGAAACACGGTGGACTGCCACGACGTTGTCTCGTAGATTTTGGCTGACTGCGATTCCAACGCCGTTCTTGGTGTTTCTTTCACCGTTGTAGAACAGTTTGTATCCTTCTCCAATCTCCCTGGCCTTTGCTCCACTCCACTTCGTTTCTTGGATGCATACAATGTCGATACGACGGGCCTTTAGGGCAGCTGACAATTCTCGACTTCTCCCTGTCAATGTTCCGATGTTGAGTGTTCCCAGCCGTAGTCGGACTAACTTCTTTAGCCTGCCCCATCCATGAGCAGGTAGCCCTCGTCCACTTCTCGCGTCGTTTGGGCGAGGATGGCGCGCGTTTCCCCCGAGGGGTGCCCTAGCTTGTTCCAAGTTGATTTGACGTTGCCATAGATGCGACACAGAAATACTTTGGCCGGTGGGTTGCTCCATCTGACGCCAAAGACCCTCACCGTTGGTTGGAATCCAGCCGGCACCGCGTGGAGGTGGTGATGGTATTTTGCCGGCCAATTGAACATTAATTGATGTATTTCTGCATAATACAAATAGTATTATTTTCAACACACTTTGCTATTATAGCTGAATTTTTCTTAAATATTCCTTTCATAGCTAGACAGCCAAAATTGTGTGCTTGGAGTTTTTGGTAAGCATGAATTTTGAAGACACTGGGGTGTCCAGGCATATTTATGACCATTGGCCCTCTCATTGTGTGCCTTAACAGCCCGTGTGATGAATTGGGGAATTATTTTCACTATATCATGAATATAGGAATAAGTATAGATATGTTAGTCATGTGTGACTGTGTATCTATGCATTCCTCTGTGCCTTGATACTGACGTAGATGGTGTGGATATATTTTTCTGACTGCAGCTGACGCTTCCTCTGACTCTTTCTCTGCAGAATTGGTCTGATGGAGCAAAGGGACTCGGTACAAGAATGAAACAATGCGACCAGCATGCAGACAGCACGGATCGTACTGGAAGTTTGACACAGCACCAGAGAACTCACACAGGAGAGAAACCCTTCAAGTGCACTGTGTGAGAAGGCATTTACAGAGTCATCACATCTTAAAACACACCAGAGAACGCACACAGGGGAGAAACCTTTCAAGTGCACTGTGTGTGAGAAGGCATTTACAGAGTCATCACATCTTAAAATACACCAGAGAACACACACAGGAGAGAAACCCTTCAGGTGCACTGTGTGTGAGAAGGCATTTACAGAGTCATCACATCTTAAAATACACCAGAGAACGCACACAGGAGAGAAACCCTTCAAGTGCACTATGTGTGAGAAGGCATTTACAGAGTCATCACATCTTAAAAAACACCAGAGAACACACACTGGAGAGAACCCATTCAAGTGCACTGCGTGTGGAAGTGCATTTGCATGGTCATCAGATCTTCACAACCACCAGAGAACGCACACAGGAGAGAAACCCTTCAAGTGCACTATGTGTGAGAAGGCATTTGCAAAGTCATCAAATCTTCAAAGACACCAGAGAATACACACCGGAGAGAAACCCTTCAAGTGCACTATGTGTGAGAAGGCATTTACAGAGTCATCAACTCTTCACTACCACCAGAGAACGCACACAGGAGAGAAACCCTTCAAGTGCACTGTGTGTGAGAAGGCATTTGCACGATCATCGCATCTTAAAAAACACCAGAGAACGCACACAGGAGAGAAACCCTTCAAGTGCACTATGTGTGAGAAGGCATTTACAGAGTCATCAACTCTTCACTACCACCAGAGAACGCACACAGGAGAGAAACCCTTCAAGTGCACTGTGTGTGAGAAGGCAGTTACAGAGTCGTCACATCTAAAAACACACCAGAGAACGCATACAGGGGAGAACCCCTTCATGTGTACTGTGTGTGGAAGCGCATTTGCAACATTATCAAATCTTCACGACCACCAGAGAATGCACACAGGAGAGAAACCCTTCAGGTGCACTGTGTGTGGGAAGGCATTTGCACAGTCATCACATCTTCAGAGCCACCAGAGAACGCACACAGGAGAGAAACCCTTCAAGTGCACTGTCTGTGAGAAGGCATTTGCACAGTCATCAGTTCTTCATCGACACCAGAGAACACACAGGCATCAGAAGATCCCCAAGGAGCGGAGTCTGAAATCGGCTTGTGTAAGTCCAAGTGCTGCAATGAGCCCATCCCTGAAATGTGAAGAAGTGATGGTGAAGAGTGAAGACGCGATGGTAAAATGTGAAGATGAAGATTCATCTCCAAAATCGGACCTTCACATCGATGGAGGCAACGTGAAGCAGGAGGAGAATTCTGACTGTGAGGCAGAGCGAGGCAACTCCCAGGAGTTTGTGGAAGTGGAGGTGTGGGTGGACTTCTTAGACAATACAAAGTCAAATGGAGACCCGGTAGATGTGTAAGCTTGAGACAATGAAGCTCCAATAGATTCACCATTGTCACAGACCTTTAATTACAATAGCGTCAAGTTGCACACTCAATTCCTAGGTTCAACCTGCAGAGTAAGAGCAGCCAGTATTTGCGGACCTCTGGGTTGGGTAGATCTCTAACCAGGAGTAAGAGCCAATAAGCTCCCAAGCATTCACTAAAAAATTTAAATGTTTAGTGAAACCCGCCACTACGCGATTTGTTCTCCAACACACCGGTGTGCTGTACTAGTGTAGTGTAATAACGCCGACTGTTGTCCAGCAACGGCAACTGCGGTCGACAAATAGTACACACGCCAGTGAGCATATACACCGGTGTGTCGGCAGGGAAGAAGAACTGGGGCAAGGGTCACGGAAGACCCCATCTGGAAGCTCCTGGAACCTGCTAGTGGGTTCGAGAAGGGAGGCACGGCCAGGGCGGAGCCAGGCCACACTGGGTAGCATAAAAGCAGCTGAGAGTGGGAGCTCAGGGCTCATCTCCTCGTGGCTGTCATCTTCGCCGCCTTCGTCAATGCCGTCTTCGCTAGATATTGCACGGCCAGATAGTTGTTGGCTGTCTCGGTCAGCGCCATTGGTGTTACATGGTCAGGGTTGGGATTTAGGCTAGGCTAGACGACTAGAGAGAGCGAATTTATATTTACGTGACCCAAAAAAAATCTTATGGATGATATTGGTCGCGAAAGCCTATGTGTTAAACTTGCTTAATTGCCTCAGCTATTCGGAGTTTTGTATCATATCTCATCACAAACACTCGAAGAGCACCCCTATGTGGTAGCTGCCTCTGTGTGGCATAAGGTGTCCCAGCACCAGCCTGCATGTGGGCATGAGTCTGTCAGTCAGGGGCGATAATTGATGTGTAATCTCAGTTGTGCAATTTCTGGATAATATTTGGAATTTCCCAAAATTTTGACAATGACACCAACATGCAAAGACCTATGTGTTTTTATTGACACAATAGTATGTTTTACATCCACTCTTTAAGCAGATGGTGCATATTTTGTTTATGTTACTGGAGTAGCCAGGGGTGCCTGTCGGATTTGAACCTTGAACCTCTGCAATAAATAGAGAATGCGCTAACACTTGGCTTCCCTCATTCTGAGTGTAGGCATGCCAGCCAGTGTTTCTAACCAGCGCAGATGTTCCATTTATAGGGGTCCACGTTTCACATGCCTAGAGAACGGAGGGCAAGACTGTTGCCGAGAAGACCCGAAGCTTCATGTAGAGCGACAGGCCAGGTAGCTCCCACACAGCATTGCAGAGCTGATGGAAAGATAATGCCGCCCGACTGATTTGGACCACCCACACACTGTACACATACGCAGTGTAGACGTATTGTGTACACACAATGTATATACAGCGTACAAACAGTCTGCACATACACTGTATACACAAACACACTAACAAAAACAATGACTTCCATTCGCCAATACGTGGTGGTGAAGTCACCACGGCGCTTGTGCCAGGCTATGTGCACGTTAAGGCCACGTGAAGTGTCGAACTCCTGCCGCCAGGAGATCACAGGGCAGACTCAGGTGCCATGGTTAAACTGAGATGACTGTCCGATGCACCACCTGTGCCCCCTACTGTGCCAACAGTGTACATACACGGTGTGTGCGCGCGTGAATAGTATGCAGCTGCAGCAACCAAACAACCACGTAAAAAACTAAAGTATAAACTTCATAGTATCATCAGTATACTAAATATACTCTCTAATAAGCTGAGCTACTAACAGTAAGTAATACATTACAATTCTATGTCGCAAAAAATATAATATGCTTCCACCTAAACTTTTTTTCCTTACATCAAACAGGTCTAACCCGTACTATATGCTGCCATAGACAAACCCAACATTAAATTATATACTGTATTACTATACACCACCTTGTACATTGTTATATTACACTATGTATTATTCTACCCACCCTAATGTATATCACACTGCTATATATTCACTATACAATTACGATACTATATATTACCTTGTACATTGTATTAAGCATATAAATGTTATGCAGGGAATGGATTCTTTGCTCTGCTACTCTCCCATTCTCATATTTCGTTGCTGCCTCTTAGTATCTTTCACACGACGGTCAATGGTACAGTGTATAATAACAAATAGCATAACATTTATATGCTTAATACAATGTACAAAGTAATATATAGTATCGTAATTGTATAGTGAATATATAGCAGTGTGATATACATTAGGGTGGGTAGAATAATACATAGTGTAATATAACAATGTATAAGGTATAGGGTGGTGTATAGTAATACAGTATGTAATTTAATGTTGGGTTTGTCTATGGCAGCATATAGTACGGGGTAGACCTGTTTGATGTAAGGAAAAAAGTTTAGCTGGAAGCATATTATATTTTTTGCGACATAGAATTGTAATGTATTACTTACTGTTAGTAGCTCAGCTTATTAGAGAGTATATTTAGTATACTGATGATACTATGAAGTTTATACTTTAGTTTTTTACGTGGTTGTTTGATGTAAGGAAAAAAGTTTAGCTGGAAGCATATTATATTTTTTGCGACATAGAATTGTAATGTATTACTTACTGTTAGTAGCTCAGCTTATTAGAGAGTATATTTAGTATACTGATGATACTATGAAGTTTATACTTTAGTTTTTTTACGTGGTTGTTTGGTTGCTGCAGCTGCATACTATTCACATTCCTTCCCTTTGTTGGTGCTGCCCCTGCCCCCTCCCTTTGATGCTGTTAATCCTGCATAATGCATGGGCATAATATGACTTTGTAAACCCCCCGCCCACCTCCCACGCATTTCACAATAGCACTTCGCATTCCTGAATTTCCCATAAATATGCAAAATTCCTCTTCAAATGCAAATTCTTTTGTCAAGGCTCTCTTCCTCCTTCACAGCTTAAATAGACACTCCAAGCCTAAGACGTGTCATTTAGACTCTGTCTTATCGACAGACATGTTCTTCACCTGAGGACGGCTGCTTGCGTTGTGGCCGAAACGTCGTGAGAATTATTTTATTATGTTTTATTTTTATTATTTTATTACTTCCCTTCTACGTGACTTTACCGAAAGAACCAAGAAGAGGAGGCCTTGGTGTTTAACCCTGGTGCTTCTCTCGCACGGGCGATCTGGTGACAGTCTCTCACGAGATGCCCCCATTGGTCGCATAGATAGCACGCACGGGGAAGGGCGGTGGCTCCATAAGAGGCCCCTTGCCTACTTCCCCTTACCCTCCCAGTGCGCATTTGTTCGAGTTCTGCCTCTTATTGAGACACTCGCCTGGTTAGCCCCCCGACCATGGAGCGTAGCCCTCCCACCTCGGACTGGACTATCTCCGCTGTAGACTGCAGCTTGGTAACATTCAGGTGTACTTGGGTTACCTCCTCGCGTACTTGGGTCTCATGGCCTGTGAAATCTCCTATGCCGGTCTGTATCCCTGCCACCCATCCTGGGGTTGTCTCACGGGATCCCGAAGGCTCCCTCGTCCCCCCCCCCCCTCACCTCCTCCTCTGGAAGAATACTTGCAATGGTGCTATCCCAGCCGTCGGAATTCCACACGCTCGCGAGCAAATCCCTCACACACACACGTGCGCGTGCTCGGCAAGGGTGTTAGATGGGGGATATGGGCAGTTCGCATCTGGCTGCCACCCCGTTGTGCTTGTCAGATGCTGCTGAACTTTCTCGGTGGCGAGGTCATCAATGATCTCGGCAGTGTATCCCAGACGTGCGCTCTGTGTTAGCAAGCGTGATTTATTTTGGTGCGCTCTCACTGAGATCCGAAGTGAGAAGTTCACATCGTGGTTATTGTTGTCGTGGTGGTAGTTGTTGTTTACCCAGGTAGAGCCTCGATCCTTCTCTGTCTTGTAGGGAGGCCGCTTTGGATTGCACTACTCTTCGATTTCACATTAACATGCTAATTTATTACATTAATATCACTAGCCCCGGCCACTTCCTCATGACCCTTGGGCTACACCCATTTCAAACCTTTTACAGCAGTCTGCCTCAGCAGCAGTCCATGCATTTTCTATCAGTGTTTTTGTTTGCATTCTGACCACAAGTATTGTGGTTAATGCACACATGATTCCTTGTAAAAGGTTTCAATTTGGTGTTTTAACATCTTAACACCTGTTTTTTGCCAGAAAAATGGGGAAAACCTATTCTCATATTTTGGTACTGGCAAAGGTTCCATTATGAAATATTGCAGTATATTAGAGGTGAGCCGTGCTTGTGCAGAGAGGACAGTAAGGAGCCGGAAGTGAATGAATTTTGTGGCAAAAATGCAGGCCTGATTATATGTAAGGATAATGTGGTAAATGAGAAAAAATATAGCAGCGGCGGGGTGTTGGAGTGTGCAGGTGTTACAGGTGTTGAAGGTGAACAGGTAAGCTAAAAATTGCGTGAAAAACATAACTTACCCTTGAGTACGCATGGAATTTTTGATGTGTGTTTGTTTCATAGTGTTGGCGCAATTTGGTTCTCAAAAAAACACAGTCCGCTTTATTTATATACATTCAAACTCATCTTGGAATGTTTTGTATACGGTTTCTCCACATTTATTTCAGTAATTTAGTTTATTGGGACGACAGTACAGTACTTATTTCAATTGTAATGTATATTTTATATGCCGTTTACCTAACCCCATTATTTAGGTTAGGCTTAAGTTTTTAATATCGCAATTTTACCTTTCACATGGCACTTTCCAAGAATGTTACCTCCTCGCTATTCAAGGGGCTGCTGTACTTTTTTGTCCATCAGCTATAGCACAGGAGTACGGATTTTCAGCAGGAACTAAATCTCTGCTTTCTTGGTGTAATTACGGCCTATAGTACCATAAAGAGGCTTGGGGTTTTGGATTGTTTTTTTGTTTTCGATGTCTCTGCCTCTGCTCGCATTCGTTGAGGATTTTTATGATTTTAGGCAGGCCCGTCTAAAGCTGTGTGACCAGGAGTCAGGGCCATTTCCTGTTCAACTTGGCTTGTGGCCGAAATTCTCTCTGGCCCCATGCATTATATTACGTATCATTTTCAAATAAAGATGTGTTTTGAGAAGCTCACAATGGCCCTATAAAAAAATGCATTCCATACAGTAACAATGATACGCTAATCGATGCCTGGTTATAGTCAAGGGATCGTCCCCGGCTGGTCAACCATGTTACGCATGTTGATGATCTGGTCATGGCTACTCAATGATATTGAGTTGGAGAATCGTGTTCTGTACCTGGAGACTTCCATGACGAAATGGGGCCTTGCATATGTTCTACAAAAAGATCACCTCCCTGGGAAAATCTTGACCTAAAGCTTTCGTAACTGCAGGAATTCATATTCTTTGGGTCTTTCGGTTAAGTGACGTGACTTTACCGAAAGACCCAAAGAACACCTCCCTGGGAATTTAATGTCATTCAACACTGCACCTGCTCAGCTCTCCATGAATAATCAGGTCGTTCTACACGTGGTGGAGGAGCTCCTATAACTGGTTAATGTGTTCACGACCAGCTCTGGTTTGGCATCCAAAGTCTCACTTCAAATTAGTCTAGCAGCATTCTTTCATTAGGCTCTGTAGCACTATGTTGGAGCTGCCTGGACTTTTTTTCTATACCAATGTAATAAACCTTGATGAGACGGCTTCCGGAATCAGTCCTTTTTATTTTCAACTTCCACAGTTACACTTCACAAACTCCCCGTTGCTGACAGACAACGGAAAGCGGGCAGACTTCCCGCCAAGTCCCCACCGCGCACGTGGCACCCAGAGCCCCGTACGCGCGTGACTCCTGCCCTTCTCGTTCCCAAGTCTGCTCCCGACTTCTCTCTCCCTCTCTCTCTTAATCCCTTCGTCACGTGGTACCCCCCAGCCAATCCTCCGTAGACAGCGTTGACCGTTCCCGATGGTTCCCTGTCAATCCCGGGACCACGCCTCTGATCCGGCTTCCCATTAGCTGAGGCCCCGATTGTCCAGGCCAATCACCCCTGCTAACATGCCGTGATCACGCCGAGGCCATGCTCCCTGGCTCATCTTCAAAGACACCAGAGAACACACAGGAGAGAAACCCTTCAAGTGCACTGTGTGTGAGAAGGCATTTTCATGGTCGTCATATCTTCAGACCCACCAAAGAACACACACAGGAGAGAAACCTTTTAAGTGCAGTGTGTGTGGGAAGGCGTTTGCAAAGTCACCAATTCTTAAATCACACCAGAGAACACACACAGGAGAGAAACCTTTCAAGTGCACTGTGTGTGAGAAGGCGTTTGCAAAGTCATCAATTCTTAAATCACACCAGAGAACACACACAGGAGAGAAACCTTTCAAGTGCACTGTGTGTGGGAAGGTGTTTGCAAAGTCATCAAATCTTAAAAAACACCAGAGAACACACAAGCATCAGAAAATCCACAAGAAGTGTAATCTGAAATCAGCTTGTGAAAGTCAAAGTGCTGCAATGACCCCATTGTTCATGAAACAAGAACCAGAAGACAACCCTAGCCTGGACACTTTGAAAGGTATCAAGGTGAAATATGAAGAGGTGAAGGTGAAATGTGAAGAAGTAACAGTGAAGAGTGTAGAAGTGAAGGTTAAATTTGAAGATGATTCAACTCCAAAATCGGACCTTCACATAGATGGAGGCAGTGTGAAGCAGGAACTAAATTCTGACTGTGAGGCAGAGCGAGGCAACTCCCAGGAGTTTGTGGATGTGGAGGTGTGGGTGGACTTCTTAGACAATACAAAGTCAAATGGAGACCAGGTAGATGTGCAAGCTTCAGACAATTAAGCTCCTATAAATGCACTTTTGTCACAGACTAAAAGAACACCAAAGAAAGTACTGTCTGTGAAAAGACATTTGCACGGTCATCAGTTTTTCAGATCCACCAGAGAACACACGGAGAAACCCTTCATGTGCAGTGTCTGTGGGAAGGAATTTTCAGGTTCACCTGCTCTTAAAAATCACCAGAGAACACAGGTGTAATGATTGTGGTGTCGCTGCTGTGTACAGACGCACACGTGTGACGTCACTGCGTTACTATCACGTGGGTCTACACACATACATGACGTCATTCCGGCTGGAGGCGGGAATGACGTCAGGGCTGGTGCTGGACACGTGACCGAATCCGAGTGGGGGGCTGGGGGCCAAGGGGGACCTCGGGGGGCACGTGGACAGCACGGGGGCTTCGAGAGGGTGCTCGAAGGGTGGCGTGGCCGGGGTGAGGCCGGGCATGCCGAGGCCCATATAAGCAGCCTCCTCAGGGGGTTCGAGGCTGCCCGTGCTGAGAATGAAGACACCTCGTGAAGATGCCAAGAAGAGAAGGCCTACAGTGAGCGGACCGCCAGCAGCCACCTGGCTGGGTCACGCTAGAGTAGCTAAGAGAGAAGTGTGTCTTAGCTAGGGTAGGTCGGTGGTCACACCCTATGCGTAAAGTAAGAGTAACTGTTGAGTCACTGTTGTGTTCATTAAGAAATGAGTGTTGCATCCCAAGAAGTGTGTGCGCCTAATATGAACCCATTACACAGGCATCAGAAAATCCCCAAGGAGCAGAGGCTTGTGAAAGTCAAAAGTGCTGCCAGGCGCCCATCCTTAATGATAAGAACTACAAGAAAATCCCAGCTTGGACACTTTAAAATGTATCAGTCCGGCAGAACCCGGCAGGTCAGCTAGTGGGAATGAGGGACCGACACGCGTATCAACATAGGGTTTAAGTCGCGAGGAATGAACATACCACCGACGTTTTCCGTACTGAACGCGGATACTCTGTGAGTTCCGAACATCCACCAGCGTTACGGGCCCCCGCCACGGCCTGTGCAGTTTAGGGGATGTGCCCGCCGGCACCTGGGGGCAGTGGAGCCATACCAGGTCTCCCACTGACCAAGGCATGCGAGTACGCGATCGACGCGCATACCGTTCGTTCCTTGCCTGGGCACGGGCCGTCGCACACCTGGCAGCCTCTCGCGCCTCCGTAACGCGTTCAAGCGAGTCCCGCACGTGATCAGGCAAGGAGCGGGACGGTTGTTTACTCGGCTTAACCAGTTGCACATCGATGGGTGTAATATTCTCACGGCCATACATAAAAAAAAATGGTGAGTATCCCGTGGACGCGTGTGGAACCATGCGATATGCCGCTAAGACGCCTGGTATGTGCAAGTCCCAATTGGTTTGGTTTTCACTGACCGTGTGACAAAGCATAGCCGAGAGGGTACGGTTGAATCGTTCCACCATACCATCCGTTTGCGCATGGTATGGGGAAGTGCGAATTTTCTTTGTGCCCAGCGCGTCACAAACCTCCTTAAGCAATTTAGAGAAGTTCCGCCCTTGATCTGTGAGCAGCCTCTCAGGTGCCCCCCTATCCATGACATACCCGTTCAAGAAAGCGTCGGTGATGGACGCAGCCATTTGGTCGGGTAGAGGCCAGGCCATCGGCCATCGAGAAAAATATTCCACCCCGACCAGAAGGTATTTATTGCCCCTAGCCGACGGGGGAAATGGGCCCAGAATGTCCAGAGCAACTAATTCGTTGATGCGGGACACCTCAATGGAACGTAACGGCGATACATAGTGGTTCCGAGGCGGTTTCCTCTTCGCACAATCATGGCATGAGCGGACAAAGTCATTGACGTCTGCCGTCATGCCGGCCCAGAAAAAATCCTTTTGTATCGCGGCCAAAGTCTTCTGGACGCCGAGGTGCATCAACTTATCAGCGTGCAGAGCGCGAAGCAGGTCGTTGCGAAGCGAAGTAGGCACGACCAAGCGTGGTCGGTCAGACAACCCGTCGGTGCACATTAACAGTCCCGACTTGCCTCGGAACATCTGCCACTTCCATCCCGCCAATTGAGCTTTTTGTTTCCCTATCAATTTCCGTAGCGGAGACAGCGAGGTATCAGCCTCCTGCTCACGTAACCAGACCGCGTGCGGCAGCCTTAAGGTATCATCGGTGTCCACCGACACCTTCTGGTCGTCCTCATTCGCTATCGCCCCCATAACCGGGCAGGGCGAGGTGGGCAGTGCCGCGCAGTGGTGCGTGCCCGTCAGGCAAGTGCACGGAGGAACGGGTGGCAGCCTTGAGAGCGCGTCAGCGTTCGCGTGACGGGGGCCCCCTTACGATATGTAATATGGAAGGAAAATTCCTGTAACGATTCCAACCACCGAGCCAATTGGCCTGACGGCTGGTCCAATTTCAAGGAGTATTGCAAAGCCGCATGATCAGTGCGAACGAGGAATTTCCTTCCATACAGGTACGGCCGGTACAATCGAACAAAATGCACAATCGCCAAAAGTTCCCGCCTTGTCACGCAATATCGCGTTTCCGCAGGGGACAGAACCCTGCTGCCATACGCCACCACTCGCTCAATCCCGTCCTTACGTTGCGACAAAACGGCCCCAATGCCGATATCACTAGCATCCGTATCAAGGATGAACGGCTGTGAGAAGTCTGGGTAATTTAGCGTAGGCGCCGTGGCGAGGTGATCCCGAAGTGATCTAAAATAACTTTCTTCCTCCGCTCCCCATTTAAACCTTTGATTTTTTGCCCGTTAGAACGTGTAATGGTTTCGCCAACGTCGCAAAGTTCTTAACGAAGCGGCGATAATAGGAAGCGAATCCAATAAACCGCCGAACATCACCCACGGAAGTGGGTGTGGGCCACTCTCGAACACATTTGGTTTTCAAAGGGTCAGTGGACACGCCGTCCGAGCTGACAATATGACCCAAGTAACGGACGGAGTGTTGCAAAAGGTGACATTTTCTAGGCTTAAACTTGAGGTCAGCCGCCCTCATTCTTTGGAAAACCGTCTCCAGGCGTTGGAGGTGTTCCTCGAACGTGCGGCTGAAAACAATGATATCGTCTAAATATATGAGGCACGTTTCCCACTGTAGTCCAGCCAACACCAATTCCATAAGCCGTTGAAACGTCGCCGGAGCCGCGTTCAAGCCCATAGGCAACCGATTTCATGCAAAGAGACCTTGCGGCGTGCGGAATGCCGTTTTGGCTTTTGACTCATCATCGAGGGGAAGCTGCCAAAAGCCCGAGGACAGATCAAGGGTGGAAAAGAATTTAGCACCCGATAAAGCATCCAATGAGTCATCCATCCTCGGTAAAGAGTACGCGTCCACCACCGAAATTTTGTTCAACCGGCGGAAATCAACGCAAAATCTTGTACCACCATCTTTTTTCTTAACCAGAACGACGGGCGCGCCCTAAGGGCTGTTGGACGGCGAAATAATATCCGCCGCCAGCAATTCATCTACTGCTCCGTGCACGTGTTCCCTTTCCGCTGGGCTCATGCGATGAGGGTGCATACAGATGGGAGGTATCGCACCAGTGTCAATATGGTGCGACAAAAGCGACGTGCGGCCGAGGTCCAAATCATTTCTGCTGAAAACATCCGCGTACCGTAGCAATAATGAACGCAGAGCATTTCTTTGCTCATTCGACAAAGAAGAATTTTCCCCGCATAAATCTGCGATCCAGCGTTCTTGCGAACAATCGTGTGGAGGCCCACCAGCGGGCATCCGGGCGCGCGGCGTTTCGTCACAAGAGGCGAAATCGGTAGTGGCGTGAGCCAGCACCGATCCCTCCGGAACAACAACGCGGTCAGGTCCCCCATTCAACACCTGTATGAAAGGTGCCTGACCTGGTCGCACGATCGTTTGTGCTGCCGCCAAGGAAAAAGATTTAGCTACCGAATTTGATGGGGATAATAGCACGCCCTTCGCATCCCTTTCAATTTGAAGGGGTTTTCGGTAACGCAGCGGAATGAGCATTTGCGCTCCCGACGGAACCTCCACCGTAGCAGCGACTACGGCAGTAACTGCGTTACCTGTAGGCGCACTGGCCAGCAGGGAAGGCAGGAACGACATCCTACGACCCCCCGGCATTTCCAAACAATCCTGGTCGACCCGTATTTTCAGCGGCATCCGGCGCAGGAAATCAGTACCAAGCAAGCATGGGACAGCTAGCGAGCGAGAGATCAACACGGGTCCTGCAGCGGTAATATTCCCGATAGCGATGCTCACATCTACCTGACCACAGATACCCATGCTACCCCCATTTGCGGCTACACACGCATCATTAACCCTGCGTATCCGCGACGTAGGAATGGACAGCAAATGAAAAATAACATCTGAAATGATGGTGGCAGATGCGCCAGTGTCCACCAAAATACGGACGTCAACGCCGTCGATGGTACCCCGTACCGTCGACGAGCCTGACGCCGCAGCCACAACCCTGCGAGCCAATTTCTTCCACTGTGTAGCAGAGCGTGTAAATGGTGCAGGAGAAGTAAAATTATCCTTAGGAGTGTAAGAATGAGTGCGAGTGGATGAATGATGTGACACGACCTGCCGGGTGTCCGATTTGTGCCGACTCGCCCGAGGTTGTTGCAGTTCCGCAGCAGGTGGAGGAGATGGAGGTCCCCTTGGCCGAAGAGGCGACAGCAGAGGTCGGCAGCGGCAGTCGCGGGCGAAATGGCCTTGTCTGCCGCACTTGAAACACGCGGCCGTCGTCGGCCGGCGGTCGGATGACCCGGCCCCCGCACGTGGACGGCCTGCGTAGTCACCACGCTGGTCGCGCAGCCGCCGTCCCGGAATCCCATGCGGAACAGCAGCAGCCAGCACGTCGTCGTCGCCAGAGTCGTCGGAGCAGTGGACGACCCGTCGTGGAGACCACCCCAAGGGCGGCCCGTCGATTTCGGGTTTCCCCGTCCACGCCGCCATCTGGTCCCAGCGCTTGATGTTAAACTTAGCGTCCAAGCAGCGCGCCACCCATCGCGATGTAAGCGGTTCGTGGCCGCACACTGGTAGAGAAATGTTGAGCTCCTGAGACAACTCCAGCATCCAGCATACGGGAAAGGATGAGAGGATCCAAATGATCGGCCGTTGCGTCGGGATAGGCAGCCATGGCCAGCGCCATCAACGCCCCCCGATAAGCCAAAGGCGACTCCTCCGATCCTCGGCGATGCGACATAAATTTTCTGGTGGCTGACGTCGGTGGGTCGTAAAATTCCGCCATCTCTGCGAATGCATCTCGCAGTGTCTTCTTCTTGGACGCCGGGATGGAGCGGAAGACCCCCAGAGAAACATCATCAAGCAGTGTAGGTAGCGCTCCCAGCGCCTCCTCCTCCGTCCAATGCACGGATCTAAAGGCTGACTCGAAGCGCCACGTAAAAGCACTCCAATCGCCCCCGGCGAGAAATTCTTTAATCTGTGGAAGGCGATGTCTGCGGTGGCAAGCGCGCGCCGTGGGCGTCCCCGACTGCGGTTCCCGCGCTCCACCCGTCGCAGGCAAAATGGCGTCCGGCGGCCGCGTGATGGTAGGCGCGCCCAAAATGGCGGCCGACGGCTCCAGCGCAGCCGCCCCGCCCAAAACGTCGGCTTCTTCCCGCGTGGCAGGAGCAATGGCGGACTCCGATTCTTTTGTAGGACCCCTTCCCGCGGCGTCCAGCTGATCCGCAATCTGGCGACCCACGGTTGGTGAGGACGCTACCGCGGTCACCAGACTCAGCAGAATGACGCGTAACGACCCGATCTGCTCCGCCATCAGCCGCCATCCGTCTTTCGTTCCTGCGGTGGTCGCATCTTCTCCCAGTCGACGCTGAGAGGCGTCGAGAGCAGTATCAGCAGGCGGCATAGGAGCTGTAGCCCCCAACAGCTCATCTTCGTCCGTCTCGGCCTCTTCCTCCGATGGAGGCTCGGGCAGGTTCTTTTTTCTGAGGTGCTTGGTCATCTTGACGATCGTCCAAACGGTCGCAGAAGAACTTCTGACACCAATGTAATAAACCTTCTTGAGACGGCTTCCGGAATCAGTCCTTTTTATTTTCAACTTCCACAGTTACACTTCACACACTCCCCGTTGCTGACAGACAACGGAAAGCGGGCAGACTTCCCGCCAAGTCCCCACCGCGCACGTGGCACCCAGAGCCCCGTACGCGCGTGACTCCTGCTCTTCTCGTTCCCAAGTCTGCTCCCGACTTCTCTCTCCCTCGCTCTCTTAATCCCTTCGTCACGTGGTACCCCCCAGCCAATCCTCCGTAGACAGCGTTGACCGTTCCCGATGGTTCCCTGTCAATCCCGGGACCACGCCTCTGATCCGGCTTCCCATTAGCTGAGGCCCCGATTGTCCAGGCCAATCACCCCTGCTAACATGCCGTGATCACGCCGAGGCCATGCTCCCTGGCTCACCCCTTATTGGCTACAAAGCGGGACCGGCAAGCCAATCCCCACGTGAACCCTCTATGGCTGTTATTACACAAAGCTGTGAGTGTCCATCGCCAAGGTCTAGTCCATTGCAAAGGTCTCGTCAAAAAAACAGGCAATAGTCTACATTATAGACTGCCAATACACTAGCCGAGGTTAAGAACCAGGCTACAGTCGACATTATAGACTGCCAGTACGCTCACCGAGGTTAAGAACCAGGCTACAGTCTACATTAGTCGTTTTTTTTTCTTCTATTCACTTTATTTGTATTATTATTTTCTATCTACGTGACTTTACCGAAATAACCAGAGAATATGAATTCCTGCTGTCACGAAAGTTTTAAGTCAAGATTTTCCCAGGGAGGTGATCTTTTTCTAGAACATATGCAAGGCCCCATTTCATCATGGAATTCAACAGGTACAGAACAAAATTTTATAAGAATGGAAACAGTCAGGAAATTAACACTGCACATATGCAGCTTAAGTTAGATCTGTTCATCCTCGCATTCAAGCTCATCTGAGCCTGGCTTCACACCTCTAAGTTGCAAATGAACATTAATTTATACATTTCTGCATAATACAAATAGTGTTCTTTTCAACAGCCTTTGCTATGTTAGCTAATTTTTCTTAAATAAATATTCCTGTTGTAGCTAGACAACCAAAATTGTGTGCTTGGAGTTTTTGGTAAACATTAATTTTGAAGACGCTAGGGTGTCCAGGCATATCTATGACCATTTGCCCTCGCATTGTGTGCCTTAACTGCCCGTGTGATGAATTGGGGAATCTCTTTCACTATATCATGAAAATATGAATATGTATAGATGTGTAAGTCATGTGTGACTGTGTATATATGCATTCCTCTGTGCCTCAATACTCACATAGATGGTGTGGACATGCTTTTCTGTTTGCAGCTGACGCTCTCTCTGCAGAATTGGCCTGATGGAGCAAAGGCACTCAGCGCAGTTCAGTACAAGAAGGAAACAATGCGACCAGCATGCAAACAGCACGGATCGTACTGGAAACTTGACACAGCACCAGAGAACACACACAGGAGAGAAACTCTCAGAGTGCTGTGTGTGTGGGAAGGCATTTTCAGATTCATCTACTCTTAAACAACACCAGAGAACACACACAGGAGATAAACCTTTTAAGTGCACTCTGTGTGGGAAGGCGTTTACAAAGTCATCAAATCTTAAGACCCACCAGAGAACACACACAGGAAAGAAACCTTTCAAGTGCACTGTGTGTGAGAAGGCGTTTGCCCAGTCATCACATCTTCAAAGACACCAGAGAACACACACAGGAGAGAAACCCTTCAAGTGCACTGTGTGTGAGAAGGCATTTTCATGGTCGTCATATCTTCAGACCCACCAAAGAACACACACAGGAGAGAAACCTTTTAAGTGCAGTGTGTGTGGGAAGGCGTTTGCAAAGTCATCAATTCTTAAATCACACCAGAGAACACACACAGGAGAGAAACCTTTCAAGTGCACTGTGTGTGAGAAGGCGTTTGCACGGTCATCCATTCTTAAATCACACCAGAGAACACACACAGGAGAGAAACCTTTTAAGTGCACTCTGTGTGGGAAGGCGTTTGCATTGTCATCAAATCTTAAGATCCACCAGAAAACACACACAGGAGAGAAACGTTTTAAGTGCACTCTGTGTGGGAAGGCGTTTGCAAAGTCATCAAATCTTCAAACCCACCAGAGAACACACACAGGAGATAAGCCCTTCAAGTGCAGTGTGTGTGAGAAGGCGTTTTCAGATTCATCTGCTCTTAAACAACACCAGAGAACACACACAGGAGATAAGCCCTTCAAGTGCAGTGTGTGTGAGAAGGCGTTTTCAGATTCATCTGCTCTTCGACGACACCAGAGAACACACACAGGAGATAAACCCTTCAAGTGCAGTGTGTGTGGGAAGACATTTTTAGATTCATCTACTCTTCAACAACACCAGAGAACACACACTGGAGAGAAACTCTTCAAGTGCAGTGTTTGTGGGAAAGCGTTTGCACATTCATCAAATCTTAAAAAACACCAGAGAACACGCACGCATCAGAAAATCCACAAGAAGTGTAATCTGAAATCAGCTTGTGAAAGTCAAAGTGCTGCAATGACCCCATTTTTCATGAAACAAGAACCAGAAGACAATCCCAGCCTGGACACTTTGAAAGGTATCAAGGTGAAATATGAAGAGGCGAAAGTGAAATGTGAAGAAGTAACATTGAAGAGCGTAGAAGTGAAGGTTAAATTTGAAGATTATTCAACTCCAAAATCGGACCTTCACATAGATGGAGGCAGTGTGAAACAGGAACTAAATTCTGACTGTGAGGCAGAGCGAGGCAACTCCAAGGAGTTTGTGGATGTGGAGGTGTGGGTGGACTTCTTAGACAATACAAAGTCAAATGGAGACCAGGTAGATGTGCAAGCTTCAGACAATTAAGCTCCAATGGATGCACCTTTGTCACAGGCCTTTCTAATGAATATAATGTGACGCTCTTCAATGTTACTTCTTCAACTTCAAACATGGAATATGTGCTGTCAGGACAAAGTATCAATTTCTAGGTTCAAACTGCAGTGTAAGCGTGGCCAATATTTGTGAACCTGTGGGTTGGGGCGATCTCTAACCAGGAGTGACTCAAGTGTTTTGTATCATATCTCATCTTAGACACTCGATGGGTGCCCATAATGGGCATCTGCCCCTGTGTGCCACAAGGTGACCGTTCACTGGCCTGCATGTGGATATGAGTTTGTAAGTCGGGGGAGATGATTGATATGCCAGTCGGATTTGAACCTTGAACCTCTGCAACAAATAGAGAATGTACTACTACTTGGCTTCCCTCTATGAGAGTGCTGCACATATAGGCCTCATCTCGGCAGAGATCAACTTGTAAATACGTTGCAACGTTACGCAGTACATTTCAGTATAGTAATAAAATGTTGCCAATGTGCCCTTTGATTATTTTTAATCATAATTGAAAGAATACCCGTCTGATTTTGTACGTACATACAACATTTTGTGTATTAATGTCAAACATGGAATATGTGCTGTCAGGACAAAGTATCTGTTTTGGTGGTAACCTGTACAAAAACTCACGTGAGAGCTGTTATTTTTGTGATACGGGTCAAAGGGTATTTTTGTGAATCAGGACGCATCTGACTGGGGCAACTCATTGTCTTTGAAATCGGGAGCATAGTCGGATCATTCATCAGTTAAGGTATGCCACTTATAAGTTACGTATAGGAGATACATTCTCCACAAGAACACTAATTATCATTTTGTATTACGTATACATTTTGTCGAACTGAGACTTGAAATGGACCTTGCCGATGAACATCAGTTGAAGCAAGCCGGACTGTTGAGACATTGTACACCAAAACCAGTCCACAGGTGGCTTGTACTGAACACATGTGTAGTGCCATAAGAGAGGAGGGGCTGCTGGGGGCTCTAGGATCTTAGGCAGATAAGCCCTCGGTGCCAGGCGCTAGGATCCCAGGCACCCCAAACAGTTAAGCCCCTTGACGCCACCAACGGGGGGAGGGGCTGTGCGTGCTCTGTGGGATATCTGGGGGCGCACACAACCCCACCCCTCGTTCGGGACGAGGCATTAAAGGGCAGCTCCCTGGCCGATCGGGGGCAGTTGCAGCTCAAGACCCAAGATCAGCCAGCTTAGGATGTGGTGCCACAGCGACGGGGCCGCTCGGCCGAGCCAGGGAGCCGCCCGGCTTCCACCGCCGCACTGCCCCCCATCACCCCCCCCACATAAACACGCACCCGCACCCACGTAGGGCCTCGTGGTCGGGTCACCTACCCTGAGTTTTCACCCGAGGGCCCCCTAGGGGGGTTACCCCACGGTTTCTCAGGGCCAGGGAATTGGACAGGACCCTTCCCAGGCCAAGTAACACTGCGGCGCCGTGGGCGGATTTGAGATCGCACGACCACGGCGAGCTCAGAGAGCCCCGCAGTTAGAAACGCATACAAACACAAACACGGGTCAGCAAGGCAGATAGCTGGGATCAGGACCCGGGACGACTGATTGGTCGAAAGTTCAAAGGCCGGCGGGATCGCAGGGGAGCGGGAAATCCTGGGCTCAGGATTGGTCGAGAGACCAAGGCGGTCGGGACGGGGGCGCCTAGCCTTTGATGTAAATAGTTTAAAAGAAAACGCAGGGGCAGTAGGGAACTCTCTTCTTCTGGAGTTTGGACACGGGGTCAGCGACGAAGGAGTCATCGGGCGAGCCGCTAGATTGTCTGCAGGACGATCTGAGCGCCGCAAGGTCACCAAGGACTACAGACGGTATCGTGTTGCGCGCCTTACAACACCTCAGAGCGGAGAGTAGGATCCGGGGGAGAGGGTTAGTTCGGGGTAAGGACGAGTAGGAAAGCGGTTTGGCAGAGAGCGCAGCATAGAATAGGGCTACACGGCACCAGAGTGTGGGTTAGAAGCGCCTTGCTGGCTCGCACACACACACGGGTGGCTCGGTTGGTTAGCAAGGGCTAATAAAATCTCGAGCGTAGTAACAAAACCGTGTTGTTGGGTGTTTTTGGAACGTGGTATTAGCGTGCACTGCATTCGCGAGTGTGTGGTCGTTCTATGCATAAAGGCCGTGGTCTCTGTACGATTGTGCGGGTACGGAGGTGTGTGCGTTAACGCCCGGGGGGAGCACTTTTGTGTGTTGGCGTGACTACGCAGCCGTGTGAGAGGAGAATCGTCCTTGTACGATATTTGTGTTGACGTGCACGCGCGAGTGGGGGAGGGGACGAGTCGTCGTGTCGGCGTGTGCCCCGCTTGCGTGTGCTCGTTACTTGCGTAAAGTGCGGCGCGGTGGTGGACCCCTGACCCCCGACCCCGCCGCTCGAGCGCGTAATCGGCTGCGCATTGTTGTACGGTTTGTCTCGCGCGCACGGCGGCGGCGGCTTGAGTCGTTGTGTCGGCGTGTGCCCCGCTCGCGTGTGCTCGTTACTTGCGTAAGCTCTCGGCGTGCGTAATCGGCGTACCCCAGGTGCGCGATCGTAACGTGAGCGGCCAGCGTTGGGTGAGTGCCGTGCAGAGCTGTGTGTGGGTGTGCGCGTACGTGGTTAACCATGCCTGCTACGCGGACCCGCGGTGGAGGGGAATCCTCGGGTGACGGCTCCCACACCATGGGTGAGGAGCCTTGCGGCGGTTCGCTTAGCAGCGGGGGGGCGATTGATGATGTTAGTCCGGCCGTTAGTATTATCGAGGGAGGGATCTCGGGGGCTAGCGACCCCCACAAATTGGTGTCGGAAGCGGTACGGACCCCCGCGTTACCTCACGCTAAAATAAGACTGATATTTACCGGCCGGGGGGCCCCTTCGTGGAAGGCATTCGCCCGCAATCTCTTAGGGGCCAAGGAAATTAATGGATGGACGGACGCGCAGGCAGTACGTCAACTTAATATGAATCTTGATGGGCGGGCAGCCGATTTTGTAGAAGCGTTACCCGCGAGCGCACAGACACAGCTAGAGGAGCTGATGCGCCGACTCGATCAGCGTTTTGGCACGCGTGACGAGGAGGAAGCAAAATCGGCCTTAGAGGCGCGCCGTCGCCAACCTGGCGAAGATCTCCGTGATTACGCCGAGGATGTGCGCGAGTTAACAAAGATCGCACGCCCGGGGTACGCAACTGAGGTTATTGAGGAACTGGCTGCCGAGAAAATCCAGCGGTACCTGTCTCGCACGGCGTGGTGGCAGCCAGACATGAGCTGCCCACGTCTTCCCTTTAACACCCTTGTCGAGCGCGCATGTAAGTGTGAAAGAATTCACAGCGAACGCGCGCAGCTCCGGGGGCTGGGACGAGAGCGCGCCATTGCGAGCCTGCTCTCGGAAGACGAGGAGGAGGAACAGGAGCTCGCGAGGACGGTAAGGGGCCGGGAAAGAGAGCCTCCAGTGTCCCGCGAGACAACCCCGGGATGGGTTGCCGGTATACAAACGGGTATAAAGGATGTCTCCGGCCAGGTAACCCAGGTACGCGAGGAAACGAACAAAAATATGACCCAATTGCAATCCTCCGTTGAGACCATCCGATCTGAAATGGGGGACCTACGCGCCACGGTGGGAGGGTTATCTGGGAGGGTAGCCCGACTAGAGGCGGAGGGTGGACAGCGGCGTAATGGGGGGGGAGGGAGTGGGCGGGGGGCCCACTACGGAGCCGCCCCCCCTCCCCGGGCATGTTATATGTGCGATCGCCGAGGGCATCTAGTGAGAGACTGTCCTGAAATCACCCGAGCTAGGCAGGCGCGGGGGTTAAACTCCAACGCCTCCTAGTGAGCGGACCAACTAGGGGTGCAATCGACGCGGTCCCGATACAAATAGACGGTAATGGTAATAATGGCGAGCGAGTGATCTCCACACAGGTTCCAACAACAACGCCCACGGAAACGGTGACTCCTGGCGACTGGCTACGGGAGCTGGTGGCGGGGATCACGGGGGCCACGTCGCTGGTGGAAGGGGAGGTACACGGAGTGCGTACCCGAATTCTGCTGGACACGGGGGCGGTGGCCTCGCTCGTGAGCGCAGCGCACTGCAGCGCGATCGGGGTCGACGTGCGTCACCTGCAGGCACCGGACCGCGCGCTGCACACGGCGAGCGGAGCCGGAATGGGGCTGCTGGGGAGAGCCACCCTAGAGGTCCGCATAGGAAACCAGGTGTGCACACAGGAATTCTACGTTTCGAGTGTGTTGTGCCACGAGTGCATTGCAGGAACGGACCTCCTGGAAAAGTTGGGACTTAACGTACAGCCCCGGCAACGATGCGCTACGGTGGAGGGCAGCGGGGAGCGGATTCCGTTCCTAGGACAGGAGCCGAATCGCCCACGCTTCACACCCGTGGCCGCTACGCTGGTGTCGGCCGTCACCATCGGGCCTCTCGCCGAGATGCTGGTGCCAGTGGCAACCCTCTCCACCGACCCAACCCACCGACCATCGGGCGAGGTAATGCTGACTCCTCACCCGGAGTTGGCATCGCGATACGGGGTGGTAGGGTCAGCCACACTGGTAAACGCAGATGGGGGCCGGCTGTTTATACGTGTGTTTAACCCACACAGTACCCCGGCAATGATACGACGACGCACCCCGGTAGCCACCGTACACCCCCTGCATGCTCGCCACTCGAACGACTCGGTGTTCGCACTCTGGGCGGAGGACCCTGGCCGCCCCGAGGACAGCCAGGATCTGGCCTGGCGGGTCGGCCCGACCCCCCGAGCCGAGATTGTTCCCCTGCAGGATGCGTTACATGTGCCTTGGGCAGCCTTACCTAAGGGGGAGGCCGATCAGCTGCGCGGGTTATTGCGGGAGTACGCCGACGTGTTCAGTGAGCACGATTCGGACGTGGGCCGGACCGACCTGGTCAAGCACCAAATTGACACAGGTGCAGCCCGACCCATCAAACTCCCCGCATACCGAGTGGGCGCGCCTGAACGGACCCAGATCAAAGAGGCAGTCACGGATATGCTACGCGATAACATAATCCAGCCCTCCGCGAGCCCTTGGTCTGCCCCGGTGGTACTGGTAACGAAAAAGGATGGGTCAACCCGGTTCTGTGTCGATTACCGTAAACTAAATGCAGTCACGCTCGGCGATGCCTTCCCCATACCCCGCATCGACGACACCTTCGACAGTCTCGCAGGAGCGCGGTATTTTTCCACCCTCGATCTGGCGTCCGGTTACTGGCAGGTGGAGATGACGGAGGAAGATCGGCCGAAAACCGCATTCACCACCCCGATGGGACTATTCGAGTTTCGAGTACTCCCGTTCGGACTCACCAATGCGCCTGCGACGTTCCAGCGGCTGATGGAGTTGGTGATGCGGGGCTTGCAATGGGAACAGTGCCTGATTTACTTGGACGATGTGATAGTGTTCAGTAGATCTTTGTCTGAGCATTGGTCCAGGCTTCGAGAGGTGTTCCAGCGACTGCGAGCGGCTCATCTCAAGCTCAAGCCACGTAAGTGTTACATCGCACAACGCGAGGTGGGGTACCTCGGGCATCGCGTCAGCGAGGCAGGCGTGCACACCGATCCGGAGAAGGTACGCGCCGTAGTGGAGTGGCCACGGCCAAGGAATCTGACGGAGATCAGATCATTTTTGGGGCTCGCCACCTATTATCGTCGATTTGTAAAGGGATTCAGCGAGATTGCACGCCCTCTCACCCAACTCACCTCCCCTAAGCACCCCTACCAGTGGACGGGGGCCTGCCAGACGGCCTTCACCACTCTCAAAGATCACCTCACCCACGCCCCCACCCTCGCTTTCCCCGATTTTACCACCGATTTTATTTTGGACACCGACGCCTGCAGCAGCGGGCTGGGCGCGGTGTTGTCACAGGTACAGGAGGGGACGGAACGAGTCATCGCGTACGCCAGCCGGACCTTGAGTGGGGCCGAGCTGAACTATTGCGTGACCCGCCAAGAGTTGTACGCCGTAATTTTCGCATGCAAACAGTTCCGGCCGTATTTGTACGGCAGGAGATGTCGCGTACGCACTGACCATTATGCTCTGCAGTTCCTTCTTACATTCAAGGAGCCGCGGGGGCAGATGGCCCGGTGGTTGGCGCAGTTGCAGGAATACAACCTGCAAATCGAGTATCGGGCTGGCCGGACGCATGCAAACGCGGACGCCTTGTCGAGGCGACCCACGGTGTTCGCCGAGACGAGGGCGGAGGAGGCCTGCCCGTGTTTCACGGGGGGACGCTGCCGGCAGGCAACGGACCCCCGAGCGGCCGCGGCCACTGACCCCCCCCCAGCGAGAGAGAGTGCAGTGTGCGCCACAGAGACCCTCGCAGGTGGCACCGAGGATCCCGTCGACCGCCCGGCAAGCGCGGGACCCGCAGCTCGGGACCCGATCGGACGGATCCAGGAGGACGTCGGCTGCGCCTTCCCGGGCCTGAACGACGAGCAGCTGAGACAGACCCAGCAGCGAGATCCGGATCTGGCGGCGGTGGAGGCGGCACTGCGAGAGAAAGAGGATGCACTACCAGGGCCCTGGAGCGGTTTGTATGCCCGGTTGTGTGTGGAAAACGGGGTGGTGAGGGAACTGGCCGACGCTGGGCAGCCTGGGTGCATCTGCGTTCCCGCCCATGTGCGACCCCAACTACTACGACTGGTACACGACCACCCGCTCGGGGGCCATGATGGGGAACGGCGCACCCGGGAGACTCTGCGTCGCCAGTATCTCTGGCCTAAATTGGCGCAAGATGTGGCCGCCTGGGTGCAGGGCTGCCGGGCCTGTCAGCAGTGTGGGCAAAAGCCGGCGAGGTACCAGGTACCACTGAGGCCGTTCCGAGTCAGTCGGACGAATCAGTTGGTCGGAATCGACCTGCAGGGGCCCTTTCCACGATCCCACCGGGGCAACCGATATATTCTTGTAGCGGTGGAGTACTTCACCCGCTACCCCGTGGCGGTGGCTATCCCGGATAAAACAGCCCTCGTAGTGGCCCGGGCCTTCGTGGAAAACTACGTACTTAAGTGCGGGATCCCCGAACGAGTCATTACCGACCAGGGTAGTGAATTCGAGGCCGAACTATTCCAGGCGCTGTGCCGAGAGTTCGGGATCCAGAAGGACCGAACCACGGCATATCACCCCCAGGCGAACGGGATGGTAGAGAGGATGAACCAGACTCTGGCCGGGAAGCTTAAACGCATGGCGGCCGCGAATCAACAGGACTGGGACGAACACCTCCCCTATGCCCTGTTCGCCTACACCACCGCCGTTCACACATCTACAGGACAGACCCTGTTCCTAATGATGTTTGGTCGCGAGTCTCGCCTGCCCGCAGATCTGCTGTTCGGTGTCCCTCCGCCGCAACGGGAGGAAGGGAGCCACCCCGTGGAGCACTTGCTGGAGACCCTGCGAGGGGCCAGGGGCCGAGCCTACCCGAACGGAGAGGCCGCGCACCAGCGGCAAGAGCAGGGCGCCCGACCCCGTATGGAGCCCCCCTTCTACACTGCGGGCTCCGAGGTGTGGCTGTACACTCCCCGCGTCGGTGCCGGACAGGTGGGGAAGCTGACCACCTACTGGCGAGGACCCTGGATTGTGAGACGGCAGATCTCACCATGGACGGTGCTGATTCAGGGAGGAGAGAGGGGCCGGGAGATGGTGGTCAACATCCGCCGACTGAAGCCGTGGCGAGCAGCCCCCGAGGGGGGGAGCCCCGCCGTCCAAGTACCCCGAAACCCCGGGGTCCCCCCACCCCCCGTGCCCGGGGGCCTCGCGCAGTATATGGGCCCCACGGAGCCCCGGGCTCCGAGGGGCCCCGGGCGGGGCCGGGGGCGACGAGGACGGCGACCCTTAAACCCCACCGCCTCTGAGTTTGTTCCCCAGCCCGCAAGTGCCAGAGACCGAGGGGAGCCGTTGGAATGGAGGAAGAGACCACCGCCGGAGCCCCAGGAGACGGAGCCGCCACCCCCGAGGCCAGCCACAAGGGCCGGGCGAATCCCGCGGACCCCACGGCGATACCTCGTGGGGGCAACCCAGGCGAGGTGCTCCAGTCAACCCGGGACGGGGACTGGCACCCCGGGGGGCTATGTGGTGCCACAGCGACGGGGCCGCTCGGCCGAGCCAGGGAGCCGCCCGGCTTCCACCGCCGCACTGCCCCCCATCACCCCCCCCACATAAACACGCACCCGCACCCACGTAGGGCCTCGTGGTCGGGTCACCTACCCTGAGTTTTCACCCGAGGGCCCCCTAGGGGGGTTACCCCACGGTTTCTCAGGGCCAGGGAATTGGACAGGACCCTTCCCAGGCCAAGTAACACTGCGGCGCCGTGGGCGGATTTGAGATCGCACGACCACGGCGAGCTCAGAGAGCCCCGCAGTTAGAAACGCATACAAACACAAACACGGGTCAGCAAGGCAGATAGCTGGGATCAGGACCCGGGACGACTGATTGGTCGAAAGTTCAAAGGCCGGCGGGATCGCAGGGGAGCGGGAAATCCTGGGCTCAGGATTGGTCGAGAGACCAAGGCGGTCGGGACGGGGGCGCCTAGCCTTTGATGTAAATAGTTTAAAAGAAAACGCAGGGGCAGTAGGGAACTCTCTTCTTCTGGAGTTTGGACACGGGGTCAGCGACGAAGGAGTCATCGGGCGAGCCGCTAGATTGTCTGCAGGACGATCTGAGCGCCGCAAGGTCACCAAGGACTACAGACGGTATCGTGTTGCGCGCCTTACAACACCTCAGAGCGGAGAGTAGGATCCGGGGGAGAGGGTTAGTTCGGGGTAAGGACGAGTAGGAAAGCGGTTTGGCAGAGAGCGCAGCATAGAATAGGGCTACACGGCACCAGAGTGGGTTAGAAGCGCCTTGCTGGCTCGCACACACACACGGGTGGCTCGGTTGGTTAGCAAGGGCTAATAAAATCTCGAGCGTAGTAACAAAACCGTGTTGTTGGGTGTTTTTGGAACGTGGTATTAGCGTGCACTGCATTCGCGAGTGTGTGGTCGTTCTATGCATAAAGGCCGTGGTCTCTGTACGATTGTGCGGGTACGGAGGTGTGTGCGTTAACGCCCGGGGGGAGCACTTTTGTGTGTTGGCGTGACTACGCAGCCGTGTGAGAGGAGAATCGTCCTTGTACGATATTTGTGTTGACGTGCACGCGCGAGTGGGGGAGGGGACGAGTCGTCGTGTCGGCGTGTGCCCCGCTTGCGTGTGCTCGTTACTTGCGTAAAGTGCGGCGCGGTGGTGGACCCCTGACCCCCGACCCCGCCGCTCGAGCGCGTAATCGGCTGCGCATTGTTGTACGGTTTGTCTCGCGCGCACGGCGGCGGCGGCTTGAGTCGTTGTCGGCGTGTGCCCCGCTCGCGTGTGCTCGTTACTTGCGTAAGCTCTCGGCGTGCGTAATCGGCGTACCCCAGGTGCGCGATCGTAACGTGAGCGGCCAGCGTTGGGTGAGTGCCGTGCAGAGCTGTGTGTGGGTGTGCGCGTACGTGGTTAACCATGCCTGCTACGCGGACCCGCGGTGGAGGGGAATCCTCGGGTGACGGCTCCCACACCATGGGTGAGGAGCCTAGCGGCGGTTCGCTTAGCAGCGGGGGGGCGATTGATGATGTTAGTCCGGCCGTTAGTATTATCGAGGGAGGGATCTCGGGGGCTAGCGACCCCCACAAGGACTCTGGACCTCCTCGTCCCGCTTGTCCTTGTAAGGGCCGGGACGCTGTGAGGGCCAGTGGTGGGACTCTGGGACTCCCGGCTCTACGTCCTTGTAAGGGCGAGTTCCGAGGAAGCCAGAGTCCAGACCCGCACCTTGGCTGGGTCGGGTCAATTAGCCTCCCCTAGGGTAATTGCAGCCGGAGGAGCCCAGAGCGTAGCCAGAGTAGTGTATCTAGGCTGTGTACCTAGGCTGTAACAGAGTGTCAGGACTGTTGGAGTGTTGTATTGTAATAAAGAAGATACCTCTACAAGTGTCTCCGGAACCCATTACACATGCATTCCTAAAAGGCCGTGGTATTTACAGTTTGTGTAAAACATTCCTTTGTTTCGTGTAGAGAACGTTGAATGAAAGATGTCTGCCGATCTGTTTTTTCGCAAGGAGGTACTTTAAAGAGCACATTTGAAGGCATCGTGGATTTTTGTTACAGATTTGTATTCTAGCCTATGTTTTATTGAATTTTAACTTCTACTTAAATAAAACTTTAGATATATCTGTCTGCATTGATATCCCACCTTGTTTACCACATGTTTACCTAAATATGTAGACGCTCCCTCTGAAGACGTCACCTCAAATTAACGAGTGGGTTACGTCAGGGCCTTCCCCTCTCTCTGGCTTGTGATGTCACCAAGAGCAGAACTCGCCTCCACGGAATCTAACGACTGCACTGTCTTGGAATGCATTTACACAGTAATCAAATCTTCACAACTGCCAGGGAACACACATTAAAAACCACTTAATGTACAATTGGAAGGCCTTTTGAATTGTCTTGAAACTGAAACACGTGTAAGGAGGTCTACAAGGAGCAGAGTCTGAGATTGACGTGTGAAATTTGAAGTTCCATAAGCCCATCGTTTGTGATGCTTGGACCCAATAAAGATGGCAGCTGGGAAACGTCACCATTCGTGAAGGTGACCTGTGAAGGCTCTAGGGTTTGACTTCCAGGTCACTAATGGAGCCCGAGACAAATCACATCCATTTGTGGATGTGGAGTTTTGGGAGGACTTTTCGGACAAGGTCGAGTAGAAGCAGACAGCATGTGTGACCATAAGTGTTGGGTAGATCTGTAACCAAAAGCATGAGACACGGTTTCCCAATGTTTATTTCAATTGTTTAATTTTTAGTTGATTTGGAATACAGTACGTATTTCAATTGTGATGTAAATTTTAGTTGATGTTTACCTAACGCCATTACTTGGGTAAGGCTTAAGTATTGAATATCGCGTTTTTAGCTGTCGCGCGGCATTTTCCAAGAACGTAACCTACGATATTCAAGGGGCGGCTGTATTTTCTGTCGATCGAGTACAGCAGGCCTATGGTACCCTAAATAGGCTTGGTGCTTTGGGTTCCTTGATTTCGATGTCTCTGCCTCTGCTCACATTCGTTGAGGATTTTTATGATTTTGGGCAGGCCCATCTAAAGCTGCGTGACCAGGAGTTGGAACCATTTCCTGTTCAACTCGGCTTGTGACAGAAATTCACTCTGGCCCAATGCATTACATTTGTAATGTGAGGTTACACCTGGATAATAATGATGGGCTCTGCCGGCCTCAGCCCGCAATCAATGGGAAGTCGAGTTAGGGGCGTGGCCCTGGAGCCGTACATTAGCTTCGAGAAAGTTCCAGGGGTGTGGCTGAGGATTGGTTGCGGGGCATCACGTGGGCCAGGGATTAAAAGGAGCGGAGAATTCTAGATTTGAAGCTTTCGTGACTGCAATGATTCATATTCTTAGGTTTTTTCGGTAAAGTCACGTAGGTAAAACATTAAAATTAATGAAAGTAAAATCAAATAAAAATCACGACGTTTCGGAGGCAACACAAGTCTCCGTCATCAGGTGGGACCGTCACAGCCAGATTTGCTGGCTGTGACGGTCCCACCTGATAACGGAGACTTGTGTTGCCTCCGAAACGTCGTGATTTTTATTTGATTTTACTTTCATTAATTTTAATGTTTTACCTACGTGACTTTACCGAAAAAACCTAAGAATAGGAGTGGAGAAGCCACGTGGCTGGTGCCGTGGTCTGGAGCCTGCCATGTGGCAGGCCGCGGGAATCTCTCTCACGCTGTCAGCCAACAGCGTGAAGGAGCAAAGGAACTGGAGGAACGAATGTGGTGGAAGCTGTGAACGAAACTGAATAAAGAATTCTCAATTCACGACGTCGTCTCAACGGGGGTTATTACACATTACATAGCATCTTCAATAATTATGTAGTTTGTGGAGCTCCAATAGCCGTATACATAAATTGCATTCGTCGCGGTTAAAAATAATATGCTTATCGATGACTAGTCATAGTTAAGGGATTATACTGGTAGGAACGAAGTGAACCAGCCTACAATAGCTTATATCATCCGTCCGTTTGATGTCCGATTACGTGTAGCAACATCGCCCCCTACTGCAAACACTTGGCAGGACCCTACAAAAACCTTTAGACTCAGTGAGGCTTTCCTGGCTAAACAAGTGTAACATTCCCTTATAATTCCCTGAGATAGCTTTTAATTAAACATTTAAATTTAAAATTAACTCACAGCGGCCTAAAGCCTACAGCTAGGCCTAAAGCCTAGAACTAGGCCTCAAACTCTCCTTTCGTATCGTACCCCCGACATTTCATTTTATTATAGCCATTCATTTGTTCGTTCCTACCAGCCCACCCCGCAGGGACCTGTTTCCTTGCTGGTCAGCCCTGTTGCATCTGCTGATGATCTGGTAATGGCTACTCAATGAGATGGCTGGCTGAGGTGCCATCTCTTGTTTTGCCGGACACACAGTAACAAGAACAACAACCGCCATTCGCCACTAAGTGGCGGTCACGTCACCATGGCGCTTGTGCCAGGCTATGTGCACGGGGTAGACCCAGGTGCCATGGGTCGACTGACTCAGTTGACTGGCCGATGCACCATCTGTACCCCCGACTGTGCCAACACAGTGTACACACACACACAGTGTACACGCACAGGGCACACACACACAGTGTACACACACAGTTTGTACACACAGTGTACACACACACAGTTTGTACACACACAGTTTGTACACACAGTGTACACACACACAGTGTACACACACACACTGCACACACACACAGTGTACACACACACAGTTTGTACACACACACAGTTTGTACACACAGTGTACACACACAGTGTACACGCACAGTGTACACGCACAGGGTACACACACACAGTGTACACACACAGTGTACACACACACAGTTTGTACACACACACAGTTTGTACACAGTGTACACACACACAGTGATGTCACCACTCATTAACTCGTCGGCGTGAGACGCCAGGGAAAGCTGTTCCCCGCTAGTGACGTCATGTCACCAAGATATTCAATCCCCCCCACGGCGCTTTTGACCGGCGGTTCATTAACATAATTTATTCATGAAACAGTCGCGAGTTCATTGCGACGGGTTCAGCAGCCAAGCCCAATCACCCCACGTAGGCCCGGCTCATTAACATAATTTATTCAATTACACCGCTGCTTGTTGGGGGAGGGGATTGTGTGATGAACTCCGCAAGTGACGTCATGTCACCTCCTGCTGCCGCGTGACGTCACGATATATCCGGAAGCTGTTGCACCGCGAACGCGCGCTCACTGAGATCCGAGGTGAGAAGTTGACATCGTGGTGGTTGTTGTTGTGGTGGTTGTTGTGGTTGTTGTTGTTTACTCAGGTAGAGCCTCGCTCCTCTCGTAGGGATATCAATTGAGTAGCAGCGAGGATGGAATCGATGTCCAGGTTGGAACATTACAACGCGGGGCCTAGCCATGCGGGGCCTTGCCTCCTGCCCTCGCCTGATTGCATTTGCTTTAATTCTCTGCTCAAGTTTAATTTGTCTTCATCTGGCTCACTACTTTGAAAATTTGTTTCTTTTAATTATTTCTACAGTTTTTTTTTATCCTACCAAGGCCAAGCCCACTTCAGATGCTATACCGCTCTTGTTTTCAGAAGCGACCAGTCCAGAACAAAGTGGCTTATCAACGTGTGGAAATGTCTGTCGGTCAAATACTCTAAACGCGTGGTGATGTTGACTCTTAATGTGGAGGGGAAAACCCTGAGGATCCGGAGGAAAATCCACGCGACCACGGGGAGAGAGAGAGAGACGCGCAAACTCCAAATATACAGGAGGGGTCGGGATCGAACCCACCACCTCCTGTAATCCAGGAGAGGCAGTTAACATCTCCCAGCCACCATGGTGCACACTCGAGTACATTACCACAATGAGTCTCAGCACTCTAATTCAGGAGCGTTCTGCCGAGTTGGTTTTGCTGATGACAACTATTTTTATGATAATTGGTTTTTTACCCTTTTATCTGGCAACAAAACTGACACCTTCTTTACGAGGAGTCATGTTTGCATAGACCACAATACCTGCAGCCATAATGCAAACAAAAAACATAACTCTGATAATGTATGCACTGTCCTTGAAGTTGATTGGTCCACACCCGAGACAGCTTTCCTTAGAGCCTAGTCTCTTTCTCTCTCTGATGGTGCATTGTCTTTGAGTTGTGCGCCTTTTGGCGTCATCTGGTCCAACACCATGTGAGACTAGGCTCTAAGGAAAGCTGTCTCGGGTGTGGACCAATCAACTTCAAGGACAGTGCATATATTATCAGAGTTATGTTTTTGTTTGCATTATGACTGCAGGTATTGTGGTCTATGCAAACATGACTCCTCGTAAAAAAAGGTGTCAGTTTTGTTGCCAGATAAAAGGGTGAAAAAAAACAATTATATTTTTTAATGGCAAATGAGATTCCAATGGTGTAAACTATTTTTATATTACCAACCAATGCTCACAGAGCTGATAGATCTTTTGTCAGAAGCCACCTGGCCATAGATGATAGCTCAACGAAATGGCTTTTCACGTGGAAGATTGTAGCAGCCAAATAATCTAAATGCATGTTACTAAATGTGGAGGGGAAAATCGAAGGACCCAGAGAAAAAATAATCCGAGTGAGCGAGTGTACTCATTTGTGTTAGTGTACTCCTTGAGCGTGCTCTGCGTGCGTGGGTTCGACTCCAACCCTGACGCATTTATAATTGCAGTTTACATTTTAAAATTTTTTATTTCTCTCCCTGTAGTGGCATTGATTTTTCTCCACATTTAGAAACATGCGTTTTGAGAATTTTGCTGCAATACATTTCCATATTATAACCCACTAAGTTGAGCTATCATTTGTGTCCAGGTCGATTCTGGAAAAGAGCTATGCAGCTCAGATGGCCTCACCTGGTAAAATAAAAAATATTGTACTGTGTTTGAGGGTTTTTCAATTTAATTTCTCATTTAGCAGTTAAAGATTATGTTTCAGGAGGGTCCTGCATTCGACTGTTTGACCACCACCAAATATATTTTGAGTTTAGGTTTGGAAGAAAAACGGAAAACCCAGTGGAACACCAATGCCGACGGTGACGGCCGACGCCAGGATAGCGGCCACGGGCTTGAAGCGAGGGCAACCCGGCTCTTGTCCCAAGAAAGGAATCCGCTCCCCGCTGCCCTCCACGGTGGCTGCACGCTGAGCCCCAACTTTCCCAGGAGGTCGGTACCTGCAATACACTCGTGGCATAACACGCTCGACACGTATAACTCCTGGTTACACACCTGGTGACCCTCCCCAGCAGTCCCATCCCACTTCCACTTGCAGTGTGCAGCGCACGATCCGGGGCCTGTAGGCGGCCCACGTCAACCCCGACCACGCTGCCGTGTGTTGCACTCACGAGTGACGTTACTGCCCCCGTGTCCAGCAGAATCTGGGTACGCCAATCTGTTCACCTGCCCTTCCACGAGCGACGTGGCCCCCATTATTCCTGCCACCAGCTCCCACAGCCAGTCACCCGCCGTCGCCGCATTCTGGGGTGTTGTTGTCGGCATCTGCGTGGGGGTCACTCGCTCACCATTATCACGACAGTTTATTTGTGTTGGGGCCACGTCAATTGCACCCCTCCGTGGTCAACCTCTTTAGGGAGGCCTTGGTTTCGATTTAAAGCTTTCGTGACTGCAGGGATTCATCTTCTTGGTTCTTTCGGTAAAGTCACGTAGAAGGGAAGTAATAAAATAATAAAAATTAAACATAATAAAATAATTCTCACGACGTTTCGGCCACAACTCAAGCAGCCGTCCTCAGGT
Source organism: Lampetra planeri (assembly GCF_965212315.1). NCBI lineage: Eukaryota > Metazoa > Chordata > Hyperoartia > Petromyzontiformes > Petromyzontidae > Lampetra > Lampetra planeri. The sequence continues at coordinate 3,858,816 of NC_136183.1, forward strand.
GAAGAACATGTCTGTCGATAAGACAGAGTCTAAATGACACGTCTTAGGCTTGGAGTGTATTTAAGCTGTGAGGGAGGAGGAAGAGAGCCTTGACAAAAGAATTTGCATTTGAAGAGGAATTTAGCATATTTATGGGAAATGCAGGAATGCGAATAGTGCTAATTGTGAAATGCTTGGGAGGTGGGCGGGGGGTTTTCAAAGTCATATTATGCCCATGCATTATGCAGGATTAGCAGCATCAAAGGGAGGGGGCAGGGGCAGCACCAACAAAGGGAAGGAATGTGAATAGTATGCAGCTGCAGCAACCAAACAACCACGTAAAAAACAAAAGTATAAACTTCATAGTATCATCAGTATACTAAATATGCTCTCTAATAAGCTGAGCTACTAACAGTAAGTAATACATTACAATTCTATGTCGCAAAAAATATAATATGCTTCCAGCTAAACTTTTTTCCTTACATCAAACAGGTCTCACCGTACTATATGCTGCCATAGACAAACCCAACATTAAATTGGATACTGTATTACTATACACCATCCTATACCTTATACATTGTTATATTACACTATGTATTATTCTACCCACCCTAATGTATATCACACTGCTATATATTCACTATACAATTACGATACTATATATTACTTTGTACATTGTATTAAGCATATAAATGTTATTCTATTTGTTATTATACACTGTACCATTGACCGTCGTGTGAAAGATACTAAGAGGCAGCAACGAAATATGAGAATGGGAGAGTGGCAGAGCAAAGAATCCATTCCCTGCATAACATTTATATGCTTAATACAATGTACAATGTACAAGGTAATATATAGTATCGTAATTGTATAGTGAATATATAGCAGTGTGATATACATTAGGGTGGGTAGAATAATACATAGTGTAATATAACAATGTATAAGGTGGTGTATAGTAATACAGTATGTAATTTAATGTTGGGTTTGTCTATGGCAGCATATAGTACGGGTTAGACCTGTTTGATGTAAGGAAAAAAGTTTAGCTGGAAGCATATTATATTTTTTGCGACATAGAATTGTAATGTATTACTTACTGTTAGTAGCTCAGCTTATTAGAGAGTATATTTAGTATACTGATGATACTATGAAGTTTATACTTTAGTTTTTTACGTGGTTGTTTGGTTGCTGCAGCTGCATACTATTCACATTCCTTCCCTTTGTTGGTGCTGCCCCTGCCCCCTCCCTTTGATGCTGCTAATCCTGCATAATGCATGGGCATAATATGACTTTGAAAACCCCCCGCCCACCTCCCACGCATTTCACAATTAGCACTTCGCATTCCTGAATTTCCCATAAATATGCTAAATTCCTCTTCAAATGCAAATTTTTTTGTCAAGGCTCTCTTCCTCCTCCTTCACAGCTTAAATAGACACTCTTATCGACCGACATGTTCTTCACCTGAGGACGGCTGCTTGCGTTGTGGCCGAAACGTCGTGAGAATTATTTTATTATGTTTTATTTTATTATTTTATTACTTCCCTTCTACGTGACTTTACCAAAAGAACCAAGAAGAGGAGGCCTTGGTGTTTAACCCTGGTGCTTCTCTCGCACGGGCGATCTGGTGACAGTCTCTCACGAGATGCCCCCATTGGTCGCATAGATAGCACGCACGGGGAAGGGCGGTGGCTCCATAAGAGGCCCCTTGCCCACTTCCCCTTACCCTCCCAGTGCGCATTTGTTCGAGTTCTGCCTCTTATTGAGACACTCGCCTGGTTAGCCCCCCGACCATGGAGCGTAGCCCTCCCACCTCGGACTGGACTATCTCCGCTGTAGACTGCAGCTTGGTAACATTCAGGTGTACTTGGGTTACCTCCTCGCGTACTTGGGTCGCATGGCCTGCGTTATCTCCTATACCGGTCTGTATCCCTGCCACCCATCCTGGGGTTGTCTCACGGGGTCCCGGAGGCTCCCTCGTCCCCCCCCTCACCTCCTCCTCTGGAAGAAGACTTGCAATGGTGCTATCCCGTCCCAGCCGTCGGAATTCCGCACGCTCGCGAGCAAATCTCTCACACACACGTGCGCGTGCTCGGCAAGGGTGTTAAATGGGGGATATGGGCAGTTCGCATCTGGCTGACACCCCGTTGTGCTTGTCAGATGCTGCTGAACTTTCTCGATGGCGAGGTCATCGATGATCTCGGCAGTGTATCCCGGGCGTGCGCTCTGTGTTAGCAAGCGTGATTTATTTTCGTGCGCGCTCACGGAGATCTGAAGTGAGAAGTTCACATCGTGGTTATTGTTGTCGTGGTGGTAGTTATTGTTTACCCAGGTAGAGCCTCGCTCCTTCTCTCTCCTAGGGAGTGTTGTATGTGTTGGGTTATGAAATTTTGATGAAAATAATAAAAATTAATAATTTTCCGAAAAATGCGCAAATCACATTAATTATGTTAATGTGTGTATTAACATGCATAAATTATGATAGTGTGAGTAATTATGTGCATAAATTATGATAATCACGGAGATAATCGTAGTAATTTATGCGGATGCTTGCGATTATGTTAATGTGTGCAGTTATGATAATTAGGCTCAGCTTCGTTTATCCAGTGTTATATCAATCAGGATAACACGATTATCATCAATTAAACGTTTATCGATTATCTTAGTGTGTTTATGATATTTTTAGGTCTCAATTTTCATATCTCATCGCAGGTAACAGCTCTTATGAATAAGATAGTTTTGCATGGACTTAGAAAGAATCACTCGAACAGTTGGTGTTAAGCAATTTTATTCTAACAAGCATGTGACATTCTATCATGCAAAAGCAGGTAACTAAAAATACTTCTTCATTTGCGACACTATGCATTTAACTAAAATGAATGAATAAACACTTATGCATTTACTAAATTGAATAACTGAAAACTCTTATGCATTTGCGATATTGTGCATTTAACGAACTGAATGACCAAAAATTATTATGCAATCGTAACCTCTACCTTTCCACCAGGCATCTCATTAGTTCGTTTTTGTATCGATCACAATCGGCGACTGGCCGAGTTTGAAAACAAGCATGACACACTTCATTTTGCGGTAATAAAAAGCACTTATTGTATCCCCGAGGCGAAAGTATATGTCAATAGATTCATCGGTAAGTATAATATTCTTTTAACGGAATGTTGGAGTCAATGGTGGATGAGGGCGTGGGTGTGGGGGGAGAGCGAAACTGGCTCTGTTTTAATTAATTCTTCGGCGAGTCTCTGACAAAGAAACCGGTTTGACAAGATATTCTCTGTGCTTCCGTGAGCCTGTGGAAACCATACGACCCTGTTAGGAGATTCCTCTGTCCGAGCGAGTTGCAGCCGAGACTTTCTTCGCGGCGGGGTGAGCAGCGGCGCTTGTTCGGAAGACTTTGACTCTCTTTCTCCACTGCTAGATGACGAGTTGGCACGATGCTCCTTGAAGATGCTTGGTCGCTCGTGTCGCTCGGTGTCGCTCGGTGACGCTCGCGCTCTCTTGGTGGCAGCCCCCGGCTTCTCCAATGCTCGATTGATTGTTGAGTCGGCACGATGTTCGCCGTCGCTCTGGACGTCTTGTGTGTTCACACTGGTCGTTGGTCGGTGTGCCCTCAGGCACACGGCGCATTCGATAGCTCTGTCCTCCTCCTCACAGCCGTTTGACCAGGCTTTCTCCATTGCTTCGCGCTCTCTGCTTTGTTCGCTTGGCGATCTCCGCCTTTCCTGCGGGTTGTTTGCTGGTCGTCACTCAGACGAGGAGCGATGCTTCGTTCGTGGCAGGGTGGACGTTGGCGTCTTTGTTGGCTTCACTCGCAGCTCGGTGACTCAGGGTAGCGATTCTTCTCAGGTGGTGCAGACCTCGGCTTGTAGCGGCACGTCGCTACCTCGCGATCCTCGTCATGCTGGATGACGAAAACTTCTTGGCGATCTGTGGTGGAGTCGAAGCCCGGACGATTCGGTGGGGCCTGTGGCCCGGAAGATCTGTGGGGAGGCCCGTGGCCCGGATGATCTGTGTTGAATGGATTTTTCCCCGGCTTATATTGAGAAAATCCACTCAGTTTCCCGAGTTGTTCAAAGTCTGTCATAAAACCTTCCTGTGGGTGGGACCATCTGCATCCGTGTGTGTGTGTCGTGTGCGTGTCCGTCTGTGTGTTTCGCGTGCGTGTTTGTCCGTGTGTTTATTAGCTTTGAAGACACAGCTGTGTGTCGTTCTGGAAGAAAGGGGTGGGGGTGGGGGCCTCGTGACGGCGCCACCGAAGCTATTCATTAGCCAGACCGATGGTTCGCGTCGAGTTATATATAAAAAAAATATTCGAATCCCTGTTTTTGTTACTGAATAATATTTGTCGCGAAAACCTACGCGTTAAGCGAGCTTAATTATTCCTTCCCTCGCTCAGGGATCATATCTTTTGTCTCACACAGCTTAAGTTGTTTTGGTTTGGAAGTTGAAATGCGACTTATTTGCTGCTTGGTTCCATCTGCATAGTTATGCCGAAACCGTGTTCACGATGTTTCATCGTGACCCGATCTCTCATGGAAATGTTATTTCCTCGCGTGTGCAATTTTTGCTGTCCGTGTGGTGGGAAGACAAAGACGGTTGTTTCCACGGTGGAAGCACCCGGCGCATGCGCTTATTTATTTATTTCCCAGAGCGTGTTAATTTCCTTTGAGCCATTGCCCGGGAGTTTTATTGGTGTCATTTCCTCGCTTTTGTGCCTGCGTGTGGAGATCCTCTCGGAAAGACAAAGATGGCCGTGATTACCCTCTTTCATGCCCTCTTTCCTTTGAAATGAGGTGTGCGCACATCTGTGTTAGTGTGTGGGGGCCTCTGTGGGAGTGTGGGGGCGTGTTTGTTCCCACGTTGCCGCGTCTATTAAAAAAAACGATATTATCTATGTTGGCAGAATAATTCTTAAAAAAAAAATAATTTTAAAAATTAAAAAGGGGGGCATATACCCAACAGTCCGCCCTTTTGAAAATTATCAGGGGTCGATTTGGCCACTGGCGAATTTTCAAACAAAGTAATGCCCCCTTTTTGTCATGAATCCCATCAGCCGCCCTTACTCTCGACGGTTATTTCTTACGACGCGCGTGCACGTATTACAATCTTAACCTGGTTACATCTGAAATAAGCAAAGAAAATAAACAACACGTTAAACATCGATATTGCGTTACATCGGTTCTCATACATCATAACTCCGACGAATATTCATTTTTGTTTTTGCTCAACCTGGTTACATTTGAATTAAGCAAAGAAAATAACAACACGTTAAACATCGATATTGCGTTACATCGGTTCTCATACATCATAACTCCGACGAATATTCATTTTTGTTTTTGTTAAATCCTGGGAAACGCTAGGTAGCGGTTTCGAACGCATTTATGCGTTACCTTCCTCATGTTGCCTGGTTTACCACTTATCACTTTGATAATTTGATCACGGTTTTCGGGTTCGTTTTTGGAGTTTCCTCTCTCACTCTCTCGCATCGTGGGAGTGTGTGGTGAAAAATTGTGCTGTACATAATCGGAATTCGCGCACACAACCCACTTTGACACTTGGTTCGTGGCATTCGCTCTCTCTGCGATTACATGCACATTTGCCGAGTCAGTGTGTCGATTTAATTCTGTGTCTCGTAATGTTGCCCTCTTTGTTTTTACGAGTGTGTTAGATTTCAACACCATTCCCGATATGTCATGAACATTCGTCTCCATTTTAGCACTCCGATCCACATACATTTTGGTTTCCCTTGGATATTTTCCATTCAAAGGCTCACGCCTGCGCTCCTCGGCGTGTCTCTGTGTTCTCTCTTTGTTTCTGCTGTCTGTTATCGACTGTCCGATCACACTTCAATTCAGCCCTGTCCTTGCATTCGATTTGTGCGTCATTTACGGGAGCACTGTCCGCGTTTTTGCCCGCCCTGTCACTTGCAGCCTGCCTGTATTTCCCATTGAGCTCGGGGTTTAACCAAACCTCGGCGGGTGGGGCGCGTGTTGGCCGCTCGCTCGCGCTCACTGTGGGTAGTTCATCATGTATTTGGACCGCATTCTGTGTTATTCCTCTATTCCCTCCTGGTACAGCCGGCGGAGGAATTGGTCGGAATTGGATCGATTGTGTTTGACCTCCCATCCTGCGATTCTCGTACATTTTTGGCCCAGTGTTACTCCCATTTGGGTGCCAAATTTTTCCTGGATTGTTACTTTGCCATTTTCGTGGGTAATTTTGACCTTGCGTATGTCGGGGCATGGGGTGTTGATATGATTCTGCCCTTAGCCTCCACATTCTGCGATTCTCCTGAATGTTCGCATCCATACCTCCGCGGTCTGTGTAACACCTTCCCGCTAGGTGGTTATCTTGTCATCTCTGTGCGTAATTTGAACCTTGCGTGTGTCGTGGGATGGGGTGTTGATATGGTTCTGTTCTGAGCCTCTCCCTCCTACGATTCTCCTGCATGTTCGCATCCATACCTCCGCGGTCTGTGTAACACCTTCCCGCTAGGTGGTTATCTTGCCATCTCTGTGCGTAATTTGAACCTTGCGTGTGTCGTGGCATGGGGTGTTGATATGGTTCTGTTCTGAGCCTCTCCCTCCTACGATTCTCCTGCATGTTCGCATCCATACCTTCGCAGTCTGTGTACCTTCCCGCTGGATGGTTATCTCGCCATCTTAGTGTGCAACTTTGGCCTCGTGTGTGTCGTGGCATGGGGTGTTGATATGGTTCTGTTCTGAACCTCCCCCTCCTGCGATTCCTCTGAATGTTCGGCTTTGTGCCGCTCTCATTCTCGTGCCAACCTCTCTCTGGGTTATTTTGCCATGTGTGTGTCTGCTCCTCTAGGCATTGTGGGATTGCTCGGTGATTTTTATTCCTCTCTGAGAGGCTGGGTTCCTTATCCCTCTCCCTGTGTTCTGGATCCGGATTACGATTCTTAGCTCTGTATAACCATGCCATGTACTCCTTGCTCTCTATGCGGCGTAAGGATGCGGTTTCTGGATTCAAAACCATTCTCACCCTTTCTGTAATCTCTGGACTCAAGGATTCAAAAAACATAATTTTGAACATTGTATCTCCTTCGTGGTATCGATTCACATCGCCTGCGTAATACGCTCTTTTAAATTGTACGAGGTAGTCACGTGGATCTTGGTCCATGCCCTGGGTCATCGATTTTACAGCATAAAACCCTTCAGTGAGTGTCGAATATTCTCCAAACTTCCGAATCACTGCCAGGCTCAGTTGTTTAAAATCATTTCTAACCTTGTGTGGTAGTGACTTTACCCATGGGATAGATTCTTTATGTAAGGTCCGTTTCAACAAACTCGCTTTTTCATCCCGTCTCCTCAGCCCTCTAATCATTGCCTCCTCTTCTACTGTTGCGATATGTGTGTGGATATCCATAGTCTTATTGTGGGGGTCAAAATCGGGAATTCTGACTAGAGCCTTGTCCATCAATTTAAGGGTTTTACTGGTGAATAGGTATTCCGAAAGTTGATTGCCGACAGCGTCATCATCAAACAAGTTATCATCAGGCAATCTGTCACTTTGATCTGTACTGTGTCGGGCGTGGTTAAGCGGTGTGCATTTTATGTGTGCGCGCCCAGTGCCGTGTCGCTCGTGTTGCCATTTCCCTTCAGTTTTTGCCTCTGCCCTTAGTGAAGCATGTCTTGGCGACTTCACTTCAACTTTTGTGCGATCAATCTCTGGACTCTGTCCACGTACCCAAGAGTGTGATTTAATGTTACTTCCATATTTATTCTGTGGATCAACGTCTGTGAGTTTCGCTGGTGTCGCGAGCCCTGATTTCTCCTCCCTTACAATGGTGTGAGGACATTTTTCCTCATTTATTAGAGACGATTTCTCTCCTGTTTCCTTTCCAAATTTTTCTTTATTCCACAATCCCTGTCTGTATGCCTGTGTGAGAAGGCATGAGTCCTGTCCTGCCTTCTCTGCAGTTTTTGCATCGTGTTCGCCTTCGTTACATTTTATCCAGTCAATTAGTTTCCCCCGAGGTGTGTTCGTGTTATCGATACAGCTCCCTTCCCATATGTCTCTCTGACTGTACTGCTTTGTAACAGATTGGTCGGTACGTTTTAATACGAGCTCCCCGTATCCCGTAACCCATTCAAAAATTATTCTTAATCCTAACATCTTAGGTATGGCGGAAGTTACACTGACATTCCTTTTCAGAGTACTTATAAAACAATTATCTCACAGAGTGTGGTCAGTTTGACTCGAGCTATCCTGTTATTTTCCGATTCAGTGTGCGTACCTCTAACACCATTTATCACAGGATACAATCGGTTCGATATGATTTATCTAAATTCCACTGTCTTTGTTTCAACTTGCTATTCTGGATTTTAACCTCAGAGGGCGTTTTTTTTTGTTTTACGCCCGTTTACAATCACAATGCAATGTTTGGTCCCGATATTCTGGTTAACACGTGGTGATTCATTCCATCATCCATGCAAAACACTGTCTGCGAGAGATCCCGGACGACGCCACCCAGTATGTTGTATGTGTTGGGTTATGAAATTTTGATGAAAATAATAAAAATTAATAATTTTCCGAAAAATGCGCAAATCGCATTAATTATGTTAATGTGTGTATTAACATGCATAAATTATGATAGTGTGAGTAATTATATGCATAAATTATGATAATCACGGAGATAATCGTAGTAATTTATGCGGTTGCTTGCGATTATGTTAATGTGTGCAGTTATGATAATTAGGCTCAGCTTCGTTTATCCAGTGTTATATCAATCAGGATAACACGATTATCATCAATTAAACGTTTATTGATTATCTTAGTGTGTTTATGATATTTTTAGGTCTCCATTTTCATATCTCATCGCAGGTAACAGCTCTTATGAATAAGATAGTTTTGCATGGACTTGGAAAGAATCACTCGAACAGTTGGTGTTAAGCAATTTTATTCTAACAAGCATGTGACATTCTATCATGCAAAAGCAGGTAACTAAAAATACTTCTTCATTTGCGACACTATGCATTTAACTAAAATGAATGAATAAACACTTATGCATTTACTAAATTGAATAACTGAAAACTCTTATGCATTTGCGATATTGTGCATTTAACGAACTGAATGACCAAAAATTATTATGCAATCGTAACCTCTACCTTTCCACCAGGCATCTCATTAGTTCGTTTTTGTATCGATCACAATCGGCGACTGGCCGAGTTTGAAAACAAGTGTAATGCGGGCGAAAGCGACCTTCCGGATGTGACGTCACGAGGAGGCGGAGCCAGGTGACGTGGGTGAAAGGTAGGGGGTCCTTAAGCGGGTAAACCGGAAGGAGAAGGCAGTCGGGGTGTGAATGGAAAGGTGTGGGGCCACGCGGGCGTACGAGCCGAGGGGGCACCGTCAGAAGCGGGAGCCAACCCTGGGAACAGTAGGGAGCTACTGGGAGGTGTAAAGCTGCAGATAGAGATAGGCAGTAAGGCTGTGTGTGAGGAGCAGCGGGGTGGCTGCCAGGAGTCGCAGGAGCGACGAGAAGGCGAGACAGCACGAGGCCGTCAGAGCTGCAGCAGGAACAGCCAAGGGAGCTGTGTGAGAGTACAGCAGCGGAGCTGCTGTGGGGCTGCAAGAGCGACAAGAACAGCAGCGGGGCTGCTGATGTGGACTGGAGTGACATCGGAACCAGCACAGAGAGAATAAGAGAGACAGCCGTGTGGGGACGCAGTACGGACCGAATAAAGGACACTGAGCCAGATATCGTGGTCAAGTCTTTTATTACACAAGCATGACACACTTCATTTTGCGGTAATAAAAAGCACTTATTGTATCCCCGAGGCGAAAGTATATGTCAATAGATTCATCGGTAAGTATAATATTCTTTTAACGGAATGTTGGAGTCAATGGTGGATGAGGGCGTGGGTGTGGGGGGAGAGCGAAACTGGCTCTGTTTTAATTAATTCTTCGGCGAGTCTCTGACAAAGAAACCGGTTTGACAAGATATTCTCTGTGCTTCCGTGAGCCTGTGGAAACCATACGACCCTGTTAGGAGATTCCTCTGTCCGAGCGAGTTGCAGCCGAGACTTTCTCCGCGGCGGGGTGAGCAGCGGCGCTTGTTCGGAAGACTTTGACTCTCTTTCTCCACTGCTAGATGACGAGTTGGCACGATGCTCCTTGAAGATGCTTGGTCGCTCGTGTCGCTCGGTGGCGCTGGGTGTCGCTCGGTGTCGCTCGTTGTCGCTCGGTGACGCTCGCGCTCTCTTGGTGGCAGCCCCCGGCTTCTCCAATGCTCGATTGATTGTTGAGTCGGCACGATGCTCGCCGTCGCTCTGGACGTCTTGTGTGTTCACACTGGTCGTTGGTCGGTGTGCCCTCAGGCACACGGCGCATTCGATAGCTCTGTCCTCCTCCTCACAGCCGTTTGACCAGGCTTTCTCCACTGCTTCGCGCTCTCTGCTTTGTTCGCTTGGCGATCTCCGCCTTTCCTGCGGGTTGTTTGCTGGTCGTCACTCAGACGAGGAGCGATGCTTCGTTCGTGGCAGGGTGGACGTTGGCGTCTTTGTTGGCTTCACTCGCAGCTCGGCGACTCAGGGTAGCGATTCTTCTCAGGTGGTGCAGACCTCGGCTTGTAGCGGCACGTCGCTACCTCGCGATCCTCGTCATGCTGGATGACGAAAACTTCTTGGCCATCTGTGGTGGAGTCGAAGCCCGGACGATTTGGTGGGGCCCGTGGCCCGGAAGATCTGTGGTGGGGCCCGTGGCCCGGATGATCTGTGTTGAATGGATTTTTCCCCGGCTTATATTGAGAAAATCCACTCAGTTTCCCGAGTTGTTCAAAGTCTGTCATAAAACCTTCCTGTGGGTGGGACCATCTGCATCCGTGTGTGTGTGTCGTGTGCGTGTCCGTCCGTGTGTTTCGCGTGCGTGTTTGTCCGTGTGTTTATTAGCTTTGAAGACACAGCTGTGTGTCGTTCTGGAAGAAAGGGGTGGGGGTGGAGGCCTCGTGACGGCGCCACCGAAGCTATTCATTAGCCAGACCGATGGTTCGCGTCGAGTTATATATAAAAAAAATATTCGAATCCCTGTTTTTGTTACTGAATAATATTTGTCGCGAAAACCTACGCGTTAAGCGAGCTTAATTATTCCCTCCCTCGCTTGGGGATCATATATTTTGTCTCACACAGCTTAAGTTGTTTTGGTTTGGAAGTTGAAATGCGACTTATTTGCTGCTTGGTTCCATCTGCATAGTTATGCCGAAACCGTGTTCACGATGTTTCATCGTGACCCGATCTCTCATGGAAATGTTATTTCCTCGCGTGTGCAATTTTTGCTGTCCGTGTGGTGGGAAGACAAAGACGGTTGTTTCCACGGTGGAAGCACCCGGCGCATGCGCTTATTTATTTATTTCCCAGAGCGTGTTAATTTCCTTTGAGCCATTGCCCGGGAGTTTTATTGGTGTCATTTCCTCGCTTTTGTGCCTGCGTGTGGAGATCCTCTCGGAAAGACAAAGATGGCCGTGATTACCCTCTTTCATGCCCTCTTTCCTTTGAAATGAGGTGTGCGCACATCTGTGTTAGTGTGTGGGGGCCTCTGTGGGAGTGTGGGGGCGTGTTCGTTCCCACGTTGCCGCGTCTATTAAAAAAAAACGATATTATCTATGTTGGCAGAATAATTCTTAAGAAAATTTTTTTTTTTTTAAAAAGGGGGGCATATACCCAACAGGAGCCCGCTTTGGATTGCACCACTCTTCGATTTCACATTAACATGCTAATTTATCACATTAACATCACTAGCCCCAGCCACTTCTTTATGACCCTTGGGCTACACCCATTTCAAACCTTTTAAAAACAGTCTGCCTTAGCAGCAGTCCATGCATTTTCTATCAGAGTGTTTTTGTTTGCATTCTGACCACAAGTATTGTGGTTAATAAACACATGATTCCATGTAAAAGGTTTCAGTTTGGTGTTTTAACATCTTAACACCTGTTTTGTTGCCAGAAAAACGGGGAAAATCTATTCTCATATTTTGGTACTGGCAAAGGTTCCATGATGAAATATTGCAGTATATTAGAGGTGAGCCGTGCGTGTGCAGAGAGGGCAGTAAGGAGTTGGAAGTTAATTAATTTTGTGGCAAAAATGCAGGCCTTTATAATATGTAAGGATAATGTGGTAAATGAGAAAAAATATAGCAGCAGCGGGGTGTTGGAGTGTGCAGGTGTTACAGGTGTTGAAGGTGAACAGGTAAGCTAAAAATTGTGTGAAAAACATAATAACACAATGAGACACAGCACTCTAGTTCAGGAGCGTTCTGCCGAGTTGGTTTTGCTGATGCACCCTTTAGACCGATGAACAACTATTTTTATGATAATTGTTTTTTTACCCTTTTATCTGGCAACAAAACTGACACCTTCTTTACGAGGAGTCATGTTTGCATAGACCACAATACCTGCAGTCATAATGAAAAAAAACATAACTCTGATAATGTATGCACTGTCCTTGAAGTTGATTGGTCCACACCCGAAACAGCTTTCCTTAGAGCCTCGTCTCTCTCTCTGATGGTGCATTGTCTTTGAGTTGTGCGCCTTTTGGCGTAATCTGGTCCAACACCATGTGAGACTAGGCTCTAAGGTAAGCTGTCTCGGGTGTGGACCAATCAACTTCAAGGACAGTGCATACATTATCAGTGTTATGTTTTTTTTTTCATTATGACTGCAGGTATTGTGGTCTATGCAAACATGACTCCTCGTAAAGAAGGTGTCAGTTTTGTTGCCAGATAAAAGGGTAAAAAAAACAATTATATTTTTTACTGGCAAATGAGGTTCCAATGGTGTAAACTATTTTTATATTACCAACCAAGGCTCACAGAGCTGTTAGATCTTTTGTCAGAAGCCACCTGGTCATAGATGATAGCTCAACGAAATGGCTTTAAACGTGGAAGATTATACCAGCCAAATAATCTAAATGCATGTTACTAAATGTGGAGGGAAAAAATCGAAGGACCCTAAGAAATAAATTCTGTGAGTGTACTCCACAAGTGTACTCTACGTGTGGCCCTATAAAAAATTGCATTCCATACAGTAACAATGATACGCTATTTGTCCCCTGCTGGTCAACAATGTTACGCATGTTGATGATCTGGTCATGGCTACTCGTTGATTTTGAGTTGGAGAATCTTGTTCTGTACCTGGAGAATTCCATGACGAAATTGGGCCTTGCATATGTTCTACAAAAATAGATCACCTCCCTGGGAAAATCTTAACTTAAAGCTTTCGTGACTGCAGGAATTAATATTCTTTGGGTCTTTTGGTAAAGTCATATGAACACCTCCCTGAGAATTTAATGTGATACAATACTGCACCTGCTCAGCTCTCTACAGAGGTCGCAATTGGGTACCCGATACCCGTACCCTACCCGATACCTGGCTACCCGTACCCGGCCGGGTAACGGTACCCGTTTGCGACCCTGGTGCGGCCGGGTACGGGTAGCCGCACGTGACTCACCCCAACCAATGACTGAGAAGGCCGTGAGTCACTGGTGAGTAACCGTTTGTCACTCATTTTCCAACGTCTTGTCTTCTCTCACAATTCAAGTTCCTAGAATCAACCCACCCGCACCTGAAACATGGCTTCATCCCAGAGGTCGCAATCGAGTACCCGATACCCGTACCCTACCTGATACCCAGCTACCCGTACCCGGCCGGGTATTGGGTAGGGTACCCGTTTGCGACCCTGGTGCGGCCGGGTACGGGTAAGGAATCAAAACCCGTTTGCGACCTCTGGCTCTCCATGAATAATCAGGTAGTTCTACACGTGGTGGAGGAGCTCCTATACCTGGTTAATGTGTTCACGACCAGCTCTGGTTTGGCATCCAAAGTCTCACTTCAAATTGGTCTAGCAGTTTTCTTTCATTAGGCTCTGGAACACTATGTGGAAGCTGCCTGGACTTTTTCTCCATACCAAGCTGTGAGTGTCCATCGCCAAGGTCTAGTCCATCGCCAAGTTCTAGTCGAAAAACCAGGCTATAGTCTAAATTATAGACTGCCAGGACACTCACCGAGGTTAAGAACCAGGCTGCAGTCTACATTATAGACTGGCAGTACGCTCACCGAGGTTAAGAACTAGGCTACAGTCTACATTTGTCGTTTTATCTTTATTTCTATTCACTTTATTTGTATTATTATTTTCTATCTACGTGGCTTTATTTATTCACGAAAACCGTCGCGAGTTCATTGAAACGGTTTAAAGCTTTCGTGACTACAGGGATTCATCTTCTTGGTTCTTTCGGTGACTTTACCGAAAGAACCAAGAAGATTCATTGCAACGGGTTTAGCAGCCAAGCCCAATCACCCCACATGGGCCCGGCTTATTAACATAATTCATTCAATTACACCGCTGCTTGTTGGGGGAGGGGATTGTGTAATGAACTCCGCTAGTGACGTCATGTCACCTCCTGCTTCCGCGTGACGTCACAAAATATCCGGAAGCTGCTGCACTGAGCGCAGCGCTCACTGAGATCCGAGGTGAGAAGTTCACATCGTGGTGGTGGTTGTTGTTGTGGTGGTTGTTGTTGTTGTTGTGGTTGTTGTTGTTGTTTACCCAGGTAGAGCCTCGCTCCGTCTCTCTCTCGTAGGGATATCAATTGAGTAGCAGCGAGTATGGAATCGATGTCCAGGTTGGAACATTACAACGCGGGGCCTAGCCATGCGGGGCCTTGCCTCCTGCCCTCGCCTGATTGCATTTGCTTTAATTCTCTGCTTAAGTTTAATTTGTCTTCATCTGGCTCACTACTTTGAAACTTTGTTTCTTTTAAATATTTCTGCAGTTTTTTTTTGTATCTTACCAGGCCAAGTCCACTTCAGCTGCTATACCGCTCTTGTTTTCAGAAGCGACCTGCCCACAACAAAGTGGCTTATCAACGTGTGACATGTCTGTCGGTCAAATACTCTAAACGCGTGGTGATGTTGACTCTAAACGTGGAGGGGAAAACCGGAGGAAAATCCACGCGACCACGGGGAGAGAGAGACACGCAAACTCCAAATATACAGGAGGGGTCGGGATCGAACCCACCACCTATAGTCCATGCGATACAGTTAACATCTCCCAGCCACCATGGTGCACACTCGAGTACATGACCGCAATGAGTCTCAGCACTCTAGTTCAGGAGCGTTCTGCCGAGTTGGTTTTGCTGATGCACCCTTTAGACCGATGAACAACTATTTTTATTGGGTAGGGTACCCGTTTGCGACCCTGGTGTGGCCGGGTACGGGTAAGGAATCAAAACCCGTTTGCGACCTCTGGCTCTCCATGAATAATCAGGTAGTTCTACACGTGGTGGAGGAGCTCCTATACCTGGTTAATGTGTTCACGACCAGCTCTGGTTTGGCATCCAAAGTCTCACTTCAAATTGGTCTAGCAGCTTTCTTTCATTAGGCTCTGGAACACTATGTGGAAGCTGCCTGGACTTTTTCTCCATACCAAGCTGTGAGTGTCCATCGCCAAGGTCTAGTCCATCGCCAAGTTCTAGTCGAAAAACCAGGCTATAGTCTAAATTATAGACTGCCAGGACACTCACCGAGGTTAAGAACCAGGCTGCAGTCTACATTATAGACTGGCAGTACGCTCACCGAGGTTAAGAACTAGGCTACAGTCTACATTTGTCGTTTTATCTTTATTTCTATTCACTTTATTTGTATTATTATTTTCTATCTACGTGGCTTTACCGAAATAACCAAAGAATATTAATTCCTGCAGTCACGAAAGTTTTAAGTCAAAATGTAACCACCTTTTTACCATGCAAGTGTATGAACATGTAAAGTTTGTATTTACTGTCAAGTATATTGACTCGATTGAACATGGAGGTTAAATCATAATAATAGTTTATTTTAGTTTTGCTCTGGAAATTTTTATAAGAATGGAAACAGGAAATTAACACAGCACATATGCAGCTGAAGTTAAATCTGTTCATCCTCGCATTCAAGCTCATTTGAGCCTGGCTTCACAACTCTAAGTTGCAAATGAACATTAATTTATACATTTCTGCATAATACAAATAATATTCTTTTCAACAGCCTTTGCTATGTTAACACATTTTTCTTAAATATTCCTGCCATAGCTAGACAACCAAAATTGTGTGCTTGGAGTTTTTTGTAAACATTCATTTTGAAGACACTAGGGTGTCCAGGCATATTTATGACATTTGCCCTCTCATTGTGTGC
The DNA here is from genome assembly GCF_965212315.1 of Lampetra planeri. Classification (NCBI taxonomy): domain Eukaryota; kingdom Metazoa; phylum Chordata; class Hyperoartia; order Petromyzontiformes; family Petromyzontidae; genus Lampetra; species Lampetra planeri. Next base: position 3,874,983 of record NC_136183.1, read on the forward strand.
CTTAACAGCCCGTGTGATGAATCGGGGATTCTCTTTCACGATATCATGAAAATATGAATAAGTATAGATGTGTAAGTCATGTGTGACTGTGTATATATGCATTCCTCTGTGCCTCGATACTGACGTAGATGGTGTGGATATATTTTGTTCTGTCTGCATTTGCGCTTCCTCTGCAGAATTGGTCTGATGGAGCAGAGGCACTCAGCGCAGCTCGGTACAAGAAGGAAACAATGCGATCAGATTGCAAACATCACTGATCGTACTGGAAACTTGACACAGCACTAGAGAACACACACAGGAGAGATGACCTTCAAGTGCAGTGTGTGTGAGAAGGCATTTTCAGATTCATCTACTCTTAAACAACACCAAAGAACACACACAGGAGAGAAACCTTTTAAGTGCACTGTGTGTGAGAAGGCATTTGCACGGTCATCCATTCTTAAATCACACCAGAGAACACACACAGGAGAGAAACTTTTTAAGTGCACTCTGTGTGGGAAGGCGTTTGCAAAGTCATCAAATCTTCAAACCCACCAGAGAACACACACAGTAGATAAGCCCTTCAAGTGCAGTGTGTGTGGGAAGGCATTTTTTGATTCATCTACTCTTAAACAACACCAGAGAACACACACAGGAGAGAAACCTTTTAAGTGCACTGTGTGTGAGAAGGCATTTGCACGGTCATCCATTCTTAAATCACACCAGAGAACACACACAGGAAAGAAACCTTTCAAGTGCACTGTGTGTGAGAAGGCGTTTGCACAGTCACCACATCTTCAAAGACACCAGAGAACACACACAGGAGAGAAACCCTTCAAGTGCACTGTGTGTGAGAAGGCATTTTCATGGTCGTCATATCTTCAGACCCACCAGAGAACACACACAGGAGATAAACCCTTAAAGTGCAGTGTGTGTGGGAAGGCATTTTTTTTATTCATCTACTCTTAAACAACACCAGAGAACACACACAGGAGAGATGCCCTTCAAGTGGAGTGTGTGTGAGAAGGCATTTTCAGATTCATCTACTCTTAAACAACACCAGAGAACACACACAGGAGAGAAACCTTTTAAGTGCACTCTGTGTGGGAAGGCATTTGCAAAGTCATCAAATCTTCAGACCCACCAGATAATACACACAGGAGATCAACCCTTCAAGTGCAGTGTGTGTGGGAAGGCATTTTTTTAATTCATCTACTCTTAAACAACACCAGAGAACACACACAGGAGAGAAACCTTTTAAGTGCACTCTGTGTGGGAAGGCGTTTGCAAAGTCATCAAATCTTAAGTCCCACCAGAGAATACACACAGGAGATAAACCCTTCAAGTGCAGTGTGTGTGGGAAGACATTTTTAGATTCATCTCTTAAACAACACCAGAGAACACACACAGGAAAGGAACTCTTCAAGTGCAGTGTTTGTGGGAAAGCGTTTGCACATTCATCAGATCTTAAAAAACACCAGAGAACACACAAGCATCAGAAAATCCACAAGAAGTGTAATCTGAAATCAGCTTGTGAAAGTCAAAGTGCTGCAATGACCCCATTGTTCATGAAACAAGAACCAGAAGACAATCCCAGCTTGGACACTTGGAAAGGTATCAAGGTGAAATATGAAGAGGCGAAGGTGAAATGTGAAGAAGTAACAGTGAAGAGCGTAGAAGTGAAGGTTAAATTTGAAGATGATTCAACTCCAAAATTGGACCTTCACGTAGGTGGAGGCAGTGTGAAGCAGGAACTAAATTCTGACTGTGAGGCAGAGCGAGGCAACTCCCATGAGTTTGTGGATGTGGAGGTGTGGGTGACTTCTTAGACAATACAAAGTCAAATGGAGACCAGGTAGATGTGCAAGCTTGAGACAGTTAAGCTCCAATGGACGCAGCTTTGTCACAGGCCTTTCTAATGAATATAATGTGAAGTTGAACACTCAATTTCTAGGTTCAAACTGCAGTGTAAGCGTGGCCAGTATTTGTGAACCTGTGGGTTGGGGCGATCTCTAACCAGGAGTGACTCAAGTGTTTTGTATCATATCTCATCTTAGACACTCGATGGGTGCCCATAATGGGCATCTGCCCCTGTGTGCCACAAGGTGACCGTTCACTGGCCTGCATGTGGATACGAGTTTGTAAGTCGGGGGCGATGATTGATATGCCAGTCGGAGTTGAACCTTGAATCTCTGCACCAAATAGAGAATGTACTACTGCTTGGCTTCCCTCTGAGAGTGCTGCACGTATAGGCCTCATCTCGGCAGAGATCAACTTGTAAATACGTTGCAACGTGACGCAGTACATTTCAGTATAGTAATAAAATGTTGCCAATGTGCCCTTTGATTATTTTGAATCATAATTGAAAGAATACCTGTCTGATTTTGTACGTACATACAACATTTTGTGTATTAATGTCAAACATGGAATATGTGATGTCAGGACAAAGTATCTGTTTTGGTGGTAACCTGTACAAAAACTCACGTGAGAACTGTTATTTTTGTGATACGGGTCAAAGGGTATTTTTGTGAATCAGGACGCATCTGACTCTGGGGCAACTCATTGTCTTTGAAATCGGGAGCCTTGTCGGATCATTCATCAGTTAAGGTATACCACTTAAAAGTTATGTATAGGAGATACATTCTCAACAACACTAATTATCATTTTGTACTACGTATATAAATTTTGTCGAACTGAGACTTGAAATGGACCTTGCTGATGAACATCAGTTGAAGCAAAGCCCGACTGTTGTTGAGACATTGTACACCAAAACCAGTCCACAGGTGGCTTGTACTGAACACATGCATTCCTAGAAGGCCATGGTATTTATAGTTTGTGTAAGACATTCCTTTGTTTCGTGTAGAGAACGTTGAATGAAAGATGTCTGCCGATCTGTTTTTTTCGCAAGGAGGTACTTTAAAGAGCACATTTGATGGCCATGGTATTTATAGTTTGTGTAAGACATTCCTTTGTTTCGTGTAGAGAACGTTGAATGAAAGATGTCTGCCGATCTGTTTTTTTCGCAAGGAGGTACTTTAAAGAGCACATTTGATGGCATCGTGGATTTTTGTTACTGATTTGTATTCTAGCCTAGGTTTTATTAAATTTTTACTTTCATTTAAATAAAACTTTATATATGTGTCCATTGATATCCCACCTTGTTTTCCACATGTTTACTTAAATATGTAGAAGCTCCCTCTGAAGACGTCACCTCAAATTAACGAGTGGGTTACATCAGGGCCTCCCCCTCTCTGGCTTGTGATGTTGCAAAGAGCAGAACTCGCCTCCACGGAATCTAACGACTGCACTGTCTTGGAATGCATTTACACAGTAATCAAATCTTCACAACTGCCAGGGAACACATTTAAAACCACTTAAAGTATACTTGGAAGACCTTTTGAATGTTTTTGAAACTGAAACACGCGTAAGGAGGTCTACAAGGAGCAGGGTCTGAGATTGACATGTGAAATTTGAAGTTCCATTAGCCCATCGTTTGTGATGCAAGTGTAATGCGGGCGTAAACGACCTTCCGGATGTGACGTCATGAGGGGAGGGGTTACGTCACGTGGGGGAGAGGGGTCAGGTCTATAGGGAGAGAAACCGGAAGAGGAAGGAGAGTGATTGGGGACTAGGAACGAGTGAGGCCACGTAGGGCGGGTGTGGGAGAGTGGCGCGATCGCCACATACAACGGGGAGCGAGGTTGAGTGGCGCGATCGCCACATACAACGGGGACCGAGGTTCGGCACCGTCGGCCAACGGTGACCGACCCCGGAGCAGCAGGAGCAGCGGGGAGGCTGCAGTTAGCAGCGGGTCTGCACACGGAGTTGGCAGCGGGGGGTCTGCCCAGGGAGTTGGCAGCCGGGGGGTCTGCACACGGAGTTAGCAGCGAGTCTGCAAGGAGAGGAAGGAGGCTACAGTAGTGACAGCAGCCGGGGCTGCTAGCAGAGGGTCTCCAAGGGAGTGCCGTGAGGGAAAAGACAAGAACCCAAATAAAGGACACGGAGTCAGAGAGAAGCGTCCGAGTCTTTTATTACACTGGAGTCAGAAGTGCAACGGCATAGCAAAACAACTGAGAAAAAAGAATATTCCGTCTCCGGCATTGGCTTCATCTGCCGACGACGATGACCTTCCTCTTGAAGTCGGCCAGACTCTGGGTGAGGAAGAGATCCGTGCTGGGACGAGTGCGGGTTCGGGGGTCCAAGAGGTCGCCGTTTCGATGGACCCGTCTGCTCCAAAGGACGTGGATTCAAGATGGAGCCAGATGGCGGAGCAACTTGAAACTCTTAAGAACGTCATTACACAGTTGTGCGAGCTCGTCACGCCCAGGGCGGCGTCGGATGGAGATGGAGGTGGTCCGCAGGAGCCCGGGTTGTCTTCGCTGTCGCCGCCATCGGCCACGCGGCACGAAGACGCCATCTTGGGCGTGGCGCACAACGAAAAGCGGGAAGCCACCATTTTGGGACCTCCGCGACGGTCGACCGCCATCTTGTCGACACCACGTTGCGACGCCATGTTAAATTTGCCACCGGAGGAGTCGGCGGCTGGAGGGAGCAGGCCAAGGAGTCGCAGTCGTCACCTAACAACTGTCAAGGAATTCTCCATCGGGGGCGACTGGAGCGCGTTCGCCTGTAGATTTCTGGCAGCAGTACGCTCAGCGAGGTGGTCGGACGCCGAGGCGCTAGAAGTTCTTCCGACTCTGCTCGATGATGAGTCCGTTCGTTTTTTTCGCTCTATAAAAGCCGCGAAGAAGAAGACTCTGCGAGGTGTGTTCGACGAAATGGCGGACTCGTACGAGCCGCCGGATGATGCCCATCGCCGGTTTGTGCAACGACAACGCGCACCCGAGGAGTCACCGGTGGCGTATAGGGGCGCCGTGTTGGAGCTATCTATGGCCGCTTACCCGGAGACGGAGCCTGACCTGCTGGAACCTCTCATCCTGGGGAAAATGTTGGAGTTGTCCCGGGATCTCGGCATTCCTATGCCGGTGTGTGGTCATGAGAAGCTCACATCCCGGGCCGCGGCGAAATGTCTGGACGCCCAGTTCAACCTTCGCCGATGGAAACAAGTTACCGCGTGGACAGGTGGGCCTATCGTCGAGGGGGGTGCCGTAGGGTGGGACCCTACAAAGGCCGTGTACGTGCCGGATGGGAGCAGCCAACAGGAGCTGTCAGCTGCCGCCGCTCCGTGGCCGGCCCGTGGTGGGCCGGGGCCGCGGGTTGCGCCGCCGATACGGCCGCGTCGGGACGGGGTGCCCGCTGCGCGCCGCAACGACATCGAGTGCTTCCGCTGCGGGCGTCGGGGCCATTATGCCAGGGACTGCTGGGCCCGCGTTCCGGGTCCACCCCAGCAGGAGGCCTCGACAGCGGACGCTCCCAAGAAAGATTCTACAGTACAGGCAAGTCGGTGCGCACCAGACACCCGGCAAGGCTTGACACCTCATTCATCGCCGTTGTCATGCGAGGCGGATGTTGTTAACAACGGGAGGCCATTATCTGCGCCTTGTCGCTCGGTAACGCAGTGGCGCAAGTTGGCTCGGCGGGTTGTCGCGGCCGCTACCGGTTCGTCCACTGTACCCGGGTCGATCCAAGGGGTGGACGTACGTATTTTGGTGGATTCCGGTGCGTCCGCGACCATCATTTCGGATGTAATATTCCATCTTTTGAACATCCCACCAGGGGCCGTGAGGCCGGCTTACGCTTCCTGCGTCGCTGCGAACGGGGGTAGCATGGGTATTGTGGGCCAGGTGGACGCTAACATATCTATCGGGGGAGTGTCGGCCTCGGGCATTGTGTTAATTTCGAGGTCCCTTGCGGTTCCTTGTTTGTTGGGTACCGATTTTCTGGCAAAAATGCCCATTCTAATTCGAATTAATGAAAACTGCATTGAATTACCGGGGGGCCGTAAGATTGCATTTTTACCGTCCGCCTGGGGGCGACCTGCTCCTGTCGCCCAGGTGCAGGCGTTGTCGGAAATTTCTGTTGATATTCCACCTGGCTCACAGATGCTCATTCCCTTACGATATCGGAAGCCGTTGCCTGGTCGGCAGGGAGCTTTTGGGGTTTTGTTGTCGCCGTCCGCCGCTATTACGGGCGGATCGGCGCTGGTTGGGGCGCAAACTATTGTCCGCCCAGATCAGCGGCCGTTTTTGCAGGTGCTTAACGCGAGTACCGAAAGCGTGTGTGTGCCGGCTGGTACCGTTGTGGCACATGCCACTACGGCGTTTACGGCTCGGTGATCTGTCCAGCGGGGGGCTGGTTGGGGGTGTTTCACACGATGGAGCGGTGGATGATCGCTGGATCGCTGAATTGTGTGGGGAGAATTCGGCCCTTTCCGGCGAACAACGTTGTGCGATTCGTAAATTATTATAGAGTTATTCGGATGTGTTTAGCTCCGACGATTTGGACTTGGGTCGCGGGTGGGCCGCCGACCGTCCGGGACGGCCCGGCGACCCGCACTCGCTCGAAATCCCTCACATTTCGTTAACTTTTGTGTTGTGTTCTTGTTATATTGTTGTTGTATGCTTCGTGTCCTTTGACGTATTGGTCTTTTACACTCGCATTACTTGTAAAGTTGTTGTTCAGCCGAGGTCGGCTGGATTTTCTCTACGGGGGAGGGTGGTGTAATGCGGGCGTAAACGACCTTCCGGATGTGACGTCATGAGGGGAGGGGTTACGTCACGTGGGGGAGAGGGGTCAGGTCTATAGGGAGAGAAACCGGAAGAGGAAGGAGAGTGATTGGGGACTAGGAACGAGTGAGGCCACGTAGGGCGGGTGTGGGAGAGTGGCGCGATCGCCACATACAACGGGGAGCGAGGTTGAGTGGCGCGAACTCGCCACATACAACGGGGACCAAGGTTCGGCACCGTCGGCCAACGGTGACCGACCCCGGAGCAGCAGGAGCAGCGGGGAGGCTGCAGTTAGCAGCGGGTCTGCACACGGAGTTGGCAGCGGGGGGTCTGCCCAGGGAGTTGGCAGCCGGGGGGTCTGCACACGGAGTTAGCAGCGAGTCTGCAAGGAGAGGAAGGAGGCTACAGTAGTGACAGCAGCCGGGGCTGCTAGCAGAGGGTCTCCAAGGGAGTGCCGTGAGGGAAAAGACAAGAACCCAAATAAAGGACACGGAGTCAGAGAGAAGCGTCCGAGTCTTTTATTACACAAGGACCCAATAAAGATGGCAGCTGGGAAACGTCACCATTCGTGAAGGTGACCTGTGGAGGCTCCAGGGTTTGACTTCCAAGTCACTAATGGAGCCCGAGATAAATCACAGCCATTTGTGGATGTAGAGGTTTGGGAGGACTTTTCGGATAATGTCGAGTAGAAGCAGACAGCATGTGTGACCTTACGTGTTGGGGAGACCTGTAACCAAAAGCATGAGACACGGTTTCCCAATGTTTATTTAAATTGTTTTTAGTTTATTTAGAATACAGTACATATTTCAATTGTAATCTAAATTTTAGTTGACGTTTACCTAACGCCATTACTTGGGTAAGGCTTAAGTATTGAATATCGCGTTTGTATCTGTCGCGTGGCACTTTCAATAAACGTAACCTCCGATATTCAAGGGGCGGCTGTATTTTCTGTCGATCGAGTACAGCAGGGGAGTACGGGTTTTTACTAGAAACTAGATCTCTGCTTTCTTGATGTAATTAAGGCCTATGGTACCATAAAGAGGCTTGGTGCTTTGGGTTCCTTGATTTCGATGTCTCTGCCTCTGCTCACATTCGTTGAGGATTTTTATGATTTTGGGCAGGCCCATCTAAAGCTGCGTGACCAGGAGTTGGAACCATTTCCTGTTCAACTCAGCTTGTGACAGAAATTCACTCTGGCCCAATGCATTACATTTGTAATGTGAGGTTACACCTGGATGATGATGATTGGCTCTGCTGGCTTCAGCCCGCAACCAATGGGGAGTCGAGTTAGGGGCGTGGCCCTGGAGCCATACAGTAGCTTCGAGAAAGTTCCAGGGGTGTGGCTGAGGATTGGCTGCGGGGCGTCACGTGGGCCAGGGATTAAAAGGAGCGGAGAAGCCACGCTGGTGCCGTGGTCCGGAGCCTGCCACGTGGCGGGCCGCCGCAGTCTCTCTCTCACGCTGTCAGCCAACAGCGTGAAGGAGCAAGGGAACTGGAGGAACGAATGTGGTGGAAGCTGTGAACGAAACTGAATAAAGAATTCTCAATTCACGACGTCTCAACGGGGTTTATTACACATTACATAGCATCTTCAATAATTATGTAGTTTGAGAAGCTCACAATGGCCATATAAATGATTTGCATTCGTCGCGGTTAAAAATAATATGCTTATCGATGACTGGTTATAGTTAAGGGATTATATTGGTAGGAACGAAGTGAACCAGCCTACAATAGATTATATCGTCCGTCCGTCCGATGTCCAATTAGGTGTAGCAACATCTCCCCCTACTGCAAACACTTGGCAGGACCCTACAAAAACCTTTAGACTCAGTGAGGCTTTCCTGGCTAAACAAGTGTAACATTCCCTTATAATTCCCTGAGATAGCTTTTAATTAAACATTTAAATTTAAAATTAACTCACAGCGGGCTAAAGCCTACAGCTAGGCCTAAAGCCTAGAACTAGGCCTCAAACTCTCCCTTCGTATCGTACCCCCCGCCATTTCATTTTATTATAGCCATTCATTTGTTCGTTCCTACCATCCCACCCCGCAGGGACCTGTTTCCCTGCTGGTCAGCCCTGTTGCATCTGCTGATGATCTGGTAATGGCTACTCAATGAGATGGCTGGCTGAGGTGCCATCTCTTGTTTTGCCGGACACACACAGTAACAATAACAACAACCGCCATTCGCCACTAAGTGGCGGTCACTTCACCATGGCGCTTGTGCCAAGCTATGTGCACGGGGTAGACCCAGGTGCCATGGGTCGACTGACTCAGTTGACTGGCCGATGCACCACCTGTACCCCCGACTGTGCCAACACACAGTGTACACACACACAGTGTGTACACATACACATTGTATACACAGTGTACACAAACACAGTTTGTACACACACAGTGTACACACACACACAGTGTACACACATACACATTGCATACACAGTGTACACACACAATAATGTTCACGTTGTTATTGAGCTCACGCACCCAAGGGGTCTCTGTTCAAGAGAGGCAACAATATAAATGTAATCTAAATAAACTTAAACTCTAACCCTGATCTCGTTCTCTGACGTCACCACTAATTAACTTGGCGTGAGACGCCAGGGAGAGCTGTTCCCTGCTAGTGACGTCATGTCACCAAGGTTTTTAACCCCCCCTCTACCGATCTTTTGAGCGTGACGTCACGTCTAGTTGGTCACTGTCGATTTCGGTTCCAGTAAAAATCATTTTTTGGGAAAAGCCACGCCCAGTCACTGGCGGTTCATTAACATAATTTATTCATGAAAACCGTCGCGAGTTCATTGCAACGTGTTTCGCAGCCAAGCCCAATCACCCCACATGGGCCCAATCTATTAACATAATTTATTCAATTACACGGCTGCTTGTTGGGGGAGGGGATTGTGTAATGAACTCCGCTAGTGACGTCATGTCATCTCCTGCTGCCGCGTGACGTCACGATATATCCGGAAGCTGCTGCACCGCGCGAGCGCTCTCACTGAAATCCGAGGTGAGAAGTTGACATCGTGGTGGTTGTTGTTGTTTACCCAGGTAGAGCCTCGCTCCGTCTCTCTCTCTCTCGTAGGGATATCAATTGAGTAGCAGCGAGTATGGAATCGATGTCCAGGTTGGAACATTACAACGCGGGGCCTAGCCATGCGGGGCCTTGCCTCCTGCCCTCGCTTGATTGTATTTGCTTTAATTCTCTGCTTAAGTTTAATTTGTCTTCACCTGGCTCACTACTTTGAAACTTTGTTTCTTTTAAGTATTTCTACAGTTTTTTTTTATTATCCTACCAGGCCAAGCCCACTTGAGCTGCTATACCGCTCTTGTTTTCAGAAGCGACCAGCCCACAACAAAGTGGCTTATCAACGTGTGGAAATGTCTGTCGGTCAAATACTCTAAACGCGTGGTGATGTTGACTCTAAATGTGGAGGGGAAAAGCATGAGGATCCGGAGGAAAATCTACGCGACCACGGGGAGAGAGAGAGACACGCAAACTCCAAATATACAGGAGGGGTCGCGATTGAACCCACCACCTCCTGTAATTCAGGAGAGGCAGTTAACATCTCCCAGCCACCATGGTGCACACTCGAGTATATTCCACAATGAGTCTCAGCACTCTAATTCAGGAGCGTTCTGCCGAGTTGGTTTTGCTGATGCACCCTTTAGACCGATGAACAACTATTTTTATTATAATAGTTTTTTTACCCTTTTATCTGGCAAGAAAACTGACTCGTTTTTTACGAGGAGTCATGTTTGCATAGACCACAATACCTGCAGTCATAATGCAAACAAAAAACATAACTCTGATAATGTATGCACTGTCCTTGAAGTTGATTGGTCTACACCCGAGACAGCTTTCCTTAGAGCCTAGTCCCTCTCTCTGATGGTGCATTGTCTTTGAGTTGTGCGCCTTTTGGCGTCATCTGGTCCAACACCATGTGAGACTAGGCTCTAAGGAAAGCTGTCTCGGGTGTGGACCAATCTACTTTAAGGACAGTGCATACATTATCAGAGTTATGTTTTTTGTTTGCATTATGACTGCAGGTATTGTGGTCTATGCAAACATGATTCCTCGTAAAAAACGAGTCAGTTTTGTTGCCAGATAAAAGGGTAAAAAAATACAATTATATATTTTTTATGGCAAATGAGATTCCAATGGTGTAAACTATTTTTATATTACCAATCAAGGCTCACAGAGCTGTTAGATCTTTTGTCAGAAGCCACCTGGCCATAGATGATAGCTCAACGAAATGGCTTTTCACGTGGAAGATTGTAGCAGCCAAATAATCTAAATGCATGTTACTAAATGTGGAGGGGAAAATCGAAGGACCCTAAGAAAAAATAATCCGAGTGAGCGAGTGTACTCATTTGTGTTAGTGTACTCCTTGAGCGTGCTCTGCGTGCGTGGGTTCGATTCCAACCCTGACGCATTTATAATTGCAGTTTACATTTTTTTATTTTTTATTTCTCTCCCTGTAGTGGCATTGATTTTTCTCCACATTTAGAAACATGCGTTTTGAGAATTTTGCTGCAATACATTTCCATATTATAACCCACTAAGTTGAGCTATCATTTGTGTCCAGGTCGATTCTGAAAAAGAGCTATGCAGCTCAGATGGCCTCACCTGGTAAAATAAAAAATATTGTACTGTGTTTGAGGGTTTTTCAATTTAATTTCTCATTTAGCAGTTAAAGATTATGTTTCAGGAGGGTCCTGCATTCGACTGTTTGACCACCACCAAATATATTTTGAGTTTAGGTTTGGAAGAAAAACGGAAAACCCAGTGGAACACCAATGCCGACGGTGACGGCCGACGCCAGGATAGCGGCCACGGGCTTGAAGCGAGGGCAACCCGGCTCTTGTCCCAAGAAAGGAATCCGCTCCCCGCTGCCCTCCACGGTGGCTGCACGCTGAGCCCCAACTTTCCCAGGAGGTCGGTACCTGCAATACACTCGTGGCATAACACGCTCGACACGTATAACTCCTGGTTACACACCTGGTGTCCGAGGCGACCCTTAAGGGTGACCCTCCCCAGCAGTCCCATCCCACTTCCACTTGCAGTGTGCAGCGCACGATCCGGGGCCTGTAGGCGGCCCACGTCAACCCCGACCACGCTGCCATGTGTTGCACTCACGAGTGACGTTACTGCCCCCGCCGTCGCCGCATTCTGGGGTGTTGTTGTCGGCATCTGCGTGGGGGTCACTCGCTCACCATTATCACGACAGTTTATTTTTGTTGGGGCCACGTCAATTGCACCCCTCCGTGGTCAACCTCTTTAGGGAGGCCTTGGTTTCGATTTAAAGCTTTCGTGACTGCAGGGATTCATCTTCTTGGTTCTTTCGGTAAAGTCACGTAGAAGGGAAGTAATAAAATAATAAAAATAAAACATAATAAAATAATTCTCACGACGTTTCGGCCACAACGCAAGCAGCCGTCCTCAGGTGAAGAACATGTCTGTCGATAAGACAGAGTCTAAATGACACGTCTTAGGCTTGGAGTGTCTATTTAAGCTGTGAGGGAGGAGGAAGAGAGCCTTGACAAAAGAATTTGCATTTGAAGAGGAATTTAGCATATTTATGGGAAATGCAGGAATGCGAAGTGCTAATTGTGAAATGCGTGGGAGGTGGGCGGGGGGTTTTCAAAGTCATATTATGCCCATGCATTATGCAGGATTAACAGCATCAAAGTAATATATAGTATCGTAATTGTATAGTGAATATATAGCAGTGTGATATACATTAGGGTGGGTAGAATAATACATAGTGTAATATAACAATGTATAAGGTATAGGGTGGTGTATAGTAATACAGTATATAATTTAATGTTGGGTTTGTCTATGGCAGCATATAGTACGGGGAAGACCTGTTTGATGTAAGGAAAAAAGTTTAGCTGGAAGCATATTATATTTTTTGCGACATAGAATTGTAATATATTACTTACTGTTAGTAGCTCAGCTTATTAGAGAGTATATTTAGTATACTGATGATACTATGAAGTTTATACTTTAGTTTTTTACGTGGTTGTTTGGTTGCTGCAGCTGCATACTATTCACATTCCTTCCCTTTGTTGGTGCTGCCCCTGCCCCCTCCCTTTGATGCTGCTAATCCTGCATAATGCATGGGCATAATATGACTTTGAAAACCCCCCGCCCACCTCCCACGCATTTCACAATTAGCACTATTCGCATTCCTGCATTTCCCATAAATATGCTAAATTCCTCTTCAAATGTAAATTCTTTTGTCAAGGCTCTCTTCCTCCTCCCTCACAGCTTAAATAGACACTCCAAGCCTAAGACGTGTCATTTAGACTCTGTCTTATCGACAGACATGTTCTTCACCTGAGGACGGCTGCTTGCGTTGTGGCCGAAACGTCGTGAGAATTATTTTATTATGTTTTATTTTTATTATTTTATTACTTCCCTTCTACGTGACTTTACCGAAAGAACCAAGAAGAGGAGGCCTTGGTGTTTAACCCTGGTGCTTCTCTTGCACGGGCGATCTGGTGACAGTCTCTCACGAGATGCCCCCATTGGTCGCATAGATAGCACGCACGGGGAAGGGCGGTGGCTCCATAAGAGGCCCCTTGCCTACTTCCCCTTACCCTCCCAGTGCGCATTTGTTCGAGTTCTGCCTCTTATTGAGACACTCGCCTGGTTAGCCCCCCGACCATGGAGCGTAGCCCTCCCACCTCGGACTGGACTATCTCCGCTGTAGACTGCAGCTTGGTAACATTCAGGTGTACTTGGGTTACCTCCTCGCGTACTTGGGTCACATGGCCTGCGATATCTCCTATGCCGGTCTATATTCCTGCCACCCATCTTGGGGTTGTCTCACAGGGTCCCGGAGGCTCCCTCGTCCCCCCCCCCTCACCTCCTCCTCTGGAAGAAGACTTGCAATGGTGCTATCCCGTCCCAGCCGTCGGAATTCCGCATAATCGCGAGAAAATCTCTCACACACACACGTGCGAGTGCTCGGCAAGGGTGTTAGATGGGGGATATGGGCAGATCGCATCTGGCTGCCACCCCGTTGTGCTTGTCAGATACTGCTGAACTTTCTCGGCGGCGAGGTCATCGATGATCTCGGCAGTGTATCCCAGGCGTGCACTCTGTGCTCGCAAGCGTGATTTATTTTTGTGCGCGCTCACTGAGATCTGAAGTGAGAAGTTTACATCGTGGTTATTGTTGTCATGGTGGTCGTTGTTGTTTACCCAGGTAGAGCCTCGCTCCTTCTCTCTTGTTGGGAGGCCGCTTTGGATTGCACCACTCTTCGATTTCACATTAACATGCTAATTTATTACATTAACATCACTAGCCCCGGCCAATTTTTTTATGACCCTTGGGCTACACCCATTTCAAACCTTTTAAAAACAGTCTGCCTCAGCAGCAGACCATTCATTTTCTATCAAAGTGTTTTTTTTTTGCATTCTGACCACAAGTATTGTGGTTAATGCACACATGATTCCATGTAAAAGGTTTCAGGTTGGTGTTTTAACATCTTAACACCTGTTTTGTTGCCAGAAAAATGGGGAAAACCTATTCTCATATTTTGGTACTGGCAAAGGTTCCATGATGAAATATTACAGTATATTAGAGGTGAGCCGTGTGTTTGCAGAGAGGACAGTAAGGAGCCGGAAGTGAATGAATTTTGTGGCAAAAATGCAGGCCTGATTATATGTAAGGATAATGTGGTAAATGAGAAAAAATATAGCAGCAGCGGGGTGTTGGAGTGTGCAGGTGTTACAGGTGTTGAAGGTGAACAGGTAAGCTAAAAATTGCGTGAAAACATAATAACTTACCCTTGAGTACACATGGACAATTTGGGGTGTGTAGGTTTCATAGTGTTGGCGCAATTTGGTTCTCAAAAAAACACAGGAAGTCTGCTTTATTTATATACATTTATACTCATCTTGGAATGTTTTGTATACGGTTTCTCCACGTTTATTTCAGTAATTTAGTTTATTGGGAATACAGTACAGTACTTATTTCAATTGTGATGTATATTTTAGTTGCCGTTTACCTAACCCCATTATTTAGGTAAGGCTTAAGTTTTAAATATCGCCATTTTACCTTTCACACGGCACTTTCCAAGAATGCAACCTCCTCGCTATTCAAGGGGCTGCTGTATTTTTTGTCCATCAGCTATAGCACAGGAGTACGGATTTTCAGCAGGAACTAAATCTCTGCTTTCTTGGTGTAATTACGGCCTATAGTACCATAAAGAGGCTTGGGGTTTTGGATTATTTTTAGTTTTAGATATCTCTACCTCTGCTCACATTCGTTGAGGATTTTTATGATTTTAGGCAGGCCCGTCTAAAGCTGTGTGACCAGGAGTCGGATCCCTTTCCTGTTCAACATGGCTTGTGGCCGAAATTCCCTCTGGCCCCATGCATTACATTACGTAGCATTTTCAAATAATGATGTGTTTTGAGAAGCTCACAATGGCCCTATAAAAAATTGCATTTCATACAGTAACAATGATACGCTAATCGATGCCTGGCTGAAGTCAAGGGATTGTCCCCTGCTGGTCAACTTTGTTACGCATGTTGATGATCTGGTCATGGCTACTCAATGACATTGAGTTGGAGAATCTTGTTCTGTACCTGGAGAATTCCATGACGAAATGGGGCCTTGCATATGTTCTACAAAAAGATCACCTCCCTGGGAAAAGCTTGACTTAACGCTTTCGTGACTGCAGGAATTCATATTCTTTGGGTCTTTCGGTAAAGTGACGTGACTTTACCGAAAGACCTTCTTGAGACAGCTTCCGGAATCAGTCCTTTTTATTTTCGACTTCCACAGTTACACTTCACACACTCCCCGTTGCTGACAGACAATGGAAAGCGGGCAGACTTCCCGCCAAGTCCCCACCGCGCACGTGGCACCCAGAGCCCCGTACGCGCGTGACTCCTGCTCTTCTCGTTCCCAAGTCTGCTCCCGACTTCTCTCTCCCTCTCTCTCTTAATCCCTTCGTCACGTGGTACCCCCCAGCCAATCCTCCGTAGACAGCGTTGACCGTTCCCGATGGTTCCCTGTCAATCCCGGGACCACGCCTCTGATCCGGCTTCCCATTAGCTGAGGCCCCGATTGTCCAGGCCAATCACCCCTGCTAACATGCCGTGATCACGCCGAGGCCATGCTCCCTGGCTCACCCCTTATTGGCTACAAAGCGGGACCGGCAAGCCAATCCCCACGTGAACCCTCTATGGCTGTTATTACATCACCCCCCCCCCCCCCCCCCCGTGAAAAAAATCAGCCGTCTCGGCTGGGAAAAAAGGGTGATCAACCAATTCTGTAAAACATCTTATTAGGGCACCAAGGTGCATTTAACAATAAAGGGTGAAACGGCGTCCCCGCGCCGAACAACACTTAAAAACAGTCACCCATGAAAAAACCCGACATACATTAGGGCGCCCCTGCAGCGCGGTAACGACAGTGAAGAAACAGCTAGACGATCAAACGTTAACGAAACGGGAGAGATTTCGATCGCGTACGCGACGCGGGACCCTCTCCGCTTCCAGCGCATGGTCGCTTTGCCTTCAGAACGACAGGAGGTGGTAGGCTTGAAGAAGAAGAAGGTTGTTGGTTCTCGGTCATATCCAGGGCAGTCCCCGTTGGAGGGGGGGCAGCGGGGGCTTCCTCAGCCCTCAGAACCTGTTCATTTGTAGGAGGCACAACACAGTCCCCCTTGGGATCAACGGGCCTGGCAATCGGCGTAATCGGTCCGGCAGAACCCGGCAGGTCAGCTAGTGGGAATGAGGGACCGACACGCGTATCAACATAGGGTTTAAGTCGCGAGGAATGAACATACCACCGACGTTTTCCGTACGGAACGTGGATACTCTGTGAGTTCCGAACATCCACCAGCGTTACGGGCCCCCGCCACGGCCTGTGCAGTTTAGGGGATGTGCCCACCGGCACCTGGGGGCAGTGGAGCCATGCCAGGTCTCCCACTGACCAAGGCATGCGAGTACGCGATCGACGCGCATACCGTTCGTTCCTTGCCTGGGCACGGGCCGTCGCACACCTGGCAGCCTCTCGCGCCTCCGTAACTCGTTCAAGCGAGTCCCGCACGTGATCAGGCAAGGAGTGGGATGGTTGTTTACTCGGCTTAACCAGTTGCACATCGATGGGTGGAACATTCTCACGGCCATACATAAAAAAAAATGGTGAGTATCCCGTGGACGCGTGTGGAACCAGGCGGTATGCCGCTAAGACGCCTGGTATGTGCAAGTCCCAATCGGTTTGGTTTTCACTGACCGTGTGACAAAGCATAGCCGAGAGGGTACGGTTGAATCGTTCCACCATACCATCCGTTTGCGGATGGTATGGGGAAGTGCGAATTTTCTTTGTGCCCAGCGCGTCACAAACCTCCTTGAGCAATTTAGAGGAGAAGTTCCGCCCTTGATCTGTGAGCAGCCTCTCAGGTGCCCCCTTATCCATGACATACGCGTTCAAGAAAGCGTCGGTGATGGACGCAGCCGTTTGGTCGGGTAGAGGCCAGGCCATCGGCCATCGAGAAAAATATTCCACCCCGACCAGAAGGTATTTATTGCCCCTAGCCGACGGGGGAAACGGGCCCAGAATGTCCAGAGCAACTAATTCGTTGATGCGGGACACCTCAATGGAACGTAATGGCGGTACATAGTGGTTCCGAGGCGGTTTCCTCTTCGCACAATCATGGCATGAGCGGACAAAGTCATTGACGTCTGCCGTCATGCCGGCCCAGAAAAAATCCTTTTGCATCGCGGCCAAAGTCTTCTGGACGCCGAGGTGCATCAACTTATCAGCGTGCAGAGCGCGAAGCAGGTCGTAGCGAAGCGAAGTAGGCACGACCAAGCGTGGTCGGTCAGAAAACCCGTCGATGCACATTAACAGTCCCGACTTGCCTCGGAACATCTGCCACTTCCATCCCGCCAATTGAGCTTTTTGTTTCCCTATCAATTTCCGTAGCGGAGACAGCGAGGTATCAGCCTCCTGCTCACGTAACCAGACCGAGTGCGGCAGCCGTAAGGTATCATCGGTGTCCACCGACACCTTCTGGTCGTCCTCATTCGCTATCGCCCCCATAACCGGGCAGGGCAAGGTGGGCGGTGCCGCGCAGCGGTGCCGCGCAGCGGTGCGTGCCCGTCAGGCAAGTGCACGGAGGAACGGGTGGCAGCCTTGAGAGCGCGTCAGCGTTCGCGTGACGGGGGCCCTCTTACGATATGTAATATGGAAGGAAAATTCCTGTAACGATTCCAACCACCGAGCCAATTGGCCTGACGGCTGGTCCAATTTCAAGGAGTATTGCAAAGCCGCATGATCAGTGCGAACGAGGAATTTCCTTCCATACAGGTACGGCCGGTACAATCGAACAAAATGCACAATCGCCAAAAGTTCCCGCCTTGTCACGCAATATCGCGTTTCCGCAGGGGACAGAACCCTGCTGCCACTCGCTCAACCCCGTCCTTACGTTGCGACAAAACGGCCCCAATGCCGATATCACTAGCATCCGTATCAAGGATGAACGGCTGTGAGAAGTCTGGGTAATCTAGCGTAGGCGCCGTGGCGAGGTGTTCCCGAAGTGATCTAAAAGAACTTTCTTCCTCCGCTCCCCATTTAAACCTTTGATTTTTGCCCGTTAGAACATGTAATGGTTTCGCCAACGTCGCAAAATTCTTAACGAAGCGGCGATAATAGGAAGCGAATCCAATTAACCGCCGAACATCACCCACGGAAGTGGGTGTGGGCCACTCTCGAACACATTTGATTTTCAGAGGGTCAGTGGACACGCCGTCCGAGCTGACAATATGACCCAAGTAACGGACGGAGTGTTGCAAAAGGTGACATTTTCTAGGCTTAAACTTGAGGTCAGCCGCCCGCATTCTTTGGAAAACCGTCTCCAGGCGTTGGAGGTGTTCATCGAACGTGCGTCTGAAAACAATGATATCGTCTAAATATATGAGGCACGTTTCCCACTGTAGTCCAGCCAACACCAATTCCATGAGCCGTTGAAACGTCGCCGGAGCCGCATTCAAGCCCATAGGCAACCGATTGAATTCAAAGAGACCTTGCGGCGTGCGGAATGCCGTTTTGGCTTTTGACTCATCATCGAGGGGAAGCTGCCAAAAACCCGAGGACAGATCAAGGGTGGAAAAGAATTTAGCACCCGATAAAGCATCCAATGAGTCATCCATCCTCGGTAAAGGGTACGCGTCCGCCACCGAAATTTTGTTCAACCGGCGGAAATCAACGCAAAATCTTGTACCACCATCTTTTTTCTTAACCAGAACGACGGGCGCGCCCCAAGGGCTGTTGGACGGCGAAATAATATCCGCCGCCAGCAATTCATCTACTGCTCCGCGCACGTGTTCCCTTTCCGCTGGGCTCATGCGATGAGGGTGCATACAGATGGGAGGTGTCGCACCGGTGTCAATATGGTGCGACAAAAGCGACGTGCGGCCGAGATCCAAATCATTTCTGCTGAAAACATCCGCGTACCGTAGCAATAATGAACGCAGAGCATTCCTTTGCTCATTCGACAAAGAAGAATTTTCCCCGCATAAATCTGCGATTCAGCGTTCTTGCGAACAATCGTGTGGAGCCCCATCAGCAGGCATCCGGGCGCGCGGCGTTTCGTCACAAGAGGCGAAATCGGTAGTGGCGTGAGCCAGCACCGATCCCTCCGGAACAACAACGCGGTCAGGTCCCCCATTCAACACCTGTATGAAAGGTGCCTGACCTGGTCGCACGATCGTTTGTGCCGCCGCCAAGGAAAAAGATTTAGCTACCGAATTTGATGGGGATAATAGCACGCCCTTCGCATCCCTTTCAATTTGAAGGGGTTTTCGGTAACGCAGCGGAAAGAGCATTTGCGCTCCCGACGGAACTTCCACCGTAGCAGCGACTACGGCAGTAACTGCGTTACCTGTAGGCGCACTGGCCAGCAGGGAAGGCAGGAATGACATCCTACGACCCCCCGGCATTTCCAAACAATCCTGGTCGACCCATATTTTCAGCGGCATCTGGCGCAGCAAATCAGTACCAAGCAAGCATGGGACAGCTAGCGAGCGAGAGATCAACACAGGTCCTGCGGCGGTAATATTTCCGATAGCGATGCTCACATCTACCTGACCACAGATACCCATGCTACCCCCATTTGCGGCTACACACGCATCATTAACCCTGCGTATCCGCGACGTAAGAATGGACAACAAATGAAAAATAACATCTGAAATGATGGTGGCAGATGCGCCAGTGTCCACCAAAATACGGACGTCAACGCCGTCGATGGTACCCCGTACCGTCGACGAGCCTGACGCCGCAGCCACAACCCTGCGAGCCAATTTCTTCCACTGTGTAGCAGAGCGTGTAAATGGTGCAGGAGAAGTAAAATTATCCTTAGGAGTGTAAGAATGAGTGCGAGTGGATGAATGATGTGACACGACCTGCCGGGTGTCCGATTTGTGCCGACTCGCCCGAGGTTGTTGCAGTTCCGCAGCAGGTGGAGGTCCCCTTGGCGGAAGAGGCGACAGCAGAGGTCGGCAGCGGCAGTCGCGGGCGAAATGGCCTCGTCTGCCGCACTTGAAACACGCGGCCGTCGTCGGCCGGCGGTCGGATGACCCGGCCCCCGCACGTGGACGGCCTGCGTAGTCACCACGCTGGTCGCGCAGCCGCCGACCCTGAATCCCATGCGGAACAGCAGCAGCCAGCACGTCGTCGTCGCCAGAGTCGTCGGAGCAGTGCACGACCCGTCGTGGAGACCACCCCAAGGGCGGCCCGTCGATTTCGGGTTTCCCCGTCCACGCCGCCATCTGGTCCCAGCGCTTGATGTTAAACTTGGCGTCCAGGCAGCGCGCCACCCATCGCGATGTAAGCGGTTCGTGGCCGCACACTGATAGAGAAATGTTGAGCTCCTGAGACAACTCCAGCATCCAGCATACGGGAAAGGATGAGAGGATCCAAATGATCGGCCGTCGCGTCGGGATAGGCAGCCATGGCCAGCGCCATCAACGCCCCCCTATAAGCCAAAGGCGACTCCTCCGATCCTCGGCGATGCGACATAAATTTTCTGGTGGCTGACGTCGGTGGGTCGTAAAATTCCGCCATCTCTGCGAATGCATCTCGCAGTGTCTTCTTCTTGGACGCCGGGATGGAGCGGAAGACCCCCAGAGAAACATCATCAAGCAGTGTAGGTAGCACTCCCAGCGCCTCCTCCTCCGTCCAATGCACGGATCTAAAGGCTGACTCGAAGCGCCACGTAAAAGCACTCCAATCGCCCCCGGCGAGAAATTCTTTAATCTGTGGAAGGCGATGTCTGCGGTGGCAAGCGCGCGCCGCGGGCGTCTCCGACTGCGGTTCCCGCGCTCCACCCGTCGCAGGCAAAATGGCGTCCGGCGGCCGCGTGGCGGCAGGCGCCCCCAAAATGGCGGCCGACGGCTCCAGCGCAGCCGCCCCGCCCAAAACGTCGGCTTCTTCCCGCGTGGCAGGAGCAATGGCGGACTCCGATTTTTTTGTAGGACCCCTTCCCGCGGCGTCCAGCTGATCCGCAATCTGGCGACCCACGGCTGGTGAGGACGCTACCGCGGTCACCAGACTCAGCAGAATGGCGCGTAACGACTCAATCTGCTCCGCCATCAGCCGCCATCCGTCTTTCGTTCCTGCGGTGGTCGCATCTTCTCCCAGTCGACGCTGAGAGGCGTCGAGGAGAGCAGTATCAGCAGGCGGCATAGGGGCTGTAGCCCCCAACAGCTCATCTTCGTCCGTCTCGGCCTCTTCCTCCGATGGAGGCTCGGGCAGGTTCTTTTTTCTGAGGTGCTTGGTCATCTTGACGATCGTCCAAACGGTCGCAGAAGAACTTCTGACACCAATGTAATAAACCTTCTTGAGACGGCTTCCGGAATCGGTCCTTTTTATTTTCAACTTCCACAGTTACACTTCACACACTTCCCGTTGCTGACAGACAACGGAAAGCGGGCAGACTTCCCGCCAAGTCCCCACCGCGTACGTGGCACCCAGAGCTCCGTACGCTCGTGACTCCTGCTCTTCTCGTTCCCAAGTCTGCTCCCGACTTCTCTCTCCCTCTCTCTCTTAATCCCTTCGTCACGTGGTACCCCCCAGCCAATCCTCCGTAGACAGCGTTGACCGTTCCCGATGGTTCCCTGTCAATCCCGGGACCACGCCTCTGATCCGGCTTCCCATTAGCTGAGGCCCCGATTGTCCAGGCCAATCACCCCTGCTAACATGCCGTGATCACGCCGAGGCCATGCTCCCTGGCTCACCCCTTATTGGCTACAAAGCGGGACCGGCAAGCCAATCCCCACGTGAACCCTCTATGGCTGTTATTACACAAAGCTGTGAGTGTCCATCGCCAAGGTCTAGTCCATTGCAAAGGTCTCGTCAAAAAAACAGGCAATAGTCTACATTATAGACTGCCAATACACTCGCTGAGGTTAAGAACCAGGCTACAGTCGACATTATAGACTGCCAGTACGCTCACCGAGGTTAAGAACCAGGCTACAGTCTACATTAGTGGGTTTTTTTCTTCTATTCACTTTATTTGTATTATTATTTTCTATCTACGTGACTTTACCGAAATAACCAAAGAATATGAATTCCTGCTGTCACGAAAGTTTTAAGTCAAGATTTTCCCAGGGAGGTGATCTTTTTCTAGAACATATGCAAGGCCCCATTTCATCATGAAATTCAACAGGTACAGAACAAAATTTTATAAGAATGGAAACAGTCAGGAAATTACCACTGCACATATGCAGCTTAAGTTAGATTTGTTCATCCTCGCATTCAAGCTCATCTGAGCCTGGCTTCACACCTCTAAGTTGCAAATGAACATTAATTTATACATTTCTGCATAATACAAATAGTATTCTTTTCAACAGCCTTTGCTATGTTAGCTAATTTTTCTTAAATAAATATTCCTGTCGTAGCTAGACAACCAAAATTGTGTGCTTGGAGTTTTTGGTAAACATTAATTTTGAAGACACTAGGGTGTCCAGGCATATTTATGACCATTTGCCCTCGCATTGTGTGCCTTAACAGCCCTTTGTGATGAATTGGGGAATCTCTTTCACTATATCATGAAAATATGAATATTTATAGATGTGTAAGTCATGTGTGACTGTGTTTATATGCATTCCTCTGTGCCTCAATACTCACATACATGGTGTGGACATGCTTTTCTGTTTGCAGCTGACGCTCTCTCTGCAGAATTGGCCTGATGGAGCAAAGGCACTCAGCGCAGTTCAGTACAAGAAGGAAACAATGCGACCAGCATGCAAACAGCACGGATCGTACTGGAAACTTGACACAGCACCAGAGAACACACACAGGAGAGAAACCCTTAGAGTGCTGTGTGTGTGGGAAGGCATTTTCAGATGCATCTACTCTTAAACAACACCACAGAACACACACAGGAGATAAACCTTTTAAGTGCAGTGTGTGTAAAAAGGTGTTTGCACAGTCATCCATTCTTAAATCACACCAGAGAACACACACAGGAGAGAAACCTTTTAAGTGCACTCTGTGTGGGAAGGCGTTTGCAATGTCATCACATCTTAAGATCCACCAGAAAACACACACAGGAGAGAAACCTTTTAAGTGCACTCTGTGTGGGAAGGCGTTTGCAAAGTCATCAAATCTTCAAACCCACCAGAGAACACACACAGGAGATAAGCCCTTCAAGTGCAATGTGTGTGGAAAGGCATTTTTTGATTCATCTACTTTTAAACAACACCAGAGAACACACACAGGAAAGAAACCTTTCAAGTGCACTGTGTGTGAGAAGGCGTTTGCACGGTCACCAGATCTTCAAAGACACCAGAGAACACACACAGGAGAGAAACCTTTCAAGTGCACTGTGTGTGAGAAGGCGTTTGCACAGTCATCACATCTTCAAAGACACCAGAGAACACACACAGGAGAGAAACCCTTCAAGTGCACTGTGTGTGAGAAGGCATTTTCATGGTCGTCATATCTTCAGACCCACCAAAGAACACACACAGGAGAGAAACCTTTTAAGTGCAGTGTGTGTGGGAAGGCGTTTGCAAAGTCATCAATTCTTAAATCACACCAGAGAACACACACAGGAGAGAAACCTTTCAAGTGCACTGTGTGTGAGAAGGCGTTTGCATGGTCGTTCATTCTTAAATCACACCAGAGAACACACACAGGAGAGAAACCCTTCAAATGCACTGTGTGTGAGAAGGCATTTTTATTGTCATCATATCTTCAGACCCACCAGAGAACACACACAGGAGATAAACCCTTCAAGTGCAGTGTGTGTGGGAAGACATTTTTAGATTCATCTGCTCTTAAACAACACCAGAGAACACACACAGGAGAGAAACCTTTTAAGTGCATTCTGTGTGGGAAGGCGTATGCAAAGTCATCAAATCTTCAGTCCCACCAGAGAATACACACAGGAGATAAACCCTTCAAGTGCAGTGTGTGTGAGAAGGCATTTTCAGATTCATCTACTCTTAGAAGACATCAGACAACACACACAGGAGAGAAACTCTTCAAGTGCAGTGTTTGTGGGAAAGCGTTTGCACATTCATCAAATCTTAAAAAACACCAGAGAACACACACGCATCAGAAAATCCACAAGAAGTGTAATCTGAAATCAGCTTGTGAAAGTCAAAGTGCTGCAATGACCCCATTGTTCATGAAACAAGAACCAGAAGACAATCCCAGCCTGGACACTTTGAAAGGTATCAAGGTGAAATATGAAGAGGCGAAAGTGAAATGTGAAGAAGTAACATTGAAGAGCGTAGAAGTGAAGGTTAAATTTGAAGATTCAACTGCAAAATCGGACCTTCACATAGATGGAGGCAGTGTGAAGCAGGAACTAAATTCTGACTGAGGCAGAGCGAGGCAAATCCCAGGAGTTTGTGGATGTGGAGGTGTGGGTGGACTTCTTAGACAATACAAAGTCAAATGGAGACCAGGTAGATGTGCAAGCTTGAGACAATTAAGCTCCAATGGATGCACCTTTGTCACAGGCCTTTCTAATGAATATAATGTGAAGTTGAACACTCAATTTCTAGGTTCAAACTGCAGTGTAAGAGTGGCCAGTATTTGTGGATCTGTGGGTTGGGTCGTTCTCGAATCCGGGAGCAACTCATGTGTTTTCTAACATATCTCATCTTAGACACTCGAAGGGTGCCCATAATGGGCATCTGTCCCTGTGTGCCACAAGGTGACCGTTCACTGGCTTGCATGTGGATATGAGTTTGTAAGTCGGGGGCGATGATTGATATACCAGTCGGATTTGAACCTTGAACCTCTGCAACAAATAGAGAATGTACTACTACTTGGCTTCCCTCTATGAGAGTGCTGCACATATAGGCCTCATCTCGTCAGATCAACTTGTAAATACGTTGCAACGTGACGCAGTACATTTCAGTATAGTAATAAAATGTTGCCAATGTGCCCTTTGATTATTTTGAATCGTAACTGAAAGAATACCTGTCTGATTCTGTACGTACATGCAACATTTTGTGTATTAATGTCAAACATGGAATATGTGATGTCAGGACAAAGTATCTGTTTTGGTGGTAACCTGTACAAAAACTCACGTGAGAGCTGTTATTTTTGTGATACGGGTCAAAGGGTATTTTTGTGAATCAGGACGCATCTGACTGGGGCAACTCATTGTCTTTGAAATCGGGAGCATAGTCGGATCATTCATCAGTTAAGGTATGCCATTTATAAGTTACGTATAGGAGATACATTCTCCACAAGACCACTAATTATCATTTTGTATTACGTATACATTTTGTCGAACTGAGACTTGAAATGGACCTTGCCGATGAACATCAGTTGAAGCAAGCCGGACTGTTGAGACATTGTACACCAAAACCAGTCCACAGGTGGCTTGTACTGAACACATGTGTAGTGCCATAAGGGAGGAGGGGCTGCTGGGGGCTCTAGGATCCTAGGCAGATAAGCCCTCGGTGCCAGGCGCTAGGATCCCAGGCACCCCAAACAGTTAAGCCCCTTGGCGCCACCAACGGGGGGGCTGTGCGTGCTCTGTGGGATATCTGGGCGCACACAACCCCACCCCTCGTTGGGGACGAGGCATAAAAGGGCAGCTCCCTGGCCGATCGGGGCCAGTTGCAGCTCAAGACCCAAGACCAGCCAGCTTAGAACCCTGGACCCCCTCGTCCCGCTTGTCCTTGTATGGGCCGGGACGCTGTGAGGGCCAGTGGTGGGACTCTGGGACTCCCGGCTCTACGTCCTTGTAAGGGCGAGTTCCGAGGAAGCCAGAGTCAAGACCCGCACCTTGGTTGGGTCAAGTCAATTAGCCTCCCCTAGGGTAATTGCAGCCGGAGGACCCCAGAGCGTAGCCAGAGTAGTGTATCTAGGCTGTGTACCTAGGCTGTAACAGAGTATCAGGACTGTTGGAGTGTTGTATTGTAATAAAGAAGATACCTCTACAAGTGTCTCCGGAACCCATTACACATGCATTCCTAAAAGGCCGTGGTATTTATAGTTTGTGTAAAACATTCCTTTGTTTCGTGTAGAGAACGTTCAATGAAAGATGTCTGCCGATCTGTTTTTTCGCAAGGAGGTACTTTAAAGAGCACATTTGAAGACATCGTGGATTTTTGTTACAGATTTGTATTCTACCCTAGGTTTTATTGAATTTTAACTTCTATTTAATTAAAACTTTAGATATATCTGTCTGCATTGATATCCCACCTTGTTTACCACATGTTTACTTAAATATGTAGAAGCTCCCTCTGAAGACGTCACCTCAAATTAACGAGTGGGTTACGTCAGGGCCTCCCCCTCTTTCTGGCTTGTGATGTCACCAAGAGCAGAACTCGCCTCCACGGAATCTAACGACTGCACTGTCTTGGAATGCATTTACACAGTAATCAAATCTTCACAACTGCCAGGGAACACACATTAAAAACCACTTAATGTACACTTGGAAGGCCTTTTGAATTGTCTTGAAACTGAAACACGCGTAAGGAGGTCTACAAGGAGCAGAGTCTGATTGACGTGTGAAATTTGAAGTTCCATAAGCCCATCGTTTGTGATGCAAGGTCCCAATAAAGATGGCAGCTGGGAAACGTCACCATTCGTGAAGGTGACCTGTGAAGGCTCCAGGGTTTGACTTCCAGGTCGCTAATGGAGCCCGAGACGAATCACAGCCATTTGTGGATGTGGAGGTTTGGGAGGACTTTTCGGACAATGTCGAGTAGAAGCAGACAGCATGTGTGACCATAAATATTGGGTAGACCTGTAACCAAAAGCACGAGACACGGTTTCCCAATGTTTATTTCAATTGTTTAGTTTTTAGTTGATTTGGAATACAGTACTTATTTCAATGGTGTTGTAAATTTTAGTTGATGTTTACCTAACGCCATTACTTGGGTAAGGCTTAAGTATTGAATATCGCGTTTTTAGCCGTCGCGCGGCATTTTCCAAGAACGTAACCTACGATATTCAAAGGGCGGCTGTATTTTCTGTCAATCGAGTACAGCAGGGGAGTACGGATTTTTACTAGAAACTAGATCTCTGCTTTCTTGACGTAATTAAGGTATATGGTACCCTAAATAGGCTTGGTGCTTTGGGTTCCTTGATTTCGATGTCTCGACATCTGCTCACATTCGTTGAGGATTTTTATGATTTTTGGCAGGCCCATCTAAAGGTGCGTGACCAGGAGTTGGAACCATTTCCTGTTCAACTCGGCTTGTGACAGAAATTCACTCTGGCCCAATGCATTACATTTGTAATGTGAGGTTACACCTGGATAATAATGATGGGCTCTGCTGGCTTCAGCCCGCAACCAATGGGGAGTCGAGTTTGGGGCGTGGCCCTGGAGCCGTACATTAGCTTCGAGAAAGTTCCATGGGTGTGGCTAAGGATTGGTTGCGGGGCATCACGTGGGCCAGGGATTAAAAGGAGCGGAGAAGCCACGTGGCTGGTGCCGTGGTCCGGAGCCTGCCACGTGGCGGGCCGCCGCAGGCTCTCTCTCACGCTGTCAGCCAACAGCGTGAAGGAGCAAGGGAACTGGAGGAACGAATGTGGTGGAAGCTGTGAACGAAACTGAATAAAGAATTCTCAATTCACGATGTCGTCTCAACGTGGTTTATTACACATTACATAGCATCTTCAATAATTATGTAGTTTGAGAAGCTCACAATGGCCGTATAAATAAATTGGATTCGTCGCAGTTAAAAATAATACGCTTATCGATGACTTGTTATAGTTAAGGGATTATACTGGTAGGAACGAAGTGAACCAGCCTACAATAGATTATATCGTCCGTCCGATGTCCGATTACGTGTAACAACATCGTTCCCTACTGCAAACACTTGGCAGGACCCTACAAAAACCTTTAGACTCAGTGAGGCTTTCCTGGCTAAACAAGTGTAACATTCCCTTATAATTCCCTGAGATAGCTTTTAATTAAACATTTAAATTTAAAATTAACTCACAGCGGCCTAAAGCCTACAGCTAGGCCTAAAGCCTAGAACTAGGCCTCAAACTCTCCCTTCGTATCGTACCCCCGCCATTTCATTTTATTACAGCCATTCATTTGTTCGTTCCTACCAGCCCACCCCGCAGGGACCTGTTTCCCTGCTGGTCAGCCCTGTTGCATCTGCTGATGATCTGGTAATGGCTACTCAATGAGATGGCTGGCTGAGGTGCCATTTCTTGTTTTGCCAGACACACACAGTAACAATAACAACAACCGCCATTCGACACTAAGTGGCGGTCACGTCACCATGGCGCTTGTGCCAGGCTATGTGCACGGGGTAGACCCCCAGGTGCCATGGGTCGACTGACTCAGTTGACTGGCCGATGCACCATCTGTACCCCCGACTGTGCCAACACAGTGTACACACACACACACAGTTTGTACACACACACACACACAGTTTGTACACACACAATGTACACGCACAGTGTACACGCACAGGGTACACACACACAGTTTGTACACACACAGTGTACGCACACAGTACTCTTTGGTTCTTTTCGGTTAAGTCACGTCTAAAAATAAAATAATAAATTAAAATAACATATTACGACGTTTCGATTGCAACACAAGCAATCATCATCAGGTATAAAAGAAATAGCAACACAAATCTAACTAGAAAACTATAGACAGACATACAAGCAGACAGACATCACAACGGCACACAGAGAGAGAACACACATCGGCACAAAGAGAGGGGTCGTTTCTGTGACGGTCCCTTAAATATAGAGAGGGGGGGCGGGGACGGAGAGAGGTAGGGGGCAGAGAGAATTAGCATATCAATGAGTGTACGACCACGTACTCCTGTTGCAATTAAGATGACAATGTGGAACGGGCACGCAAAATTGAAAATTAGGAGACAGGCACACGAAAATTAAATAACCTAGCAAAATATCGAAATGTGATGTAATACAACACAGAGAGTCGGTTAACACACAACGCATAGCCTGGTTGATTACGTGTTTCAAAATTTGCTAAGTTAGAATTTTAAGTGTGAAAATTCCAAAGAGATGACACAGGCAGAGAGAACAAATAGCCAGAAAGAAAAAGGATAAGCTTAAAACTTCCCCGTAGAAGTGGTTCAATCTTAATTTAGGAGCTTTCGTGACTGCAGGAATTACTCTTTGGTTCTTTTCGGTTAAGTCACGTCTAAAAATAAAATAATAAATTAAAATAACATATTACGACGTTCATCTCTTTGGAATTTTCACACTTAAAATTCTAACCAGGCTATGCGTTAATTGTGTGTTAACCGACACTCTGTGTTGTATTATGTGGTGCCACAGCGACGGGGCCGCTCGGCCGAGCCAGGGAGCCGCCCGGCTTCCACCGCCGCACTGCCCCCCATCACCCCCCCCACATAAACACGCACCCGCACCCACGTAGGGCCTCGTGGTCGGGTCACCTACCCTGAGTTTTCACCCGAGGGCCCCCTAGGGGGGTTACCCCACGGTTTCTCAGGGCCAGGGAATTGGACAGGACCCTTCCCAGGCCAAGTAACACTGCGGCGCCGTGGGCGGATTTGAGATCGCACGACCACGGCGAGCTCAGAGAGCCCCGCAGTTAGAAACGCATACAAACACAAACACGGGTCAGCAAGGCAGATAGCTGGGATCAGGACCCGGGACGACTGATTGGTCGAAAGTTCAAAGGCCGGCGGGATCGCAAAAGAGCGGGAAATCCTAGGCTCAGGATTGGTCGAGAGACCAAGGCGGTCGGGACGGGGGCGCCTAGCCTTTGATGTGAATAGTTTAAAAGAAAACGCAGGGGCAGTAGGGAAGGCTCTTCTTCTGGAGTTTGGACACGGGGTCAGCGACGAAGGAGTCATCGGGCGAGCCGCTAGATTGTCTGCAGGACGATCTGAGCGCCGCAAGGTCACCAAGGACTACAGACGGTATCGTGTTGCGCGCCTTACAACACCTCAGAGCGGAGAGTAGGATCCGTAGGAGAGGGTTAGTTCGGGGTAAGGACGAGTAGGAAAGCGGTTTAGCAGAGAGCGCAGCATAGAATAGGGCTACACGGCACCCGAGTGTGGGTTAGAAGCGCCTTGCTGGCCCGCACACACACACGGGTGGCTCGGTTGGTTAGCAAGGGCTAATAAAATCTCGAGCGTAGTAACAAAACCGTGTTGTTGGGTGTTTTTGGAACGTGGTATTAGCGTGCACTGCATTCGCGAGTGTGTGGTCGTTGTATGCATAAAGGCCGTGGTCTCTGTACGATTGTGCGGGTACGGAGGTGTGTGCGTTAACGCCCGGGGAGAGCACTTTTGTGTGTTGGCGTGACTACGCAGCCGTGTGAGAGGAGAATAGTCCTTGTACGATATTTGTGTTGACGTGCACGCGCGAGTGGGGGAGGGGACGAGTCGTCGTGTCGGCGTGTGCCCCGCTTGCGTGTGCTCGTTACTTGCGTAAGCTCTCGGAGCGCGTAATCGGCTGCGCATTGTTGTACGGTTTGTCTCGCGCGCACGGCGGCGGCGGCTTGAGTCGTCGTGTCGGCGTGTGCCCCGCTTGCGTGTGCTCGTTACTTGCGTAAGCTCTCGGCGTGCGTAATCGGCGTACCCCAGGTGCGCGATCGTAACGTGAGCGGCCAGCGCGGCGCAGAGCGGCGCAAGAGTGGGTGTCGCGTGGGGAGCTGCGTGTGTGTGCGTGCGACCACCCCGTGTGCGATACAGGTGCGCGATCATAACGCGAGTTGAGTTGGAGTGCGCGGAGCGGCGTGTGTGTGTGTGGGCGTGCGTACGTTCGCTCCGTGTGGGTTGCAGGCGCGCGATTAGGACAGGGAGGTATCGTAGTAGGGAGGGGCAGAATACTACTCGGTAATTAGCCATGCCGGCTACGCGGACCCGCGGGGGAGGGGAATCCTCGGGCGATGGTTCCCACGCCACGGGTGAGGAACCTAGCAGCGGGGGGGCGATTGATGATGCTAGCCCGGCCGTTAGCATTATCGAGGGAGGGATCTCGGGGGCTAGCGACCCCCACAATTACATCACATTTCGATATTTTGCTAGGTTATTTAATTTTCGTGTGCCTGTCTCCTAATTTTCAATTTTGCGTGCCCGTTCCACATTGTCATCTTACTTGCAACAGCAGTACGTTGCCGTACACTCATTGATATGCTAATTCTCTCTGCCCCCTCGCTCTCTCCGTCCCCGCCCCCCCTCTCTATATTTAAGGGACCGTCACAGAAACGACCCCTCTATTTGTGCCGATGTGTGTTTTCTCTCTGTGTGCCGTTGTGATGTCTGTCTGCTTGTATGTCTGTCTATAGTTTTCTAGTTAGATTTGTGTTGCTATTTCTTTTATACCTGATGATGATTGCTTGTGTTGCAATCGAAACGTCGTAATATGTTATTTTAATTTATTATTTTATTTTTAGACGTGACTTAACCAAAAAGAACCAAAGAGTAATTCCTGCAGTCACGAAAGCTCCTAAATTAAGATTACACACACTGTACACGCACACAGTGTACACACACAGTGTACACACACATAGTTTGTACACACAGGGTACACACACACAGTTTGTACACGCACAGTGTACACACACACAGTTTGTACACAGTGTATACACACACAGTGACGTCACCACTCATTAACTCGTCGGCGTGAGACGCCAGGGAAAGCTGTTCCCCGCTAGT
The DNA here is from genome assembly GCF_965212315.1 of Lampetra planeri. NCBI lineage: Eukaryota > Metazoa > Chordata > Hyperoartia > Petromyzontiformes > Petromyzontidae > Lampetra > Lampetra planeri. The sequence goes on from NC_136183.1 coordinate 3,906,715, forward strand.
GACGTCATGTCACCAAGATATTCAATCCCACCCCCTCCACCGCGCGTTTGACTGGCGGTTCATTAACATAATTTATTCATAAAAACCGTCGCTATTTCATTGCGACGGGTTCAGAAGCCACGCCCAATCACCCCACGTGGGCCCGTCTCATTAACATAATTTATTCAATTATACCGCTGCTTGTTGGGGGAGGAAATTGTGTGATGAACTCCGCTAGTGACGTCATGTCACCTCCTGCTGCCGCGTGACGTCACGATATATCCGGAAGCTGCTGCACCGCGCGCGCGCTCACTGAGATCCGAGGTGAGAAGTTGACATCGTGGTGGTTGTTGTTGTTGTTTACTCAGGTAGAGCCTCGCTCCTCTCGTAGGGATATCAATTGAGTAGCAGCGAGTATGGAATCGATGTCCAGGTTGGAACATTACAACGCGGGGCCTAGCCATGCGGGGCCTTGCCTCCTGCCCTCGCCTGATTGCATTTGCTTTAATTATCTGCTCAAGTTTAATTTGTCTTCATCTGGCTCACTACTTTGAAACTTTGTTTCTTTTAAATATTTCTACAGTTTTTTTTTATATCCTACCAGGCCAAGCCCACTTGAGCTGCTATACCGCTCTTGTTTTCAGAAGCGACCTGCCCACAACAAAGTGACTTATCAACGTGTTGAAATGTCTGTCGGTCAAATACTCTAAACGCGTGGTGATGTTGACTCTTAATGTGGAGGGGAAAACCCTGAGGATCCGGAGGAAAATCCACGCGACCACGGGGAGAGAGAGAGACACACGCAAACTCCAAATATACAGGAGGGGTCGCGATCGAACCCACCACCTCCTGTAAATCAGGAGAGGCAGTAAACATCTCCCAGCCACCATGGTGCACACTCGAGTATATTCCACAATGAGTCTCAGCACTCTAATTCAGGAGCGTTCTGCCGAGTTGGTTTTGCTGATGCACCCTTTAGACCGATGAACAACTATTTTTATTATAATAGTTTTTTTACCCTTTTATCTGGCAAGAAAACTGACTCCTTTTTTACGAGGAATCATGTTTGCATACACCACAATACCTGCAGTCATAATGCAAACAAAAAACATAACTCTGATAATGTATGCACTGTCCTTGAAGTTGATTGGTCCACACCTGAGACCGCTTTCCTTAGAGCCTAGTATCTCTCTCTGATGGTGCATTGTCTTTGAGTTGTGCGCCTTTTGGCGTAATCTGGTCCAACACCATGTGAGACGAGGCTCTAAGGTAAGCTGTCTCGGGTGTGGACCAATCAACTTCAAGGACAGTGCATACATTATCAGAGTTATGTTTTTTTTTCATTATGACTGCAGGTATTGTGGTCTATGCAAACATGACTCCTTGTAAAGAAGGTGTCAGTTTTGTTGCCAGATAAAAGGGTAAAAATAACAATTATATGTTTTACTGGCAAATGAGGTTCCAATGGTGTAAACTATTTTTATATTACCAACCAAAGCTCACAGAGCTGTTAGATCTTTTGTCAGAAGCCACCTGGCCATAGATGATAGCTCAACGAAATGGCTTTAAACGTGGAAGATTATAGCAGCCAAATAATCTAAATGCATGTTACTAAATGTGGAGGGAAAAAATCGAAGGACCCTAAGAAAAAAATAATGTGAGTGTACTCCACAAGCGTACTCTACGTGTGTGAGTGCACTCTGCGTGTGAGTGCACTCTGCATGTGTACTCTGCGTGTGTGAGTGTACTCCGTGTGTGCGAGTGTACTGTGTGTATGATTAACCCGTGCGTCTGTGTACTCTGTGTGTGTGAGATTACCCCGTGTGTGCGAGTGTACTCCGTGTGTTAGAATACTCTGTGTGAGTGTACTCTACTCTGTGTGCGAGTGTACTCCGTGTGTTAGAATACTCTGTGTGAATGTACTCTACTCTGTGTGTGTGTGTGCGAGTGTACTCCGTGTGTTAGAGTACTCTGTGTGAGTGGACTGTACTGTGTGTGTGTGCGAGTTTATTCTGTGTTAGAGTACTCTGTGTGAATGTACTCTACTCTGTGTGAGATTACCCCGTGTGTGCGAGTGTACTCCGTGTGTTAGAATACTCTGTGTGAGTGTACTCTACTCTGTGTGAGTGTACCAACGTGTGTGTCGTATGGGGGAGTGGCCGTGTTGCGCGGTGACGTCACCCTCAGAGTCGGCACCTCCCCCTCTGTCAGGCGGGTGATGTCACCAAGAGCAGACCGGAGAGAGTAGTTGGGGCGAGTGCTTGAGAGCAGAGGTCGCAAACGGGTTTTGATTCCTTACCCGTTTCCCGTACCCGGCCGCACCAGGGTCGCAAATGGATCCCCGTACCCGGCCGGGCACGGGTACCCGTTCCCTACTCGTACCCTACCCGAAATGAGTGACAAACGGTTACTCAGCAGTGACTCACGGCCTACCCGTACCCGGCCGCACCAGGGTCGCAAACGGTGGCTGGGTACGGGTAGCCGGGTATCGGGTAGGGTACGGGTATCGGGTACCTGGTTGCGACCTCTGCTTGAGAGCGAGTCACGCGTGTAGAGTGTGTACAGGGAGAGGGAGTCGGTGTGTTCATTGTACAGTGAAACCTTGGATTGCGAGTAACAACTTGGTCTGCTAGTGTTTTGCAAGACGAGCAAATTTTTTAAATAAATAATAATTTATAAACGAGCGATGTCTTGCAAAACGAGCACTACGTACAGTATACACCATTGGCTCGGTATACACAACTGAGCCAATGGTTCTTCTCTCTCTCTCGCTGCGGGATTGTAGGTAATCATCTCCCATGCTCTGTCTCGGTCGGCGTGCCTCACTCGTATAGTCACCATCCGTGCGAGCGTATGCTGTTTACTACAGTATAGTGTTGTGACCACGTGTGTGTGCGTAAAGCATTGTTTTATTTTGTGTCCAAGTGTAGTGACTGTTCTTTAGTAACTGTACTGCAAGTGAAATTCGTCCTACACAATAACCCTCCTCCTCTCCTCTCTCTCGTCTCCCTCACACCAGCCACGATTAAATGTAATTAATAAATTTGATTACTTTATATTAAATAAAAATATAAAAACGTATTTTGTATTAATCATTTTTATATGAATACAGTATTTTTGGGTTGTGGAACGAATCATCTGAGTTTCCATTATTTCTTATGGGGAAATTCGCTTTGATATACGAGTGCTTTGGATTACAAGCACGTTTCCGGAACGAATTATGCTCGCAATCCAAGGTTTCACTGTAATTTATTTGTGTGTGATATATTGTACTAGGGTGGCAAGATGTTAACTACCTCACATGGTATGCAGAATGTCTTGGGTTCGATTCCAACCCTGACGCATTTATAATTGCAGTTTACATTTTTTATTTTTTCTCTCTCTCCCTGTAGTGGCATTGATTTTTCTCCACATTTAGAAACATGCATTTTGAGAATTTTGCTGCAAAACATTTCCATATTATAACCCACTAAGTTGAGCTATCATTTGTGTCCAGGTCGATTCTGAAAAAGAGCTATGCAGCTCAGATGGCCTCACCTGGTAAAATAAAAATAGTGTACTGTGTTTGAGGGTTTTCCAATTTAATTTCTTATTTAGCAGTTAAAAACTATGTTTCAGGAGGGTCCTGCATTGGACTGTTTGACCACCACCAAATATATTTTGAGTTTAGGTTTGGGAGAAAAACGGAAAACCCAGTGGAACACCAGTGACGGCCGACGCCAGGATAGCGGCCACGGGCTCGAAGCGAGGGCAACCCGGCTCTTGTCCCAAGAAAGGAATCCGCTCCCCACTGCCCTCCACGGTGGCGCATCGCCGGCGGGGCTCCACGTTGAGCCCCAACTTTTCTAGGAGGTCGGTACCTGCAATACACTCATGGCATAACACGCTCGACACATAACTCCTGGTTACACACCTGGTGTCCGAGGCGACCCTTAAGGGTGACCCTCCCCAGCAGTCCCATCCCACTTTTACTTGCAGTCTGCAGCGCACGATCCGGGGCCTGTCGGTGGCTGACGTCAACCCCGACCACGCTGCAATGTGTTGCACTCACGAGTGACGTTACCGCCCCCGTGTCCAGCAGAATCTGGGTACGCCGCCTGTTCACCTGCCCTTCCACGAGCGACGTGGCCCCCATTATTCCTGCCACCAGCTCCCGCAGCCAGTCACCCGCAGTCGCCGCATTCTGGGGTGTTGTTGTCGGCATCTGCGTGGGGGTCATTCGTCACCATTATCATGACAGTTTATTTATGTTGGGACCACGTGGATTGCACCCCTCTGTGGTCCCCTCTTTAGGGAGGCCTTGGTGTTTAACCCTGGTGCTTCTCTCGCACGGGCGATCTGGGGACTGTCTCTCACGAGATGCCCCCATTGGTTGCATAGATAGCATGCACGGGGAAGGGCGGTGGCTCCATAAGAGGCCCCTTGCCCACTCCCCCTTACCCTCCCAGTGCGCATTTGTTCGAGTTCTGCCTCTTATTGAGATACTCGCCTGGTTAGCCCCCCGACCATGGAGCGTAGCCCTCCCACCTCGGACTGGACTATTTCCGCTGTGGACTGCAGCTTGGTTACATTCAGGTGTACTTGGGTCACCTCCCCGCATACTTGGGTTACCTTTTCGCGTACTTGGGTCTCATGGCCTGTGAAATCTCCTATGCCGGTCTGTATCCCTGCCACCCATCCTGGGGTTGTCTCACGGGATCCCGGAGGCTCTCTCGTCCCCCCCCCCTCACCTCCTCCTCTGGAAGAATACTTGCAATGGTGCTATCCCGTCCCAGCCGTCGGAATTCCGCACGCTCGTGAGCAAATCTCTCACCCGCACGCTCGCGAGCAAATCTCTCACACGCGTGCTCGGCAAGGGTGTTAAATGGGGGATATGGGCAGTTCGCATCTGGCTGCCACCCCGTTGTGCTTGTCAGATGCTGCTGAACTTTCTCGGCGGCAAGGTCATCGATGATCTCGGCAGTGTATCCCGGGCGTGCGCTCTGTGTTAGCAAGCGTGATTTATTTTTGTGCGCGCTCACTGAGATCCGAAGTGAGAAGTTCACATCGTGGTTATTGTTGTCGTGGTGGTAGTTGTTGTTTACCCAGGTAGAGCCTCGCTCCTTCTCTGTCTTGTAGGGAGGCCGCTTTGGATTGCACTACTCTTCGATTTCACATTAACATGGTAATTTATTACATTAACATCACTAGCCCCGGCCACTTCTTTATGACCCTTGGGCTACACCCATTTCAAACCTTTTACAACAGTCTGCCTCAGCAGCAGTCCATGCATTTTCTATCAGAGTGTTTTTGTTTGCATTCTGACCACAAGTATTGTGGTTAATGCACACATGATTCCTTGTAAAAGGTTTCAGTTTGGTGTTTTAACATCTTAACACCTGTTTCGTTGCCAGAAAAATGGGGAAAACCTATTCTCATATTTTGGTACTGGCAAAGGTCCCATGATAAAATATTGCAGTATATTAGAGGTGAGCCGTGCGTGTGTAGAAAGGACAGTAAGGAGCCGGAAGTTAATTAATTTTGTGGCAAAAATGCAGGCCTGATAATATGTAAGGATAATGTGGTAAATGAGAAAAATATAGCAGCAGCGGGGTGTTGGAGTGTGCAGGTGTTACAGATGTTGAAGGTGAACAGGTAAGCTAAAAATTGTGTGAAAAACATAATAACTTACCCTTGAGTACGCATGGAATTTTTGATGTGTGTATGTTTCATTGTGTTGGCGCAATTTGGTTCTCAAAAAAACACAGTAAGTCTGCTTTATTTATATACATTTATACTCATCTTGGAATTTTTTGTATACGGTTTCTCCACATTTATTTCAGTAATTTCATTTATTGGGAATACAGTACAGTACTTATTTCAATTGTGATGTATATTTTATATGCCGTTTTCCTAACCCCATTATTTAGGTAAGGCTTAAATGTTGAATATCGGCATTTTAGCTTTCGCACAGCACTTTCCAAGAATGTAACCTCCGCGCTATTCAAGGGGCTGCTGTATTTTCTGTCCATCAGCTATAGCACAGGAGTACGGATTTTCAGCAGGAACTAGATCTCTGCTTTTTTGGTGTAATTACGACCTATAATACTATAAAGAGGCGCTTGGGGTTTGGGATTGTTTTTTTGTTTTCGATGTCTCTGCCTCTGTTCACATTCGTTGAGTATTTTTATGATTTTAGGCAGACCCATCTAAAGCTGCGTGACCAGGAGTCAGGGCCCTTTCCTGTTCAATTTGGCTTGTGGCTGAAATTCTCTCTGGCCCCATGCATTACATTACGTAGCATTTTCAAATAATGTGTTTTGAGAAGCTCACAATGGCCCTATAAAAAATTTCATTTCATACAGTAACAATGATACGCTAATCGATGCCTGGTTATAGTCAAGGGATTGTCCCCTGCTGGTCAACCATGTTACGCATGTTGATGATCTGGTCATGGCTACTCAATGATATTAAATTGGAGAATCGTGTTCTGTACTTGGAGAATTCCATGACGAAATGGGGCCTTGCATATGTTCTACAAAAAGATCACCTCCTTGGGAAAATCTTGACTTAAAGCTTTCGTAACTGCAGGAATTCATATTCTTTGGGTCTTTCGGTTAAGTGACGTGACTTTACCGAAAGACCCAAAGAACACCTCCCTGGGAATTTAATGTCATACAGCACTGTACCTGCTCAGCTCTCCATGAATAATCAGGTCGTTCTACACATGGTTGAGGAGCTCCTATACCTCGTTAATGTGTTCACGACCAGCTCTGGTTTGACATCCAAAGTCTCACTTCAAATTAGTCTAGCAGCATTCTTTCATTAGGCTCTGTAACACTATGTGGAAGCTGCCTGGACTTTTTTACATACAAAGCTGTGAGTGTCCATTGCCAAGGTCTAGTCCATTGCAAAGGTCTTGTCCATTGCAAAGGTCTCGTCAAAAAAACAGGCAATAGTCTACATTATAGACTGCCAATTCACTCACCGAGGTTAAGAACCAGGCTACAGTCGACATTATAGACTGCCAGTACGCTCAACGAGGTTAAGAACCAGGCTACAGTCTACATTAGTCGTTTTTTTTTCTTCTATTCACTTTATTTGTATTATTATTTTCTATCTACGTGACTTTACCGAAATAACCAAAGAATATGAATTCCCACTATCACAAGTTTTAAGTCAAGATTTTCCCATTGAGGTGATCTTTTTGTAGAACATATGCAAGGCCCCATTTCGTCATGGAATTCAACAGGTACAGAACAAGATTTTATAAGAATGGAAACAGTCAGGAAATTAACACTGCACATATGCAGCTGAAGTTAGATCTGTTCATCCTCGCATTCAAGCTCATCTGAGCCTGGCTTCACACCTCTAAGTTGCAAATGAACATTAATTTATACATTTCTGCATAATACAAATAATATTCTTTTCAACAGCCTTTGCTATATTAGCTACTTTTTCTTAAATAAATATTCCTGTCGTAGCTAGACAACCGAAATTGTGTGCTTGGAGTTTTTGGTAAACATTCATTTTGAAGACACTAGGGTGTCCAGGCATATTTATGACCATTGGCCCTCTCATTGTGTGCCTTAACAGCCCGCGTGATGAATTGGGGAATTATTTTCACTATATCATGAAAATATTAATAAGTATAGATGTTTAAGTCATGTGTGACTGTGTATATATGCATTCATCTGTGCCTTGATACTGACGTAGATGGTGTGGATGTGTTTTTCTGTCTGCAGCTGACGCTTCCTCTGACTCTTCCTCTGCAGAATTGGTCTGATGGAGCAAAGGGACTCGACGCAGCTCGGTACAAGAAGGAAACAATGCGACCAGTATGCAAACAGCACGGATCATACTGGAAGTTTGACACAGCACCAGAGAACTCACACAGGAGAGAAACCATTCAAGTGCATTGTGTGTGAGAAGGCATTTGCAAAGTCATCACATCTTCAGAGTCACCAGAGAACGCACGCAGGAGAGAAACCCTTCAAGTGCACTATGCGTGAGAAGACATTTGCACAGTCATCAAATCTTCAGAGCCACCAGAGAACACACACAGGGGAGAAACCCTTCAAGTGCACTGTGTGTGAGAAGGCATTTACAGAGTCATCACATCTAAAAACACACCAGAGAACGCACACAGGGGAGAAACCCTTCATGTGCACAGTGTGTGAGAAGGCATTTGCAAAGTCATCAAATCTTCAGAGTCACCAGAGAACGCACACAGGAGAGAAACCCTTCAAGTGCACTGTGTGTGAGAAGGCATTTACAGAGTCATCACATCTAAAAATACACCAGAGAACACACACAGGAAAGAAACCCTTCAAGTGCACTATGTGTGAGAAGGCATTTACAGAGTCATCACATCTTAAAACACACCAGAGAATGCACACAGGGGAGAAACCCTTCAAGTGCACTATGTGTGAGAAGGCATTTGCAAAGTCATCAAATCTTCAGAGTCACCAGAGAACGCACACAGGAGAGAAACCCTTCAAGTGCACTATGTGTGAGAAGGCATTTACAGAGTCATCAACTTTTCACGACCACCAGAGAATACACACAGGAGAGAACCCCTTCAAGTGCACTATGTGTGAGAAGGCATTTGCAAAGTCATCAAATCTTCAGAGTCACCAGAGAACGCACACAGGAGAGAAACCCTTCAAGTGCATTGTGTGTGAGAAGGCATTTGCAAAGTCATCAAATCTTCACAACCACCAGAGAACGCACACAGGAGAGAAACCCTTCAAGTGCACTATGTGTGATAAGGCATTTGCAAAGTCATCAAATCTTCAGAGTCACCAGAGAACGCACACAGGAGAGAAACCCTTCAAGTGCACTATGTGTGAGAAGGCATTTACAGAGTCATCACATCTTAAAAAACACCAGAGAACACACACAGGAGATAAACCCTTCAAGTGCACTATGTGTGAGAAGGCATTTGCAACGTCATCAATTCTTCAGAATCACCAGAGAACGCACACAGGAGATAAACCCTTCAAGTGCACTATGTGTGAGAAGGCATTTGCAACGTCATCAATTCTTCAGAGTCACCAGAGAATACACACCGGCGAGAAACCCTTCAAGTGCACTGTGTGTCGGAAGGCATTTGCACGGTCATCACATCTTCAAAGACACCACAGAACACACAGGCATCAGAAGATCCCCAAGGAGCGGAGTCTGAAATCGGCTTGTGCAAGTCCAAGTGCTGCAATGAGCTCATCCCTGCTGAAAAAAGAACCTGAATTTAATTCCAGCTTGGACGCAATGAAATGTATCAAGGTGGATTTTGAAGAGGTGAAATGTGAAGAAGTGATGGTAAAATGTGAAGATGAAGATTCAACTCCAAAATCGGACCTTCACATCGATGTAGGCAACGTGAAGCAGGAGGAGAATTCTGCCTGTGAGGCAGAGCGAGGTAACTCCCAGGAGTTTGTGGAAGTGGAGGTGTGGGTGGACTTCTTAGACAATACAAAGTCAAATGCAGACCCGGTAGATGTGTAAGCTTGAGACAATGAAGCTCCAATAAATGCACTTTTGTCACAGACTAAAAGAACACCAAAGAAAGTACTGTCTGTGAAAAGACATTTGCACGGTCATCAGTTTTTCAGATCCACCAGAGAACACACGGAGAAACCCTTCATGTGCAGTGTGTGTGGGAAGGAATTTTCAGGTTCACCTGCTCTTAAAAATCACCAGAGAACACAGGTGTAATGATTGTGGTGTCGCTGCTGTGTACAGACGCACACGTGTGACGTCACTGCGTTACTATCACGTGGGTCTACACACACACATGACGTCATCCCGGCTGGAGGCGGGAATGACGTCAGGGCCGGTGCTGGACACGTGACCGAATCCGAGTGGGGGGCTGGGGTCCAAGGGGGACCTCGGGGGGCACGTGGACAGCAGGGGGGCTTCGAGAGGGTGCTCGAAGGGTGGCGTGGCCGGGGTGAGGCCGGGCACGCCGAGGCCCATATAAGCAGCCTCCTCAGGGGGTTCGAGGCTGCCCGTGCTGAGAATGAAGACACCTCGTGAAGATGCCAAGAAGAGAAGGCCTACAGTGAGCGGACCGCCAGCAGCCACCTGGCTGGGTCACGCTAGAGTAGCTGAGAGAAGTGTGTCTTAGCTAGGGTAGGTCGGTGGTCACACCCTATGTGTAAAGTAAGAGTAACTGTTGAGTCACTGTTGTGTTCATTAAGAAATGAGTGTTGCATCCCAAGAAGTGTGTGCGCCTAATATGAACCCATTACACAGGCATCAGAAGATCCCCAAGGAGCAGAGGCTTGTGAAAGTCAAAAGTGCTGCCAGGCGCCCATCCTTAATGATAAGAACTACAAAAAAATCCCAGCTTGGACACTTTAAAATGTATCAGTCCGGCAGAACCCGGCAGGTCAGCTAGTGGGAATGAGGGACCGACACGCGTATCAACATAGGGTTTAAGTCGCGAGGAATGAACATACCACCGACGTTTTCCGTACTGAACGCGGATACTCTGTGAGTTCCGAACATCCACCAGCGTTACGGGCCCCCGCCACGGCCTGTGCAGTTTAGGGGATGTGCCCGCCGGCACCTGGGGGCAGTGGAGCCATACCAGGTCTCCCACTGACCAAGGCATGCGAGTACGCGATCGACGCGCATACCGTTCGTTCCTTGCCTGGGCACGGGCCGTCGCACACCTGGCAGCCTCTCGCGCCTCCGTAACTCGTTCAAGCGAGTCCCGCACGTGATCAGGCAAGGAGCGGGACGGTTGTTTACTCGGCTTAACCAGTTGCACATCGATGGGTGTAACATTCTCACGGCCATACATAAAAAAAAATGGTGAGTATCCCGTGGACGCGTGTGGAACCATGCGATATGCCGCTAAGACGCCTGGTATGTGCAAGTCCCAATTGGTTTGGTTTTCACTGACCGTGTGATGAAGCATAGCCGAGAGGGTACGGTTGAATCGTTCCACCATACCATCCGTTTGCGGATGGTATGGGGAAGTGTGAATTTTCTTTGTGCCCAGCGCATCACAAACCTCCTTAAGCAATTTAGAGGAGAAGTTCCACCCTTGATCTGTGAGCAGCCTCTCAGGTGCCCCCCTATCCATGACATACCCGTTCAAGAAAGCGTCGGTGATGGACGCAGCCATTTGGTTGGGTAGAGGCCAGGCCATCGGCCATCGAGAAAAATATTCCACCCCGACCAGAAGGTATTTATTGCCCCTAGCCGACGGGGGAAATGGGCCCAGAATGTCCAGAGCAACTAATTCGTTGATGCGGGACACCTCAATGGAACGTAACGGCGATACATAGTGGTTCCGAGGCGGTTTCCTCTTCGCACAATCATGGCATGAGCGGACAAAGTCATTGACGTCTGCCGTCATGCCGGCCCAGAAAAAATCCTTTTGTATCGCGGCCAAAGTCTTCTGGACGCCGAGGTGCATCAACTTATCAGCGTGCAGAGCGCGAAGCAGGTCGTAGCGAAGCGAAGTAGGCACGACCAAGCGTGGTCGGTCAGACAACCCGTCGGTGCACATTAACAGTCCCGACTTGCCTCGGAACATCTGCCACTTCCATCCCGTCAATTGAGCTTTTTGTTTCCCTATCAATTTCCGTAGCGGAGACAGCGAGGTATCAGCCTCCTGCTCACGTAACCAGACCGAGTGCGGCAGCCGTAAGGTATCATCGGTGTCCACCGACACCTTCTGGTCGTCCTCATTCGCTATCGCCCCCATAACCGGGCAGGGCGAGGTGGGCGGTGCCGCGCAGCGGTGCGTGCCCGTCAGGCAAGTGCACGGAGGAACGGGTGGCAGCCTTGAGAGCGCGTCAGCGTTCGCGTGACGGGGGCCCCCTTACGATATGTAATATGGAAGGAAAATTCCTGTAACGATTCCAACCACCGAGCCAATTGGCCTGACGGCTGGTCCAATTTCAAGGAGTATTGCAAAGCCGCATGATCAGTGCGAACGAGGAATTTCCTTCCATACAGGTACGGCCGGTACAATCGAACAAAATGCACAATCACCAAAAGTTCCCGCCTTGTCACGCAATATCGCGTTTCCGCAGGGGACAGAACCCTGCTGCCGTACGCCACCACTCGCTCAACCCCGTCCTTACGTTGCGACAAAACGGCCCCAATGCATATATCACTAGCATCCGTATCAAGGATGAACGGCTGTGAGAAGTCTGGGTAATTTAGCGTAGGCGCCGTGGCGAGGTGATCCCGAAGTGATCTAAAATAACTTTCTTCCTCCGCTCCCCATTTAAACCTTTGATTTTTTGCCCGTTAGAACGTGTAATGGTTTCGCCAACGTCGCAAAGTTCTTAACGAAGCGGCGATAATAGGAAGCGAATCCAATAAACCGCCGAATATCACCCACGGAAGTGGGTGTGGGCCACTCTCGAACACATTTGGTTTTCAAAGGGTCAGTGGACACGCCGTCCGAGCTGACAATATGACCCAAGTAACGGACGGAGTGTTGCAAAAGGTGACATTTTCTAGGCTTAAACTTGAGGTCAGCCGCCCTCATTCTTTGGAAAACCGTCTCCAGGCGTTGGAGGTGTTCCTCGAACGTGCGGCTGAAAACAATGATATCGTCTAAATATGAGGCACGTTTCCCACTGTAGTCCAGCCAACACCAATTCCATGAGCCGTTGAAACGTCGCTGGAGCCGCGTTCAAGCCCATAGGCAACCGATTTCATGCAAAGAGACCTTGCGGCGTGCGGAATGCCGTTTTGGCTTTTGACTCCTCATCGAGGGGAAGCTGCCAAAAGCCCGAGGACAGATCAAGGGTGGAAAAGAATTTAGCACCCGATAAAGCATCCAATGAGTCATCCATCCTCAGTAAAGAGTACGCGTCCGCCACCGAAATTTTGTTCAACCGGCGGAAATCAACGCAAAATCTTGTACCACCATCTTTTTTCTTAACCAGAACGACGGGCGCGCCCCAAGGGCTGTTGGACGGCGAAATAATATCCGCCGCCAGCAATTCATCTACTGCTCCGCGCACGTGTTCCCTTTCCGCTGGGCTCATGCGATGAGGGTGCATACAGATGGGAGGTGTCGCACCAGTGTCAATATGGTGCGACAAAAGCGACGTGCGGCCGAGGTCCAAATCATTTCTGCTGAAAACATCCGCGTACCGTAGCAATAATGAACGCAGAGCATTCCTTTGCTCATTCGACCAAGAAGAATTTTCCCCGCATAAATCTGCGATCCAGCGTTCTTGCGAACAATCGTGTGGAGGCCCACCAGCGGGCATCCGGGCGCGCGGCGTTTCGTCACGAGGCGAAATCGGTGGTGACGTGAGCCAGCACCGATCCCTCCGAAACAACAACGCGGTCAGGTCCCCCATTCAACACCTGTATGAAAGGTGCCTGACCTGGTCGCACGATCGTTTGTGCTGCCGCCAAGGAAAAAGATTTAACTACCGAATTTGATGGGGATAATAGCACGCCCTTCGCATCCCTTTCAATTTGAAGGGGTTTTCGGTAACGCAGCGGAATGAGCATTTGCGCTCCCGACGGAACCTCCACCGTAGCAGCGACTACGGCAGTAACTGCGTTACCTGTAGGCGCACTGGCCAGCAGGGAAGGCAGGAACGACATCCTACGACCCCCCGGCATTTCCAAACAATCCTGGTCGACCCGTATTTTCAGCGGCATCCGGCGCAGGAAATCAGTACCAAGCAAGCATGGGACAGCTAGCGAGCGAGAGATCAACACGGGTCCTGCAGCGGTAATATTCCCGATAGCGATGCTCACATCTACCTGACCACAGATACCCATGCTACCCCCATTTGTGGCTACACACGCATCATTAACCCTGCGTATCCGCGACGTAGGAATGTACAGCAAATGAAAAATAACATCTGAAATGATGGTGGCAGATGCGCCAGTGTCCACCAAAATACGGACGTCAATGCCGTCGATGGTACCCCGTACCGTCGACGAGCCTGACGCCGCAGCCACAACCCTGCGAGCCAATTTCTTCCACTGTGTAGCAGAGCGTGTAAATGGTGCAGGAGAAGTAAAATTATCCTTAGGAGTGTAAGAATGAGTGCGAGTGGATGAATGATGTGACACGACCTGCCGGGTGTCCGATTTGTGCCGACTCGCCCGAGGTTGTTGCAGTTCCGCAGCAGGTGGAGGAGATGGAGGTCCCCTTGGCGGAAGAGGCGACAGCAGAGGTCGGCAGCGGCAGTCGCGGGCGAAATGGCCTTGTCTGCCGCATTTGAAACACGCGGCCGTCGTCGGCCGGCGGTCGGATGACCCGGCCCCGCACGTGGACGGCCTGCGTAGTCACCACGCTGGTCGCGCAGCCGCCGTTCCGGAATCCCATGCGGAACAGCAGCAGCCAGCACGTCGTCGTCGCCAGAGTCGTCGGAGCAGTGGACGACCCGTCGTGGAGACTACCCCAAGGGCGGCCCGTCGATTTCGGGTTTCCCCGTCCACGCCGCCATCTGGTCCCAGCGCTTGATGTTAAACTTAGCGTCCAAGCAGCGCGCCACCCATCGCGATGTAAGCGGTTCATGGCCGCACACTGGTAGAGAAATGTTGAGCTCCTGAGACAACTCCAGCATCCAGCATACGGGAAAGGATGAGAGGATCCAAATGATCGGCCGTCGCGTCGGGATAGGCAGCCATGGCCAGCGCCATCAACGCCCCCCGATAAGCCAAAGGCGACTCCTCCGATCCTCGGCGATGCGACATAAATTTTCTGGTGGCTGACGTCGGTGGGTCGTAAAATTCCGCCATCTCTGCGAATGCATCTCGCAGTGTCTTCTTCTTGGACGCCGGGATGGAGCGGAAGACCCCCAGAGAAACATCATCAAGCAGTGTAGGTAGCGCTCCCAGCGCCTCCTCCTCCGTCCAATGCACGGATCTAAAGGCTGACTCGAAGAGCCACGTAAAAGCACTCCAATCTTAATTTTAGAACTTTCGTGACTGCAGGAATTATTATTTGGTTCTTTCGGTTAAGTCACGTCTAAAGATAAAATAATAAATTAAATTAAATAATAGAATACGACGTTTCGATTGCAACACAAGCAATCATCATCAGGTATAATGAAATAGCGACATAATATCTAACCAGAAAACTATAGACAGACATATTAGCAGACAGATATCACAAGATACATACATAGCGAGAGCAACACAGGTGACAGAGAGGGGTGATCGTCTCTGTGGGGTGGCCTTAAATAGACAGAGGGGGGGCGGAGGCAGAGAGAGGGAGGGGGGTTAGAAAAAATTAGCATATTGGTGCTGCGAGTACGATGGCACAGCAAGCAAGCCTGAAAATCAGGAGAAAGACACACTAAAATTAAATAACCTAGTAAAATATCGAAATGTAATGTAATACAACACAGAGGGTCGGTCAACACACAATTAACGCATAGCCTGGTTGATTACGTATTTCAAAGATTGCTAAGTTAGAATTTAAGTGTGAACATTCTAAAGAGGACACAGGCAGAGAAAACAAGTCGCCAGAGAGAGAGAAAAAAGATAAGCTTAAAACTTCCCCGTAGAAGTGGTTCAATCTTAATTTTAGAACTTTCGTGACTGCAGGAATTATTATTTGGTTCTTTCGGTTAAGTCACGTCTAAAGATAAAATAATAAATTAAATTAAATAATAGAATACGACGTTTCGATTGCAACACAAGCAATCATCAGGTATAATGAAATAGCGACATAATATCTAACCAGAAAACTATAGACAGACATATTAGCAGACAGATATCACAAGATACATACATAGCGAGAGCAACACAGGTGACAGAGAGGGGTGATTTTCAGGCTTGCTTGCTGTGCCATCGTACTCGCAGCACCAATATGCTAATTTTTTCTAACCCCCCTCCCTCTCTCTGCCTCCGCCCCCCCTCTGTCTATTTAAGGCCACCCCACAGAGACGATCACCCCTCTCTGTCACCTGTGTTGCTCTCGCTATGTATGTATCTTGTGATATCTGTCTGCTAATATGTCTGTCTATAGTTTTCTGGTTAGATATTATGTCGCTATTTCATTATACCTGATGATGATTGCTTGTGTTGCAATCGAAACGTCGTATTCTATTATTTAATTTAATTTATTATTTTATCTTTAGACGTGACTTAACCGAAAGAACCAAATAATAATTCCTGCAGTCACGAAAGTTCTAAAATTAAGATTGAACCACTTCTACGGGGAAGTTTTAAGCTTATCTTTTTTCTCTCTCTCTGGCGACTTGTTTTCTCTGCCTGTGTCCTCTTTAGAATGTTCACACTTAAATTCTAACTTAGCAATCTTTGAAATACGTAATCAACCAGGCTATGCGTTAATTGTGTGTTGACCGACCCTCTGTGTTGTATTACATTACATTTCGATATTTTACTAGGTTATTTAATTTTAGTGTGTCTTTCTCCTGATTTTCAGGCTTGCTTGCTGTGCCATCGTACTCGCAGCACCAATATGCTAATTTTTTCTAACCCCCCTCCCTCTCTCTGCCTCCGCCCCCCCTCTGTCTATTTAAGGCCACCCCACAGAGACGATCACCCCTCTCTGTCACCTGTGTTGCTCTCGCTATGTATGTATCTTGTGATATCTGTCTGCTAATATGTCTGTCTATAGTTTTCTGGTTAGATATTATGTCGCTATTTCATTATACCTGATGATGATTGCTTGTGTTGCAATCGAAACGTCGTATTCTATTATTTAATTTAATTTATTATTTTATCTTTAGACGTGACTTAACCGAAAGAACCAAATAATAAAAGCACTCCAATCGCCCCCGGCGAGAAATTCTTTAATCTGTGGAAGGCGATGTCCGCGGTGGCAAGCGCGCGCCGCGGGCGTCTCCGACTGCGGTTCCCGCGCTCCACCCGTCGCAGGCAAAATGGCGTCCGGCGGCCGCGTGGTGATAGGCGCGCCCAAAATGGCGGCCGACGGCTCCAGCGCAGCCGCCCCGCCCAAAACGTCGGCTTCTTCCCGCGTGGCAGGAGCAATGGCGGACTCCGATTCTTTTGTAGGACCCCTTCCCGCGGCGTCCAGCTGATCCGCAATCTGGCGACCCACGGTTGGTGAGGACGCTACCGCGGTCACCAGACTCAGCAGAATGGCGCGTAACGACTCGATCTGCTCCGCCATCAGCCGCCATCCGTCTTTCGTTCCTGCGGTAGTCGCATCTTCTCCCAGTCGACGCTGAGAGGCGTCGAGGAGAGCAGTATCAGCAGGCGGCATAGGGGCTGTAGCCCCCAACAGCTCATCTTCGTCCGTCTCGGCCTCTTCCTCCGATGGAGGCTCGGGCAGGTTCTTTTTTCTGAGGTGCTTGGTCATCTTGACGATCGTCCAAACGGTCGCAGAAGAACTTCTGACACCAATGTAATAAACCTTCTTGAGACGGCTTCCGGAATCAGTCCTTTTTATTTTCAACTTCCACAGTTACACTTCACACACTCCCCGTTGCTGACAGACAACGGAAAGCGGGCAGACTTCCCACCAAGTCCCCACCGCGTACGTGGCACCCAGAGCCCCGTACGCGCGTGACTCCTGCTCTTCTCGTTCCCAAGTCTGCTCCCGACTTCTCCCTCCCTCTCTCTCTTAATCCCTTCGTCACGTGGTACCCCCCAGCCAATCCACCATAGACAGCGTTGACCGTTCCCGATGGTTCCCTGTCAATCCCGGGACCACGCCTCTGATCCGGCTTCCCATTAGCTGAGGCCCCGATTGTCCAGGCCAATCACCCCTGCTAACATGCCGTGATCACGCCGAGGCCATGCTCCCTGGCTCATCTTCAAAGACACCAGAGAACACACACAGGAGAGAAACCCTTCAAGTGCACTGTGTGTGAGAAGGCATTTTCATGGTCGTCATATCTTCAGACCCACCAAAGAACACACACAGGAGAGAAACCTTTTAAGTGCAGTGTGTGTGGGAAGGCGTTTGCAAAGTCATCAATTCTTAAATCACACCAGAGAACACACACAGGAGAGAAACCTTTCAAGTGCACTGTGTGTGAGAAGGCGTTTGCAAAGTCATCAATTCTTAAATCACAACAGAGAACACACACAGGAGAGAAACCTTTCAAGTGCACTATGTGTGGGAAGGTGTTTGCAAAGTCATCAAATCTTAAAAAACACCAGAGAACACACAAGCATCAGAAAATCCACAAGAAGTGTAATCCGAAATCAGCTTGTGAAAGTCAAAGTGCTGCAATGACCCCATTGTTCATGAAACAAGAACCAGAAGACAACCCTAGCCTGGACACTTTGAAAGGTATCAAGGTGTAATATGAAGAGGTGAAGGGGAAATGTGAAGAAGTAACAGTGAAGAGTGTAGAAGTGAAGGTTAAATTTGAAGATGATTCAACTCCAAAATCGGACCTTCACATAGATGGAGGCAGTGTGAAGCAGGAACTAAATTCTGACTGTGAGGCAGAGCGAGGCAACTCCCAGGAGTTTGTGGATGTGGAGGTATGGGTGGACTTAGACAAAGTCAAATGGAGACCAGGTAGATGTGCAAGCTTCAGACAATTAAGCTCCAATGGATGCACCTTTGTCACAGGCCTTTCTAATGAATATAATGTGAAGTTGAACACTCAATTTCTAGGTTCAAACTGCAGTGTAAGAGTGGCCAGTTTTTGTGGATCTGTAGGTTGGGTCGTTCTCGAATCCGGGAGCGACTCATGTGTTTTCTAACATATCTCATCTTAGACACTCGAAGGGTGCCCATAATGGGCATCTGCCCCTGTTTGCCACAAGGTGACCGTTCACTGGCCTGTATGTGGATATGAGTTTGTAAGTCGGGGGCGATGATTGATATACCAGTCGGATTTGAACCTTCAACCTCTACAACAAATAGAGAATGTACTACTACTTGGCTTCCCTCTGAAAGTGCTGCACATATAGGCCTCATCTCGGCAGAGATCAACTTGTAAATACGTTGCAACGTGACGCAGTACATTTCAGTATAGTAATAAAATGTTGCCAATGTGCCCTTTGATTATTTTGAATCATAATTGAAAGAATACCCGTCTGATTTTGTACGTACATACAACATTTTGTGTATTAATGTCAAACATGGAATATGTGATGTCAGGACAAAGTATCTGTTTTGGTGGTAACCTGTACAAAAACTCACGTGAGAGCTGTTATTTTTGTGATACGAGTCAAAGGGTATTTTTGTGAATCAGGACGCATCTGACTGGGGCAACTCATTGTCTTTGAAATCTGGAGCATAGTCGGATCATTCATCAGTAAAGGTATGCCACTTACAAGTTACGTATAGGAGATACATTCTCCACAAGAACACTAATTATCATTTTGTATTACGTATACATTTTGTCGAACTGAGACTTGAAATGGACCTTACCGATGAACATCAGTTGAAGCAAGCCGGACTGTTGAGACATTGTACACCAAAACCAGTCCACAGGTGGCTTGTACTGAACACATGTGTAGTGCCATAAGAGAGGAGGGGCTGCTGGGGGCTCTCGGATCCTAGGCAGATAAGCCCTCGGTGCCAGGCGCTAGGATCCCAGGAACCCCAAACAGTTAAGCCCCTTGACGCCACCAACGGGGGGAGGGGCTGTGCGTGCTCTGTGGGATATCTGGGGGCGCACACAACCCCACCCCTCGTTGGGGACGAGGCATAAAAGGGCAGCTCCCTGGCCGATCGGGGGCAGTTGCAGCTCAAGACCCAAGATCAGCCAGCTTAGGACTCTGGACCCCCTCGTCCCGCTTGTCCTTGTAAGGGCCGGGACGCTGTGAGGGCCAGTAGTGGGACTCTGGGACTCCCGGCTCTACGTCCTTGTAAGGGCGAGTTCCGAGGAAGCCAGAGTCCAGACCCGCACCTTGGCTGAGTCGGGTCAATTAGCCTCCCTTAGGGTAATTGCAGCCGGAGGAGCCCAGAGCGTAGCCAGAGTAGTGTTTCTAGGCTGTGTACCTAGGCTGTAACAGAGTATCAGGACTGTTGGAGTGTTTTATTGTACTAAAGAAGATACCTCTACAAGTGTCTCCGGAACCCATTACACATGCATTCCTAAAAGGCCGTGGTATTTATAGTTTGTGTAAAACATTCCTTTGTTTCGTGTAGAGAACGTTGAATGAAAGATGTCTGCCGATGTTTTTTCGCAAGGAGGTACGTTAAAGAGCACATTTGAAGGCATCGTGGATTTTTGTTACAGATTTGTATTCTAGCCTAGGTTTTATTGAATTTTAACTTCTATTTAAATAAAACTTTAGATATATCTGTCTGCATTGATATCCCACCTTGTTTACCACATGTTTGCTTAAATATGTAGACGCTCCCTCTGAAGACGTCACCTCATATTAACGAGTGGGTTACGTCAGGGCCTCCCCCTCTCTCTGGCTTGTGATGTCACCAAGAGCAGAACTCGCCTCCACGGAATCTTAACAACTGCACTGTCTTGGAATGCATTTACACAGTAATCAAATCTTCACAACTGCCAGGGAACACACATTAAAAACCACTTAAAGTACACTTGCAAGGCCTTTTGAATTGTTTTGAAACTGAAACACGCGTAAGGAGGTCTACAAGGAGCAGAGTCTGAGATTGACGTGTGAAATTTGAAATTCCATAAGCCCATCGTTTGTGATTCAAGGACCCAATAAAAATGGCAGCTGGGAAACGTCACCATTCGTGAAGGTGACCTGTGAAGGCTCCAGGGTTTGAGTTCCAGGTCGCTAATGGAGCTCGAGACGAATCACATCCATTTGTGGATGTGGAGGTTTTGGAGGACTTTTCGGACAATGTAGAGAGTAGAAGCAGACAGCATGTGTGACCATAAGTGTTGGGTAGACCTGTAACCAAAAGCATGAGACACGGTTTCCCAATGTTTATTTCAATTGTTTAGTTTTTAGTTGATTTGGAATACAGTACTTATTTCAATTGTGATGTAAATTTTAGTTGACGTTTACCTAACGCCATTACTTGGGTAAGGCTTAAGTATTGAATATCGCGTTTTTAGCTGTCGCGTGGGACTTTCCAAGAACGTAACCTCCGATATTCAAGGGGCGGCTGTATTTTCTGTCGATCGAGTACAGCAAGGGAGTACGGATTTTTACTAGAAACTAGATCTCTGCTTTTTTGATGTAAGTAAGGCCTATGGTACCATACAGAGGCTTGGTGCTTTGGGTTTCTTGATTTCGATGTCTCTGCCTCTGCTCACATTCGTTGAGGATTTTCATGATTTTGGGCAGGCCCATCTAAAGGTGCGTGACCAGGAGTTGGAACCATTTCCTGTTCAACTCGGCTTGTGACAGAAATTCACTCTGGCCCAATGCATTACATTTGTAATGTGAGGTTACACCTGGATGATGATGATTGGCTCTGCTGGCTTCAGCCCGCAACCAATGGGGAGTCGAGTTAGGGGCGTGGCCCTGGAGCCGTACATTAGCTTCGGGAAAGTTCCAGGGGTGTGGCTGAGGATTGGCTGCGAGGCATCACGTGGGCCAGGGATTAAAAGGGGCGGAGAAGCCACGTGGCTGGTGCCGTGGTCCGGAGCCTGCCACGTGGCGGGCCGCGGAAATCTCTCTCACGCTGTCAGCCAACAGCGTGAAGGAGCAAGGGAACTGGAGGAACGAATGTGGTGGAAGCTGTGAACGGAACTGAATAAAGAATTCTCAATTCACGATGTCGTCTCAACGGGGTTTATTACACATCACATAGCATCTTCAATAATTATGTAGTTTGAGAAGATCATAATGGCCGTATAAATAAATTGGATTCGTCGCAGTTAAAAATAATACGCTTATCGATGACTGGTTATAGTTAAGGGATTATACTGGTAGGAACGAAGTGAACCAGCCTACAATAGATTATATCGTCCGTCCGTCCGATGTCCGATTAGGTGTAGCAACATCGCCCCCTACTGCAAACACTTGGCAGGACCCTACAAAAACCTTTAGACTCAGTGAGGCTTTCCTGGCTAAACAAGTGTCACATTCCCTTATAATTATCTGAGATAGTTTAAAATTAACTCGCAGCGGCCTAAAGCCTACAGGTAGGCCTTAAGCCTAGAACTAGGCCTCAAACTCTCCCTTCGTATCGTACCCCCGCCATTTCATTTTATTATAGCCATTCATTTGTTCGTTCTTACCAGCCCACCCCGCAGGGACCTGTTTCCCTGCTGGTCAGCCCTGTTGCATCTGCTGATGATCTGGCAATGGCTACTCAATGAGATGGCTGGCTGAGGTGCCATCTCTTGTTTTGCCGGACACAATAACAATAACAACAACCGCCATTCGCCACTAAGTGGCGGTCACGTCACCATGGCGCTTGTGCCAAGCTATGTGCACGGGGTAGACCCAGGTGCCATGGGTCGACTGACTCAGTTAACTGGCCGATGCACCATCTGTACCCCCGACTGTGCCAACACACAGTGTACACACACACACCCAGTGTACACACACAGTTTGTACACACACAATGTACACGCACAGGGTACACACACACAGTTTGTACACACAGTGTACACACACACAGTGTACACACAGTGTACACACACAGAGTGTACACGCACAGGGTACACACACAAAGTTTGTACACAGTGTACACACACACAGTGTACACACACAGTGTACACGCACACAGTGTACACGCACAGAGTACACACACAGTGTACACACACACACAGTTTGTACACAGTGTACACACACACAGTGTACACACACACAGTGTACACACACACAGTGTACACATACAGTGTACACACACAGTGTACACACACACAGTTTGTACACACACACAGTTTGTACACACAGTGTACACACACACAGTTTGTACATACAGTGTACACGCACAGGGTACACACACACAGTTTGTACACACAGCGTACACACATACAGTGACGTCACCACTCATTAACTCGTCGGCGTGAGACGCCAGGGAAAGCTGTTCCCCGCTAGT
Source organism: Lampetra planeri (assembly GCF_965212315.1). NCBI lineage: Eukaryota > Metazoa > Chordata > Hyperoartia > Petromyzontiformes > Petromyzontidae > Lampetra > Lampetra planeri. Next base: position 3,929,564 of record NC_136183.1, read on the forward strand.
GACGTCATGTCACCAAGATATTCAATCCCAGTTTACACGTAGGCTTTCGCGACCAATATTGTTCATAATCAACGATTTTTGGGTTTAGATCGCGTTATTTATAAATGTGTCGTAACCCTCCACCACCCGACAAGGCCAATCAGTAAAAAAGTGTCACGTTGACAAAAGACAAATAGTTCACTGCTTTAGCCCACCGGTGTGTTGAAGCGTGAAACCACAACATTTACAATTTGAGTACGACGTTTCGCTGGTAATTGCATCCAGCACCCCCTCCACCGCGCTTTTGACTGGCGGTTCATTAACATAATTTATTCATAAAAACCGTCGGTATTTCATTGCGACGGGTTCAGTAGCCAAGCCCAATCACCCCACGTGGGCCCGGCTCATTAACATAATTTATTCAATTACACCGCTGCTCGTTGGGGGAGGGATTGTGTGATGAACCCCGTTAGTGACGTCATGTCACCTCCTGCTGCCGCGTGACGTCACGATATATCCGGAAGCTGCTGCACTGCGCGCGCGCTCACTGAGATCCGAGGTGAGAAGTTCACATCGTGGTGGTTGTTGTTGTGGTGGTTGTTGTTGTTTACCCAGGTAGAGCCTCGCTCTTCTCGTAGGGATATCAATTGAGTAGCAGCGAGTATGGAATCGATGTCCAGGTTGGAACATTACAATGCGGGGCCTAGCCATGCGGGGCCTTTCCTCCTGCCCTCGCCTGATTGCATTTGCTTTAATTCTCTGCTTAAGTTTAATTTGTCTTCACCTGGCTCACTACTTTGAAACTTTGTTTCTTTTAATTATTTCTACAGTTTGTTTTTATATCTTACCATGCCAAGCCCACTTCAGCTGCTATACCGCTCTTGTTTTCAGAAGCGACCTGCCCACAACAAAGTGACTTATCAACGTGTGGAAATGTCTGTTGGTCAAATACTCTAAACTCGTGGTGATGTTGACTCTAAATGTGGAGGGGAAAACCCTGAGGATCCGGAGGAAAATCCACGCGACCACGGGGAGAGAGAGAGAGACACGCAAACTCCAAATATACAGGAGGGGTCGCGATCGAACCCACCACTTCCTGTAATCCATGAGAGGCAGTTAACATCTCCCAGCCACCATGGTGCACACTCGAGTACATGACCACAATGAGTCTCAGCACTCTAATTCAGGAGCGTTCTGCCGAGTTGGTTTTGCTGATGCACCCTTTAGACCGATGGACAACTATTTTTATGATAATTGGTTTTTTACCCTTTTATCTGGCAACAAAACTGACACCTTTACGAGGAGTCATGTTTGCATAGACCACAATACCTGCAGTCATAATGCAAACAAAAAACACAACTCTGATAATGTATGCACTGTCCTTGAAGTTGATTGGTCCACACCCGAGACAGCTTTACTTAGAGCCGAGTCTCTCTTTCTGATGGTGCATTGTCTTTGAGTTGTGCGCCTTTTGGCGTCATCTGGTCCAACACCATGTGAGACTAGGCTCTAAGGAAAGCTGTCTCGGGTGTGTGGACCAATCAACATCAAGGACAGTGCATATATTATCAGAGTTATGTTTTTTGTTCGCATTATGACTGCAGGTATTTTGGTCTATGCAAACATGACTCCTCGTAAAAAAAGGTGTCAGTTTTGTTGGCAGATAAAAGGGTTAAAAAAAACAATTATATTTTTTACTGCCAAATGGTGTAAACTATTTTTATATTACCAACCAAGGCTCACAGAGCTGTTAGATCTTTTGTCAGAAGCCACTTGGCCATATGTTGTATATGTCGGTTTATGAAATTTTGATGAAAATAATAAAAATTAATAATTTTCCGAAAAATGCGCAAATCGCATTAATTATGTCAATGTGTGTATTAATATGCATGAATTATGATGGTGTGAGTAATTATATGCATAAATTATGATGGTGTGGGTAATTGTATACATAAATTATGATAATCGCGTAGATAATCGTAGTAATTTATGCGGATGCTTGTGATTATGTTAATGTGTGAAGTTATGATAATTAGGCTCAGCTTCTTTTATCTAGAGTTATCAATCAGGATAACACGAGTATCATCGATTAAACGTTTACCGATTATCCTAGTGTGTGTTAGGATACTTAGGTCACCAGTTCAGATCTCATCACAGGATACAGCTCTTATGAATAAGATAGTTTTGCATGGACTTGGAAAGAAGCACTCGAACAGTTGGTGTGAAGCAATTTTATTCTAACAAGCATGTGACATTCTATCATGCAGGTCAAACATGCGTCAATAATTCATGAATAACCAAACTCTTATGCATTTGCGATATTATGCATTCGATTAATATGAATAACTAAAATTCTTATGCAATTTCGAGACTATGCATTTGACTAAAATGAATGAATAAACACTTATGCATTTGCGAGAACAACTCAAAACTCTTATGCATTTAACGAACTGAATGACTAAAAACCCTCCTAACAACCAGGCATCTCATTAGTTCGTTTTTATATCGATCACAATCGGCGACTGGCCGAGTTTGAAAACAAGCATGACACACTTCATTTTGCGGTAATAAAAAACTTATTGTATCCCAGAGGCGAAAGTATATGTCAATAGATTCGTCAGCAAGTATAAATCCTTTAAAACGGAATGTTTGATATAGTGGTGGGTGAGGGCGTGTTCGTGTGGGAGAGCGAATCTGGCTCTGTTTTAATTAATTCTTCGGCGAGACTCTATGACAAAGGAAACTGGTTTGACAAGATTTCCTCTGTGTTTCCTTGAGTCTGTATGTGGGGAGCGATACGACCTCTCTGCTGTCTGTGCGAGCTGTAGCCGAGACGTTCTCCGCTGTGAGGTGAGCGGCGGCGCTCGTACGGAAGACTTTGACTCTCTTTCTCCACGGCGGGATGACGAGTCGGTTTTGGGTTGATGCTGGTCGATCTGGGCGTCGCTCGGTGTCGCTCGTTGTCGCTCGTTGACGCTCGTTGACGCTCGCTGGCGCGCGGTGGCGCGCGGTGGCGCGCGGTGGCGCGCGGTGGCGCGCGTTCAGCGATCTCTGCCTTTCCTGCGGGTTGTTCGCTGGTCGTCACTCTGACGAGGAGCGATGCTTCATTCGTGGCAGGGTGGACGTTGGCGTCTTTGTTGGCTTCACTCGCAGCTCTGCGACTCAGGGTAGCGATTCTTCTCAGTTGGTGCAGACCTCAGCTTGTAGCGGCACGTCGCTAACCCGCGAACCTCGTCATTCTGGATGACGAAAACTTCTTGACGATCTGTGGTGGAGTCGAAGCCCTGGCGACGAGATGGGGCTCAGAGCCCTGGCGATCTGTGGTGGGGCCCGTGGCCCGGATGATCTGAGTTGAATGGATTTTTTTCCGGCTTATATTGAGAAAATCCACTCAGTTTCCCGAGTTGTTCAAAGTCTGTCATAAAACCTTCCTGTGGGTGGGACCATCTGCATCCGTGTGTGTGTGTGTCGTGTGCGTGTCCGTCCGTGTGTTTCGCGTGCGTGTTTGTCCGTGTGTTTATTAGCTTTGAAGACACAGCTGTGTGTCGTTCTGGAAGGGGGGGGTGGGGGCCTCGTGACGGCGCCACCGAAGTTATCCATTAGCCAGACCGATGATTCGCGTCGAGTTATATATATATATATATATAAATAAATATTCGAATCCATGTTTTTGTTACTGAATAATATTTGTCGCGAAAACCTACGCGTTAAGCGAGCTTAATTATTCCCTCCCTTGCTCGGGATCATATCTTTTGTCTCACACAGCTTAAGTTGTTTTGGTGTGGAAGTTGAAATGCGACTTATTTCCATTATGCCCCAGTTATGCCGAAACCGTGTTCCCGATGTTTCATCGTGACCCGATCTCTCATGAAAATGTTATTTCCTCGCGTGTGCAATTTTTGCTGTCCGTGTTGTGGGGAGACAAAGACGGTTGTTTCCACGGTGGAAGCACCCGGCGCCTGCGCTTATTTTTATTTATTTTCTGAGAACGTGTTAATTTCCTTTGAGCCATTGCCCGGGAGTTTTATTGGTGTCATTTCCTCGCTTTTGTGCCTGCGTGTGGAGATCCTCTCGGAAAGACGAAGACGGTCGTGTTGCTGCTTCCCATGGGTTGTTGTGTTTGGTTAATTTTGAGAGCCTTATTCGCCGTTAGCTCCTCTAGGTCCTCTAGGATATTCACTTTAATTCCGTGCTTATTATTTGACTTCTTGTGATTATTTAATCTGCTATCCCGGCTAGGAATTTTGTTTTGGACCCCCAAGCCATAATTATTCTTTGATGCTTCGGCCCGGCCGCGTAGGAATTATTTAAGGTAAATAATGTCCGTATTTAATTAACAATTGATGAATCGCGACTCTGGTTTTCAATTGGAGTGAGGATGGATACTGTTTGCTTAATCTTCATGGCTAAGTTGGTACTTGTGCATCTAACATGGTTCAAAGACCCGTATGTGCTTTTTGTCGTCAATGCTGTTTCTTTGTTAAGAACATAACCATCTCTTCCTCCGTGGTGCCCGGCCCTGCAAGGCTTTTTTCGAGAGGGTGTCATTCCAACCCCCTGCCTGCCATTCCCCCCTCCCTTGTTCCTTCTGTGTGAAATTCGGGGAGTTTTTATGATCTTGATTACCCTTCTTTCATGCCCTCTTTCCTTTGAAATGAGGTGTGCGCACATCTGTGGGAGTGTGGGGGCGTGTCCGTTCTCACGTTGCCGCGTCTTAAAAAAACGATATTATATGTTGGCAGAATAATTCTTAAAAAAAAAATATTAAAAAATTAAAAAGGGGGTATATACACAACAATCCGCCCGTTTGAAAATTATCAGGGGTCGATTTGGCCACTGGCGAATTTTCAGACAAAGTAATGCCCCCTTTTTATGTCATGCATCCCATCAGCTGCCCTTACTCTCGGCGGTTATTTCTTACGATGCGCGTGCACGTATTACAATCTTAACCTGGTTACATCTGAAATAAGCAAAGAAAATAAACAACACGTTAAACATCGATATTGCGTTACATCGGTTCTCATACATCATAACTCCGAGGAATATTCATTTTAGTTTTTGTTAAATCCTGGGAAACGCTAGGTAGCGGTTTCGAACGCATTTATGCGTTACCTTCCTCATGTTGCCTGGTTTACCACTTATCACTTTGATAATTCGATTACGGTTTTCGGGTTCGTTTTTGTAGTTTCCTCTCTCACTCTCTCGCGTCGTGGGAGTGTGTGGTGAAAAATTGTGCTGCACATACCCAGAATCCGCGCACACGACCCACTTTGACACTTGGTTCGTGGCGTTCGCTCTCTCTGCGATTACATGCACATTTGCCGAGTCAGTGTGTCGATTTACTCCTGTGCCTCGTAATGTTGCCCTCTTTGTTTTCACGAGTGTGTTAGATTCCAACACCATTCCCGATATGTCATGAACATTCGTCTCCATTTTAGCACTCCGATCCACATAAATTTTGGTTTCCCTTGGATATTTTTCATTCAAAGGCTCACGCCTGCGCTCCTCAGGGCGTGTCTCTGTGTGCTCTCTTTGTCTCTGCTGTCCGTTATCTACTGTCCGACCACGCTTCAATGCAACCCTGTCCCTGTATTCGATCCGCGCGTCATTTACAAGAGCACTGCTCGTGTTTTTGCCCGCCCTGTCACTTGCAGCCTGCCTGTATTTCCCATTGAGCTCAGGGTTTAACCAAACCTCGGCGGGTGGGGCGCGTGTTGGGCGCTCGCTCGCGCTCACTGTGGGTAGTTCATCATGTATTTGGACCGCATTCTGTGTTATTCCTCTATTCCCTCCTGGTACAGCCGGCGGAGGAATTGGTCGGAATTGGATCGATTGTGTTTGACCTCCCATCCTGCGATTCTCCTGAATGTTCGCATCCATACCTCCGCGGTCTGTGTACCTTCCCGCTGGATGGTTATCTCGCCATCTTAGTGTGCAACTTTGGCCTCGTGTGTGTCGTGGCATGGGGTGTTGGTATGGTTCTGTTCTGAACCTCCCCCTCCTGCGATTCCTCTGAATGTTCGGCTTTGTGCCACTCTCATTCTCGTGCCAACCTCTCTCTGGGTTATTTTGCCATGTGTGCGTGCGCCCTTGCTCCGTCCTGCATTGTGGGACTGCTCGGTGATTTTTATTCCTCTCTGAGAGGCTGGGTTCCTTGTCCCTCTCCCTGTGTTCTGGATCCGAATTATGATTCTTAGCTCTGTATAACCATGCCATGTACGCCTTGCTCTCTATGCGGCGTAAGGATGCGGTTTCTGGATTCAAAACCATTCTCACCCTTTCTGTAATCTCTGGGCTCAAGGATTCAAAAAACATAATTTTGAACATTTTATCTCCTTCGTGGTATTGATTCACATCGCCTGCGTAATACGCTCTTTTAAATTGTACGAGGTAGTCACGTGGATCTTGGTCCATGCCCTGGGTCATCGATTTTACAGCATAAAACCTCTCAGTGAGTGTCGAATATTCTCCAAACTTCCGAATCACTGCCAGGCTCAATTGTTTAAAATCATTTCTAACCTTGTGTGGTAGTGACTTTACCCATGGGATAGATTCTTTATGTAAGCTTCGTTTCAACAAACTCGCTTTTTCATCCCGTCTCCTCAGCCCTCTAATCATTGCCTCCTCTTCCACTGTTGCGATATGTGTGTGGATATCCATAGTCTTATTGTGGGGGTCAAAATCGGGAATTCTGACTAGAGCCTTGTCCATCAATTTAAGGGTTTTACTGGTGAATAGGTATTCCGAAAGTTGATTGCCGACAGCATCATCATCAAACAAGTTATCATCAGGCAATCTGTCACTTTGGTCTGTGCTGTGTCGGGCGTGTTGCCATTTCCCTTCAGTTTTTGCCTCTGCCCTTAGAGGAGCATGTCCTGTCGACTTTACTTTAACATTTTTCCTCCCTCTATCTGTGAAGTTGTCAGTCTCACATGTTTTTGTTTGCATATGTATCTCTCCATCCCTTCTCTCGAATTGTGAGGGTTTCCCTTTGTCAAGGATTTTTTGTTCGATATCCATAATTTTTTTGCGATCAGTCCCTTGACTCTGTCCACGTACCCAAGAGTGTGATTTACTGTTACTTCCATATTTATTCTGTGGGTCAACGTCTGTGAGTTTCGCTGGTGTCGCGAGCACTGATTTCTCCTCCCTCTCGAGGGTGTGAGGACATTTTTCCTCATTTATTAGAGACGATTTCTCTCCCGTTTCCTTTCCAAAATTTTCCTCATTCCACAATCCCTGTCTGTATGCCTGAGTGGGAAGGCATGAGTCCTGTCCTGCCTTCTCTGCAGTTTTTGCATCGTGTTCGCCTTTGTTACATTTTATCCAGTCACTTAGTTTCCCTCGAGGTGTGTTCGTGTTATCGATACAGCTCCCTTCCCATATGTCTCTCTGACTGTACTGCTTTATAACAGATTGGTCGGTACGTTTTAATACGAGCTCCCAGTAACCCGTAACCCATTCAAAAATTATTCTTAATCCCAGCATCTCAAAAGTGTGGCGGGAGTTACTTTGACATTTCCTTTCAGAGTGCATATGAACCAATTATCTCACAGAGTGTAGTCAATTTGACTCGAGCTATCTGTTATTTTCCGATTCAGAGTGCGTACCTCTAACACCATTTATCACAGGATGCAATTGGTTTGATACGATATTATCTTAATTCCACTGTCTCTGTTTCAACCTGCTATTCTGGGTTTTAACCTTAGGGGGCGTTTCTTTTTGTTTTACGCCCGTTTACAATCACCATGCAATGTTCGATCCCGATATTCTGGTTAACACGTAGTGGTTCATTCCATCATCCATGCAAAACACTGTCTGTGAGAGATCCCGGACGACGCCACCCCATTATGTTGTATATGTCGGGTTATGAAATTTTGATGAAAATAATAAAAATTAATAATTTTCCGAAAAATGCGCAAATCGCATTAATTATGTCAATGTGTGTATTAATATGCATGAATTATGATGGTGTGAGTAATTTTATGCATAAATTATGATGGTGTGGGTAATTGTATGCATAAATTATGATAATCGCGGAGATAATCGTAGTAATTTATGCGGATGCTTGCGATTATGTTAATGTGTGAAGTTATGATAATTAGGCTCAGCTTCGTTTATCTAGAGTTATCAATCAGGATAACACGAGTATCATCGATTAAACGTTTACCGATTATCCTAGTGTGTGTTAGGATACTTAGGTCACCAGTTCAGATCTCATCACAGGATACAGCTCTTATGAATAAGATAGTTTTGCATGGACTTGGAAAGAAGCACTCGAACAGTTGGTGTGAAGCAATTTTATTCTAACAAGCATGTGACATTCTATCATGCAGGTCAAACATGCGTCAATAATTCATGAATAACCAAACTCTTATGCATTTGCGATATTATGCATTCGATTAATATGAATAACTAATTCCGATTCCAAAGAACACAGGATGAGATGTTACTATCCTTTGTGCAAGCACTTCCAAGAGTTCATGAACAGTGAGCCTGGTGAAATTTGGGGAGCGCATCGTCAGTAGTGACCCTTTGGTTCCTAGGGTGTTTCGGCCTTTCATACTATACACCCTCCCCAAAGGTGGCCAGCGACAGGGTGATCAATCCTACGCTTGCGTCCCATTCCCAATTAGTCATAGGAGTTGCCTTGTTGTTGATAGCCAACATCCCATGGGACTATGCATGGCAGGGGCGTCCTCCTCCCTGAGTCAAGCATTGTTGACTGCATACCTCCTGGCCCTCTCACTTTGGGGCCCAGCTGGGGTCTTTCCTCTTCATCCAGAGCCACTGACTGCTGCCTTCTGCCGCCTCCGATACAGCTCTGATTGCCGAACGCTGGCTCTGGCCCTTAATTCCCAGGTCTCTAAGCAGTCTGGTTGTAGATGTTGCCACAAAACCTCTGCAGCCCACCTCCACTGGTCGGACTTCTGTGTTCCAGCCATGATGCCGTGCTTCGGCAGCTAGATCGGCATAGCGCAGATGTTTTCGCTCATAAGCCTCATCTACTGAGTCCTCCCAGGGTACTGTGAGCTCAATGATGAAGACCTTCTTGAGCGAACGGGACCAGAGCACCATGTCAGGTCTTAGGGTGGTGGTTGCGATCTCCGGAGGAAACACAAGTTGCCGGCCAATGTCAGCTAGCATTTTCCAGTCGCGGGCCAAGCGCAGCTGGTCTCGCTCTATTGGTGTAGAGCCGCTCTTCGGTGGTTTAGCCCCTTCGCGGACAAAGGTCGTCCGTAAGGGGTGTGATGCTGCTGGGGGTGGTAGGGAGTTGGTGGCAGCTCGCTTGTCCTCCAAGGCGGACGCAAGGTTTTTAAGGACTTGGTTGTGACGCCAAGTGTAGCGTCCTTGGGTGAGGCTTGTTTTACACCCTGTGAGAATGTGCCTGAGGTTGGCTGGCATGGAACAGAGGGCACAGTCCGGATCTTCACCATACCATTGGTGAAGATTAACTGGTGTTGGAAGGATGTCATATGTTGCTCTGATGGAAAAGCTCAACCGCCTCGCTTCCATGGCCCACAGATCCTTCCAGCTGATCTTCCTCTTCTCCACACTGTCCCATCGAGTCCACTGTCCTTGTTTGGCAAGAGAGACTGCCTTGGCCCACCTTGCAGCCTCCTCCTGATGGCGTACTTCCTGCACTACCATCTTCCGCCGCTCTGGTGCAGTGGCCTTACTCCAAGCAGCACGGCTAGTTAGCCCAAGGCCTCCTCTCCCTTGCTGAACATGACCCACAATGTCAGCATGTCTGAGGGCTGCTGTTGCCTCCTGGACTGCTTTTCCTGGCCTCCATTTGCGCCCAGTTGCCAAGGTCGGCGCGTTGTTGCTCACCACTGGGTCTCGAGATTCATTCAGTGTCATCTGGAGCCTGGTTTTTGCACACTTGAATTCCTCGGTTAGACTGGTGAGGGGCAGCTTGAGGACACCATCTCCATAGAGGCCTATGGTGGTAAGGCATCGTGGAACTCCGAGCCACTTCTTTAAGTAGCTCGTGGCTCCTCTTTCCATCTTCTCCACTGTTGAGATTGGAACCTCATACACTGCTAGGGGCCACAACACCCGGGGTAGGAGACCAAACTGCAGACACCAGGCCTTTAACTTTCCAGGTAGCTGGGTGTTGTCGATGGACTGTAGGCTACTACTGATGTCTTTGCGCAGCTGTTGCACCTGGTCTTTGTCCTTCAGGCTTGCATCATACCACCTTCCAAGGCTTTTTACCGGCTGCTCAGACACTGTTGGGATTTGGTCATCTCCGATGAAGAATTTCAGGTCACAGAGTACTCCCTTCACAATCGAGATGCTGCGTGTGACTTGGATGGTTTAATCTTCATACGGGCCCAGCTGATGTTCTCCTCGAGTTTTCTGAGCAGTCTCCTGGTGCATGGGACAGTGGTGGTCAATGTTGTAATGTCGTCCATGTAGGCTCTGAGTGGAGGGAGGCGAAAACCAGAGTCGACTCGCTGTCCACCAGCAACCCATTTTGAGGATCTGATGATAACCTCCATTGCCATTATGAATGCCAATGGAGAAATGGTACATCCCGCCATTATACCTACATTCAGGCATTGCCATGAGGTGGTGAACTCTGAGGTGGTGAAGCAGAACTGCAGATCCTGAAAGTACGACTTCACCAGGGTTGTGATGGTGTCCGGTATGTGGAAAAATCTGAAGGCAGACCACAGGAGTTCATGGGGCACAGAGCCGAATGCATTGGCGAGGTCGAGGAAGACTACATGGAGGTCCCTTTTCTCCACCTTGGCCATTTGGATCTGGTGCCAGATCGTGCTGGAATGTTCCAAGCAGCCAGAGAACCCTGATATTCCTGCCTTCTGTACAGATGTATCGACGTACGCATTCCTTTGCAGGTACTCGGCCATCCTCTGGGCAATGATCCTAAAGAAGATTTTACCCTCGACATTCAGTAAGGAGATTGGGCGGAATTGGCTGATGTTCACTGCATCCTTCTCCTTAGGGATCAGGACCCCGCCTGCCCTACGCCACACTTTGGGTATTATCTTCTTTTGCCAAGCTGTTCTCATAAGCCTCCAGAGGAACCTCAGGACATCTGGTGCGTTCTTATACACTTTGTACGGGACTCCATTTGGCCCCGGGGCTGATGCTGTTCTTGCCCTTCGAACTGTTTTCCACCTCTTTCCTTGTCGGAGGGCTGGTCTCAATATGATGTTCCGGGGGTTCAATGGGTGGGATATCTGATGGGATGGCCAGATGTTCATGTCACTTTGAGTCAAAGTTTGTTGTTCTCAGGTGCTCTTCTAGGTCTTTCTTTGTTGTTTTTAGAACTCCACTTTTTTCCTTCGTGAAGAGACTTTTAAGGAACTTGAAGGGATCTTTATAGAATCGAGTTCTAGTTTGTTCTTTCTTCTGCGCTTCCGTAGGTTCTCTGCTCTACGGAGGGATGCCAACCGGGTTTTGATGTCAGCCTGAAGTGCCTCTATGCCCTCCTTTTCCACTTCCGAGGCTTTCTTCCACTGTTTCTTAAGCTGTCTCCTTTCTTGAATGAGGCGCTTGATTTCTTGTTGCCTCCTGGAAACTGGTGGGGTTGGAACCTTTCTCCCGCCTTTTGCCTCTTGCACTCCAAAGCTTTCTGCCCCGTACTCATAGATGATGTCCCCCATCCTCTCCAACTTCTTCTCCACTGTGCCTCGAAGTTTCTCGAGGGTCAAGGTAAGGTCAGTATTCACTGTTTCCCACAACTTCTTGTCACTGGCGCCAGGCCACTTCACATACGGTCTGTGCCCTGGTAGTCTCCTCTCGATTGCAGGTCTCGGAGGCTGGGTGAGTTCCACTCCTGTTGTTGGTTCCACCTCAGTTGTTACTTCGGTGCTTGAGTTTACGTCCTCCATGACAGTGGTACTGATGCACTGCAAACTATGGTTTGCGTCCAGTTGCTGTGCTTCATTCGACTGATTTGATCGCTTTCGCAGAAAGTAATCAATGCGAGGCCTCTGTCTCTCTTTACCCAAACACCCCTTCCCCTGGTGGATCCTCAACCCATGGTGTGATGTAACTTTCCTCCAACCACAGACACATACCTGCATCTGTTTGTGGCCTGCTGTTGCAGTGGAACTTGTGACAGTTGCTGTGGTGTTCTCTTGTGCTGTGCTCTCATTACTCGTAGTCGTTTCCGGTCCATTCGTTACCATGTTGTCAGTCGATGAGTCATCTTCTGCCCCCGCTCTCGTAGACTCTAGGGGTATTCTCGTATGTTGACTTTCTGTAGCTAAATCGGGTGTTTCCAACATACTGCGAAGCATGGGAAACTACAGAAATGGGAAGCTAACCCATGACTGTCCCAGTGGGGTCTATTCCCTCCTGTCAGCCGTCTCTCCGTGCCGCCACAAGGACTTTCCCCTGTTGTCAACTGATCTTTCTCAGCAGTCACTGGACAAGTCCAGATATTCAGATTCCAAAGAACACAGGATGAGATGTTACTATCCTTCTTATGCAATTACGAGACTATGCGTTTGACTAAAATGAATGAATAAACACTTATGCATTTGCGAGAACAACTCAAAACTCTTATGCATTTAACAAACTGAATGACTAAAAACCCTCCTAACAACCAGGCATCTCATTAGTTCGTTTTTGTATCGATCACAATCGGCGACTGGCCAAGTTTGAAAACAAGCATGACACACTTCATTTTGCGGTAATAAAAAACTTATTGTATCCCAGAGGTGTAAGTATATGTCAATAGATTCGTCAGCAAGTATAAATTCTTTAAAACGGAATGTTTGATATAGTGGTGGGTGAGGGCGTGTTCGTGTGGGAGAGCGAATCTGGCTCTGTTTTAATTAATTCTTTGGCGAGACTTTATGACAAAGGAAACTGGTTTGACAAGATTTCCTCTGTGTTTCCTTGAGTCTGTATGTGGGGAGCGATACGACCTCTCTGCTGTCTGTGCGAGCTGTAGCCGAGACTGTCTCCGCTGTGAGGTGAGCGGCGGCGCTCGTACGGAAGACTTTGACTCTCTTTCTCCACGGCGGGATGACGAGTCGGTTTTGGGTTGATGCTGGTCGATCTGGGCGTCGCTCGGTGTCGCTCGTTGTCGCTCGTTGACGCTCGTTGATGCTCGGTGGTGCGCGGTGGCGCGCGGTGGCGCGCGGTGGCGCGCGGTGGCGCGCGTTCAGCGATCTCTGCCTTTCCTGCGGGTTGTTCGCTGGTCGTCACTCTGACGAGGAGCGATGCTTCGTTCGTGGCAGGGTGGACGTTGGCGTCTTTGTTGGCTTCACTCGCAGCTCTGCGACTCAGGGTAGCGATTCTTCTCAGTTGGTGCAGACCTCAGCTTGTAGCGGCACGTCGCTAACCCGCGAACCTCGTCATTCTGGATGACGAAAACTTCTTGACGATCTGTGGTGGAGTCGAAGCCCTGGCGACGAGATGGGGCTCAGAGCCCTGGCGATCTGTGGTGGGGCCCGTGGCCCGGATGATCTGAGTTGAATGGATTTTTTTCCGGCTTATATTGAGAAAATCCACTCAGTTTCCCGAGTTGTTCAAAGTCTGTCATAAAACCTTCCTGTGGGTGGGAACATCTGCATCCGTGTGTGTGTGTGTCGTGTGCGTGTCCGTCCGTGTGTTTCGCGTGCGTGTTTGTCCGTGTGTTTATTAGCTTTGAAGACACAGCTGTGTGTCGTTCTGGAAGGGGGGGGGGTGGGGGCCTCGTGACGGCGCCACCGAAGTTATCCATTAGCCAGACCGATGATTCGCGTCGAGTTATATATATATATAAAATAAATATTCGAATCCATGTTTTTGTTACTGAATAATATTTGTCGCGAAAACCTACGCGTTAAGCGAGCTTAATTATTCCCTCCCTTGCTCGGGATCATATCTTTTGTCTCACACAGCTTAAGTTGTTTTGGTTTGGAAGTTGAAATGCGACTTATTTCCATTATGCCCCAGTTATGCCGAAACCGTGTTCCCGATGTTTCATCGTGACCCGATCTCTCATGGAAATGTTATTTCCTCGCGTGTGCAATTTTTGCTGTCCGTGTTGTGGGGAGACAAAGACGGTTGTTTCCACGGTGGAAGCACCCGGCGCCTGCGCTTATTTTTATTTATTTTCTGAGAACGTGTTAATTTCCTTTGAGCCATTGCCCGGGAGTTTTATTGGTGTCATTTCCTCGCTTTTGTGCCTGCGTGTGGAGATCCTCTCGGAAAGACGAAGACGGTCGTGTTGCTGCTTCCCATGGGTTGTTGTGTTTGGTTAATTTTGAGAGCCTTATTCGCCGTTAGCTCCTCTAGGATATTCACTTTAATTCCGTACTTATTATTTGACTTCTTGTGATTATTTAATCTGCTATCCCGGCTAGGAATTTTGTTTTGGACCCCCAAGCCATAATTATTCTTTGATGCTTCGGCCCGGCCGCGTAGGAATTATTTAAGGTAAATAATGTCCGTATTTAATTAACAATTGATGAATCGCGACTCTGGTTTTCAATTGGAGTGAGGATGGATACTGTTTGCTTAATCTTCATGGCTAAGTTGGTACTTGTGCATCTAACATGGTTCAAAGACCCGTATGTGCTTTTTGTCGTCAATGCTGTTTCTTTGTTAAGAACATAACCATCTCTTCCTCCGTGGTGCCCGGCCCTGCAAGGCTTTTTTCGAGAGGGTGTCATTCCAACCCCCCGCCTGCCATTCCCCCCTCCCTTGTTCCTCCTGTGTGAAATTCGGGGAGTTTTTATGATCTTGATTACCCTTCTTTCATGCCCTCTTTCCTTTGAAATGAGGTGTGCGCACATCTGTGGGAGTGTGGGGGCGTGTCCGTTCTCACGTTGCCGCGTCTTAAAAAAACGATATTATATGTTGGCAGAATAATTCTTAAAAAAAAAATATTAAAAAATTAAAAAGGGGGTATATACACAACACCATATATGATAGATCAACGAAATGGCTTTTCACGTGGCAGATTGTAGCAGCCAAATAATCTAAATGCATGTTACTAAATGTGGAGGGAAAAAATCGAAGGACCCTAAGAAAAACAAATACTGTGAGTGAGTATACTCATTTGTGTTAGTGTACTCCGCAAGCGTAAACTACGTGCGTGAGTGTACTCTGCGTGTGTGAGATTACCCCGTGTGTGTGAGTGTACTCTGTGTGTTTACTCTGTATTAGAGTACTCTGTGTGAGAGTACTCTACTGTGTGTGAGTGTACCCCGTGTGTGTTGTGTGGGGAGCGGCCGTGTTGTGCGGTGACGTCACCCTCAGAGTCGGCTCCCCCCCCCCTTCTGTCTGGCGGGTGACGTCACCAAGAGCAGACCGGAGAGAGGAGTTGGGGACAGCAGCTGAGAGGTGCGCTTGGGGCGAGTGCTTGAGAGTGAGTCACGCGTGTAGAGTGTGTACAGGGAGAGGGAGTCAGTGTGTTCATTGTAATGTGTGTGTGTGATGTATTGTGCTGTGGTGGCGAGATGTTAACTACCTCACATGGTATGAAGGATGTCGTGGGTTCGAGTCCAACGCTGACGCATTTATAATTGGAGTTTAATTTTTTTTCTTTTCTTTCTCTCCCTGTAGGGGCATTGATTTTTCTCCACATTTAGAAACATGCATTTTGAGAATTTTGCTGCAAAACATTTCCATATTATAAGCCACTAAGTTGAGCTATCATTTGTGTCCAGGTCGATTCTGAAAAAGAACTATGCAGCTCAGTGGGCCTCACCTGGTAAAATAAAAATAGTGTACTGTGTTTGAGGGTTTTCCAATTTAATTTCTTATTTAGCAGTTAAAGATTATGTTTCAGGAGGGTCCTGCATTGCACTGTTTGACCACCACCAACTATATTTTGAGTTTAGGTTTGGGAGAAAAACGGAAAACCCAGTGGAACACCAATGCCGACGGTGACGGCCGACGCCAGGATAGCGGCCACAGGCTCGAAGCGAGAGCAAACCCGGCTCTTGTCCCAAGAAAGGAATCCGCTCCCCACTGCCCTCCACGGTGGCGCATCGCCGGCGGGGCTGCACGCTGAGCCCCAACTTTTCTAGGAGGTCGGTACCTGCAATACACTCGTGGCATAACACGCTCGACACGTATAACTCCTGGTTACACACCTGGTGTCCGAGGCGACCCTTAAGGGTGACCCTCCCCAGCAGTCCCATCCCACTTCCACTTTCAGTTTGCAGCGCACGATCCGGGGCCTGTAGGCAGCTCACGTCAACCCCGACTACGCTGCAGTGTGTTGCACTCACAAGTGACGTGACCGCCCCCGTGTCCAGCAGAATCTGGGTACGCCACCTGTTTACCTGCCCTTCCACGAGCGACGTGGCCCCCATTATTCCTGCCACCAGCTCCCGCAGCCAGTCACCCGCAGTCGCCGCATTCTGGGGTGTTGTTGTCGGCATCTGCGTGGGGGTCACTCGCTCACCATTATCACGACAGTTTATTTGTGTTGGGACCACGTGGATTGCACCCCTCTGTGGTCCCCTCTTTAGGGAGGCCTTGGTGTTTAACCCTGGTGCTTCTCTCGAGCGGGCGATCTGGGGACAGTTTCTCACGAGATGCCCCCATTGGTCGCATAGATAGCACGCACGGGGAAGGGCGGTGGCTCCATAAGAGGCCCCTTGTCCACTCCCCTTTACCCTCCCAGTGCGCATTTGTTCTCTGCCTCCTATTGAGATACTCGCCTGGTTAGCCCCCCGACCATTGAGCGCAGCCCTCCCACCTCGGACTGGACTATCTCCGCTGTGGACTGCAGCTTGGTAACATTCAGGTGTACTTGGGCCACCTCCCCACATACTTGGGTTACCTCCTCGCGTACTTGGGTCGCATTGCTTGCGATATCTCCTATGCTGGTCTGTATCCCTGCCACCCATCCTGGGGTTGTCCCACGGGGTCCCGGAGGCTCCCTTGTCCCCCCCCCTCACCTCCTCCTCTGGAAGAAGACTTGCAATGGTGCTATCCCGTCCCAGCCGTCGGAATTCCGCACGCTCGCGAGCAAATCTCTCACACACACACGTGCGCGTGCTCGACAAGGGTGTTAGATGGGGGATATGGGCAGTTCGCATCTGGCTGCCACCACGTGCTTGTCAGATACTGCTGAACTTTCTCGGCGGCGAGGTCATCGATGATCTCGGCAGTGTATCCCAGGCGTACGCTCTGTGTTAGCAAGCGTGATTTATTTTAGTGTCCGCTCACTGAGATCTGAAGTGAGAAGTTCACATCGTGGTTATTGTTGTCGTGGTGGTAGTTGTTGTTTACCCTGGTAGAGCCTCGCTCCTTCTCTGTCTTGTATGGAGGCCGCTTTGGATTGCACCACTCTTCGATTTCACATTAACATGCTAATTTATTACATTAACATCACTAGCCCCGGCCACTTCCTTATGACCCTTGGGCTACACCCATTTCAAACCTTTTACAACAGTCTGCCTCAGCAGCAGACCATGCATTTTCTAGCAGAGTGTTTTTGTTTGCTTTCTGACCACAAGTATTGTGGTTAATGCACACATGATTCCTTATTTGGAATACAGTACAGTACTTATTTCAATTGTGATGTTTATTTTAGTTGCCGTTAACCTAACCCCATTATTTAGGTAATGCTTAAGTATAATGATGTATTTTGAGAAGCTCACAATGGCCCTATACAAAATTGCATTTCATACAGTAACAATGATACGCTAATCGATGCCTGGTTATAGTCAAGGGATCGTCCCCTGCTGGTCAACCATGTTACGCATGTTGATGATCTGGTCATGGCTACTCAATGATATTGAGTTGGAGAATCGTGTTCTATACCTGGAGAATTCCATGACGAAATGGGGCCTTGCATATGTTCTACAAAAAGATCACCTCCCTGGGAAAATCTTGACTTAAAGCTTTCGTAACTGCAGGAATTCATATTCTTTGGGTCTTTCGGTTAAGTGACGTGACTTTACAGAAAGACCCAAAGAATACCTCCCTGGGAATTTAATGTCATACAACACTGCACCTGCTCAGCTCTCCATGAATAATCACGTCGTTCTACACGTGGTGGAGGAGCTCCTATACCTGGTTAATGTGTTCACGACCAGCTCTGGTTTGGCATCCAAAGTGTCACTTCAAATTAGTCTAGCAGCATTCTTTCATTAGGCTCTGTAACACTATGTGGAAGCTGCCTGGACTTTTTTACATACAAAGCTGTGAGTGTCCATCGCCAAGGTCTAGTCCATTGCAAAGGTCTTGTCAATAAAACAGGCAATAGTCTACATTATAGACTGCCAATACACTCACCGAGGTTAAGAACCAGGCTACAGTCTACATTATAGACTGCCAGTATGCTCACCGAGGTTAAGAACCAGGCTACAGTCTACATTAGTCGTTTTTTTTCTTCTATTCACTTTATTTGTATTATTATTTTATATCTACGTGACTTTACCGAAATAACCAAAGAATATGAATTCCCGCTATCACAAAAGTTTTAAGTCAAGATTTTCCCAGGGAGGTGATCTTTTTGTAGAACATATGCAAGGCCCCATTTCGTCATGGAATTCAACAGGTACAGAACAAGATTTTATAAGAATGGAAACAGTCAGGAAATTAACAATGCACATATGCAGCTTAAGTTAGATCTGTTCATCCTCGCATTCAAGCTCATCTGAGCCTGGCTTCAGACCTTTAAGTTGCAAATGAACATTAATTTATACATTTCTGCATAATACAAATAGTATCAACAGCCTTTGCTATGTTAGCTAATTTTTTTTAAATAAATATTCCTGTCATATTAAAAAACGTTGATTATGAATTCCTGTCATAGCTCGACAACCGAAATTGTGTGCTTGGAGTTTTTGGTAAATATTCATTTTGAAGACACTTGGGTGTCCAGTCATATTTATGACCATTTGCCCTCTCATTGTGTGCCTTAGCAGCCCGTGTGATGAATTAGGGAATCTCTTTCACTATTTCATGAAAATATGAATATGTATAGATGTGTAAGTCATGTGTGACTGTATATATGCATTCCTCTGTGCCTCAATACTCACGGAGATGGTGTGGATATGTTTTTCTGTCTGCAGCTGATGCTCGCTCTGCAGAGTTGGTCTGATGGAGCAAAGGCACTCAGCGCAGCTCGGTACAAGAAGGAAACAATGCGACCAGAATGCAAACAGCATGGATCGTATTGGAAACTTGACACTGCACCAGAGAACACACACAGGAGAGAAACCCTTCAAGTGCACTGTGTGTGGGAAGGCGTTTGCACAGTCATCAACTTTTCAGACCCACCAGAGAACACACACAGGAGAGAAACCTTTTAAGTGCAGTGTGTGTAAAAAGGTGTTTGCACGGTCATCCATTCTTAAATCACACCAGAGAACACACACAGGAGAGAAACCTTTTAAGTGCACTTTGTGTGGGAAGGCGTTTGCAATGTCATCAAATCTTAAGACCCACCAGAGAACACACACAGGAGATAAGCCCTTCAAGTGCAGTGTGTGTGGGAAGGCATTTTTTTATTCATCTACTCTTAAACAACACCAGAGAACACACACAGGAAAGAAACCTTTCAAGTGCACTGTGTGTGAGAAGGCGTTTGCACGGTCACCACATCTTCAAAGTCACCAGAGAACACACACAGGAGAGAAACATTTCAAGTGCATTGTGTGTGGGAAGGCGTTTGCACAGTCATCACATCTTCAAAGACACCAGAGAACACACACAGGAGAGAAACCCTTCAAGTGCACTGTGTGTGAGAAGGCATTTTCATCGTCGTCATATCTTCAGACCCACCAGAGAACACACACAGGAGATAACCCCTTCAAGTGCAGTGTGTGTGGGAAGGCATTTTTTATTCATCTACTCTTAAACAACACCAGAGAACACACACAGGAGAGAAACCTTTTAAGTGCACTCTGTGTGGGAAGGCGTTTGCAAAGTCATCAAATCTTAAGACCCACCAGAAAACACACACAGGAGAGAAACCTTTTAAGTGCACTCTGTGTGGGAAGGCGTTTGCAAAGTCATCAACTCTTCAGACCCACCAGAGAATACACACAGGAGATAAACCCTTCAAATGCAGTGTGTGTGAGAAGGCGTTTTCAGATTCATCTGCTCTTCGACGACACCAGAGAACACACACAGGAGATAAACCCTTCAAGTGCAGTGCGTTTGCACATTCATCAAATCTTAAAAAACACCAGAGAACACGCACGCATCAGAAAATCCACAAGAAGTGTAATCTGAAATCAGCTTGTGAAAGTCAAAGTGCTGCAATGACCCCATTGTTCATGAAACAAGAACCAGAAGATAATCCCAGCCTGGACACTTTGAAAGGTATCAAGGTGAAATATGAAGAGGCGAAAGTGAAATGTGAAGAAGTAACAGTGAAGAGCGTAGAAGTGAAGGTTAAATTTGAAGATTATTCAACTCCAAAATCGGACCTTCACATAGATGGAGGCAGTGTGAAACAGGAACTAAATTCTGACTGTGAGGCAGAGCGAGGCAACTCCCAGGAGTTTGTGGATGTGGAGGTGTGGGTGGACTTCTTAGACAATACAAAGTCAAATGCAGACCCGGTAGATGTGTAAGCTTGGGACAATGAAGCTCCAATAAATGCACCTTTGTCACAGACTAAAAGAACACCAAAGAAAGTACTGTCTGTGAAAAGACATTTGCACGATCATCAGTTCTTCAGATCCACCAGAGAACACACGGAGAAACCCTTCATGTGCAGTGTGTGTGGGAAGGAATTTTCAGGTTCACCTGCTCTTAAAAATCACCAGAGAACACAGGTGTAATGATTGTGGTGTCGCTGCTGTGTACAGACGCACACGTGTGACGTCACTGCGTTACTATCACGTGGGTCTACACACACACATGACGTCATCCCAGCTGGAGGTGGGAATGACGTCAGGGCCGGTGCTGGACACGTGACCGAATCTGAGTGGGGGGCTGGGGGCCAAGGGGGACCTCGGGGGGCACGTGGACAGCAGGGGGGCTTCGAGAGGGTGCTCGAAGGGTGGCATGGCTGGGGTGAGGCCGGGCACGCCGAGGCCCATATAAGCAGCCTCCTCAGGGGGTTCGAGGCTGCCCGTGCTGAGAATGAAGACGCCTCGTGAAGATGCCAAGAAGAGAAGGCCTACAGTGAGCGGACCGCCAGCAGCCACCTGGCTGGGTCACGCTAGAGTAGCTAAGAGAGAAGTGTGTGTTAGCTAGGGTAGGTCGGTGGTCACACCCTATGTGTAAAGTAAGAGTAACTGTTGAGTCATTGTTGTGTTCATTAAGAAATGAGTGTTGTCTCCCAAGAAGTGTGTGCGCCTAATATGAACTCATTACACAGGCATCAGAAGATCCCCAAGGAGCAGAGGCTTGTGAAAGTCAAAATTGCTGCCAGGCGCCCATCCTTAATGATAAGAACTACAAGAAAATCCCAGCTTGGACACTTTAAAATGTATCAAGGGGAAATTTGAAGAGGCGTAGATGAAATGTGAAGATGCGGCAGTGAAGAGCGACGAAGTGACGGTAAAATGTGAAAATGAAGATTCAACTACAAAATCGGACCTTCACACCGATGGAGGCAACAAGTAGCAGGAGGAGAATTCTGACTGTGAGGCAGAGAGAGGCAACTCCCAGTAGTTTGTGGGAGTGGAGGTGTGGTTGGACTTCTTAAACAATACAAAGTCAAATGGAGACCCGGTAGATGTGTAAGCTTGAGACAATGAAGCTCCAATAGATTCACCTTTGTCACATGCCTTTAATTAAAATAACGTGAAGTTGCACACTCAATTCCTAGGTTCAACCTGCAGAGGAAGAGCAGCCAGTATTTGTGGACATATGGGTTGGGTAGATCTCTAACCAGGAGTAAGAGCCAATAAGCGCCCAAGCATTCACTATATTATGATAATATTTGCATTCATGTGGAGCTTAATTGCCCCTAATAAAAACGCGTTAATTTCAATGTTTGGTGAAACCCGCCACTACGCGATTTGTTTTCCAACACACCGGTGTGCTGTACTAGTGTAGTGTAATAACGCCGATTGTTGTCCAGCAACGGCAACTGCGGTGGACAAATAATACACACGCCAGTGAGCATATACATGGGTTAGTCGGCAGGGCAGAAAAACTGGGGCAAGGGTCATGGAAGACCCCATCTGGAAGCTCCTGGAACCTGCTAGTGGTTTCGAGAAGGGAGGCGCGGCCAGGGCTGAGCCAGGCCACACTGGGTAGCATAAAAGCAGCTGAGAGTGGGATCTCAGGGCTGTCAGTTTTGGGAGTGGGCTCATCTCGTCGTGGCTGTCATCTTCGCCGCCTTCGTCAATACCGTCTTGGCAAGATATTGCACGGCCAGATAGTTGTTGGTTGTCTCGGTCAGCACCATTGGTGTTACATGGTCAGGGTTGTGTTTATAAGGTGGCCCGGGAAATTCAGGGCCACGAGGCCCGCCAGCATTGGCCCAAAGTGGAGGCTTGGCCGTGGCGGGAGGAGGACATGGTGGCTGTGGTGTGCGGCCTGGGGACGCACAGGAGAAGGCCCCCGCGGGTGGGTTGGCAACCGGCGAAGCCCCCTCCACCTTGGGGTCCCACGGCCAAGTGTTTCAGGTGTGGTCAGCCGAGCCACATCGCCATAGAATGCCGGGGTGTCAGTAGGGTGCCGGCAACGCCACCGTAGCACTCCGACCTGCCGGCAACATTTTCCCAAGCTGCACCGGATCCGAGTCTCTGATGCTTTCCGTGACTGCCGTGTGCAAAGTGTCAGGGGCTGGATCTGATTAGATGCTACTGCGGATTTCAGGGACGGGCCATGCCCTTAGGCCATTGTTTTTTTGTTCCCATTACTCGGAATCCCAAGGAATGCAAAACCCTGCCAAGGTGGGGGTGACCAGTGTCGAGGACCGGCTCACGTGAGCTATGTTCTGGTAAAGGCGGACTCTCCTTTGTAAGGTGGGATTCGGGGGGGTGGTGTATATTGTTTGGCTTGTGTTATCGGTTCTCGTGGGGGGGGGGGGGGTGTCACCGTTATGCTGTCCCTGATGGGGTTCTTGCCCATGCCGCAGTTGCGCTGCTTGTTGGCGGTTTGTGGGGGGGTGCCGCGGGTTGTTCTTTTTGTTGGCGGTCCGCGGGGGGCGCCGGAGTTGCGCTACGTGGTTATGGTTCGCGGGAGATGCTGTGGTTGTGCTGTATATTCGCGGGAAGTATTGCAACCAAGGTTTTCTTTTTTGGGGTAAATTGTTTTTTCGTGTTGGTGGTGTTTCTCGGTGTTGGGGTTGCTCTTCCTGTCCACCGGTTGCAGTTGCAACGGCAACTGCGGTGGACAAACAGTGCACACGCCGGTGAGCACATACACGAGTGTGTCGGCAGGGTGGAGGAACTGGGGCAAGGGTCATGGAAGACCCTATCTGGAAGCCCCTGGAACCTGCTAGAGGGTTCGAGAAGAAAGGCGCGACCAGGGCGGAGCCAGGCCGCGCTGGGTAGAAATAAAGCCGCTGACAGCGGGAGCTCACCGCTGCCGGTTCTGGGAGTGGGCTCGTATCGTCGTTGCTGTCATCTTCGCTAGATATTGCACGGCTGGATAGTTGTTGGCTGTCTCGGTCAGCACCATCGGTGTTACACGATCATAGTTGTGTTTAGGCTCAGCTAGACGACTAGAGAGAGCGCATTTATATTTATGCGATCTAACCCAAAAAAAATCTTATGGATGATATTGGTCGCGAAAGCCTACGCGTTAAACTTGCTTAATTGCCTCAGCAATTCGGAGTTTTGTATCATATCTCATCACAAACACTCGAAGAGCACCCCTAAGTGGCAGCTGTCTCTGTGTGGAATAAGGTGGCCCAGCACCAGCCTGCATGTGGACATGAGTCTGTCAGTCAGGGGCGATAATTGATGTGTAATCTCAGTTGTGCAATTTCTGGATAATATTTGGAATTTCCCAAATTATGACAATGACACCAAAATGCAAAGACCTATGTGTTTTGAATGCCACGATAGTATGTTTTACATCCACTCTTTAAGCAGACGGTGCATATTTTGGTTGATGTTACTGGAGTAGCCAGGGGTGCCTGTCGGATTTGAACCTTGAACCTCTGCAATAAATCGAGAATGCGCTACCAGTTGGCTTCCCTCAATCTGAGTGTAGGTATGACAGCCAGTGTTTCTAACCAGCGTAGATGTTCCATTTAGAGGGGTGCACGTTTCACATTCCTATAGATTGGAGGGCATGACTGTTGCCGAGAAGACCCGGAGCTTCATGCAGAGCGACAGGCCAGGTAGCTTCCACACAGCATTGCAGAGCTGATGAAAAGATAATGCCGCCCGACTGATTCGGACCACCCAAACACTACACATACGCAGTGTAGACGTATTGTGTACACACAATGTATATCCAGCATACACACAGTCTGCACATACACTGTATACACAAACACACTAACAAAAACAATGACTGGCATTCGCCAATACGTGGTGGTGAAGTCACCATGGCGCTTGTGCCAGGCTATGTGCACGTTAAGGCCACGTGAAGTGTCGAACTCCCGCCGGCAGGAGGTCACAGGGCAGACTCAGGTGCCATGGTTCAACTGAGATGACTGGCCGATGCACCACCTGTGCCCCCTACTGTGCCAACTGTACACACACACGGTGTGCGCGCGCGCACACCGTGTGTGTGTACACAGTTTGTGTACAGGGGCCGTCCATAAATGACGTCACGCGATTTTGGACGATTTTGACCCCCCCCCCCTTCGTCACACGACGTAACAAAAAGTCAGACCCCCCCCCTCAAATATGACGTCACAAAGCTCTACCCACCCTCCCCCCCCCCAAAAAAACATGCTTCAAATCAATTTAAACTATTGTCATTGCAGTGCGTATTTAATGTGGCACTACACTCTGATGTAGGAGAAAACATTTATTAAAAAGTATATTTAATTAAGTAGAACGTAATATAGGTTTTGGGGTCAGATCACCTTATTTATAAATGTGTCGTAACCCTCCACCACCCGACACGGCCAAACAGTAAAAAATGTGTCACGTTTTTCAAAGGACCAAATAATTCACTTTTTTAGCCCACCGGTGTGCTGAAGATAGAATCAACAGCATTTTTTTTATTTGAATACGACGTTTCGCTGATAATTACAATCAGCTTCATCGGGCAAGAATGGTGAAGCTCTCCTGTTGCTTCCGGTCGTAAATAGAGCAGCATCAGGGCGACGTCATCATTTAATTCAATTCGATCTGGTGCAATGATTCGAGGCAAAGAGGGGGAGGGTATTGTAATTATATATATTGGTAATCATTCAATTGTTATTCATTGGTATTTTTTTCCCTTATAAGGAATTGTAATTGTATTTATATAATAATACGCTTCCAGGCCACACTAAGCCTGTAGCTGTCAGAGCGATTGAAGTTATTTCTGTTTCAATTTCAATGGATTCTCTAATTAGTCTTGGCCAGTAATAATTAATTTTACACAACACTTCAACGTTATCAAAATCAATTGAGTGTCCTTGTTGACAAGCATGCTCTGTCACTGCCGACAGTTGTGTTTGAGATAATTTAATGTTTCTTTGGTGTTCTTGTGGGGGCCGTTGGCCCCCGGGTTCCCCCACCCGCCATCATCCCCTATTCCGTTTATGTTACCCCACCTCCCTAATACCCGCTAGGGTTTCGCCGGCCTTTGAACGCGACGCCCCTACCCATACGGCTTCACGCAGCGCTCCCACGCTGCAAGCATACGTGCGCATGGCATCATCAATCAAACGCCATACTCCCCCTCTTTACACCGCTACGTACAGCTCTCGCACGCTGCGAGCGTGCGCCCGTCTACAGCCCTGTGCGGCACTCGCCTCCACGTCGAATAACCACGTTACCAATGCGCACCCGTATCCGACACGCAGCGAACGTACGCGCACTCACGCACACAGCTCCCCGCGGCACTCACTCACCACTGAATACCCCCGTTGTGATCGCGTACCTGTATCATACACGTAGTGAACACACGCGCACCCACACGCGCAGCTCCGCGCAGCACTCACTCACGTGGCGAACCACTGTGTGCACAGTACCACACACGTTCACACCTCTCAACGAGATCACAGGCCGCGATCAGCTATTAATGATTTATTGTCCGCTACCTGGAACTAGGTGTTAAATCAGTGAGTCGACGAGGCTGGCCTACGCTGATACCTTTATACCTATTCCCGATTTATCTGCTACTAGCAGTGACAAATATTGAACCGGACATTGACCATCTCATTAACCAAAGGCAGGCCCATAGTTCCCATTGAAATACTGGCAAGTTTGTTGATTTAACTTTACTTGTTCTTCATTTTAAATATTGTATTTGTTCCTGTTTTGTTTCTTCACTTCAAAATAAGATATATGCAGTGTGCATAGGAATTTGTTCATAGTTGTTTTAACTATAGTCCGGCCCTCCAACGGTCTGAGGGACAGTGAACTGGCCCCCTGTTTAAAAAGTTTGAGGACCCCTGGTGTAGAGGAAATGGCTCTGACTGACGACCATGTAGTTTGACGCGGGGCCGCTCACCATCATGAAGGTCCTTAAGGATCGTGAGCTAAGTTTGAGGGACTCCGAAAGCATGAAGAACAACCCAGAGGCCATGCCTACTGATGATATCATAGGCCTTGAGCAGGTCAATCAAGCACATACATTCACTCACACGCACACATGGACCTACAGACATGCAAAGAAATGGACTTACACTGACTGACATGGAGCCATGCACACAAAGCGACTAACAGACGCCCATGGACTGACACACACACATATGGACTCACACACGCATAGACATGCACTTTAGATACACACACATGGAGTTACACACACATATATCGACGAACACACATACAGCGATTCACACACACACACATCGACTCACACACAGGCATACGTGGACTCACACACATTGAGGTAAACACACATGTACTTACACACATCCATATCGACTAAGACACACACAAATGGACTTACACACACATACATAGACTTGCACACTTGTATATGTTGGGTTATGAAATTTTGATGAAAATAATAAAAATTAATAATTTTCCGAAAAATGCGCAAATCGCATTAATTATGTTAATGTGTGTATTAATATGCATAAATTATGATGGTGAGCGTAATTATATGCATAAATTATGATAATCACGGAGATGATTGTAGTAATTTATGCGGATGCTTGCGATGATGTTAATATGTGCAGTTATGATAGTTAGGCTCAGCTTCGTTTATCCAGTGTTATCTCAATCAGGATAACACGATTATCATCGATTACACATTTACCGATTATCTTAGTGTGTTTTTATGATATTTTTAGGTCTCCATTTTCATCTCTCATCGCAGTCAACAGCTCTTATGAATAAGATTGTTTTGCACGGACTTGGAAAGAATCACTCGAACAGTTGGTGTTAAGCAATTTTATTCTAACAAGCATGTGACATTCTATCATGCAGGTCAAACATGCGTCAATAATTCATGAATAACCAAACACTTATGCATTTGCGATATCATGCATTCGATTAATATGAATAACAAAAATTATTATGCAATTACGAGACTGTGCGTTTGACTAACATGAATGAATAACTCAAAACTCTTATGCATTTAACGAACTGAATGACTAAACCCTCCTAACAACCAGGCATCTCATTAGTTCGTTTTCGTATTGATCACAATCGGCGACTGGCCGAGTTTGAAACAAGCATGACACATTTCGTATGGCGGTAATATGGCACTTATTATACCCAAGAAGCGAAAGTACATGTCAATAGATTCATCGGCAAGTACCAAATCCTTTTTAACGGAATGTTTGATACAATGGTGGGTGAGGCGTGTTGCGGGAGAGCTAATCTGGCTCTGTTTTAATTAATTCTTCGGCGAGGCTCTATGACAAAGGAAACTGGTTTGACAAGATTTTCTCTGTGTTTCCTTGAGTCTGTATGTGGGGAGCGATACGACCTCTCTGCTGTCTGTGCGAGCGTCAGCTGAGACTTTCTCCGCGATGAGGTGAGCGGCGGCGCTCATTAGAAGACTTTGACTCTTTTTCTCCACGGCGGGATGACGAGTCGGTTTTGGTTGATGCGGGTCGATCTGGGTGTCGCTCGTTGTCGCTCGGTGGCGCGCGGTGGCGCGCGGTGGCGCGCGCTTGGCGCGCGGTGGCGCTCGCTTGGCGCAGGGTGGCGCAAGGTGGCGCACGGGGGCGCAAGGTGGCGCAAGGTGGCGCACGGTGTCGCTCGTTCAGCGATGTCCGCCTTTCCTGCGGGTTGTTCGCTGGTCGTCACTCTGACGAGGAGCGATGCTTCGTTCGTGGCAGGGTGGACGTTGGCGTCTTTGTTGGCTTCACTCGCAGCTCTGCGACTCAGGGTAGCGATTCTTCTCAGTTGGTGCAGACCTCGGCTTGTAGCGTCGCGTCGCTACCTCGCGAACCTCATCATGCTAGATGACGAAAACTTCTTCGTTGTCGGCGTTGAGATGAGATGGGGCCCGTGGCCCGGACGATGTGGTGGGGCCAGAGACCCTGACGAACTGTGGTGGGGGGCCAGGGCCCATGACGATGTGTCTTGAATGGATTTTTCCCCGGCTTATATTGAGAAAATCCCCTCAGTTTCCCGAGTTGTTCAAAGTCTGTCATAAAACCTTCCTGTGGGTTTGTGTGTCCGTCCGTGTGTTTCGCGTGCGTGTTTGTCCGTGTGTTTATTAGCTTTGAAGACACAGCTGTGTGTCGTTCTGGAAGAAAGGGGTGGGGGCCTCGTGACGGCGCCACCGAGCTATTCATTAGCCAGACCGATGGTTCGCGTCGAGTTATATAAAAAAAATATTCGAATCCATGTTTTTGTTACTGAATAATATTTGTCGCGAAAACCTACGCGTTAAGCGAGCTTAATTATTCCCTCCCTCGCTCGGGGATCATATATTTTGTCTCACACAGCTTAAGTTGTTTTGGTTTGGAAGTTGAAATGCGACTTATTTGCTGCTTGGTTCCATCTGCATAGTTATGCCGAAACCGTGTTCACGATGTTTCATCGTGACCCGATCTCTCATGGAAATGTTATTTCCTCGCGTGTGCAATTTTTTGCTGTCCGTGTTGTGGGAAGACAAAGACGGTTGTTTCCACGGTGGAAGCACCCGGCGCATGCGCTTATTTATTTATTTCCCAGAGCGTGTTACTTTCCTTTGAGCCATTGCCCGGGAGTTTTATTGGTGTCATTTCCTCGCTTTTGTGCCTGCGTGTGGAGATCCTCTCGGAAAGACAAAGATGGCCGTGATTACCCTCTTTCATGCCCTCTTTCCTTTGAAATGAGGTGTGTGCACATCTGTGTTAGTGTGTGGGGGCCTCTGTGGGAGTGTGGGGGCGTGTCCGTTCTCACGTTGCCCCGTGTCTATTAAAAAAAACGATATTATCTATGTTGGCAGAATAATTCTTAAAAAAAAAAATAATTTTAAAAATTAAAAAAGGGGGTATACACACAACAACACACATTGCCCTACACACACATACACATATGGACTGTGACACACAGACATTTACTCTAGATACAGACACATGGATTAACACACATCGACTCACACACACGCATTGACTTACACACACACTTCGAGTGACACACACATGTATGGACTTACACATGTGAACTAACACACACGTGTAGACTGACACACACATACACATCGACTGACACACATAGACACACAAACGCACATTGACTTACACACTCAGATGGAGCCATGCACACACATTGACTCACACACACACATTGACTTACACACGCATCGAGGGTAACAGACGTATGGACTTACACAAACATGTGGACTAACACACTGCGACTGATACGCAAACAAATGGACTGACACACACACACAAACACTTTTACGTACACACACACACGGGGCGTTGTCCGTTTGAAAAAGACAGACACACACATGGACTTACACACAGACATGGACCCACACACATAGAAACCCATCGACTTACACGCACACAAACACATATGGACTCACACACACAGACATCGACTTTAGGCACACGCATGTAGTTTCTGCACACAAACATTATAATAGTAATACAGTATTAGGCAACTTATTAGTTTCATAATAGTAAAGAATGAAGCAGAGTTATGTGCACACAAACATTATCATTGTAATATTTGTAAACGTATTTGTTTAATAATAGTCAACAATAAACCTGAGTTGTTAGCGAAATATTTAATAAAATTGTACTTTACATTGGCATGGTGATGCCTCGTCCCGTGCAGAGCCCGCGGCCTCGCCTAAATTGGCAAGCCGGACGAGGTGAGACGTTGCCAGGCTGCGAGCTGGGCCGCTACTTCCCCCCCCAACATCCCCCCGCCCGAGGCAGAATAATACTATGTAAGCGCTTAAATAATATTAAATTAATATCTAAGGACTTTATATCAGTAACTGCACGCATTGGGATGGGGGGGGGAAGAGGACATCACACTGTGAAGAGAAATCGGCACCGTGATGTGTATATCTAGTCCAAGTTAAACGCGTAGAATAAAATGTCCCCCCGTGAGCTGGAGGCAACGCGCATCACTTGGCAGGGTCCGCCCCCCCCAGGCAATTGTCGTGAGTTGGTACGGTCGATGTCACGCAATAAATAAATAATTAAAATAAGAATGCCACTAATTTGTTAATTAAACGACTTTAAAATTTACGGACGTGAAAACGGAATAGCCTATTCCCACCGCGGGGCTTGGGGCGTGCCGGCTGGCAAGTTATTTCGGTCTTAAACCGCAACGTCCGAGAGCCGAATCCCCCGCAAGCTCGAGTGCGCGGAGACTTTTATACATAAGATGATTCCAATTCACCTTCTTACTCACTGTTAGGTGCTCACGGCGGTCCGTTGATCTCCTGCTCGCAGCGTACCACGGTGCGCCTCACGGACGTCCGGGTCGCTGGGCTGGAGCTCGTGGTGTCGCCTGGTGCTGGAGTGAGACCGCGATCTCTCCCCTGCCCACCCTTTTTATCCTCCCCTCATCAAAGGGATGCGGTTCCGAGCGGGATGGCGGCCCTCAGCCTTTCCTTAACAATGGGCTCGCGCCCGCTAGCACGCGCACGGCGGTTCCGGGCGCCTGTGATATGCTAATCAATGTGCGGCGTGCGCGGCGTAAATTCTAAATAATCCCTTACCCTCCCTAACAATGGTGCCTGCGCGCTCAAGCGTAATTATCCCAACCATCCGTGACTATGCGCAAGAGCCCCTGCGGTCCCGCTACTCATGCTGTCCCGTCCCTCACCCGCTTGCCCCGTCGACACGTGGGTGGTGTGTGTGGGGGATGCGCTTCAACCGCGGTGGCCGAATGCCCCTCGCCGCGGCCATACCATCTTAAGGCCGGTCGCAGCGCCGCGGTGCAAAGTAGCGTCGGGGGAGGCCGTCCAATTCCCTGATCGCCGGAAACCGTGAGAGTTAATCCCGATAAGGGTTTCTCGGATAAAAACCGGTCGCACAGGTGAGCTCCCCTTCCAGCTCTATGGGGGGGGCGGGAATGCGTGCGGGTGTGTTCATGTGAGGTGAGGTGAGGGGAACGAGGGGTTGGCTCTGTTGCTTGGTGGTGGCGAGGTCGGGGATGGGGCACCTGCCGAACGGCTTCGTGGCGGT
Source organism: Lampetra planeri (assembly GCF_965212315.1). Lineage (NCBI taxonomy): Eukaryota > Metazoa > Chordata > Hyperoartia > Petromyzontiformes > Petromyzontidae > Lampetra > Lampetra planeri. Next base: position 3,961,107 of record NC_136183.1, read on the forward strand.
GGCATCACATTCTTTTAATCTTATGCTGATGTTACGTCCCGTCTGTCCAATATAGCATCTGTCACATAAACAATTAATCCGATATACACCATCTGTTGATAATTTAGGCAATTCGTTTTTAGTGTCAGATACCAGTTTTTTTTATTTTGTTAATTGTACCAAATCTCACTTTAATGTTTTGTTTTTGCAAAACCTGGGCTTATTTGTCAGTTACTCCTGAGATGTATGGTATTTTGATTGTTTGAACAATCTTATCGCTTTCAGCAGTGTTGCTTTGCGTTCGTGATTTGGCCTTCAGTGCTTTGTTCATTTGAGCATTATTGTATCCATTCTGTCTTAGTGCTTCATTAACATGTTTCATCTCTCTCACTAGACTCTCACCATCTGACACTGTTTTAGCCCGATGTTTGAGTGTTTTGACAAGAGAGGATTTCTGAGCTGGGTGATGATGTGAATCTGCATTCAGAAATGCATCAGTGTGCGTTTGCTTTCGGTAAACGCTGTGTGTTATTTTGCCATTAAGACCATGTCCCAGCAAAATATCTAGGAACGGGAGTCTGTTATTTACCTCCATTTCCATGGTGAACTGGATAGCCGGGTTTTGTGCATTGAGATGATTTAGAAAATCATTAAATGCATCTTTACCATGTGGCCAGACAACTAAAGTGTCATCAACATATCTAAACCAACAGGATGGTTTTAATGTACTCGAGGCAAATGCTCTTGTTTCAAAGTTCTCCATATACAGATTGGCTATAAATAACGCGATCTGACACAAAAACCTATATTATGAATAATATTGGTCGCGGAAGCCTGCTACGTGTTAAATTAAATAGAACGTGTTGTCTATATTTATATTTAAGTTGTGCATTTTGATGTGACGTCACATTTATCACCCCCCCCCCCATCGTCACACATCGTCACAAATGTCTGACCGTCCCCTCCCCAATTGCGTGACGTCATTTATGGACGGCCCCACACGCACTGTATACACAGTTTGTACACACACACTGTATACAAAGTTTGTACACACCATGTTCACGTTGTTGAGCTCACGCACACAAAGGGTCAATGCTCAATAGAGGGATCAATAGAATAGGAATCTTAATGAACTTAAACTCTAACGCCGCTCTCTGACGTCACCACTGCATTACCTCATCAGCGTGAGGGAGAGGTGAACCCGCTAGTGACGTCATGTCACCTGCTGCCGCGTGACGTCACGAGACACCAGGAAGCTGCCGATCCGCGCGCGCGCGCTCACTGAGATCTGAGGTGAGAAGTTCACATCGTGGTGGTTGTTGTTGTTGTGGTTGTTGTTGTTGTTTACCCAGGCAGAGCCTCGCTCCTCTCTCGTAGAGATATCAATTGAGTAGCAGCGAGTCTGGAATCGATGTCCAGGTTGGAACATTACAACGCGGGGCCTAGCCATGCGGGGCCTTGCCTCCTGCCCTCGCCTGATTGCATTTGCTTTAATTCTCTGCTTAAGTTTAATTTGTCTTCATCTGGCTCACTACTTTGAAACTTTGTTTCTTTTAATTATTTCTACAGTTTTTTTTTATCCTACCAAGGGCAAGCCCACTTCAGCTGCTATACCGCTCTTGTTTTCAGAAGCGACCTGCCCACAGCAAAGTGGCTTATCAACGTGTGGAAATGTCTGTCGGTCAAATACTCTAAACGCGTGGTGATGTTGACTCTAAATGTGGAGGGGAAAACCCTGAGGATCCGGAGGAAATCCACGCGACCACGGGGAGAGAGAAAGACACGCAAACTGCAAATATACAGGAGGCGTCGGGATCGAACCCACCACCTCCTGTATTCCAAGAGAGGCAGTTAACATCTCCCAGCCACCATGGTGCACACTCGAGTACATTACCACAATGAGTCTCAGCACTCTAATTCAGGAGCGTTCTGCCGAGTTGGTTTTGCTGATGCACCCTTTAGACCGATGAACAACTATTTTTATGATAATTGGTTTTTTACCCTTTTATCTGGCAACAAAACTGACACCTTTTTTTACGAGGAGTCATGTTTGCATAGACCACAATACCTGCAGTCATAATGCAAACAAAAACATACTCTGACTAGGCTCTAAGGAAAGCTGTCTCGGGTGTGGACCAATCAACGTCAAGGACAGTGCAGACATTATCAGAGTTATGTTTTTTTTCATTATGACTGCAGGTATTGTGGTCTATGCAAACATGACTCCTCGTAAAGAAGGTGTCAGTTTTGTTGCCAGATAAAAGGGTAAAAAAAATACAATTATATTTTTTTATGGCAAATGAGATTCCAATGGTGTAAACTATTTTTATATTACCAATCAAGGCTCACAGAGCTGTTAGATCTTTTGTCAGAAGCCACCTGGCCATAGATGATAGCTCAACGAAATGGCTTTTCACGTGGAAGATTGTAGCAGCCAAATAATCTAAATGCATGTTACTAAATGTGGAGGGGAAAATCTAAGGACCCAGAGAAAAAATAATCCGAGTGAGCGAGTGTACTCCTTTGTGTGAGTGTACTCCTTGAGCGTGCTCTGCATGCGTGGGTTCGATTCCAACCCTGACGCATTTATAATTGCAGTTTACATTTTTTTATTTTTTATTTCTCTCCCTGTAGTGGCATTGATTTTTCTCCACATTTAGAAACATGCGTTTTGAGAATTTTGCTGCAATACATTTCCATATTATAACCCACTAAGTTGAGCTATCATTTGTGTCCAGGTCGATTCTGAAAAAGAGCTATGCAGCTCAGATGGCCTCACCTGGTAAAATAAAAATAGTGTACTGTGTTTGAGGGTTTTCCAATTTAATTTCTTATTTAGCAATTAAAGATTATGTTTCAGGAGGGTCCTGCATTTGACTGTTTGACCACCTCCAAATATATTTTGAGTTTAGGTTTGGGAGAAAAACTGAAAACCCAGTGGAACACCAATGCCGACGGTGACGGCCGACGCCAGGATAGCGGCCACGGGCTCGAAGCGGGGGCAACCCGGCTCTTGTCCCAAGAAAGGAATCTGCTCCCCGCTGCCCTCCACGGTGGCACATCGCCGGCGGGGCTGCACGCTGAGCCCCAACTTTTCCAGGAGGTCGGTACCAGCAATACACTCGTGGCATAACACGCTCGACACGTATAACTCCTGGTTACTCACCTGGTGTCCGAGGCGACCCTTAAGGGTGACCCTCCCCAGCAGTCCCATCCCACTTGCAGTGTGCAGCGCACGATCCGGGGCCTGTCGGCGGCCCACTTCAACCCCGACCACGCTGCAATGTTTTGCACTCACGAGTGACATTACCGCCCCACGTGTCCAGCAGAATCCGGGTGTGCCGCCTGTTCACCTGCCCTTCCACGAGCGACGTGGCCCCCATTATTCCTGCCACCAGCTCCCGCAGCCAGTCACCCGCAGTCGCCGCATTCTGGGCTGTTGTTGTCAATATCTGCGTGGGGGTCACTCGCTCACCATTATCATGACAGTTTATTTGTGTTGGGGCCACGTCAATTGCACCCCTCCGTGGTCAACCTCTTTAGGGAGGCCTTGGTGTTTAACCCTGGTGCTTCTCTCGCGCGAGCGATCTGGGGACAGTTTCTCACGAGATGCCCCCATTGGTCGCATAGATAGCACGCACAGGGAAGGGCGGTGGCTCCATAATAGGCCCCTTGCCCACTCCCCCTTACCCTCCCAGTGCGCATTTGTTCGAGTTCTGCCTCTTATTGAGATACTCGCCTGGTTAGCCCCCCGACCATGGAGCGTAGCCCTCCCACCTCGGACTGGACTATCTCCGCTGTAGGCTGCAGCTTGGTAACATTCAGGTGTACTTGGGTCACCTCCCCACATACATGGGTTACATCCTCACGTACTTGGGTTACATGGCCTGTGATCTCCTATGCCGGTCTGTATCCCTGCCACCCATCCTGGGGTTGTCTCACGGGGTCCTGGAGGCTCCCTCGTCCCCCCCCCCTCACCGTTCTCGCGAGCTTCTCCTCTGGAAGAAGACTTGCAATGGTGTGCTCCTGTTCCAGCCGTCAGAATTGCGCACGCTCGCGAGCAAATCTCTCACACACGTGCGCGTGCTCGGCTGTTAGATGGGGGATATGGGCAGTTCGCATCTGGCTGACACCCCGTTGTGCTTGTCAGATACTGCTGAACTTTCTCGGCGGCGAGGTCATCGATGATCTCGGCAGTGTATCCCGGGCGTACGCTCTGTGTTAGCAAGCGTGATTTATTTTAGTGTCCGCTCACTGAGATCTGAAGTGAGAAGTTCACATCGTGGTTATTGTTGTCGTGGTGGTAGTTGTTGTTTACCCAGGTAGAGCCTCGCTCCTTCTCTGTCTTGTAGGGAGGCTGCTTTGGATTGCACCACTCTTCGATTTCACATTAACATGCTAATTTATTACATTAACATCACTAGCCCCGGCCACTTCCTTATGACCCTTGGGCTACACCCATTTCAAACCTTTTACAACAGTCTGCCTCAGCAGCAGACCATGCATTTAATACACACATGATTCCTTATTTGGAATACAGTACAGTACTTATTTCAATTGTGATGTTTATTTTAGTTGCCGTTAACCTAACCCCATTATTTAGGTAATGCTTAAGTATAATGATGTGTTTTGAGAAGCTCACAATGGCCCTATACAAAATTGCATTTCATACAGTAACAATGATACGCTAATCGATGCCTGGTTATAGTCAAGGGATCGTCCCCTGCTGGTCAACCATGTTACGCATGTTGATGATCTGGTCATGGCTACTCAATGATATTGAGTTGGAGAATCGTGTTCTATACCTGGAGAATTCCATGACGAAATGGGGCCTTGCATATGTTCTACAAAAAGATCACCTCCCTGGGAAAATCTTGACTTAAAGCTTTCGTAACTGCAGGAATTCATATTCTTTGGGTCTTTCGGTTAAGTGACGTGACTTTACCGAAAGACCCAAAGAATACCTCCCTGGGAATTTAATGTCATACAACACTGCACCTGCTCAGCTCTCCATGAATAATCAGGTCGTTCTACACGTGGTGGAGGAGCTCCTATACCTGGTTAATGTGTTCATGACCTTATTTGGCATCCAAAGTGTCACTTCAAATTAGTCTAGCAGCATTCTTTCATTAGGCTCTGTAACACTATGTGGAAGCTGCCTGGACTTTTTTACATACAAAGCTGTGAGTGTCCATCGCCAAGGTCTAGTCCATTGCAAAGGTCTTGTCAATAAAACAGGCAATAGTCTACATTATAGACTGCCAATACACTCACCGAGGTTAAGAACCAGGCTACAGTCTACATTATAGACTGCCAGTATGCTTACTGAGGTTAAGAACCAGGCTACAGTCTACATTAGTCGTTTTTTTTCTTCTATTCACTTTATTTGTATTATTTTATATCTACGTGACTTTACCGAAATAACCAAAGAATATGAATTCCCGCTATCACAAAAGTTTTAAGTCAAGATTTTCCCAGGGAGGTGATCTTTTTGTAGAACATATGCAAGGCCCCATTTCGTCATGGAATTCAACAGGTACAGAACAAGATTTTATAAGAATGGAAACAGTCAGGAAATTAACAGTGCACATATGCAGCTTCAGTTAGATCTGTTCATCCTCGCATTCAAGCTCATCTGAGCCTGGCTTCAGACCTCTAAGTTGCAAATGAACATTAATTTATACATTTCTGCATAATACAAATAGTATCAACAGCCTTTGCTATGTTAGCTAATTTTTCTTAAATAAATATTCCTGTCATAGCTAGACAACCGAAATTGTGTGCTTGGAGTTTTTGGTAAATATTCATTTTGAAGACACTTGGGTGTCCAGTCATATTTATGACCATTTGCCCTCTCATTGTGTGCCTTAGCAGCCCGTGTGATGAATTAGGGAATCTTTTTCACTATTTCATGAAAATATGAATATGTATAGATGTGTAAGTCATGTGTGACTGTATATATGCATTCCTCTGTGCCTCAATACTCACAGAGATGGTGTGGATATGTTTTTCTGTCTGCAGCTGATGCTCGCTCTGCAGAGTTGGTCTGATGGAGCAAAGGCACTCAGCGCAGCTCGGTACAAGAAGGAAACAATGCGACCAGAATGCAAACAGCATGGATCGTACTGGAAACTTGACACAGCACCAGAGAACACACACAGGAGAGAAACCCTTCAAGTGCACTGTGTGTGGGAAGGTGTTTGCACAGTCATCAACTCTTCAGACCCACCAGAGAACACACACAGGAGAGAAACCTTTTAAGTGCAGTGTGTGTAAAAAGGTGTTTGCACGGTCATCCATTCTTAAATCACACCAGAGAACACACACAGGAGAGAAACCTTTTAAGTGCACTGTGTGTGAGAAGGCATTTTCAGATTCATCTACTCTTAAACAACACCAGAGAACACACACAGGAAAGAAACCTTTCAAGTGCACTGTGTGTGAGAAGGCGTTTGCACGGTCACCAAATCTTCAAAGACACCAGAGAACACACACAGGAGAGAAACCTTTCAAATGCACTGTGTGTGGGAAGGCGTTTGCACAGTCATCACATCTTCAAAGACACCAGAGAACACACACAGGAGAGAAACCCTTCAAGTGCACTGTGTGTGAGAAGGCATTTTCATGGTCATCATATCTTCAGACCCACCAGAGAACACACACAGGAGACAAACCCTTCAAGTGCAGTGTGTGTGGGAAGGCATTTTTTTATTCATCTACTCTTAAACAACACCAGAGAACACACACAGGAGAGATGCCCTTCAATTGCAGTGTGTGTGGGAAGGCATTTTTTTATTCATCTACTCTTAAACAACACCAGAGAACACACACAGGAGAGATGCCCTTCAAGTGCAGTGTGTGTGAGAAGGCATTTTCAGATTCATCTACTCTTAAACAACACCAGAGAACACACACAGGAGAGAAACCTTTTAAGTGCACTCTGTGTGGGAAGGCATTTGCAAAGTCATCAAATCTTCAGACCCACCAGATAATACACACAGGAGATCAACCCTTCAAGTGCAGTGTGTGTGGGAAGGCATTTTTGTATTCATCTACTCTTAAACAACACCAGAGAACACACACAGGAGAGAAACCTTTCAAGTGCACTCTGTGTGGGAAGGTGTTTGCAAAGTCATCAAATCTTAAAAAACACCAGAGAACACACATGCATCAGAAAATCCACAAGAAGTGTAATCTGAAATCAGCTTGTGAAAGTCAAAGTGCTGCAATGACCCCATTGTTTATGAAACAAGAACCAGAAGACAATCCCAGCCTGGACACTTTGAAAGGTATCAAGGTGAAATATGAAGAGGCGAAAGTGAAATGTGATGAAGTAACATTGAAGAGCGTAGAAGTGAAGGTTAAATTTGAAGATTCAACTCCAAAATCGGACCTTCACATAGATGGAGGCAGTGTGAAGCAGGAACTAAATTCTAACTGTGAGGCAGAGCGAGGCAACTCCCAGGAGTTTGTGGATGTGGAGGTGTGGGTGGACTTCTTAGACAATACAAAGTAAAATGGAGACCAGGTAGATGTGCAAGCTTCAGACAATTAAGCTCCAATGGATGCACCTTTGTCACAGGCCTTTCTAATGAATATAATGTGAAGTTGAACACTCAATTTCTAGGTTCAAACTGCAGTGTAAGCGTGGCCAGTATTTGTGAACCTGTGGGTTGGGGCGATCTCTAACCAGGAGTGACTCAATTGTTTTGTATCATATCTCATCTTAGACACTCGATGGGTGCCCATAATGGGCATCTGCCCCTGTGTGCCACAAGGTGACCGTTCACTGGCCTGCATGTGGATAGGAGTTTGTAAGTCGGGGGCGATGATTGATATGCCAGTCGGATTTGAACCTTGAACCTCTGCAACAAATAGAGAATGTACTACTACTTGGCTTCCCTCTATGAGAGTGCTGCACATATAGGCCTCATCTCGGCAGAGATCAACTTGTAAATACGTTGCAACGTGACGCAGTACATTTCAGTATAGTAATAAAATGTTGCCAATGTGCCCTTTGATTATTTTGAATCATAATTGAAAGAATACCTGTCTGATTTTGTACGTACATACAACATTTTGTGTATTAATGTCAAACATGGAATATGTGATGTCCGGACAAAGTATCTGTTTTGGTGGTAACCTGTACAAAAACTCACGTGAGAGCTGTTATTTTTGTGATACGGGTCAAAGGGTATTTTTGCGAATCAGGACGCATCTGACTGGGGCAACTCATTGTCTTTGAAATCGGGAGCATAGTCGGATCATTCATCAGTTAAGGTATGCCACTTACAAGTTACGTATAGGAGATACATTCTCCACAAGAACACTAATTATCATTTTGTACTACGTATATACATTTTGTCGAACTGAGACTTGAAATGGACCTTGCTGATGAACATCAGTTGAAGCAAGCCGGACTGTTGTTGAGACATTGTACACCAAAACCAGTCCACAGGTGGCTTGTACTGAACACATGCATTCCTAGAAGGCCATGGTATTTATAGTTTGTGTAAGACATTCCTTTGTTTCGTGTAGAGAACGTTGAATGAAAGATGTCTGCCGATCTGTTTTTTTCGCAAGGAGGTACTTTAAAGAGCACATTTGATGGCATCGTGGATTTTTGTTACTGATTTGTATTCTAGCCTAGGTTTTATTCAATTTTTACTTTCATTTAAATAAAACTTTATATATGTGTCCATTGATATCCCACCTTGTTTTCCACATGTTTACTTAAATATGTAGAAGCTCCCTCTGAAGACGTCACCTCAAATTAACGAGTGGGTTACGTCAGGGCCTCCCCCTCGCTGGCTTGTGATGTTGCAAAGAGCAGAACTCGCCTCCACGGAATCTAACGACTGCACTGTCTTGGAATGCATTTACACAGTAATCAAATCTTCACAACTGCCAGGGAACACATTTAAAACCACTTAAAGTATACTTGGAAGACCTTTTGAATGTTTTTGAAACTGAAACACAAGGAGCAGGGTCTGAGATTGACGTGTGAAATTTGAAGTTCCATTAGCCCATTGTTTGTGATGCAAGGACCCAATAAAGATGGCAGCTGGGAAACGTCACCATTCGTGAAGGTGACCTGTGAAGGCTCTAGGGTTTGACTTCCAAGTCACTAATGGAGCCCGAGACAAATCACAGCCATTTGTGGATGTAGAGGTTTGGGAGGACTTTTCGGACAATGTCGAGTAGAAGCAGACAGCATGTGTGACCTAACGTGTTGGGTTGACCTGTAACCAAAAGCATGAGACACGGTTTCCCAATGTTTATTTCAATTGTTTAGTTTTTCGTTTATTTAGAATACAGTACATATTTCAATTGTAATCTAAATTTTAGTTGACGTTTACCTAACGCCATTACTTGGGTAAGACTTAAGTATTTAATGTCGCGTTTTTATCTGTCGCGTGGCACTTTCAAAGAACGTAACCTCCGATATTCAAGGGGCGGCTGTATTTTCTGTCGATCGAGTACAGCAGAGGAGTATGGGTGTTTTACTAAAAAATAGATCTCTGCTTTCTTGATGTAATTAAGGTCTATGGTACATTAAAGAGGCTTGGTGCTTTAGGTTCCTTGATTTCGAGGTCTCTGCCTCTGCTCACATTCGTTGAGGATTTTTATGATTTTGGGCAGCGCCATCTAAAGGTGCGTGACCAGGAGTTAGAGCCATTTCCTGTTCAACTCGGTTTGTGACAGAAATTCACTCTGGCCCAATGCATTACATTACATAACATCTTCAATAATTATGTAGTTTGAGACTACAATGGCATTCGTTGCGGTTACAATAATACGCTTATCGATGACTGGTTATAGTTAAGGGATCATTCCCTGCTGGTCAGCCCTGTTGCATCTGCTGATCTGGTAATGGCTACTCAATGAGATGGAGTTAGGGAATCTTGTTCTGATGCCTGGATAATTCGATCATGAAATGGGGCCTTGCATATGTTCCACAAAAATAAATCACCTGCTTAGGAATCCATGTCATACAACACTGCACCTGCTCAACTCTCCATTAATAGTCAAGCAGTTCTACAAGTGGCGGATAAGTTCCCATACCTGGTTCATGTGTCGAGCAGGATTCTTTTATTAGACTGTGTAACACTGTGGAAGCTGCCTTGACTTTTGCTGCATACAGAGCTGTGAGTGTCCATCGCCAAGATCAAGTCCATCTGAGACCATCCCTCTCCCTGCCATACTGGCATCACACCCGCCCCTCACCCTTCGTTCTGCAGATGGCGGGCGCACTGGAGGGTGCCACGTAGCCATTTCAGGCTGGGCCAGACGGCGATACGTGGGTCACCCGGCCGCAAGGTGCTTGTTGGCCAACACAACCCCTCGGCCGGGCCCCAGGGATGATATTGTGATGCCGCACACAGTGTACACACAATAATGTTCACGTTGTTGTTGAGCTCACACACCCAAGGGGTCTCTGTTCAAGAGAGGCAACAATATAAATGTAATCTAAATAAACTTAAACTCTAACCCTGACCTCGCTCTCTGACGTCACCACTCATTAACCTGTCGGCGTGAGACGCCAGGGAGAGCTGTACCCCGCTAGTGACGTCATGTCACCAAGGTATTCAACCCCCCAACCCCCCCTCGACCGCGCTTTTGAGCGTGACGTCACGTCTAGTTGGTCACTGTCGATTTCCGTTCCAGTAAAAATCCTTTTTTGGCAAAAGCAACGCCCAGTCATTGGCGGTTCATTAACATAATTTATTCATGAAAACCGTCGCGAGTTAATTGCAACCGGTTTCGCAGCCAAGCCCAATCACTCCACATGGACCCGGCTTATTAACATAATTCATTCAATTACACCGCTGCTTGTTGGGGGAGGGGATTGTGTAATGAACTCCGCTAGTGACGTCATGTCACCTCCTGCTTCCGCGTGACGTCACGAAATATCCGGAAGCTGCTGCACTGAGCGCAGCGCTCACTGAGATCCGAGGTGAGAAGTTCACATCGTGGTGGTGGTGGTTGTTGTTGTTGTTGTGGTGGTGGTTGTTGTTGTTGTGGTTGTTGTTGTTTACCCAGGTAGAGCCTCGCTCCGTCTCTCTCTCGTAGGGATATCAATTGAGTAGCAGCGAGTATGGAATCGATGTCCAGGTTGGAACATTACAACGCGGGGCCTAGCCATGCGGGGCCTTGCCTCCTGCCCTCGCCTGATTGCATTTGCTTTAATTCTCTGCTTAAGTTTAATTTGTCTTCATCTGGCTCACTACTTTGAAACTTTGTTTCTTTTAAATATTTCTGCAGTTTTTTTTTGTATCTTACCAGGCCAAGCCCACTTCAGCTGCTATACCGCTCTTGTTTTCAGAAGCGACCTGCCCACAACAAAGTGGCTTATCAACGTGTGACATGTCTGTCGGTCAAATACTCTAAACGCGTGGTGATGTTGACTCTAAACGTGGAGGGGAAAACCGGAGGAAAATCCACGCGACCACGGGGAGAGAGAGACACGCAAACTCCAAATATACAGGAGGGGTCGGGATCGAACCCACCACCTATAGTCCATGCGATACAGTTAACATCTCCCAGCCACCATGGTGCACACTCGAGTACATGACCACAATGAGTCTCAGCACTCTAGTTCAGGAGCGTTCTGCCGAGTTGGTTTTGCTGATGCACCCTTTAGACCGATGAACAACTATTTTTATGATAATTGTTTTTTTACCCTTTTATCTGGCAACAAAACTGACACCTTATTTACGAGGAGTCATGTTTGCATAGACCACAATACCTGCAGTCATAATGAAAAAAAACACAACTCTGATAATGTATGCACTGTCCTTGAAGTTGATTGGTCCACACCCGAAACAGCTTTCCTTAGAGCCTTGCATTGTCTTTGAATTGTGCGCCTTTTGGCGTAATCTGGTCCAACACCATGTGAGACTAGGCTCTAAGGTAAGCTGTCTCGGGTGTGGACCAATCAACTTCAAGGACAGTGCATACATTATCAGAGTTATGTTTTTTTTTCATTATGACTGCAGGTATTGTGGTCTATGCAAACATGACTCCTCGTAAAGAAGGTGTCAGTTTTGTTGCCAGATAAAAGGGTAAAAAAAACAATTATATTTTTTACTGGCAAATGAGGTTCCAATGGTGTAAACTATTTTTATATTACCAACCAAGGCTCACAGAGCTGTTAGATCTTTTGTCAGAAGCCACCTGGCCATAGATGATAGTTCAACGAAATGGCTTTAAACGTGGAAGATTATAGCAGCCAAATAATCTAAATGCATGTTACTAAATGTGGAGGGAAAAAATCGAAGGACCCTAAGAAATAAATTCTGTGAGTGTACTCCACAAGTGTACTCTACGTGTGGCCCTATAAAAAATTGCATTCCATACAGTAACAATGATACGCTATTTGTCCCCTGCTGGTCAACCATGTTACGCATGTTGATGATCTGGTCATGGCTACTCGTTGATTTTGAGTTGGAGAATCTTGTTCTGTACCTGGAGAATTCCATGACGAAATTGGGCCTTGCATATGTTCTACAAAAATAGATCACCTCCCTGGGAAAATCTTAACTTAAAGCTTTCGTGACTGCAGGAATTAATATTCTTTGGGTCTTTTGGTAAAGTCATATGAACACCTCCCTGAGAATTTAATGTGATACAATACTGCACCTGCTCAGCTCTCTACAGAAGTCGCAATCGGGTACCCGATACCCGTACCCTACCCGATACCTGGCTACCCGTACCCGGCCGGGTACGGGTACCCGTTTGCGACCCTGGTGCGGCCGGGTACGGGTAGCCGCACGTGACTCACCCCAACCAATGACTGAGAAGGCCGTGAGTCACTGGTGAGTAACCGTTTGTCACTCATTTTCCAACGTCTTGTCTTCTCTCACAATTCAAGTTCCTAGAATCAACCCACCCGCACCTGAAACATGGCTTCATCCCAGAGGTCGCAATCGAGTACCCGATACCCGTACCCTACCTGATACCCAGCTACCCGTACCCGGCCGGGTATTGGGTAGGGTACCCGTTTGCGACCCTGGTGCGGCCGGGTACGGGTAAGGAATCAAAACCCGTTTGCGACCTCTGGCTCTCCATGAATAATCAGGTAGTTCTACACGTGGTGGAGGAGCTCCTATACCTGGTTAATGTGTTCACGACCAGCTCTGGTTTGGCATCCAAAGTCTCACTTCAAATTGGTCTAGCAGCTTTCTTTCATTAGGCTCTGGAACACTATGTGGAAGCTGCCTGGACTTTTTCTCCATACCAAGCTGTGAGTGTCCATCGCCAAGGTCTAGTCCATCGCCAAGTTCTAGTCGAAAAATCAGGCTATAGTCTAAATTATAGACTGCCAGGACACTCACCGAGGTTAAGAACCAGGCTGCAGTCTACATTATAGACTGGCAGTACGCTCACCGAGGTTAAGAACTAGGCTACAGTCTACATTTGTCGTTTATCTTTATTTCTATTCATTTTATTTGTATTATTATTTTCTATCTACGTGGCTTTACCGAAAAAACCAAAGAATATTAATTCCTGCAGTCACGAAAGTTTAAGTCAAAATGTAACCACCTTTTTACCATGCAAGTGTATGAACATGTAAAGTTTGTATTTACTGTCAAGTATATTGACTCGATTGAACATGGAGGTTAAATCATAATAATAGTTTATTTTAATTTTGCTCTGGAAATTTTTATAAGAATGGAAACAGGAAATTAACACAGCACATATGCAGCTGAAGTTAAATCTGTTCATCCTCGCATTCAAGCTCATTTGAGCCTGGCTTCACAACTCTAAGTTGCAAATGAACATTAATTTATACATTTCTGCATAATGCAAATAATATTCTTTTCAACAGCCTTTGCTATGTTAACACATTTTTCTTAAATATTCCTGCCGTTGCTAGACAACCAAAATTGTGTGCTTGGAGTTTTTTGTAAACATTCATTTTGAAGACACTAGGGTGTCCAGGCATATTTATGACATTTGCCCTCTCATTGTGTGCCTTAACAGCCCGTGTGATGAATCGGGGAATCTCTTTCACGATATCATGAAAATATGAATAAGTATAGATGTGTAAGTCATGTGTGACTGTGTATATATGCATTCCTCTGTGCCTCGATACTGACGTAGATGGTGTGGATATATTTTGTTCTGTCTGCATTTGCGCTTCCTCTGCAGAATTGGTCTGATGGAGCAGAGGCACTCAGCGCAGCTCGGTACAAGAAGGAAACAATGCGATCAGATTGCAAACATCACTGATCGTACTGGAAACTTGACACAGCACTAGAGAACACACACAGGAGAGATGACCTTCAAGTGCAGTGTGTGTGAGAAGGCATTTTCAGATTCATCTACTCTTAAACAACACCAGAGAACACACACAGGAGAGAAACCTTTTAAGTGCACTGTGTGTGAGAAGGCATTTGCACGGTCATCCATTCTTAAATCACACCAGAGAACACACACAGGAGAGAAACTTTTTAAGTGCACTCTGTGTGGGAAGGCGTTTGCAAAGTCATCAAATCTTCAAACCCACCAGAGAACACACACAGGAGATAAGCCCTTCAAGTGCAGTGTGTGTGGGAAGGCATTTTTTGATTCATCTACTCTTAAACAACACCAGAGAACACACACAGGAGAGAAACCTTTTAAGTGCACTGTGTGTGAGAAGGCATTTGCACGGTCATCCATTCTTAAATCACACCAGAGAACACACACAGGAAAGAAACCTTTCAAGTGCACTGTGTGTGAGAAGGCGTTTGCACAGTCACCACATCTTCAAAGACACCAGAGAACACACACAGGAGAGAAACATTTCAAGTGCATTGTGTGTGGGAAGGCATTTGCACAGTCATCACATCTTCAAAGACACCAGAGAACACACACAGGAGAGAAACCCTTCAAGTGCACTATGTGTGAGAAGGCATTTTCATGGTCGTCATATCTTCAGACCCACCAGAGAACACACACAGGAGATAAACCCTTAAAGTGCAGTGTGTGTGGGAAGGCATTTTTTTATTCATCTACTCTTAAACAACACCAGAGAACACACACAGGAGAGATGCCCTTCAAGTGCAGTGTGTGTGAGAAGGCATTTTTTGATTCATCTACTCTTAAACAACACCAGAGAACACACACAGGAGAGAAACCTTTTAAGTGCACTCTGTGTGGGAAGGCATTTGCAAAGTCATCAAATCTTCAGACCCACCAGATAATACACACAGGAGATCAACCCTTCAAGTGCAGTGTGTGTGGGAAGGCATTTTTTTATTCATCTACTCTTAAACAACACCAGAGAACACACACAGGAGAGAAACCTTTTAAGTGCACTCTGTGTGGGAAGGCGTTTGCAAAGTCATCAAATCTTAAGTCCCACCAGAGAATACACACAGGAGATAAACCCTTCAAGTGCAGTGTGTGTGAGAAGGCGTTTTCAGATTAATCTGCTCTTCGACGACACCAGAGAACACACACAGGAGATAAACCCTTCAAGTGCAGTGTGTGTGGGAAGACATTTTTAGATTCATCTCTTAAACAACACCAGAGAACACACACAGGAAAGGAACTCTTCAAGTGCAGTGTTTGTGGGAAAGCGTTTGCACATTCATCAGATCTTAAAAAACACCAGAGAACACACAAGCATCAGAAAATCCACAAGAAGTGTAATCTGAAATCAGCTTGTGAAAGTCAAAGTGCTGCAATGACCCCATTGTTCATGAAACAAGAACCAGAAGACAATCCCAGCTTGGACACTTGGAAAGGTATCAAGGTGAAATATAAAGAGGCAAAGGTGAAATGTGAAGAAGTAACAGTGAAGAGCGTAGAAGTGAAGGTTAAATTTGAAGATTATTCAACTCCAAAATTGGACCTTCACATAGGTGGAGGCAGTGTGAAGCAGGAACTAAATTCTGACTGTGAGGCAGAACGAGGCAACTCCCATGAGTTTGTGGATGTGGAGGTGTGGGTGGACTTCTTAGACAATACAAAGTCAAATGGAGACCAGTAGATGTGCAAGCTTGAGACAGTTAAGCTCCAATGGACGCACCTTTGTCACAGGCCTTTCTAATGAATATAATGTGAAGTTGAACACTCAATTTCTAGGTTCAAACTGCAGTGTAAGCGTGGCCAGTATTTGTGAACCTGTGGGTTGGGGCGATCTCTAACCAGGAGTGACTCAAGTGTTTTGTATCATATCTCATCTTAGACACTCGATGGGTGCCCATAATGGGCATCTGCCCCTGTGTGCCACAAGGTGACCGTTCACTGGCCTGCATGTGGTTACGAGTTTGTAAGTCGGGGGCGATGATTGATATGCCAGTCGGAGTTGAACCTTGAATCTCTGCAACAAATAGAGAATGTACTACTACTTGGCTTCCCTCTGAGAGTGCTGCACGTATAGGCCTCATCTCGGCAGAGATCAACTTGTAAATGCGTTGCAACGTGACGCAGTACATTTCAGTATAGTAATAAAATGTTGCCAATGTGCCCTTTGATTATTTTGAATCATAATTGAAAGAATACCTGTCTGATTTTGTACGTACATACAACATTTTGTGTATTAATGTCAAACATGGAATATGTGATGTCAAGACAAAGTATCTGTTTTGGTGGTAACCTGTACAAAAACTCACGTGAGAGCTGTTATTTTTGTGATACGGGTCAAAGGGTATTTTTGTGAATCAGGACGCATCTGACTCTGGGGCAACTCATTGTTTTTGAAATCGGGAGCCTTGTCGGATCATTTATCAGTTAAGGTATACCACTTAAAAGTTACGTATAGGAGATACATTCTCAACAACACTAATTATAATTTTGTACTACGTATATAAATTTTGTCGAACTGAGACTTGAAATGGACCTTGCTGATGAACATCAGTTGAAGCAAAGCCCGACTGTTGAGACATTGTACACCAAAACCAGTCCACAGGTGGCTTGTACTGAACACATGCATTCCTAGAAGGCCATGGTATTTATAGTTTGTGTAAGACATTCCTTTGTTTCGTGTAGAGAACGTTGAATGAAAGATGTCTGCCGATCTGTTTTTTTCGCAAGGAGGTACTTTAAAGAGCACATTTGATGGCATCGTGGATTTTTGTTACTGATTTGTATTCTAGCCTAGGTTTTATTAAATTTTTACTTTCATTGATATCCCACCTTGTTTTCCACATGTTTACTTAAATATGTAGAAGCTCCCTCTGAAGACGTCACCTCAAATTAACGAGTGGGTTACGTCAGGGCCTCCCCCTCTCTGGCTTGTGATGTTGCAAAGAGCAGAACTCGCCTCCACGGAATCTAACGACTGCACTGTCTTGGAATGCATTTACACAGTAATCAAATCTTCACAACTGCCAGGGAACACATTTAAAACCACTTAAAGTATACTTGGAAGACCTTTTGAATTTTTTTGAAACTGAAACACGCTTAAGGAGGTCTACAAGGAGCAGGGTCTGAGATTGACGTGTGAAATTTGAAGTTCCATTAGCCCATCGTTTGTGATGCAAGTGTAATGCAGGCGTAAACGACCTTCCGGATGTGACGTCATGAGGGGAGGGGTTACGTCACGTGGGGGAGAGGGGTCAGGTCTATAGGGAGAGAAACCGGAAGAGGAAGGAGAGTGATTGGGGACTAGGAACGAGTGAGGCCACGTAGGGCGGGTGTGGGAGAGTGGCGCGATCGCCACATACAACGGGGAGCGAGGTTGAGTGGCGCGATCGCCACATACAACGGGGACCGAGGTTCGGCACCGTCGGCCAACGGTGACCGACCCCGGAGCAGCAGGAGCAGCGGGGAGGCTGCAGTTAGCAGCGGGTCTGCACACGGAGTTGGCAGCGGGGGGTCTGCCCAGGGAGTTGGCAGCCGGGGGGTCTGCACACGGAGTTAGCAGCGAGTCTACAAGGAGAGGAAGGAGGCTACAGTAGTGACAGCAGCCGGGGCTGCTAGCAGAGGGTCTCCAAGGGAGTGCCGTGAGGGAAAAGACAAGAACCCAAATAAAGGACACGGAGTCAGAGAGAAGCGTCCGAGTCTTTTATTACACTGGAGTCAGAAGTGCAACGGAATGGCAAAACAACTGAGAAAAAAGAATATTCCGTCTCCGGCATCGGCTTCATCTTCCGACGACGATGACCTTCCTCCTGAAGTCGGCCAGACTCTGGGTGAGGAAGAGATCCGTGCTGGGACGAGTGCGGGTCCGGGGGTCCAAGAGGTCGCCGTTTCGATGGACCCGTCTGCTCCAAAGGACGTGGATTCATGATGGAGCCAGATGGCGGAGCAACTTGAAACTCTTAAGAACGTCATTACACAGTTGTGCGAGCTCGTCACGCCCAGGGCGGCGTCGGATGGAGATGGAGGTGGTCCGCAGGAGCCCGGGTTGTCTTCGCTGTCGCCGCCATCGGCCACGCGGCACGAAGACGCCATCTTGGGCGTGGCGCACAACGAAAAGCGGGAAGCCGCCATTTTGGGACCTCCGCGACGGTCGGCCGCCATCTTGTCGACACCACGTTGCGACGCCATGTTAAATTTGCCACCGGAGGAGTCGGCGGCTGGAGGGAGCAGGCCAAGGAGTCGCAGTCGTCACCTAACAACTGTCAAGGAATTCTCCATCGGGGGCGACTGGAGCGCGTTCGCCTGTAGATTTCTGGCAGCAGTACGCTCAGCGAGGTGGACGGACGCCGAGGCGCTAGAAGTTCTTCCGACTCTGCTCGATGATGAGTCCGTTCGTTTTTTTCGCTCTATAAAAGCCGCGAAGAAGAAGACTCTGCGAGGTGTGTTCGACGAAATGGCGGACGCGTACGAGCCGCCGGATGATGCCCATCGCCGGTTTGTGCAACGACAACGCGCACCCGAGGAGTCACCGGTGGCGTATAGGGGCGCGGTGTTGGAGCTAGCTATGGCCGCTTACCCGGAGACGGAGCCTGACCTGCTGGAACCTCTCATCCTGGGGAAAATGTTGGAGTTGTCCCGGGATCTCGGCATTCCTATGCCGGTGTGTGGTCATGAGAAGCTCACATCCCGGGCCGCGGCGAAATGTCTGGACGCCCAGTTCAACCTTCGCCGATGGAAACAAGTTACCGCGTGGACAGGTGGGCCTATCGTCGAGGGGGGTGCCGTAGGGTGGGACCCTACAAAGGCCGTGTACGTGCCGGATGGGAGCAGCCAACAGGAGCTGTCAGCTGCCGCCGCTCCGTGGCCGGCCCGGGGTGGGCCGGGGCCGCGGGCTGCGCCGCCGATACGGCCGCGTCGGGACGGGGTGCCCGCTGCGCGCCGCAACGACATCGAGTGCTTCCGCTGCGGGCGTCGGGGCCATTATGCCAGGGACTGCTGGGCCCGCGTTCCGGGTCCACCCCAGCAGGAGGCCTCGACAGCGGACGCTCCCATGAAAGATTCTACAGTACAGGCAAGTCGGTGCGCACCAGACACCCGGCAAGGCTTGACACCTCATTCATCGCCGTTGTCATGCGAGGCGGATGTTGTTAACAACGGGAGGCCATTATCTGCGCCTTGTCGCTCGGTAACGCAGTGGCGCAAGTTGGCTCGGCGGGTTGTCGCGGCCGCTACCGGTTCGTCCACTGTACCCGGGTCGATCCAAGGGGTGGACGTACGTATTTTGGTGGATTCCGGTGCGTCCGCGACCATCATTTCGGATGTAATATTCCATCTTTTGAACATCCCACCAGGGGCCGTGAGGCCGGCTTACGCTTCCTGCGTCGCTGCGAACGGGGGTAGCATGGGTATTGTGGGCCAGGTGGACGCTAACATATCTATTGGGGGAGTGTCGGCCTCGGGCATTGTGTTAATTTCGAGGTCCCTTGCGGTTCCTTGTTTGTTGGGTACCGATTTTCTGGCAAAAATGCCCATTCTAATTCGAATTAATGAAAACTGCATTGAATTACTGGGGGGCCGTAAGATTGCATTTTTACCGTCCGCCTGGGGGCGACCTGCTCCTGTCGCCCAGGTGCAGGCGTTGTCGGAAATTTCTGTTGATATTCCACCTGGCTCACAGATGCTCATTCCCTTACGATATCGGAAGCCGTTGCCTGGTCGGCAGGGAGCTTTTGGGGTTTTGTTGTCGCCGTCCGCCGCTATTACGGGCGGATCGGCGCTGGTTGGGGCGCAAACTATTGTCCGCCCAGATCAGCGGCCGTTTTTGCAGGTGCTTAACGCGAGTACCGAAAGCGTGTGTGTGCTGGCTGGTACCGTTGTGGCACATGCCACTACGGCGTTTACGGCTCAGGGTGATCTGTCCAGCGGGGGGCTGGTTGGGGGTGTTTCACACGATGGAGCGGTGGATGATCGCTGGATCGCTGAATTGTGTGGGGAGAATTCGGCCCTTTCCGGCGAACAACGTTGTGCGATTCGTAAATTATTATCGAGTTATTCGAATGTGTTTAGCTCCGACGATTTGGACTTGGGTCGCACCTCGCTGCTTTATCATCATATCGACACAGGGGATGCTGCCCCTATTCGGTTAAACTCGCGTCGGATGAGTCCGGCTGAGCGAGAGCATGTTCGAGGGGCAGTGGACGACACGTTGGCTGCGGACATAATATCTCCGTCTAACAGCCCATGGGGCGCGCCTGTTGTGTTGGTTAAAAAGAAGGATGGCAAATTGCGATTTTGTGTAGATTTTCGTAAGTTGAATAAAGTTTCGGTAGCAGATGCGTACCCCCTGCCGCGTATGGACGATTCTCTTGATGCCTTGTCGGGGGCGAAGTTCTTTTCAACGCTAGATCTCTCTTCGGGCTTCTGGCAGCTCCCCTTTGACGAGCCCTCGCGAGAGAAGACTGCTTTCCGTACGCCGCAGGGGTTATTCCAATTTAACTGTCTTCCGATGGGGTTGAATGCGGCCCCTGCCACTTTTTTGAGATGTTGATGGAGTTGGTATTGACGGGGTTGCAGTGGGAGACATGTCTGATATATTTAGACGATATTATCGTCTTCAGCCGCACATTCGATGAGCATTTGCTGCGGTTGGAGGCTGTATTCACCAGGATGCGTTCTGCTAATTTGAAATTCAAGCCAAAAAAATGTCACCTACTGCAACACTCCGTTCGATACTTGGGGCACATTGTTAGTGCGGACGGGGTGGCCACAGATCCGGAGAAAACAGCGTGTGTCCGTGACTGGCCAACCCTGGCCACGGTGGGTGATGTGCGTCGGTTTTTGGGGTTTGCCTCTTATTATCGAAGGTTTGTTCCAAATTTTGCTACGATCGCGAGGCCTTTGCATCTCCTTACGGGGAAAGGGCACAAATTTGCTTGGGGACCGCCGGAGGAGGCGGCGTTTCGAAGCCTGCGCGATCTGTTGGCTACGGCACCGACGTTGGATTATCCGGATTTTGAACATCCCTTCATTCTGGATACGGATGCGAGTGACACTGGCATTGGGGCGGTGTTGTCTCAGTCAAAAGGTGGGGTTGAACGCGTGGTGGCGTATGGGAGTCGTGTTTTGTCTCCCGCTGAAACCCGCTACTGCGTCACTCGCAGGGAACTTTTGACTATTGTGTTTTTTCTCCGCCAATTTCGACCGTATCTGTACGGTCGGTCGTTTATTGTCCGCACGGACCATGCGGCCTTGCAGTATGCTCTTAAGATGGACCAACCATCCGGCCAATTGGCGAGGTGGCTGGACACGCAAGAATTTTCCTTCCAAATTCACCATCGGAAGGGTGTGCGTCACGCTAATGCGGACGCACTTTCCAGGTTGCCGCAGCGGGCCCCTTGTGCGTGTGCGTCGGGGACGCATAGGTGTGGACCGATTCAGCACCCCCCTCAGCCTGTCGCGCTGGCAGTTGAGGTGCCTGAAGCTCCGCTTGAGCCGGGACCGGTTGATGCGGGACCGGCTGATGGGATTTTGCGTCTCCCGAGGTCTGTGTGGATTCGGGAGCAAATGTTGGACGATTCCTTGGTAACGTTACGTAAGCGACCGCGGAGGGCGAGTGGGGGACTCGGTGCGGGGGGTGTGTCGGAAACCGCTCTCCAAGATGGGTTGCTGATGTGGAGGGAAGGGATACAGGAACGCTGGCGTCTTGTTGTACCGACATCATTGCGGTACGAATTGATTAGGACTCTGCATTGTGACACACTTTTACATCTGGGGGTGCAGAAGACCCTATTGACGCTGCAGCGAGATTACTATTGGCACGGCATGACGACAGATGTCGTCGGTCACGTTCGCGCGTGTCCCGATTGTGCCCGCCGGAAGCCACCTAAATATCCATATGTGCCGCCGATACAATCTATTCAGGTATCTCGAGTTAATGAATTGGTGGCGTTAGATATTTTAGGACCCTTTCCGCCCTCCGCTAGGGGAAATAAGTATTTGCTAGTAGGCGTGGAGTACCTCTCCCGCTGGCCGATGGCGTGGCCCTTGCCCGATCAGTCAGCGGCGTCCATTACGGACGCCTTTCTATTTGGGTATGTTATGGACAAAGGGGCGCCGGAGAGGCTTCTCACGGATCAAGGCCGAAATTTCTCTTCAAAATTGCTTGGGGAAGTATGTGCGGCTCTCGGAACTAAGAAGATACGGACATCCCCCTACTACCCACAAACGGATGGTATGGTGGAACGGTTAAATCGGACCCTGTCCGCCATGCTGTGTCACACGGTCAGTGAAAAACAATCAGATTGGGATTTGCATATCCCTGGGGTGCTTTCGGCGTATCGAATGACGCCGCACGCGGCTACTGGATATTCGCCGTTCTTTCTTATGTACGGGCGTGAAAACGTGCCGCCAATCAATGAGCAGTTGGGAACCGGAGCGAGGGGACCTGCTAAACCTCTTCCTGATTATATTCAGGACAACGTTCGCCGTGTCACTGAGGCGAGGGAAGGAGCCCGCATGGCTACGGCCAAAGCCCAGGCCCGGAACGAGCGGTGTGCTCGACGTTCAAAGGGGGAGTGCCCCTGGAAAACGGGGGACCTGGCCTGGCTTCATTGCCCACAGGTGCGGCCAGGTACCTCTCCTAAATTACATAAACCATGGCAAGGGCCGGTCCGCCTCATCGCGGTTCCCAACCCACAGTCGGCGCGTGTTCGGGTTGGATCGCGGCGTTGGTTCGTACACACATCTCGGTTGAAGCCATACGTTGCCCCGCGACCTGATGCGTCATCTCCTGAGGTTGCCTTGCCGGGGTCTGTTGCTGCCGACTCGCCCTTGCCTGTGCCTGCTGACCTTGCAAGAGCGCCTGTCGTACCCCTTACAGACAAGCCGGCCGTGACGCCGCAGGAGGGAGGACGCTCCGCTCGTGGGGCGCCGACCAGGGCTGCGGAATCTCCGGGACCTGCAGCCCTTCCTACCCCGCCACGGACGCGATTACGGGACGCCTCTGAACGGGACCGGGACGATGGCAGGCCTCCAATGGCGACGGACGAACTTGATCCTGTCGCCCTTAAAACCCTGCCACGTTCCCGCTCGGCGGGTGGGCCGCCGACCGTCCGGGACGGCCCGGCGACCCGCACTCGCTCGAAATCCCTCACATTTCGTTAACTTTTGTGTTGTGTTCTTGTTATATTGTTGTTGTATGCTTCGTGTCCTTTGACGTATTGGTCTTTTACACTCGCATTACTTGTAAAGTTGTTGTTCAGCCGAGGTCGGCTGGATTTTCTCTACGGGGGAGGGTGGTGTAATGCGGGCGTAAACGACCTTCCGGATGTGACGTCATGAGGGGAGGGGTTACGTCACGTGGGGGAGAGGGGTCAGGTCTATAGGGAGAGAAACCGGAAGAGGAAGGAGAGTGATTGGGGACTAGGAATGAGTGAGGCCACGTAGGGCGGGTGTGGGAGAGTGGCGCGATCGCCACATACAACGGGGAGCGAGGTTGAGTGGCGCGATCGCCACATACAACGGGGACCGAGGTTCGGCACCGTCGGCCAACGGTGACCGACCCCGGAGCAGCAGGAGCAGCGGGGAGGCTGCAGTTAGCAGCGGGTCTGCACACGGAGTTGGCAGCGGGGGGTCTGCCCAGGGAGTTGGCAGCCGGGGGGTCTGCACACGGAGTTAGCAGCGAGTCTGCAAGGAGAGGAAGGAGGCTACAGTAGTGACAGCAGCCGGGGCTGCTAGCAGAGGGTCTCCAAGGCAGTGCCGTGAGGGAAAAGACAAGAACCCAAATAAAGGACACGGAGTCAGAGAGAAGCGTCCGAGTCTTTTATTACACAAGGACCCAATAAAGATGGCAGCTGGGAAACGTCACCATTCGTGAAGGTGACCTGTGGAGGCTCCAGGGTTTGACTTCCAAGTCACTAATGGAGCCCGAGACAAATCACAGCCATTTGTGGATGTAGAGGTTTGGGAGGACTTTTCGGATAATGTCGAGTAGAAGCAGACAGCATGTGTGACCTTACGTGTTGGGGAGACCTGTAACCAAAAGCATGAGACACGGTTTCCCAATGTTTATTTCAATTGTTTAGTTTTTAGTTTATTTAGAATACAGTACATATTTCAATTGTAATCTAAATTTTAGTTGACGTTTACCTAACGCCATTACTTGGGTAAGGCTTAAGTATTGAATATCGCGTTTGTATCTGTCGCGTGGCACTTTTAATAAACGTAACCTCCGATATTCAAGGGGCGGCTGTATTTTCTGTCGATCGAGTACAGCAGGGGAGTACGGGTTTTTACTAGAAACTAGATCTCTGCTTTCTTGATGTAATTAAGGCCTATGGTACCATAAAGAGGCTTGGTGCTTTGGGTTCCTTGATTTCGATGTCTCTGCCTCTGCTCACATTCGTTGAGGATTTTTATGATTTTGGGCAGGCCCATCTAAAGCTGCGTGACCAGGAGTTGGAACCATTTCCTGTTCAACTCAGCTTGTGACAGAAATTCACTCTGGCCCAATGCATTACATTTGTAATGTGAGGTTACACCTGGATGATGATGATTGGCTCTGCTGGCTTCAGCCCGCAACCAATGGGGAGTCGAGTTAGGGGCGTGGCCCTGGAGCCATACAGTAGCTTCGAGAAAGTTCCAGGGGTGTGGCTGAGGATTGGCTGCGGGGCATCACGTGGGCCAGGGATTAAAAGGAGCGGAGAAGCCACGCTGGTGCCGTGGTCCGAAGCCTGCCACGTGGCAGGCCGCCGCAGTCTCTCTCTCACGCTGTCAGCCAACAGCGTGAAGGAGCAAGGGAACTGGAGGAACGAATGTGGTGGAAGCTGTGAACGAAACTGAATAAAGAATTCTCAATTCACGACGTCTCAACGGGGTTTATTACACATTACATAGCATCTTCAATAATTATGTAGTTTGAGAAGCTCACAATGGCCATATAAATGATTTGCATTCGTCGCGGTTAAAAATAATATGCTTATCGATGACTGGTTATAGTTAAGGGATTATATTGGTAGGAACGAAGTGAACCAGCCTACAATAGATTATATCGTCCGTCCGATGTCCGATTAGGTGTAGCAACATCTCCCCCTACTGCAAACACTTGGCAGGACCCTACAAAAACCTTTAGACTCAGTGAGGCTTTCCTGGCTAAACAAGTGTAACATTCCCTTATAATTCCCTGAGATAGCTTTTAATTAAACATTTAAATTTAAAATTAACTCACAGCGGGCTAAAGCCTACAGCTAGGCCTAAAGCCTAGAACTAGGCCTCAAACTCTCCCTTCGTATCGTACCCCCGCCATTTCATTTTATTATAGCCATTCATTTGTTCGTTCCTACCAGCCCACCCCGCAGGGACCTGTTTCCCTGCTGGTCAGCCCTGTTGCATCTGCTGATGATCTGGTAATGGCTACTCAATGAGATGGCTGGCTGAGGTGCCATTTCTTGTTTTGCCGGACACACACAGTAACAATAACAACAACCGCCATTCGCCACTAAGTGGCGGTCACTTCACCATGGCGCTTGTGCCAAGCTATGTGCACGGGGTAGACCCAGGTGCCATGGGTCGACTGACTCAGTTGACTGGACGATGCACCATCTGTACCCCCGACTGTGCCAACACACTGTACACACACAGATTGTATACACAGTGTACACACACACACACAGTGTACACACATACACATTGCATACACAGTGTACACACACAATAATGTTCACGTTGTTATTGAGCTCACGCACCCAAGGGGTATCTGTTCAAGAGAGGCAACAATATAAATGTAATCTAAATAAACTTAAACTCTAACCCTGATCTCGTTCTCTGACGTCACCACTCATTAACTTGGCGTGAGACGCCAGGGAGAGCTGTTCCCTGCTAGTGACGTCATGTCACCAAGGTATTTAACCCCCCCCCCTCTACCGATCTTTTGAGCGTGACGTCACGTCTAGTTGGTCACTGTCGATTTCGGTTCCAGTAAAAATCATTTTTTGGGAAAAGCCACGCCCAGTCACTGGCGGTTCATTAACATAATTTATTCATGAAAACCGTCGCGAGTTCATTGCAACGTGTTTCGCAGCAAAGCCCAATCACCCCACATGGGCCCAATCTATTAACATAATTTATTCAATTACACGACTGCTTGTTGGGGGAGGGGATTGTGTAATGAACTCCGCTAGTGACGTCATGTCATCTCCTGCTGCCGCGTGACGTCACGATATATCCGGAAGCTGCTGCACCGCGCGCGCGCTCTCACTGAAATCCGAGGTGAGAAGTTGACATCGTGGTGGTTGTTGTTGTTTACCCAGGTAGAGCCTCGCTCTCTCTCTCTCGTAGGGATATCAATTGAGTAGCAGCGAGTATGGAATCGATGTCCAGGTTGGAACATTACAACGCGGGGCCTAGCCATGCGGGGCCTTGCCTCCTGCCCTCGCCTGATTGCATTTGCTTTAATTCTCTGCTTAAGTTTAATTTGTCTTCACCTGGCTCACTACTTTGAAACTTTGTTTCTTTTAAGTATTTCTACAGTTTTTTTATTATCCTACCAGGCCAAGCCCACTTGAGCTGCTATACCGCTCTTGTTTTCAGAAGCGACCAGCCCACAACAAAGTGGCTTATCAACGTGTGGAAATGTCGGTCAAATACTCTAAACGCGTGGTGATGTTGACTCTAAATGTGGAGGGGAAAACCCTGAGGATCCGGAGGAAAATCTACGCGACCACGGGGAGCGAGAGAGACACGCAAACTCCAAATATACAGGAGGGGTCGCGATCGAACCCACCACCTCCTGTAAACCAGGAGAGGCAGTTAACATCTCCCAGCCACCATGGTGCACACTCGAGTATATTCCACAATGAGTCTCAGCACTCTAATTCAGGAGCGTTCTGCCGAGTTGGTTTTGCTGATGCACCCTTTAGACCGATGAACAACAATTTTTATTATAATAGTTTTTTTACCCTTTTATCTGGCAAGAAAACTGACTCGTTTTTTACGAGGAGTCATGTTTGCATAGACCACAATACCTGCAGTCATAATGCAAACAAAAAACATAACTCTGATAATGTATGCATTGTCCTTGAAGTTGATTGGTCCACACCCGAGACAGCTTTCCTTAGAGCCTAGTCCCTCTCTCTGATGGTGCATTGTCTTTGAGTTGTGCGCCTTTTGGCGTCATCTGGTCCAACACCATGTGAGACTAGGCTCTAAGGAAAGCTGTCTCGGGTGTGGACCAATCTACTTTAAGGACAGTGCATACATTATCAGAGTTATGTTTTTTGTTTGCAATATGACTGCAGGTATTGTGGTCTATGCAAACATGATTCCTCGTAAAAAACGAGTCAGTTTTGTTGCCGGATAAAAGGGTAAAAAAATACAATTATATTTTTTTTATGGCAAATGAGATTCCAATGGTGTAAACTATTTTTATATTACCAATCAAGGCTCACAGAGCTGTTAGATCTTTTGTCAGAAGCCACCTGGCCATAGATGATAGATCAACGAAATGGCTTTTCACGTGGAAGATTGTAGCAGCCAAATAATCTAAATGCATGTTACTAAATGTGGAGGGGAAAATCGAAGGACCCAGAGAAAAAATAATCCGAGTGAGCGAGTGTACTCATTTGTGTTAGTGTACTCCGTGAGCGTGCTCTGCGTGCGCGAGTTCGATTCCAACCCTGACGCATTTATAATTGCAGTTTACATTTTTTAATTTTTTATTTCTCTCCCTGTAGTGGCATTGATTTTTCTCCACATTTAGAAACATGCATTTTGAGAATTTTGCTGCAATACATTTCCATATTATAACCCACTAAGTTGAGCTATCATTTGTGTCCAGGTCGATTCTGAAAAAGAGCGATGCAGCTCAGATGGCCTCACCTGGTAAAATAAAAAATATTGTACTGTGTTTGAGGGTTTTTAAATTTAATTTCTCATTTAGCAGTTAAAGATTATGTTTCAGGAGGGTCCTGCATTCGACTGTTTGACCACCACCAAATATATTTTGAGTTTAGGTTTGGAAGAAAAACGGAAAACCCAGTGGAACACCAATGCCGACGGTGACGGCCGACGCCAGGATAGCGGCCACGGGCTTGAAGCGAGGGCAACCCGGCTCTTGTCCCAAGAAAGGAATCCGCTCCCCGCTGCCCTCCACGGTGGCTGCACGCTGAGCCCCAACTTTCCCAGGAGGTCGGTACCTGCAATACACTCGTGGCATAACACGCTCGACACGTATAACTCCTGGTTACACACCTGGTGTCCGAGGCGACCCTTAAGGGTGACCCTCCCCAGCAGTCCCATCCCACTTCCACTTGCAGTGTGCAGCGCACGATCCGGGGCCTGTAGGCGGCCCACGTCAACCCCGACCACGCTGCCGTGTGTTGCACTCACGAGTGACGTTACTGCCCCCGTGTCTAGCAGAATCTGGGTTCGCCAACCTGTTCACCTGCCCTTCCACGAGCGACGTGGCCCCCATTATTCCTGCCACCAGCTCCCACAGCCAGTCACCCGCCGTCGCCGCATTCTGGGGTGTTGTTGTCGGCATCTGCGTGGGGGTCACTCGCTCACCATTATCACGACAGTTTATTTGTGTTGGGGCCACGTCAATTGCACCCCTCCGTGGTCAACCTCTTTAGGGAGGCCTTGGTTTCGATTTAAAGCTTTCGTGACTGCAGGGATTCATCTTCTTGGTTCTTTTGGTAAAGTCACGTAGAAGGGAAGTAATAAAATAATAAAAATAAAACATAATAAAATAATTCTCACGACGTTTCGGCCACAACGCAAGCAGCCATCCTCAGGTGAAGAACATGTCTGTCGATAAGACAGAGTCTAAATGACACGTCTTAGGCTTGGAGTGTCTATTTAAGCTGTGAGGGAGGAGGAAGAGAGCCTTGACAAAAGAATTTGCATTTGAAGAGGAATTTAGCATATTTATGGGAAATGCAGGAATGCGAATAGTGCTAATTGTGAAATGCGTGGGAGGTGGGCGGGGGGTTTTCATATTATGCCCATGCATTATGCAGGATTAGCAGCATCAAAGGGAGGCAGCATATAGTACGGGGTAGACCTGTTTGATGTAAGGAAAAAAGTTTAGCTGGAAGCATATTATATTTTTTGCGACATAGAATTGTAATGTATTACTTACTGTTAGTATCTCAGCTTATTAGAGAGTATATTTAGTATACTGATGATACTATGAAGTTTATACTTTAGTTTTTTACGTGGTTGTTTGGTTGCTGCAGCTGCATACTATTCACATTCCTTCCCTTTGTTGGTGCTGCCCCTGCCCCCTCCCTTTGATGCTGCTAATCCTGCATAATGCATAATATGACTTTGAAAACCCCCCGCCCACCTCCCACGCATTTCACAATTAGCACTATTCGCATTCCTGCATTTCCCATAAATATGCTAAATTCCTCTTCAAATGCAAATTCTTTTGTCAAGGCTCTCTTCCTCCTCCCTCACAGCTTAAATAGACACTCCAAGCCTAAGACGTGTCATTTAGACTCTGTCTTATCGACAGACATGTTCTTCACCTGAGGACGGCTGCTTGCGTTGTGGCCGAAACGTCGTGAGAATTATTTTATTATGTTTTATTTTTATTATTTTATTACTTCCCTTCTACGTGACTTTACCGAAAGAACCAAGAAGAGGAGGACTTGGTGTATAACCCTGGTGCTTCTCTCGCACGGGCGATCTGGTGACAGTCTCTCACGAGATGCCCCCATTGGTCGCATAGATAGCACGCACGGGGAAGGGCGGTGGCTCCATAAGAGGCCCCTTGCCTACTTCCCCTTACCCTCCCAGTGCGCATTTGTTCGAGTTTGCCTCTTATTGAGACACTCGCCTGGTTAGCCACCCGACCATGGAGCGTAGCCCTCCCACCTCGGACTGGACTATCTCCGCTGTAGACTGCAGCTTGGTAACATTCAGGTGTACTTGGGTTACCTCCTCGCGTACTTGGGTCGCATGGCCTGCGATATCTCCTATGCCGGTCTATATTCCTGCCACCCATCTTGGGGTTGTCTCACAGGGTCCCGGAGGCTCCCTCGTCCCCCCCCCCCTCACCTCCTCCTCTGGAAGAAGACTTGCAATGGTGCTATCCCGTCCCAGCCGTCGGAATTCCGCATAATCGCGAGCAAATCTCTCACACACACACGTGCGAGTGCTCGGCAAGGGTGTTAGATGGGGGATATGGGCAGATCGCATCTGGCTGCCACCCCGTTGTGCTTGTCAGATACTGCTGAACTTTCTCGGCGGCGAGGTCATCGATGATCTCGGCAGTGTATCCCAGGCGTGCGCTCTGTGCTCGCAAGCGTGATTTATTTTTGTGCGCGCTCACTGAGATCTGAAGTGAGAAGTTTACATCGTGGTTATTGTTGTCATGGTGGTCGTTGTTGTTTACCCAGGTAGAGCCTCGCTCCTTCTCTCTTGTTGGGAGGCCGCTTTGGATTGCACCACTCTTCGATTTCACATTAACATGCTAATTTATTACATTAACATCACTAGCCCCGGCCAATTTTTTATGACCCTTGGGCTACACCCATTTCAAACCTTTTAAAAACAGTCTGCCTCAGCAGCAGACCATTCATTTTCTATCAAAGTGTTTTTTTTTGCATTCTGACCACAAGTATTGTGGATAATGCACACATGATTCCATGTAAAAGGTTTCAGGTTGGTGTTTTAACATCTTAACACCTGTTTTGTTGCCAGAAAAATGGGGAAAACCTATTCTCATATTTTGGTACTGGCAAAGGTTCCATGATGAAATATTACAGTATATTAGAGGTGAGCCGTGCGTTTGCAGAGAGGACAGTAATGAGCCGAAAGTGAATGAATTTTGTGGCAAAAATGCAGGCCTGATTATATGTAAGGATAATGTGGTAAATGAGAAAAAATATAGCAGCAGCGGGGTGTTGGAGTGTGCAGGTGTTACAGGTGTTGAAGGTGAACAGGTAAGCTAAAAATTGCGTGAAAACAATAACTTACCCTTGAGTACACATGGACAATTTGGGGTGTGTAGGTTTCATAGTGTTGGCGCAATTTGGTTCTCAAAAAAACACAGGAAGTCTGCTTTATTTATATACATTTAAACTCATCTTGGAATGTTTTGTATACGGTTTCTCCACATTTATTTCAGTAATTTAGTTTATTGGGAATACAGTACAGTACTTATTTCAATTGTGATGTATATTTTAGTTGCCGTTTACCTAACCCCATTATTTAGGTAAGGCTTACGTTTTAAATATCGCCATTTTACCTTTCACACGGCACTTTCCAAGAATGTAACCTCCTCGCTATTTAAGGGGCTGCTGTATTTTTTGTCCATCAGCTATAGCACAGGAGTACGGATTTTCAGCAGGAACTAAATCTCTGCTTTCTTGGTGTAATTACGGCCTATAGTACCATAAAGAGGCTTGGGGTTTTGGATTATTTTTAGTTTTAGATATCTCTACCTCTGCTCACATTCGTTGAGGATTTTTATGATTTTAGGCAGGCCCGTCTAAAGCTGTGTGACCAGGAGTCGGATCCCTTTCCTGTTCAACATGGCTTGTGGCCGAAATTCCCTCTGGCCCCATGCATTACATTACGTAGCATTTTCAAATAATGATGTGTTTTGAGAAGCTCACAATGGCCCTATAAAAAATTGCATTTCATACAGTAACAATGATACGCTAATCGATGCCTGGCTGAAGTCAAGGGATTGTCCCCTGCTGGTCAACTTTGTTACGCATGTTGATGATCTGGTCATGGCTACTCAATGACATTGAGTTGGAGAATCTTGTTCTGTACCTGGAGAATTCCATGACGAAATGGGGCCTTGCATATGTTCTACAAAAGATCACCTCCCTGGGAAAAGCTTGACTTAACGCTTTCGTGACTGCAGGAATTCATATTCTTTGGGTCTTTCGGTAAAGTGACGTGACTTTACCGAAAAACCAAAAGAACACCTCCCTGGGAATTTAATGTCATACAACACTGCACCTGCTCAGCTCTCCATGAATAATCAGGTAGTTCTACACGTGGTGGAGGAGCTCCTATACCTGGTTAATGTGTTCACGACCAGCTCTGGTTTGGCATCCAAAGTCTCACTTCAAATTAGTCTAGCAGCATTCTTTCATTAGGCTCTGTAACACTATGTTGGAGCTGCCTGGACTTTTTTTCTATACCAATGTAATAAACCTTCTTGAGACGGCTTCCGGAATCAGTCCTTTTTATTTTCGACTCCCACAGTTACACTTCACACACTCCCCGTTGCTGACAGACAATGGAAAGCGGGCAGACTTCCCGCCAAGTCCCCACCGCGCATGTGGCACCCAGAGCCCCGTACGCGCGTGACTCCTGCTCTTCTCGTTCCCAAGTCTGCTCCCGACTTCTCTCTCCCTCTCTCTCTTAATCCCTTCGTCACGTGGTACCCCCCAGCCAATCCTCCGTAGACAGCGTTGACCGTTCCCGATGGTTCCCTGTCAATCCCGGGACCACGCCTCTGATCCGGCTTCCCATTAGCTGAGGCCCCGATTGTCCAGGCCAATCACCCCTGCTAACATGCCGTGATCATGCCGAGGCCATGCTCCCTGGCTCACCCCTTATTGGCTACAAAGCGGGACCGGCAAGCCAATCCCCACGTGAACCCTCTATGGCTGTTATTACATCACCCCCCCCCCCCCCCCCCCCCCGGTGAAAAAAATCAGCCGTCTCGGCTGGGAAAAGGGTGATCAACCAATTCCGTAAAACATTTTATTAGGGCACCAAGGTGCATTTAACAATAAAGGGTGAAACGGCGTCCCCGCGCCGAACAACACTTAAAAACAGTCACCCATGAAAAAACCCGACATACATTAGGGCGCCCCTGCAGCGCGGTAACGACAGGGAAGAAACAGCTAGACGATCAAACGTTAACGAAACGGGAGAGATTTCGATCGCGTACGCGACGCGGGACCCTCTCCGCTTCCAGCGCATGGTCGCTTTGCCTTCAGATCGACAGGAGGTGGTAGGCTTGAAGAAGAAGAAGGTTGTTGGTTCTCGGTCATATCCAGGGCAGTCCCCGTTGGAGGGGGGGCAGCGGGGGCTTCCTCAGCCCTCAGAACCTGTTCATTTGTAGGAGGCACAACACAGTCCCCCTTGGGATCAACGGGCGTGGCAATCGGCGTAATCGGTCTGGCAGAACCCGGCAGGTCAGCTAGTGGGAATGAGGGACCGACACACGTATCAACATAGGGTTTAAGTCGCGAGGAATGAACATACCACCGACGTTTTCCGTACGGAACGCGGATACTCTGTGAGTTCCGAACATCCACCAGCGTTACGGGCCCCCGCCACGGCCTGTGCAGTTTAGGGGATGTGCCCACCGGCACCTGGGGGCAGTGGAGCCATGCCAGGTCTCCCACTGACCAAGGCATGCGAGTACGCGATCGACGCGCATACCGTTCGTTCCTTGCCTGGGCACGGGCCGTCGCACACCTGGCAGCCTCTCGCGCCTCCGTAACTCGTTCAAGCGAGTCCCGCACGTGATCAGGCAAGGAGTGGGACGGTTGTTTACTCGGCTTAACCAGTTGCACATCGATGGGTGGAACATTCTCACGGCCATACATCAAAAAAAATGGTGAGTATCCCGTGGACGCGTGTGGAACCATGCGGTATGCAGCTAAGACGCCTGGTATGTGCAAGTCCCAATCGGTTTGGTTTTCACTGACCGTGTGACAAAGCATAGCCGAGAGGGTACGGTTGAATCGTTCCACCATACCATCCGTTTGCGGATGGTATGGGGAAGTGCGAATTTTCTTTGTGCCCAGCGCGTCACAAACCTCCTTGAGCAATTTAGAGGAGAAGTTCCGCCCTTGATCTGTGAGCAGCCTCTCAGGTGCCCCCTTATCCATGACATACGCGTTCAAGAAAGCGTCGGTGATGGACGCAGCCGTTTGGTCGGGTAGAGGCCAGGCCATCGGCCATCGAGAAAAATATTCCACCCCGACCAGAAGGTATTTATTGCCCCTAGCCGACGGGGGAAACGGGCCCAGAATGTCCAGAGCAACTAATTCGTTGATGCGGGACACCTCAATGGAACATAATGGCGGTACATAGTGGTTCCGAGGCGGTTTCCTCTTCGCACAATCATGGCATGAGCGGACAAAGTCATTGACGTCTGCCGTCATGCCGGCCCAGAAAAAATCCTTTTGCATCGCGGCCAAAGTCTTCTGGACGCCAAGGTGCATCAACTTATCAGCGTGCAGAGCGCGAAGCAGGTCGTAGCGAAGCGAAGTAGGCACGACCAAGCGTGGTCGGTCAGAAAACCCGTCGATGCACATTAACAGTCCCGACTTGCCTCGGAACATCTGCCACTTCCATCCCGCCAATTGAGCTTTTTGTTCCCCTATCAATTTCCGTAGCGGAGACAGCGAGGTATCAGCCTCCTGCTCACGTAACCAGACCGAGTGCGGCAGCCGTAAGGTATCATCGGTGTCCACCGACACCTTCTGGTCGTCCTCATTCGCTATCGCCCCCATAACCGGGCAGGGCAAGGTGGGCGGTGCCGCGCAGCGGTGCCGCGCAGCGGTGCGTGCCCGTCAGGCAAGTGCACGGAGGAACGGGTGACAGCCTTGAGAGCGCGTCAGCGTTCGCGTGACGGGGGCCCTCTTACGATATGTAATATGGAAGGAAAATTCCTGTAACGATTCCAACCACCGAGCCAATTGGCCTGACGGCTGGTCCAATTTCAAGGAGTATTGCAAAGCCGCATGATCAGTGCGAACGAGGAATTTCCTTCCATACAGGTACGGCCGGTACAATCGAACAAAATGCACAATCGCCAAAAGTTCCCGCCTTGTCACGCAATATCGCGTTTCCGCAGGGGACAGAACCCTGCTGCCATACGCCACCACTCGCTCAACCCCGTCCTTACGTTGCGACAAAACGGCCCCAATGCCGATATCACTAGCATCCGTATCAAGGATGAACGGCTGTGAGAAGTCTGGGTAATCTAGCGTAGGCGCCGTGGCGAGGTGTTCCCGAAGTGATCTAAAAGAACTTTCTTCCTCCGCTCCCCATTTAAACCTTTGATTTTTGCCCGTTAGAACATGTAATGGTTTCGCCAACGTCGCAAAATTCTTAACGAAGCGGCGATAATAGGAAGCGAATCCAATAAACCGCCGAACATCACCCACGGAAGTGGGTGTGGGCCACTCTCGAACACATTTGATTTTCAGAGGGTCAGTGGACACGCCGTCCGAGCTGACAATATGACCCAAGTAACGGACGGAGTGTTGCAAAAGGTGACATTTTCTAGGCTTAAACTTGAGGTCAGCCGCCCGCATTCTTTGGAAAACCGTCTCCAGGCGTTGGAGGTGTTCCTCGAACGTGCGGCTGAAAACAATGATATCGTCTAAATATATGAGGCACGTTTCCCACTGTAGTCCAGCCAACACCAATTCCATGAGCCGTTGAAACGTCGCAGGAGCCGCATTCAAGCCCATAGGCAACCGATTGAATTCAAAGAGACCTTGCGGCGTGCGGAATGCCGTTTTGGCTTTTGACTCATCATCGAGGGGAAGCTGCCAAAAGCCCGAGGACAGATCAAGGGTGGAAAAGAATTTAGCACCCGATAAAGCATCCAATGAGTCATCCATCCTCGGTAAGGGGTACGCGTCCGCCACCGAAATTTTGTTCAACCGGCGGAAATCAACGCAAAATCTTGTACCACCATCTTTTTTCTTAACCAGAACGACGGGCGCGCCCCAAGGGCTGTTGGACGGCGAAATAATATCCGCCGCCAGCAATTCATCTACTGCTCCGCGCACGTGTTCCCTTTCCGCTGGGCTCATGCGATGAGGGTGCATACAGATGGGAGGTGTCGCACCGGTGTCAATATGGTGCGACAAAAGCGACGTGCGGCCGAGGTCCAAATCATTTCTGCTGAAAACATCCGCGTACAGTAGCAATAATGAACGCAGAGCATTCCTTTGCTCATTCGACAAAGAAGAATTTTCCCCGCATAAATCTGCGATCCAGCGTTCTTGCGAACAATCGTGTGGAGCCCCACCAGCGGGCATCCGGGCGCGCGGCGTTTCGTCACAAGAGGCGAAATCGGTAGTGGCGTGAGCCAGCACCGATCCCTCCGGAACAACAACGCGGTCAGGTCCCCCATTCAACACCTGTATGAAAGGTGCCTGACCTGGTCGCACGATCGTTTGTGCCGCCGCCAAGGAAAAAGATTTAGCTACCGAATTTGATGGGGATAATAGCACGCCCTTCGCATTCCTTTCAATTTGAAGGGGTTTTCGGTAACGCAGCGGAATGAGCATTTGCGCTCCCGACGGAACCTCCACCGTAGCAGCGACTACGGCAGTAACTGCGTTACCTGTAGGCGCACTGGCCAGCAGGGAAGGCAGGAACGACATCCTACGACCCCCCGGCATTTCCAAATAATCCTGGTCGACCCGTATTTTCAGCGGCATCCGGCGCAGGAAATCAGTACCAAGCAAGCATGGGACAGCTAGCGAGCGAGAGATCAACACAGGTCCTGCGGCGGTAATATTTCCGATAGCGATGCTCACATCTACCTGACCACAGATACCCATGCTACCCCCATTTGCGGCTACACACGCATCATTAACCCTGCGTATCCGCGACGTAGGAATGGACAATAAATGAAAAATAACATCTGAAATGATGGTGGCAGATGCGCCAGTGTCCACCAAAATACGGACGTCAACGCCGTCGATGGTACCCCGTACCGTCGATGAGCCTGACGCCGCAGCCACAACCCTGCGAGCCAATTTCTTCCACTGTGTAGCAGAGTGTGTAAATGGTGCAGGAGAAGTAAAATTATCCTTAAGAGTGTAAGAATGAGTGCGAGTGGATGAATGATGTGACACGACCTGCCGGGTGTCCGATTTGTGCCGACTCGCCCGAGGTTGTTGCAGTTCCGCAGCAGGTGGAGGAGATGGAGGTCCCCTTGGCGGAAGAGGCGACAACAGAGGTCGGCAGCGGCAGTCGCGGGCGAAATGGCCTCGTCTGCCGCACTTGAAACACGCGGCCGTCGTCGGCCGGCGGTCGGATGACCCGGCCCCCGCACGTGGACGGCCTGCGTAGTCACCACGCTGGTCGCGCAGCCGCCGTCCCGGAATCCCATGCGGAACAGCAGCAGCCAGCACGTCGTCGTCGCCAGAGTCGTCGGAGCAGTGCACGACCCGTCGTGGAGACCACCCCAAGGGCCGCCCGTCGATTTCGGGTTTCCCCGTCCACGCCGCCATCTGGTCCCAGTGCTTGATGTTAAACTTAGCGTCCAGGCAGCGCGCCACCCATCGCGATGTAAGCGGTTCGTGGCCGCACACTGGTAGAGAAATGTTGAGCTCCTGAGACAACTCCAGCATCCAGCATACGGGAAAGGATGAGAGGATCCAAATGATCGGCCATCGCGTCGGTATAGGCAGCCATGGCCAGCGCCATCAACGCCCCCCGATAAGCCAAAGGCGACTCGTCCGATCCTCGGCGATGCGACATAAATTTTCTGGTGGCTGACGTCGGTGGGTCGTAAAATTCCGCCATTTCTGCGAATGCATCTCGCAGTGTCTTCTTCTTGGACGCCGGATGGAGCGGAAGACCCCCAGAGAAACATCATCAAGCAGTGTAGGTAGCGCTCCCAGCGCCTCCTCCTCCGTCCAATGCACGGATCTAAAGGCTGACTCGAAGCGCCACGTAAAAGCACTCCAATCGCCCCCGGCGAGAAATTCTTTAATCTGTGGAAGGCGATGTCTGCGGTGGCAAGCGCGCGCCGCGGGCGTCTCCGACTGCGGTTCCCGCGCTCCACCCGTCGCAGGCAAAATGGCGTCCGGCGGCCGCGTGGCGGCAGGCGCGCCCAAAATGGCGGCCGACGGCTCCAGCGCAGCCGCCCCGCCCAAAACGTCGGCTTCTTCCCGCATGGCAGGAGCAATGGCGGACTCCGATTCTTTTGTAGGACCCCTTCCCGCGGCGTCCAGCTGATCCGCAATCTGGCGACCCACGGCTGGTGAGGACGCTACCGCGGTCACCAGACTCAGCAGAATGACGCGTAACGACCCGATCTGCTCCGCCATCAGCCGCCATCCGTCTTTCGTTCCTGCGGTGGTCGCATCTTCTCCCAGTCGACGCTGAGAGGCGTCGAGGAGAGCAGTATCAGCAGGCAGCATAGGGGCTGTAGCCCCCAACAGCTCATCTTCGTCCGTCTCGGCCTCTTCCTCCGATGGAGGCTCGGGCAGGTTCTTTTTTCTGAGGTGCTTGGTCATCTTGACGATCGTCCAAACGGTCGCAGAAGAACTTCTGACACCAATGTAATAAACCTTCTTGAGATGGCTTCCGGAATCAGTCCTTTTTATTTTCAACTTCCACAGTTACACTTCACACACTCCCCGTTGCTGACAGACAACGGAAAGCGGGCAGACTTCCCGCCAAGTCCCCACCGCGCACGTGGCACCCAGAGCCCCGTACGCGCGTGACTCCTGCTCTTCTCGTTCCCAAGTCTGCTCCCGACTTCTCTCTCCCTCTCTCTCTTAATCCCTTCGTCACGTGGTACCCCCCAGCCAATCCTCCGTAGACAGCGTTGACCGTTCCCGATGGTTCCCTGTCAATCCCGGGACCACGCCTCTGATCCGGCTTCCCATTAGCTGAGGTCCCGATTGTCCAGGCCAATCACCCCTGCTAACATGCCGTGATCACGCCGAGGCCATGCTCCCTGGCTCACCCCTTATTGGCTACAAAGCGGGACCGGCAAGCCAATCCCCACGTGAACCCTCTATGGCTGTTATTACACAAAGCTGTGAGTGTCCATCGCCAAGGTCTAGTCCATTGCAAAGGTCTCGTCAAAAAAACAGGCAATAGTCTACATTATAGACTGCCAATACACTCGCCGAGGTTAAGAACCAGGCTACAAGTCGACATTATAGACTGCCAGTACGCTCACCGAGGTTAAGAACCAGGCTACAGTCTACATTAGTCGTTTTTTTTCTTCTATTCACTTTATTTGTATTATTATTTTCTATCTACGTGACTTTACCGAAATAACCAGAGAATATGAATTCCTGCTGTCACGAAAGTTTTAAGTCAAGATTTTCCCAGGGAGGTGATCTTTTTCTAGAACATATGCAAGGCCCCATTTCATCATGGAATTCAACAGGTACAGAACAAAATTTTATAAGAATGGAAACAGTCAGGAAATTAACACTGCTCATATGCAGCTTAAGTTAGATCTGTTCATCCTCGCATTCAAGCTCATCTGAGCCTGGCTTCACACCTCTAAGTTGCAAATGAACATTAATTTATACATTTCTGCATAATACAAATAGTGTTCTTTTCAACAGCCTTTGCTATGTTAGCTAAATTGTCTTAAATAAATATTCCTGTTGTAGCTAGACAACCAAAATTGTGTGCTTGGAGTTTTTGGTAAACATTAATTTTGAAGACACTAGGGTGTCCAGGCATATCTATGACCATTTGCCCTTCGCATTGTGTGCCTTAACAGCCCGTGTGATGAATTGGGGAATCTCTTTCACTATATCATGAAAATATGAATATGTATAGATGTGTAAGTCATGTGTGACTGTGTATATATGCATTCCTCTGTGCCTCAATACTCACATAGATGGTGTGGACATGCTTTTCTGTTTGCAGCTGACGCTCTCTCTGCAGAATTGGCCTGATGGAGCCAAGGCACTCAGCGCAGTTCAGTACAAGAAGGAAACAATGCGACCAGCATGCAAACAGCACGGATCGTACTGGAAACTTGACACAGCACCAGAGAACACACACAGGAGAGAAACTCTCAGAGTGCTGTGTGTGTGGGAAGGCATTTTCAGATTCATCTACTCTTAAACAACACCAGAGAACACACACAGGAGATAAACCTTTTAAGTGCACTCTGTGTGGGAAGGCGTTTACAAAGTCATCAAATCTTAAGACCCACCAGAGAACACACACAGGAGAGAAACCTTTTAAGTGCAGTGTGTGTAAAAAGGTGTTTGCATGGTCATCCATTCTTAAATCACACCAGAGAACACATACAGGAGAGAAAGCCTTCAAGTGCACTGTGTGTGAGAAGGCATTTTCATGGTCGTCATATCTTCAGACCCACCAAAGAACACACACAGGAGAGAAACCTTTTAAGTGCAGTGTGTGTGGGAAGGCATTTTTTGATTCATCTACTTTTAAACAACACCAGAGAACACACACAGGAAAGAAACCTTTCAAGTGCACTGTGTGTGAGAAGGCGTTTGCACGGTCACCAGATCTTCAAAGACACCAGAGAACACACACAGGAGAGAAACCCTTCAAGTGCACTGTGTGTGAGAAGGCGTTTTCAGATTCATCTGCTCTTAAACAACACCAGAAAACACACACAGGAGAGAAACCTTTTAAGTGCAGTGTGTGTGGGAAGGCGTTTGCAAAGCCATCAATTCTTAAATCACACCAGAGAACACACACAGGAGAGAAACCTTTCAAGTGCACTGTGTGTGAGAAGGCGTTTTCAAGTTCATTTTATTTTAAAAGACACCAGAGAATACACAAAGGAGATAACCCCTTCAAGTGCAGTGTGTGTGAGAAGGAATTTTTACAGTCATCACATCTTAAAAAACACCAGAGAACACACACGCATCAGAAAATCCACAAGAAGTGTAATCTGAAATCAGTTTGTGAAAGTCAAAGTGCTGCAATGACCCCATTGTTCATGAAACAAGAACCAGAAGACAACCCTAGCCTGGACACTTTTAAAGGTATCAAGGTAAAATATGAAGAGGCGAAGGTGAAATGTGAAGAAGTAACAGTGAACAGCGTAGAAGTGAAGGTTAAATTTGAAGATGATTCAACTCCAAAATCAGACCTTCACATAGATGGAGGCAGTGTGAAGCAGGAACTAAATTCTGACTGTGAGGCAGAGCGAGGCAACTCCCAGGAGTTTGTGGATGTGGAGGTGTGGGTGGACTTCTTAGACAATACAAAGTCAAATGGAGACCAGGTAGATGTGCAAGCTTGAGACAATTAAGCTCCAATGGATGCACCTTTGTCACAGGCCTTTCTAATGAATATAATGTGAAGTTGAACACTCAATTTCTCGGTTCAAACTGCAGTGTAAGAGTGGCCAGTATTTGTGGATCTGTGGGTTGGGTCGTTCTCGAATCAGGAGCGACTCATGTGTTTTTTAACATATCTCATCTTAAACACTCGAAGGGTGCCCATAATGGGCATCTGCCCCTGTTTGCCACAAGATGACCGTTCACTGGCTTGCATGTGGATATGAGTTTGTAAGTCGGGGGCGATGATTGATATACCAGTCGGATTTGAACCTTGAACCTCTGCAACAATTATAGAATGTACTACTACTTGGCTTCCCTCTATGAGAGTGCTGCACATATAGGCCTAATCTCGTCAGAGATCAACTTGTAAATACGTTGTGACGTGATGCAGTACAGTTCATTATAGTAATAAAATGTTGCCAATGTGCCTTTTGATTCTTTTGAATCATAATTGAAAGAATACCTGTCTGATTCTGTACGTACATGCAACATTTTGTGTATTAATGTCAAACATGGAATATGTGATGTCCGGACAAAGTATCTGTTTTGGTGGTACGGGTCAAAGGGTATTTTTGTGAATCAGGCCGCATCTGACTCTGGGGCAACTCATTGTCTTTGAAATCGGGTGCATAGTCGGATAATTTATCAGTTAAGGTATGCCACTTAAAAGTTACGTATAGGAGATACATTCTCCACAAAAACACTAATTATCATTTTGTACTACGTATATACATTTTGTCGAACTGAGACTTGAAATGGACCTTGCTGATGAACATCAGTTGAAGCAAAGCCCGACTGTTGAGACATTGTACACCAAAACCAGTCCACAGGTGGCCTGTACTGAACACATGCATTCCTAAAAGGCAGTGTTATTTATAGTTTGTGTAAAACATTTGAAGGCATCGCGGATTTTTGTTACAGATTTGTATTCTAGCCTAGGTTTTTATTGAATTTTTACTTCCATTTAAATTAAACTTTCTGTATGTGTCCATTGATATCCCACCTTGTTTACCACATGTTTACTTAAATATGTAGACGCTTCCTCTGAAGACATCACCTCAAATTAACGAGTGGGTTACGTCAGGGCCTCCTCCTCTCTCTGGCTTGTGATGTCACCAAGAGCAGAACTCGCCTCCTCGGAATCTAACGACTGCACTGTCTTGGAATGCATTTACAAAGTAATCAAATCTTCACAACTGCAAGGGAACACACATTAAAAACC
This sequence comes from Lampetra planeri, assembly GCF_965212315.1. NCBI lineage: Eukaryota > Metazoa > Chordata > Hyperoartia > Petromyzontiformes > Petromyzontidae > Lampetra > Lampetra planeri. The sequence goes on from NC_136183.1 coordinate 4,003,638, forward strand.
ACTTAATGTACACTTGGAAGGCATTTTGAATTGTTTTGAAACTGAAACACGCGTAAGGAGGTCTACAAGGAGCAGAGTCTGAGATTGACGTGTGAAATTTGAAGTTCCATAAACCCATCTTTTGTGATTCAAGGACCCAATAAAGATGGCAGCTGGGAAACGTCACCATTTGTGAAGGTGACCTGTGAAGGCTCTAGGGTTTGACTTCCAGGTCGCTAATGGAGACAGAGACTAATCACATCCATTTGTAGATGTGGACGTTTGGGCGGACTTTTCGTACAATGTCGAGTAGAAGCAGACAGCATGTGTGACCATTAGTGTTGGGTTGACCTGTAACCAAAAGCACGAGACACGGTTTCCCAATGTTTATTTCAATTGTTTAGTTTTTAGTTGATTTGGAATACAGTACTTATTTGAATTGTAATATAAATTTTAGTTGACGTTTACCTAACGCCATTACTTGGGTAAGGCTTACGTATTGAATATCGCGTTTTTAGCCGTCGCGCGGCATTTTCCTAAGAACGTAACCTCCGATATTCAAGGGGCGGCTGTATTTTCTGTCAATCGAGCAGGGGCGGTTTCTTCATTAGGGCGATTGGGCGACGCACCACCAAAGTGTGAAAGGGACTTTTTCAATCACATTCAAAATCTCATTCAACCACAAGAGTTACGCTAGCCGTTACTGTGCCTCTGGATATAGTCCAATCAGCGTCATGTCACGTTCTGTGGAGTACCGCCTCCTTTTGGGCGATTTCACTCTGGCTGAGAATCGCCCAGAGTGTTCCCATAGACTTACATTCAAAGATGTTTTTTTTTGAATGGTAGGCGCTGCAATGCATTCTCTATGGCTTCCGGGAGGGCTCGCACTAACGTGCTTACGTCATCATACGTAAGCACGTTTCAGTCAATATTATTTGTCGCCACCTAGTGGAATCTTTAATAAAAGAAACTGAGTGGATTGTAATAATAGTGAGTATAGAAACAAACAAGGAGATGTATTGTAAGAGTCACTTTATTTTTCATCAATATTAAAGTTGCCTTTACATGCTTAAGCTGTTAATTTATCCATTGCATGGGTGGACCTTATCCTTATCAGTCATCCACACATTTGCCCCCCCCCCCTGAGAGATTTTGCAGGAGCCGCCACTGCAATCGAGTACAGCAGGGGAGTACGGATTTTTACTAGAAACTAGATCTCTGCTTTCTTGATGTAATTAGGGCCTATGGTACCCTAAATAGGCTTGGTGCTTTGGGTTCCTTGATTTCGATGTCTCTACCTCTGCTCACATTCGTTGAGGATTTTTATGATTTTTGGCAGGCCCATCTAAAGGTGCGTGACCAGGAGTTGGAACCATTTCCTGTTCAACTCGTCTTGTGACAGAAATTCACTCTGGCCCAATGCATTACATTTGTAATGTGAGGTTACACCTGGATGATGATGATTGGCTCTGCTGGCTTCAGCCTGCAACCAATGGGGAGTCGAGTTAGGGGCGTGGCCCTGGAGCCGTACAGTAGCTTCGGGAAAGTCCCAGGGTTGTGGCTGAGGATTGGCTGCGGGGCATCACGTGGGCCAGGGATTTAAAGGAGCGGAGAAGCCACGCTGGTGCCGTGGTCCGGAGCCTGCCACGTGGCGGGCCCCGCAGTCTCTTTCTCTCGCTGTCAGCCAACAGCGTGAAGGAGCAAGGGAACTGGAGGAACGAATGTGGTGGAAGCTGTGAACGAAACTGAATAAAGAATTCTCAATTCACGACATTGTCTCAACGGGGTTTATTACACATCACATAGCATCTTCAATAATTATGTAGTTTGAGAAGCTCACAATGGCCGTATAAATGAATTGCATTCGTCGCGGTTAAAAATAATATGCTTATCGATGACTGGTTATAGTTAAAGGATTATTCCCTGCTGGTCAGCCCTGTTGCATCTGTAATAAACGACTGGACCACGATGTCTGGCTCAGTGTCCTTTATTCGGTTCGTGCTGTACACCCACACGGCTGTCTTTACTCTGTAGCTTCTCCACGGTGCTGACTCCAATGTCGGCCCGATCCACAACAGCAGCCCCGCTGCTGTTTCTCTCACACAGCCCCCCTTGGCTGTACTCGCTGCAACTCCTCTCTCTCCACAGCTCTGACAGCCTCGTGCTGTCTCCCTCTCTCCCTCCGCAGCTCTGACAGCCTCGTGCTGTCTCTCTCTCTCTCCGCAGCTCCTCCTGGCAGCCACACCGCTGCCTCTAACACGCAGCCCTTCTGGCTGTCTCCTCTGCAGCTGCACACCACTCCGCAGCTTCCTCTTGTCTTCGGGGTTGGCTCCCGATGGCCGTCGGTGCCCCCCCTCTTCTCACTCGCCCGCGTGGCCTCACTCTTTTCCGCTCACACCCCGACTGACTTCCCCTTCCGGTTTACCCGCTTAAGGACCCGAACCTTCCACCCACGTCACATGACTCCACCCCCCGTGACGTCACATCCGGAAGGTCGCTTACGCCCGCATTACACCACCCTCCCCCGTAGAAAAATCCCAGCCGACCTCGGCTGACCAATAGCAAATCGTAATGCGGCGAACCGAGCTTCCCTCCCTAAAGGACACTAAGCATACAATGTAACAGCAAGAACAACAACAACAACGCAATTAACATCAACGAACGTACAAAAAGCATGCAATAAATACAACTGTAAGAAAAAAAATAACAAGACAGCAACAATCAACGAAACGTAAGCGATTTGGAACGTGTGCGGGTCGCCGGCCCGTCCCGGACGGTCGGCGGCCCACTCGCAGAACGGGAACGCGATGAAAGTCGAGGAATGACAGGGGGTAATCCCCCTGTCGCAGCTGGAAGTCCACCGACGTCCCGTGTCCCTAAAGAGTTAGTCTTGGGCTTGTCCTGTGACCGTGCCCGCAGCTGGGTCGGAAGGGCTGCAGGGCTCGAAGGTCCCGCAGACCTGGCAGGCGTCCTCCGAGCAGGGCCCCTCGTCCCCCGCAATGTCACGGCCGGCCTGTCTGGAACAGGTACGACAGGCGCTCTAGCAAGATCAATGGACGCAGGCAGGGGAGAGTCAGCAGCAACAGACCCCGGCAAGGCAACATTGGGGGATGACGCATCATGTAAGGGAGCAACATATGGTTTCAAGCGCGACGTATGCACAACCCAGCGACGAGACCCAATCTGGACGCGTGCTGACTGTGGGTTGGGAACCGCAATGAGGCGTACGGGACCATGCCAGGGTTTGTGCAATTTCGGCGAGGTCCCCGGACGTACCTGTGGACAATGAAGCCAGGCTAGGTCCCCAACCTTCCAAGGGCACTCCCCCTCAGACCGTCGCGCATATCGCTCGTTCTGGGCCTGGGCTTTGGCCGTAGCCACGCGGGCATTCTCCCGCGCCTCCGTGACTCGGCGAACCGTGTCCTGAATGTATTCAGGAAGTGGTTTACGAGGTCCCTTCACCCCAGTTCCCAATTGCACATCCACCGGCGGCACGTTTTCCCGACCATACATAAGGTAAAACGGCGAATATCCTGTAGCCGCATGAGGCGTCATCCTGTACGCCGAAAGCACCCCGGGGATGTGCAGATCCCAATCTGATTGTTGTTCACTCACGGTATGGCAAAGCATGGCAGACAATGTCCTGTTCAGCCGTTCAACCATACCATCCTTCTGCGGATGGTATGGGGATGTCCGTACTTTCTTAGTCCCAAGGCCCGCGCACACTTCCGCCAATAATTTAGAAGAGAAATTCCTGCCCTGGTCCGTGAGGAGTCTCTCAGGCGCCCCCTTATCCATAATATACCCAAACAAAAAGGCGTCGGTAATGGCCGCGGCCGACTGATCGGGCAACGGCCAGGCCATCGGCCAACGGGAGAGGTACTCAACCCCTACCAGCAAATATTTATTACCCCTCGCCGATGGTGGAAAAGGTCCCAATATGTCCAGTGCCACCAATTCATTGACTCGAGACACCTGAATCGACTGGAGAGGCGGCACGTAAGGATGTTTCGGCGGCTTACGTCGTGCACACGCAGGGCACGCGCGCACGTGCCCTACGACATCTGTCGCCATGCCGTGCCAAAAATAATGACGTTGCAACGTCAACAAGGTCTTCTGCACCCCTAAATGTAAGAGAGTGTCACAATGGAGGGTTCTAATCAACTCGAATCGCAAGGACGTTGGTACCACCAGGCGCCAACGTTCCTGGAACCCCTCCCGCCACATAAGCAGACCATCTCGGAGAGCGGTTTGCGGCCCCATAGCCGTACTCGGACTCCCATTGTCCCTAGCAGACCGCTTCCGCAAGGACACCAATGACTCATCCATCATCTGTTCCCGGATCCAGACAGACCGCGGCAGATTCAAAACCCCGTCAGCCGGTCCCGGTTCCATCGGAGTGTCCGACTTCTCGACGGCCAACGTAAGCGGCTGAGGGGGGTTTGGAATCGGCGAACACCTATGCGTCCCCGACTCACATTTACAAGGGGCGCGCCGCGGTAATCTGGAAAGTGCGTCAGCGTTCGCATGGCGCACTCCCTTCCGATGTTGAATTTGGAAGGAAAATTCCTGTAGCGTGTCCAAGCAACGTGCCAACTGTCCGGATGGCTGGTCAATTTTAAGGGCATATTGCAAGGCCGCATGATCCGTACGCACAATAAAAGAACGACCGTAGAGGTATGGTCGAAATTGCCGTAGGAAAAAAACAACCGCCAATAGTTCTCTGCGAGTGACACAGTAGCGGGTTTCCGCAGGAGACAAGACTCGGCTACCATACGCCACGACACGCTCTACACCCCCTTTAGACTGTGATAACACCGCCCCAATACCTGTGTCACTCGCGTCCGTATCAAGAATGAATGGGTGATCGAAATCGGGATAATCCAATGTTGGGGCCGTGGCCAATAGATCACGCAGACTCCGAAAGGCCGCCTCCTCCGGCTGTCCCCAAACAAACTTCCGTCCTTTACCCGTAAGGAGATGCAAGGGCCTCGCAATCGTCGCAAAACCCGGCACAAATCTTCGGTAATACGAGGCAAATCCCAAAAACCGCCGAACATCCCCCACGGTGGCCGGAGTCGGCCAATCCCGGACGCACGCCGTCTTTTCCGGATCCGTGGACACTCCCTCAGCACTCACAATGTGCCCCAAATAGCGGACGGACCGTTGCAGTAGGTGACATTTCTTTGGTTTGAATTTCAATTTGGCAGAACGCATCCTCGTGAACACTGTCTCCAGCCGCGTCAAATGTTCATCAAATGTGCGGCTGAAGAAAATAATATCGTCCAAATATATAAGACACGTCTCCCACTGCAACCCCGTCAAAACGAGCTCCATCAATCTTTGAAATGTAGCAGGGGCCGCATTCAATCCCATCGGGAGACAGTTGAATTGAAATAACCCCTGCGGCGTACGGAATGCGGTTTTCTCCCGTGAGGACTCGTCAAGGGGAAGCTGCCAAAATCCCGAAGAGAGGTCCAGTGTGGAAAAGAACTTAGCCCCCGACAATGCGTCGAGGGAGTCATCCATACGCGGCAGGGGGTACGCATCTGCCACCGATATCTTATTCAATTTGCGGAAATCAACACAAAATCGCAATTTGCCATCCTTCTTCTTAACCAAGACGACTGGAGCGCCCCATGGGCTGTTAGATGGCGATATAATGTCCGCAGCCAACATGTCTTCCACTGCCCCCCGTACGTGTTCTCGCTCCGCAGGACTCATCCGATGCGAATTTAATCGAATAGGGGCAGCATCGCCCGTCTCAATGTGATGGTAAAGCAACGAAGTGCGGCCCAAATCCAAATCATCGGAGCTGAACACATCGGAATATGTCAACAACAATTTACGCAGCGCACCACGTTGCTCCATGGACAGGGAAGAATTTCCGTCACATAAATGAGCAACCCAACGATCATCCGAACTCCTTGGCTCGGAAACCCCAGCAACAACTCCCCGGCTATGTGGACAATCATGGGTCGCAAACGCCGTAGTGGCATGTGCCACAACCGTACCGGCCGGGACACGGACGTTTTCTCCCCCCGCATTAAGCACCTGTAAAAACGGTAATTGATCCGGCCGGACGATGGTCTGTGCCCCCACTAACGCCAACCCGGTTGTTATCGTGGCGGACGGTGACAACAAGACCCCTACTGCTCCTAGCCGATCAGGCAGGGGCTTCCGATACCGCAAGGGTATAAGCATCTGTGTACCAGGTGGGATGTCCACAGATGCGACGGACAGCGCCTGCACTTGTACGGCCGAAGCAGGTCGCCCCCAGGGCGACGGCAGAAACGAGATTTGACGGCCCCCCGGCAGTTCAATACAATTCTCATTGATTTTGATCAAAATGGGCATCTTAGCCAAAAAATCGGTGCCTAACAAACAAGGAACCGCCAAAGATCTCGATATCAACACAACACCCGAGGCCGACACATCCCCAATAGATATCTTAGCATCCACCTGACCCACGATACCCATGCTACCCCCGTTCGCAGCGACGCACGACCCATAAACCGGACGCACAGCCCCCGGCGGGATGCCCAACAGATGGAAAATGACATCCGAAATAATAGTCGCAGACGCGCCGGAGTCGACCAAAATGCGTACGTCCACCCCTTGTATAGACCCCGGTACAGTGGACGAGCCCGTAGCGGCCGCGACGACTCTCCGTGCCAACTTGCGCCACTGCGTGACCGAGCGACAAGGCCCCGTCGAAGGGCATGCTTTAACCACAACGTTAGGATGGCGCAACGACGGTGATGGGTGAGGTGTAAAGCCTTGCCGAGTGTCTGGTGCGTGCCGACATGCCTGTTTCGGAGGATCTTTAGCCGACTTGACCGGTGCCGAGGCCTCCTGCTGCGGCGGAGCCGGGAAGCGGGCCCAGCAGTCTCTGGCGTAGTGGCCCCTACGCCCGCAGCGGAAACATTCGGCCTCGTTGCGCCGAAGCGCAGGCCTCGCCTCCTGACGGCCCCGTTCTGGTAGCGCCGCGCGCGGTCTCGGCCCGCCGCGTCCCGTCCATGGAGCGGAGGCGGCCGTCAGTTGTTGAGGGCCCCGGTCATCCGGAACATAGACAGCCTGCGCAGGGTTCCACCCCAGCGCATCCCCTTCTTTGACGGGCCCCCCCGTCCACGCCGTCACTTGTTTCCAGCGACGGAGGTTGAATTGCGCATCGAGACACTTAGCAGCCGTCCGGGAAATTAGCTTCTCATGCCAACACAGGCATGGGGATCCCTAGATCCCGAGACAGCTCCAACATTTTCCCTAATATGAGAGGCTCGAGCAGGTCCTGTGGCGTCTCAGGATAAGCTGCCATGGCCAGCTCCAGCACCGCACCCCTGAACGCCACGGGCGACTCCTCTGGTGCTCGTTGTCGTTGAGCGAATCGCCGATGCGCATCATCTGGTGGCTCATAAGCATCGGCCATTTCTTGAAAAACACCACATAAAGTTGCCTTCTTATCGGTCGTTATGGAACGGAAGAATCGGACAGATTCGTCGTCCAGGAGAGTCGGCAACACCTCCAAAGCCTCCGCATCGGTCCATCTTGCTGTGCGTACCGCCGCCAAGAAGCGGCAGGCGAACGCGCTCCAGTCCCCACCGACGGAAAATTCTTTAACCGTTGTAAGGTGGCGACTCCGACTCCTCTTCCCGCCGTCTTCCAATGGTGGTGGTTGTGATGGCAAATTCAAGATGGCGTCGGCCCGCGGCGTGGCCAAGATGGCGGTTTGGCGCCACGGAGCGCGCAAAATGGCGGCCTCTTGCCGCGTGGGCAATGGCGGCGGCAGGACAGGCAACGTGGCGGCCCGCGGAGCACCAATTGCATCATCCATCGTCCCTGGCGCGACGAGATGGCATAGATGCGCCAGGACGTCCTTAAGTGCCTCCAGTTGTACCGCCATCGCTTGCCATCGTTGATCCGCGTCTGATGATGTCGACGGACCCGCCACCGCGCCAACATCCTCCACTCCCGTTCCCGTGGTCGCCTCAGCCGGGCTCTCCTCCACCACCCCAACAGGATCCGTGGTTGGAGGGAGTTCGTCGTCGTCGGACGAAGAAGCCGATGCAGGCGCCGGATTAACTTTCTTCCTCACTTGTTTCGACATGCCGTTGCACTTCCGACACCAGTGTAATAAACGACTGGACCACGATGTCTGGCTCAGTGTCCTTTATTCGGTTCGTGCTGTACACCCACACGGCTGTCTTTACTCTGTAGCTTCTCCACGGTGCTGACTCCAATGTCGGCCCGATCCACAACAGCAGCCCCGCTGCTGTTTCTCTCACACAGCCCCCCTTGGCTGTACTCGCTGCAACTCCTCTCTCTCCACAGCTCTGACAGCCTCGTGCTGTCTCCCTCTCTCCCTCCGCAGCTCTGACAGCCTCGTGCTGTCTCTCTCTCTCTCCGCAGCTCCTCCTGGCAGCCACACCGCTGCCTCTAACACGCAGCCCTTCTGGCTGTCTCCTCTGCAGCTGCACACCACTCCGCAGCTTCCTCTTGTCTTCGGGGTTGGCTCCCGATGGCCGTCGGTGCCCCCCCTCTTCTCACTCGCCCGCGTGGCCTCACTCTTTTCCGCTCACACCCCGACTGACTTCCCCTTCCGGTTTACCCGCTTAAGGACCCGAACCTTCCACCCACGTCACATGACTCCACCCCCCGTGACGTCACATCCGGAAGGTCGCTTACGCCCGCATTACACATCTGCTGATCTGGTAATGGCTACTCAATGAGATGGCTGGCTGAGGTGCCATCTCTTGTTTTGCCGGACACACACAGTAACAATAACAACCGCCATTCGCCACTAAGTGGCGGTCACGTCACCATGGCGCTTGTGCCAGGCTATGTGCACGGGGTAGACCCAGGTGCCATGGGTCGACTGACTCAGTTGACTGGCCGATGCACCATCTGTACCCCCGACTGTGCCAACACAGTGTACACACACACACACAGTTTGTACACACACAGTGTACACATACACATTGTATACACAGTGAACACACACACACACAGTTTGTACACACACAGTTTGTACACAGTGTACACACACACAGTTTGTACACACAGTGTCCTAATTTTCAGGTTTGCCTCCCGTGCCGCGTCTATCATCTCACTTACAATGGGAGTACGTTGGCGTGCACTCATTGATCTCCCCGCCCTCTCCCTCCCCCCGTCCCCTCCCCCTCCTCTATATATTTAAGGGACCGTCACAGAAACGACCATCTCTTTGTGCCGATTTGTGTCCTCTCTCTGTGTGCCGTTGTGATGTCTGTCTGCTTGTATGTCTGTCTATAGTTTTCTAGTTAGATTTTTGTTGCTCACACAGCCGATTTGTGTCCTCTCTCGGTGTGCCGCTGTGATGTCTGTCTGCTTGTATGTCTGTCTATAGTTTTCTAGTTAGATATTTGTTGCTCACACTTAAAATTCTAACTTAGCAAATTTTGAAACACGTAGTCAACCAGGCCATGCGTTAATTGTGTGTTAACCGACTCTCTGTGTTGTATTACATCACATTTCAATATTTTACTAGGTTATTTAATTTTCGTGTGCCTGTATACTCCTCTCTATGTGTGCCGTTGTGATGTCTGTCTGCTTGTATGTCGGTCTATAGTTTTCTAGTTAGATTTTTGTTGCTATTTCTTTTATGCCTGATGATGATTGCTTGTGTTGCAATCGAAACGTCGTAATGTGTTGTTTTATTTTGATTTATTATTTTATTTTTAGACGTGACTTAACCGAAAAGAACCAAAGAATAATTCCTGCAGTCACGAAAGCTCCCAAATTAATATGGAATCGATGTCCAGGTTGGAACATTACAACGCGGGGCCTTGCCATGCGGGGCCTTGCCTCCTGCCCTCGCCTGATGGCATTTGCTTTAATTATCTGCTCAAGTTTAATTTGTCTTCATCTGGCTCACTACTTTGAAATTTGTTTCTTTTAATTATTTCTACAGTTTTTTTTTATCCTACCAGGCCAAGCCCACTTCAGCTGCTATACCGCTCTTGTTTTCAGAAGCGACCTGCCCACAGCAAAGTGGATTATCAACGTGTGGAAATGTGTATCGGTCAAACACTCTAAAGGGAGGGAAAAACCATGTGGATCCGGAGGAAAATCCACACGACCACAAGGAGAGAGACACGCAAATTATAAATATACATCCTTAATACAGGTTTGTTTGGGTTAGATCGCGTAAAAATAGAAATGTGTTGGTAAACCCGACAGCCAATTAGGAAGGGGTTGTCACATAAACAGCACGTGGCCAATTCGTCACGAGTGCAGCACTACACCGGTTGTGTGTTGGAGAGCCAAGCCACAACATTTACAATCTGACTACGACGTTTCGCCAGTAATTACAACCAGCTTCAGCAGGCGACAACCAAATGTTGTGCCTTGGTTTTGTGGGAAGATGCATCGGGTCGCTGGGTTTATAACGCAGCACGCTAACCATTGCACTACCGCTCCCCACTGATGCACAAATATGATCATCGGAAGTATAGTATTTATTCAATACTTGCTAAGTTACCTGGCTTTGCATAGGGTCTCAGTAATCAAACATTAAGATTAATGTCTTGCAATGTTGGCTTTATTGGAATTATTGAATTCTGCCAATGAAGTCTGTGAATGTGTGTATATTGTCACGGTTTCTTGGTTGTGTTATACAATCGCAGGGCTTGTTTGTTTCATAATGACAGCTTTTAAATTCGTTGCCTTTGGAGAGCTTCAGGATAGACAATGTTGGATGTTTTGCCATCTGGTGGGTTTAACCGAATGAAGCTTCAATTTTGACATAAATGTCAACAGCAGTTAAAGCTTACATGGATAGAAAATTTTATAATAAAAAAATGAAAATAAAGGTAATAAAAAAATATCACGACGTTTTGATCGAAACAAGCAATCGTCATCTCCGGTCACGTGTCCTCCGGGGTCACCCAGAGTGCCATGGCCCCTTGCAACTCTGTTCCATGGCCGGCACCCTTGCACTCTATCTTGTAGGGGCTGGCACTGCACGCAGAGCGTGGTGCCATCCATTGCTCTCAGTGCACCCCGAGTCCCGTTAGGGCCGGTAATGCATCCACCTTCAGTGGTGTCTGCGATTTCAATACATGGCATGCCGTGCCTCTCTCCCAGGCCAGCTTCACACAGTGACATCCAACGATGTCACTACACATAGCAGCTTCAATAATTATGTAGGTTGAGAAGCTCCCAATGGTCATATAAAAGCCGTAGCATTTATTACGGTTACAATGATACGCTAATCGATGCCTGGTTATAGTTAAAGGATCGTTCCCTGCTGGTCAACCATGTTACATCTGCTCACGATTTGGTAATGGCTACTCAATGAGATGGAATTAGGGATAATTCCATCGTGAAATGGGGCCTTGCAAATGTTCCACAAAAAAAATCACCTGCCTAGGAATGTCATGTCATGTCATACAACACTGCACCTGCTCAACTCTCCATGAATAATCAGGCAGTTCTACAAGTGTTGGAGGAGCTCCCATACCGGGTTGATGTGTTCACAACCAGCTTTGGTTTGGCAGCCAAAGTCTCACTTAACATTAGTCGAGCACTATTCTTTTATTAGACTGTGCAACACTGGAAGCTGCCTGGACTTTTGCTCCTTACAAAGCTGTGAGTGTCAATCGCCAAGGTCTAGTCCATATGAGACCAATTTGAGGCCACTCACATGGCCTTAAATTGCACCTATCATGGAATTAGCACTGTGATAAGGTTACTTCCAATTCGTCATGAATGGTGAATGTTTTGTTTATATATGTTAATGATCCATGTCAAATGTATGTGCATGTAAGAGTTTATCTATGTGGGGAGCGGTGGTCCAGTTATTTCACTGCATTATGAACAAACTCTAATAAAATAAAATAGATCACGACGTTTTGGGCGCAACACAGTCTGCCTCAGCAGCAGACCATGCTTTCCCACCTGATGACGGATGCTTGTGTTGCGCCCGAAACGTCGTTATTTATTTTATACCTACGTGACTTTACCGAAAGAACCAAAGAGTATGGATTCCTGCTGTTATGAAAGCTTTAAATCAAGATTAATACTGAACAATGAGGTTAAATAAAAAAAATTGTTTATCTCTGGAACTTTTTATAAGAATAGAAACCGGTCAGGAAAATATCTCGGAACATATGCAGCTGAAGTAAGATCTGTTCATCAAAGCATTCAAGCAAATCTGAGCCACACAACTCATACTTAACTTCAAATTTTGCATTCTTTGGAAGAACGTAATCAACCAAGTAAAGTGTTAACTGTTGTGTTAGCCGACTGTGTTGCATTGCATTAAGTTCACGAGGTTGATTTCTCAAGCTTCCAATTTCTCTTCCCCTGCCGCAGATCCCATCTCCCCTTGGCTCGACATGCCTGCTGCAGATCCCATCCCCCCCCTTGTCTCTCATTAACATGCTAATTTCTATGCCCCAACCCCCCCTCTCACTATATACCTCGTCACAGAGGCGTTGCTTCTCTGTCTCTCTGCGTGTGTCTCTATGTGTGTCTCTTCTGTGTGTGTCTCTCTCTGGTTGTCTCTGTCTGTTTGTCTCTCTCCGTGTCTGTTTGTCTCTCTCTCTGTATATGTCTCTCTCCGAGCTTGCATTTACATACAGTTCTCACCTGATGACGGTTGCTTATGTTGCAATCGAAACGCTGTGCAATATTTATTTATTTATTTCCTTATACTTTCTACGTGACTTTACTGAAAGAACCAAAGAGTAATTCCTGCAGTCACAAAATCTTGAAATCAAAGATTGTATTCATTCCTCTTTGTCTCGATACTGACGTAGATGGTATGGAATACGTTTTTCTGTCTGCAGCTGACGTTTCCTCTGACGCTTCCTCTGCAGAATTGGTCTGATGGAGCAAAGGCACTCAGCGCAGCTCGGTACAAGAAGGAAACAATGCGACCAGTATCCAAACAGCACGGATCGTACTGGAAGTTTGACACAGCACTAGAGAACTCACACAGGAGAGAAACCCTTCAGGTGTAGTGTGTGTGGGAAGGGATTTTCAGATTCATCGACTCTTAAAGAACACCAGAGAACACACACAAGAAGGAAACCTTTCAAATGCACTGTCTGTGAGAAGGCATTTGCACGGGCAGCAGATCTTCAGATCCACCAGAGAACACACACAGGAGAGAAACCCTTCAAGTGCAGTGTGTGTGGGAAGGCATTTTCAAGTTCATTTTATTTTAAAAGACACCAGAGAATACACAAAGGAGATAACCCCTTCAAGTGCAGTGTGTGTGAGAAGGAATTTTTACAGTCCTCACATCTTAAAAAAACACCAGAGAACACACACAGAAGAGAAACCCTTCAGGTGCACTATCTGTGGGAAGGCATTTGCAGATTCACCGATTCTTAAAAAACACCAGAGAACACACACAGGAGAGAAACCCTTCAAGTGCACTGTCTGTGAGAAGGCATTTGCACAGTCATCAGTTCTTCATCGACACCAGAGAACACACAGGCATCAGAAGATCCCCAAGGAGTGTAGTCTGAAATCTACTTGTGAAAGTCAAAGTGCTGCAATGAGCCCATCCCTCCTGAAAAAAGAACCAGAAGTACATTCCAGCTTGGACACTATGAAATGTATCAAGGTGAAATTTGAAGAGGCGAAGGTGAAATGTGAAGAGGCAATAGTGAAGAGCGAAGAAGTGAAGGTAAAATGTGAAGATGTGATGGTGAAGAGCGAAGATGTGAAGGTAAAATGTGAAGATGAAGATTCAACTCCAAAATCGGACCTTCACATCGATGGAGGCAACGTGAAGCAGGAGGAGAATTCTGACTGTGAGGCAGAGCGAGGAACCTCCCAGGAATTTGTGGAAGTGGAGGTGTGGGTGGACTTCTTAGACAAAACAAAGTCAAATGAAGACCCGGTAGATGTGTAAGCTTGAGACAATGAAGCCCCAGTAGATTCACCTTTGTCACAGGCCTTTAATGAAAGAATGTGAAGTTGAACACTCAATTCTTAGGTTCAACCTGCAGAGTAAGAGGGGACAGTATTTGCAGACCTGTGGGTTGGGTATACAGTGATCCCTCGTTTATCGCGGTTAATGGGGAACGGAACCCCTCGCGATAGGTGAAAATCCGCGAAGTAGGATTGGCCCCCTAGGAATTTCCGTGTGTGTGTGGGTACCAGAATGTTTAAAATATGTATATTTATACTTTATATATATATTTTACTTAAATCTATTTAATTATAAAACCTTAATATTATACATTCACTCTCTCTCATACGATACGTATTATGGTGTTCTACACTCACCAATGACAGTAGTATCTTGAGACTTGACTCCAGTAATGACGACGACGACAATGACAACGATGATGCGCAGCCAACCAGCTCACGGGATACATCCACCCGTGCTCTCATTCGTCGATCTCGCGCCGGGAACCAATCACGTGCCTTGTCTGAGTGCCCGTGGGTATGTACAAAGCCTCTGAGAGAGTTTCTCTCTTTGTCTGGCATCCTGGGAAACCGTTTCTCTCGCGCATCACGATGAAACAACGCTGCTTTCCGCAATACGGCTGCCAATATGGCGGTATTTTTGAATTTTTTTCGATTAATATTTTTGAAAAATCTGCGATGCACTGAGGCCGCGAAACTTGAACCACGAAGTGGCGAGGGATTACTGTATCTATATCAATTTATAACATTTTGGACATGCGTTTTTATGGATTTTGTTGCTATTCTGTCTCTCCAAATTAACCTACCATTAAAATTATAGACTGATAATTTCTTTGTCAGTGGGCAAACGTACAAAATCAGCAGGGGATCAAATACTTTTTTCCCTCACTGTAAATAATATTTTTTTTTTACTTCCAACCCGTGATGAGAGGACGGAATACATGGTGACAGCAAGCACACCCTTGCACAATAGGTCACGACTTCACGACTTCAAAGGCCACAGCGCCCCTTTTTGACAGCGACTGCAAGTCTGATGCAAAAAATGTTAAACACTTCCAACCCGTGATGGAATTGTGGGGAACGCTGCCCAAAACGAATACACACAAACAGGGATACAATTGTGTTTAAAGCTTTCTTTTCATCACATAATCTTGCCGGCGAATGTATTAAGCCCTTAGCCAATTGATGCACATTTGTTAGACAAGCAAGCACACTACTGCACACCATTGTTCCAAGGCATTACGTTAATTGCATAATCTAAAAAATGAATTCATTGAGGTCTACCTTTGCTTAGGCACATGTTTCTTTATTACTGTTCGTATGAATATTGTCACATTAATTTCCTGTCGCTGTGTATGATCGCCTTATTCTGAAGAATGAGCCAATTGTTCTGTTACCCAGTTTGACAAACATAATTATTGAGGGTTAAATGTACGGTTCAATGAGGACATCTCCAGGAGTACTGTGTTGGCATTCCTTGCATAAGAGTTCGCATATTAGAATGTTACGTGTTTTTTAGAGATTAAAGTTGCTTAACACAGAAGAGTCTTGAGTGGTGCCTTCCTAAGTCCATGCATAATAATATTAATTATAAGAACTATATCCTGCGGAGAGATCTGAATTTTGAGACCTGATATAACACACTAAGACATAATCAGTAAAAGTTAAAGTGAGAATCATTGTATTATCCTGATTGATAATTCACTGGTCAACACTTTTTCTGGCATAAGGTATTCCAATGGTCTTAAGGTAATTTTGGGGTGCTGATTCCAAATCTGGCATCAGTTTGTGTCTATCACATCAGGTTTTTGAGATATCAAATATTGCATTTTCAATAAAAACTGCAGAAGAAAAATATTAAATAAATGTGGATATCTACATAAATTTATTATAAACACTATCCTAAAAATACAGCACCATATTTTAACACTAAAGCAGTTACTGACTCGCAACAACTTGCAATCATATGTGACAGAGTTAATTTCGGGTAAAATCAATGAAAATGGGGTATGCCGATAGCATAAAATGAGATGTGATAGAGCAAATCTGAGATCAGATTTGGAATCAGCACCCTGAAATTAGTCTAGAACAGCTGCAAAAGTCCAGGCCAGAAAAAAACGTGTTTTTTGTTGACCAGTGATAATACAACCCTAGACAACGAAGCAGAATAAATATTTGAATTAATTAGCATAATTACATACATTTGCATAACTGAATACAATTACACCTACCTAATTAGCATATACGCAACATTTTCATGATTACATAAATTAGCATAATTTCGGGAACAGTTTTTTCAAAAAATTCATTTCATTTTTTACATTTTTATAATTTTTCAGACCAAATATAGACAACAGGTGGAAAATATCATATATAAGCAAGAATAGAAATCAGCACTGTTCAACGAAACACCCAACTGCGACTGGAGAAGTCCAAACCATCAAGCACATCACCGATGAATGCTCCATCCATGCACATCCTGGCGGTATCGCTAAAATTCACACTGCATCAACCACATCATTGGACTGGATAAGAAACCTTTGCATTCATTCATGACGATCATTTGAAATAAAAACTGTTCCTTTTCACAATGCCATATGAAAGAAGAAGAAGTACTGCGAGTGGTCGGCTCCGGGGATTGCCCTCGTGACTGGTAAATTGATAGGGAGCTCTGCATCGTCAGAAGCCACGCATCACGGAGAGTTTTTTGTTGTTGCGTCATTGAGGCTGCCAGCCATGGCTGGTGCTCGCAGTATTGCAATCCAGACGTGGGGAAGAGTGCCAAGCATTACTATTACCGATGGCGAGATCGTTCTGTACAGCAAACACGATCATAGAGTGACAATCGTTCGGATTGTGCTCAGATCAAAGTCAACCCTTTGAGGGAAAACTGGTGCAACCACTATTCGTGAGTGTCCCTTGAAATCGCAACCCACAGGCGAAGTTTAGTTGAGGGTCGGATCAGAGACTGACACGGAACGATATAACTTGATCTGTAGCGTGTCCTCTCTGCAGCACGAGTCGTACAAACAACTGGAAGAGGACTCTCTTGAAGAGGGGGGGGGGAGACGACAGGCGCTTCACAGTCTACAAGGATCAACAATGTCTGGTGCGAGTGGTTTCTGGTGACGGGATGATCGCGCACATCGACGCAGACGGAGCCGGACCCATCATCCCTGCCAACACGGGCACTGCCAACAGTGACCAGCGTGCCGACTCGGCAATCACCTCAGCGGTGGAGAGACTGACGAAGCAGCAGAGAGCGCCGTGTGCTCAACACACACGCTGACCCAGCGCCCCTGCTGGGGACCTGAGGTATTTTCGTTCCAAGGAACGCAGCACCTCGGAAGCCAAAAGAAGACAACTGTCATTCGCCACGAAGTGGCGGTGACATCACCACGACGCTTGTTCCAGACTATGTTTTCAGTTTCATTTATTAGGTACTAGCGGTAAGTACCCGGCGTTGCCCGGGTGAAAAATATCTTTAAAAACTTCTCTTAAAAATTTCGATTTAAAGCTTTCATGACTGCAGGGATTCATCTTCTTGGTTCTTTCGGTAAAGTCACGTATAAGGGAATTCTCACGACGTTTCAGCCACAACGCAAGCAGCCGTCTTCAGGTGAAGAACAGGTCTGTCGGAAAGACAGCGTCTGAATGAACACCACCAGGCTTGGCAGCATATATTTAAGCTGGGTTGGAGGGGGAAGAGCGCCTTGACAAAGAGATTTGCATATCAAGAGGAATTTAGCATATTTATGGAAATGCAGGCATGGAATTAGTCACTACTTGTGGAATGAGTTACAGCAGCAGAAGTTAGAGTAAATGAGATTGGTATTACCTTAGAGTCGCGGCATCTCTTCAGAAAGGTGAGAGACTCGATTAGCTGAGCCTTCTTATCACGGAGTTTGTTGTCTCTTAAAAACCTTACATATACACACACAGATACTAAGGTATTGTGAAAGCCCGGTGGGCCGTTTGTACATTTCTCCACCAACAAAATTAGAAGAAGCTTGCAAAAGTCCAAAATGTTGTAGAAATTGTGGGGTAAATAGTTGATGTAAAAGGTTTCCGAAAATTGTGGACACCCCCCCTCAAAAATTATATTTACACCACCCTACATACAACAGAGGAAGTAGTATCTATTGAGTTTAACACGTAGGCTTTCGCGACCAATGTTATTCATAATCAACGTTTTTGGGTTTAGATCGCGTTATTTATACATGTGTCGTAACCCTCCACCACCCAACACGGCCAATCAGCACCTGATGAGTTAATGAGTTAATGATGACGTCACCCTGCTGCTGCTCTATATAAGAACGGGAGAAACAGCAGAGCCTCACCATTCTGGCGAATTGCCCGATGATGCTGGATGCAATTACCAGCGAAACGTCATACTCAAATTGTAAATGTTGTGGCTTCAACACACCGGTGGGCTAAAGCAGTGAACTATTTGTCTTTTGTCAACGTGACACATTTTTACTGATTGGCCGTGTCGGGTGGTGGAGGGTTACGACACATTTATAAATAACGCGATCTAAACCCAAAAACGTTGATTATGAGTATCTATTGACTCTGTAGTTGTATCTACTGACTGTACAGTAGTATCTACTGAGCCAGTAGTAGCTACTGACTGGAGTATTATTTACTGATTGTAGTAACGACTGACCGTAGTAGTATCTACTGGGCCTACAGTAGTATCTACCGACTCTATAGTAGTAACAACTAACTGTATAGTAGTATCCACTGACTATAGTAGTATCCACTGACTATAGTAGTAACTACTAACTCTATAGCAAGATCTACTCTCTATTGTAGTATCTACGGACTTTAATAGCTACTCACCGTACTAGTATGTACTGACTGTATAGTAGTATATACTGACTGTAGCAGTATTGGCTGACTGTAGTGGTATATACTGACTGTTTTAGTATCTACTAACTCTATATAGCAGTATCTACCAACTCGATAGCAGTATCTACTATCACTACAGCAGTGCATACCGGCTGAGGTGGTACCTGCTATCACTACAGCAGTGCATACTGACTATGGTGGTACCTGCTATGATTACAGCAGTGGATACTGATTGTGGTGGTATCCTATGACTACAGCTGTGCATACTGACTGGTGGTACCTGCTTTCACGACAGCAGTGCATACTGTGGTGGTAGCTGCTATGATTACAGCAGTGCATACTGCTGTGGTGGTACCTGCTATGAGTACAGCAGTGCATACTGACTGTGGTGGTACCTGCTACTTTACTTAATAACCAGGCTACAGTCTACATTACTGACTGCCAGTACACTAACCCAGCTTAATAACTATTTGTACAGTCTACATTATAGACTGCCAGTACACTCACCCAGCTTAATAACCAGGCTACAGTCTGCATTATAGACTGCCAGTACACTCACTTTACTTAATAACCAGGCTACAGTCTACATTACTGACTGCCAGTACACTCACCCAGCTTAATAACTATTTGTACAGTCTATATTTAAAGAATCGATTCGTGGCGCGCTCGGGTTTATTTCAATTAACTGAGTTTTATTTTCATTGCTATGTTATGTTTTAAAGTTTTCAAAAGTTTTTAAATGTATTTTCCCCCAGGCAACGCTGGGTATATCGACTCTAACAAGAGTGGGGTGTTGAGGCCTAGTCCCGTGCAGAGCCTCTGGCCTCGCCTAGATTGCCCAGCCGGGCGAGGCTGGGGGCTGGGCCGCTACCACCACCGCCCCGCGCTAGAATAAAACTATCTAATCTCTATAATTTTATCATCTACCGACCCTATAATAGTAATTGCACACATTGGGGTGGGGGGGAGAGAGAAGAGGACGTGAAACTTTGATGTATTTACCTCAGCGTCGCGTGTAAATGTGTGCGCATATTTTTAACGCGGGTGAGAAATGGCGCGCTGCCCGTTGCCAGGGGCAACCCTTGGTCAGCGCTTCGCGCATGCGCAACGGCGTGCTAAATAAATAAATAAAAATCGCGCTACATCAATAATTAAACCGCTTTAAAGTTTAGGGACGAAAAACGGAAATGCCTATTCCCACCGCGGGGCTCGGGGCGTGCCTCCCGGCAAAAAAATGTTCCGACAAACCCCACGGTCCGAGAGCCAAATCCCCCGCGAGCGTACGAAAACGGACGGACGGACAGAAACAGACAAAAATGAGACTTTTAGGTTAGATCAGGGGTCCTCAAACTTTTTAAACAGGGGGCCAAGTTCACTGTCCCTCAGACCGTTGGAGGGCCGGACTATAGTTAAAAAAAACTATGAACAAATTCCTATGCACACTGCATATATCTTATTTTGAAGTGAAGAAACAAAACGGGAACAAATACAATATTAAAAATGAAGAACAAGCAAGGTTAAATCAACAAACTTGCCAGTATTTCAATGGGAACTATGGGCCTGCTTTTGGCTAATGAGATGGTCAATGTCCGGTTCCATATTTGTCACTGCTAGTCGTAACAAGTGATGCAAGTGTGCATCCGTTAGTCTAGATCTGGTTGGAGATTTCAAATGTTTCATTCTGGAAAAAGTCTGTTCACAGACATAAGTGCTGCCAAAGATGGTTGCAATTTTGAGTGCATGGTTCCTGAGATGAGGATATGTCTCAGAGGGGAGAGATGCATATCAATTATGAAGGCTGCTTGACTTGAATGCGTCTTTCAGAGTCACAATTCTGCAGTTCAGCCAATTCCATTTGGTAAATTGTATCCACATTTTCAATGTCAATAGAAAATGGGTTACGGAAAAGCTGTATGTCCTGTTCATGGAGATGAAGCTCTTTAAATCTAAATTGGAACTCCTTTTGCAATTTTTCCAGTGAATCCACACATGTTTTGTTTGGGAATGCAACCAATGGTTTTTCCGCTAACAGATTTTGAGTTGTGGGGAGATGGCAGAAGTTTTCCTCCTTCACTTGTTTGATGAGGAGGCCTAATTTTACTTCAAATGCTTTGACATGTGATTGTATATCACAGATGAGCTTCCCCTTTCCTTGAAGTTGCACATTGAAACTGTTGAGTAGCTCTGTTACATCTGTCAGAAAGGCAAGGTGCCATTTACATTCTGCATCATTGAGCTCTGGTACTTCTTTGTTTTTTTAAAGCAGAAAAGCTGTAATCTGTGGAAGTAAGTCATAGAAACGTTTCAAAACTCTCCCTCGACTCAGCCAACGGACTTCTGTGTGGTACAGAACATCTTCATAGTCAACATTTAGCTCAGACAGAAATTCCTGAAATTGTCTGTGGTTTAGTGCATGAGCTCTAATGAAGTTAACACAAGATACCACAATTTTCATAACAGAGTCCCACTTCAGTGATTTACTACACAGCGCTTGTTGGTGGATGAGGCAGTGTATGGCTATTGGATGAGAATGGTTATGTTTGTCCATCTCTTGGTTAATGCGAGCAATTACTCCTTTCTTAGACCCCACCATGCTAGGAGCACCATCAGTTATCACACTGGCGAGTTTAGCCCAGTTCAGCTCCAAACCATTCACAGTTTGGCAAACCTTTACATAGATATCCTCTCCTGTAGTTGTTCCTTTGATGCTTTGCAGTGCAGCACGATCTTCTGTGACTTCGAAATAGTCATTCGTCCCACGAATAAAAATTAAAAGTTGTGCAGAATCACGCACATCATTGCTTTCGTCGAGTGCCAAGGAAAAATAGGAAAGTTTTTTTTGTGGAGTTTTGCAAATGCTGATGCAAATTGTCTCCCATTTCTTCAATCCTCTGTGTAATTGTAGGTCCTGAAAGACTCACTGTACTAAATAAATCGGCCTTCTCTGGACACATCTCTTTGGCAACAGAAAGAAGGCATTCTTTAACAAATTCTCCCTCCACGAATGGTCTGCCAGTGCACGCTATTAGCTTGGCAACTTGAAAACTTGCTCGCAGTGATGAAATATTTAGCTGCTTCTGCTTCACAAAAGTATTTTGCTGAGTTGTTAATGTATTTTTCAGTTTTAATATTTTATCTTTTCTCACTTCTCCGACCAAACAATCATATTTATCTTTATGTTGAGTTTCATAGTGTCGACGTAAATTGTATTCTTTGAACACAGACACTATATTCTGGCATATCAGACACACAGCTCTTTCCTTGTACTGCATGAAAAAATAGATCATAAGTCCACTGTTCTTTGAATATCCTACACTCCGAGTCAATTTTTCTATTTCTTGACATCATTGTTTCCTAGGGAGTCAAAATTGCTATTAGTAAAATACCATAATAGTAGGTTTTTACCCTTTTAACTGGTACAAAACTGACACCTTTATTCAAGGCATCATGTTTGCAATGACCACAACACAAGTAGTCAAAAAAGCAAACAAAAAGAAGCAACTCTGATAAGTATGATAATATGCACTGTCCTTGAAGTTGATTGGTCCACACCCGAGACGGCTTTCTTTAGAGCCTAGTCCCCATTGGTGTAGGGCCAGATGACACCAGAAGGCGCCTTCTGAGGCAATTAAGCAAGTTTAACGCGTAGGCTTTCGCGACCAATATCATCCGTAAGATTTTTTTTGGGTTAGATCACATAAATATAAATGCGCTCTCTCTAGTCGTCTAGCCTAGCCTAAACACAACCCTGACCGTGTAACACCGATGGTGCTGACCGAGACAGCCAACAACTATCCAGCCGCACAATATCTAGTGAAGATGACAGCAACGACGATACGAGCCCACTCCCAGAACCGGCAGCGGTGAGCTCCCGCTCTCAGCTGCTTTATTGCTACCCAGCGCGGCCTGGCTCCGCCCTGGTCACGCCTTTTTTTTGAACCCTCTAGCAGGTTCCAGGGGCTTCCAGATAGGGTCTTCCATGACCCTTGCCCCAGTTCCTCCGCCCTGCCGACACACTCGTGTATGTGCTCACCGGTGTGTGTACTGTTTGTCCACCGCAGTTGCCATTGCAACTGCAACCGGTGGACAGGAAGAGCAACCCCAACACCGAGGAACACCACCAACATAAAAAAACAATTTACCCCAAAAAAGAAAACCTTGGTTGCAACACTTCCCGCGACCATACAGCACAACCGCAGCATCTCCCGCGAACCACAACCACGTAGCGCAACTCCGGCGCACCCCGCGGACCGCCAACAAAAAGAACAACCCGCGGCACCCCCCCACAAACCGCCAACAAGCAGCGCAACTGCAGCATGGGCAAGAACCCCATCAGGGACCACACAACGGTGACACCACCCCCCCCCCACGAGAACCGATAACACAAGCCAAACAATACACACAACCCCCCCGAATCCCACCTTACAAGGGAGAGTCCGCCTTTACCAGAACATAGCTCACGTGAGCCGGTCCTCGACACTGGTCACCCCCACCTTGGCAGGGTTTTGCATTCCTTGGGATTCCGAGGAATGGGAACAAAAAAACAATGACCTAAGGGCACGGCCCGTCCCTGAAATCCGAAGTAGCATCTAATCAGATCCAGTCCCTGACACTTTGCACACGGCAGTCACGGAAAGCATCAGAGACTCGGATCCGGTGCAGCTTGGGAAAATGTTGCCGGCAGGTCTGAGTGCTACGGTGGCGTTGCCGGCACCATACTGACACCCCGGCATTCTATGGCGATGTGGCTCGGCTGACTACACCTGAAATACTTGGCAGTGGGACCCCAGGGCGGAGGGGCTTCTCCGGTTGCCAACCCACCCGCGGGGGACTTCTCCCGTGCGTCCCCAGGCCACACACCACAGCCACCATGTCCTCCTCCCGCCACGGCCAAGCCTCCACTTGGGGCCAATGCTGGCGGGCCTCGTGGCCCTGAATTTCCCGAGCCTTCCACGAAGGGCAGGACGATCCCCGACTCCCGCGCCAGCAGTCTTTCCACTGCCAAGGAGTCGAGCGCCATCTCACCCGTCTGGGGGTATGCGGTCTGCCCCAGCACCAGCAGCGCCTCCCGGAAAGTGAAGGGTGTCTCGGCTGCCCCTCACTTCCATTGGAGAAATCTCGTGTGGGCATCACACGGGAGGCCAAAAATATCCCCTTGCAGCGCCATTATCTCCGCTGCCCCTCCAGCGCTGTCCCGCGCTCTTCGCAAAATAGCGCCCGCCAGCCATGCCAAGCCCTCCACGGGCAAAATGGCACCCACTATATGCGTGGTCTCCGGCCCAGGCTCCTCCGCTCTCCGACAGAGACGGGGATCGCCGTCAGGGTCCCCTCGTGACTCCTTTACACGCCGCTGGCTGTGGAGCGACTCCCGCACTTCCCCGCGCTCCCCTCAACACAGTGGTCCTCGGCCATGCCGCGTGCTCGGCGCATGATCGCGGAGCATCGGGCTCCTCTCTCGCCAATTTTTTGCCACTCTCCCGCCGATCCGCAGCCGCTCTCTCTCCGCCAATGGGCTTCGTAACTGGGTTCCCGTGGCTGCCGGAGGGATGAATGTTTCGCCATTCCCATCCTCCAATGACACTATAGGTGGGTTCTTTCTTCACCCCACTCCTAGCACCAGTTGTAGTGTCATCGTTGCGGGAGACAAGGTTTCTAAGAGGGCACCTTTAGTAATACCTTCACAGGTTTGCCATCGCACTCCCTCGTTGTCAAACCTAGCATAAACACAACCCTGAGCATGTAACACCAATGGCGCTGACCGAGACAGCCAACAACTATCCGGCCGTGCAATATCTAGCAAAGACGGCATTGACGAAGGCGGCGAAGATGACAGCCACGATGAGATGAGCACACTCCCAAAACTGACAGCCCTGAGCTCCCACTCTCAGCTGCTTTTATGCTACCCAGTGTGGCCTGGCTCCGCCCTGGCCGCGCCTCCCTTCTCGAACCCACTAGCAGGTTCCAGGAGCTTCCAGATGGGGTCTTCCGTGACCCTTGCCCCAGTTTTTCTGCCCTGCCGACACACCCGTGTATATGCTCACTGGCGTGTGTACTATTTGTCCACCGCAGTTGCCGTTGCTGGACAACAATCGGCGTTATTACACTTCACTAGTACAGCACACCGGTGTGTTGGAGAACAAATCGCGTAGTGGCGGGTTTCACCAAACATTGAAATTAACGCGATCTAATTATGGGAAATTAAGCTCCACATTAATGCAAATATTATCATAATACAGTGAATGCTTGGGAGCTTATTGGCTCTTACTCCTGGTTAGAGATCTACCCAACCCATAGGTCCGCAAATACTGGCTGCTCTTACTCTGCAGGTTGAACCTAGGAATTGAGTGTGCAACTTCACGTTATTTTAATTAAAGGCCTGTGACAAAGGTGCATATATTGGAGCTTCATTGTCTCAAGCTTACACATCTACCGGGTCTCCATTTGACTTTGTATTGTCTAAGAAGTCCACCCACACCTCCACTTCCACAAACTCCTGGGAGTTGCCTCGCTCTGCCTCACAGTGAGAATTCTCCTCCTGCTTCACGTTGCCTCCATCGATGTGAAGGTCCGATTTTGGAGTTGAATCTTCATATTCACATTTTACCATCGCTTCTTCGCTCTTCACCATCACTTCTTCACATTTCACCTCTTCAAAATCCACCTTGACACATTTCATTGCGTCCAAGCTGGAATTAAATTCTGGTTCTTTTTTCAGCAAAAATGGGCTCATTGCAGCACTTGGATTTACACAAGCCGATTTCAGACTCCGCTCCTTGGGGATCTTCTGATGCCTGTGTGTTCTCTGGTGTCTTTGAAGATGTGATGACCGTGCAAATGCCTTCCCACACACAGTGCACTTGAAGGGTTTCTCTCCTGTGTGTGTTCTCTGGTGTCTATGAAGATGTGATGACTTTGCAAATGCGCTTCGACACACAGTGCACTTGAAGGGTTTCTCTCCTGTGTGCGTTCTCTGGTGGTCGTCAAGACTTGATGACTGTAAATGCCTTCTCACACACAGTGCACTTGAAGGGTTTCTCCCCTGTGTGCATTCTCTGGTGTTTTTTAAGTTGTGATGACTTTGTAAATGCCTTCTCACACACAGTGCACTTGAAGGGTTTCTCTCCTGTGTGTGTTCTCTTGTGTCTTTCAAAATTTGATGACTCTGTAAATGCCTTGTCACACATAGTGCACTTGAAGGGTTTCTCTCCTGTGTGCGTTCTCTGGTGACTCTGAAGATTTGATGACTTTGCAAATGCCTTCTCACACACAGTGCACTTGAAGGGGTTCTCTCCTGTGTGCGTTCTCTGGTGTCTTTGAAGATTTAATGACTTTGCAAATGCCTTCTCACACACACTGCACTTGAAGGGGTTCTCTCCCATGTGTGTTCTTTGGTGTTTTTGAAGAGATGATGACTTTGCAAATGCTTTATCGCACAAAAGGCACCTGAAGGGTTTCTCTCCCCTGTGTTATCTGGTGTTGTTTCAGAGGAGATGAACCTAAAAATACCTTTACACACAAACTGCACTTGAAAGGTTTCTCTTCCGTGTGTGTTCTCTGGTGGATCTGAAGAGTTGATGACTGTGCATATGCCTTGTCACACACAGTGCACTTGAATAGTTTTTCTCCTGTGTGAGTTTTCTGGTGCTGTGTAAAACTTCCAGTACGATCCGTGCTGTTTGCATACTGGTCGCATTGTTTCCTTCTTGTACCGAGCTGTGCCGAGCCCCTTTGCTCCATCAGACCAATTCTGCAGAGGAAGAGTCAGAGAAAGCGTCAGCTGCAGACAGAAAAACATATCCACACCATCTACGTCAGTATCAAGGCACAGAGGAATGCACATATATACACAGTCACACATGACTTACACATCTATACTTATTCATATATTAATGATATAGTGAAAATAATTCCCCAATTCATCACGCGGGCTGTTAAGACACACAATGAGAGGGCCAATGGTCATAAATATGCCTGGATGCTCTAGTATCTTCAAAATGAATCTTTACCCAAAACTCCAAGCACACAATTTTGGCTGTCTAGCTATGAAAGGAATATTGAAGAAAAATTCAGCTATAATAACAAAGTGTCTTGAAAATAATACTATTTGTATTATGCAGAAATGCATAAATTAATGTTCAATCGAAACTTCGAGGTGGAAGCAAGGCTCAGATTTGCTTGAATGCTCTAATGAATAAATCTAACTTCAGCTGCATACAGTGAGGGAAAAAAGTATTTGGTCCCCTGCTGATTTTGTACGTTTGCCCACTGACGAAGAAATGATCAGTCTATAATTTTAATGGTAGGTTTATTTAAACAGTAATAGACAGAATAACAACAAAATCCAGAAAAACGCATGTCAAAAATGTTATAAATTGATTTGCATTTTAATGAGGGAAATAAGTATTTGACCCCTCTCAAAACATGACTTAGTACTTGGTGGCAAAACCCTTGTTGGCAATCACAGAGGTCAGACGTTTCTTGTAGTTGGCCACCAGGTTTGCACACATTTCAGGAGGGATTTTGTCCCACTCCTCTTTGCAGATCTTCTCCAAGTCATTAAGGTTTCGAGGCTGACGTTTGGCAACTCGAACCTTCAGCTCCCTCCACAGATTTTCTATGGGATTAAGGTCTGGAGACTGGCTAGGCCACTCCAGGACCTTAATATGCTTCTTCTTGAGCCACTCCTTTGTTGCCTTGGTCATGTGTTTTGGGTCATTGTCATGCTGGAATACCCATCCACGACCCATTTTCAATGCCCTGGCTGAGGGAAGGAGGTTCTCACCCAATATTTGACGGTACATGGCCCCGTCCATCGTCCCTTTGATGCGGTGAAGTTGTCCTGTCCCCTTAGCAGAAAAACACATCCAAAGCATAATGTTTCCACTTCCATATTTGACCGTGGGGATGGTGTTCTTGGGGTCATAGGCAGCATTCCTCCTCCTCCAAACACGGCGAGTTGAGTTGATGCCAAAGAGCTCCATTTTGGTCTCATCTGACCACAACACTTTCACCCAGTTGTCCTCTGAATCATTCAGATGTTCATTGGCAAACTTCAGACGGGCATGTATATGTGCTTTCTTGAGCAGGGGGACCTTGTGGGTGCTGCAGGATTTCAGTCCTTCACGGCGTAGTGTGTTACCAACTGTTTTATTGGTGATTGTGGTCCCAGCTGCCTTGAGATCATTGACAAGATCCTCCCATGTAGTTCTGGGCTGATTCCTCACCGTTCTCATGATCATTGCAACTCCACGAGGTGAGATCTTGCATGGAGCCCCAGGCCGAGGGAGATTGACAGTCATTTTGTGTTTCTTCCATTTGCGAATAATCGCACCAACTGTTGTCACCTTCTCACCAAGCTGCTTGGCGATGGTCTTGTAGCCCATTCCAGCCTTGTGTAGGTCTACAATCTTGTCCCTGACATCATTGGAGAGCTCTTTGGTCTTGGCCATGGTGGAGAGTTTGGAATCTGATTGATTGCTTCTGTGAACAGGTGTCTTTAATACAGGTAACAAGCTGAGATTAGGAGCACTCCCTTTCAGAGTGTGCTCCTTATCTCAGCTCGTTACCTGTATAAAAACACCTAGGAGCCAGAAATCTTTCTGATTGAGAGGGGGTCAAATACTTATTTCCCTCATTAAAATGCAAAATCAATTTATTCAATTTTTGACATGCGTTTTCTGGATTTTGTTGTTGTTATTCTGTCTCTCACTGTTCAAATAAACCTACCATTAAAACTATAGACTGATCATTTCTTTGTCAGTGGGCAAACATACAAAATCAACAGGGGATCAAATACTTTTTTCCCTCACTGTACATGACATCATAACAACAGTCTGGACCACTGAATGGGTTCCGCAGGACTGGAAGGAGACCCTAGTGGTCCCCCTCTTTAAGAAGGGGGACCGCACAGACTGTAACAACTACAGGGGCATCTCACTCTTTAGTGTGCCAGGGAAGGTCCTGGCAAGGATTATTCAACATCGCCTTGCCAGGCACGCCGAGAAGAGGCTTGCAGAGCCCCATTGCGGTTTCAGGAAAGGGCGGTCCTGCACAGATGCCATATTTTCTGTCAGTCTGCTACAGCAGAGGTGTAGGGAATTCCAACTAGACCTACATCTCTGCTTTATTGACCTGATCAAGGCCTATGATACCATTAGTAGGCCTGGGCTCTGGGTTGTTCTTCGTGATTTCTGAGTCCCTGACCCTCCGCTCACGATCATTAAGGACCTTCATGATGGTGAGCGGGCCCGTGTAAAACTAGAAGAATCACAGCTGTGTTCGTTAGTTTCTGAAAACGCTTGTCCTGGTGAGGGTCGTGGTGGCAGCATGCTGAGTAGGGTGGTCCAGGTCTCTCTTTCCCTGGCGACAGACTCTAGCTCAGACATGGGCAAAGTACGGCCCCCGGGCCGTATACGGCCCATTGGGCTTTTAAATCCGGCCCGCCGAACTTGTCCAAATATTATTATTAAATTAAATTTTACCTTCCTCCTGTAATGCCCCCATTTCCCCATTAGATGGAGCACTTTGACCGGGAGTGTGGTGTAAAGTAGAACCTCTGGTCACGACCATAATTCGTTCCATAACTTTGGTCGCAACCCGATTTGGTCGTGACTCGAACCTAATTTCCCCATTGGATTGTATGTAAATACGATTAATCCGTTCCAGACTCCTATGAACTGTATTTAAATATTGTTTTTTTAAGATTATTAAGCACAAAAATAGTTAATTACACCATAGAATTCAGTGTAATAGTAAACTAAATGTAAAAACATTTAATAACACTGAGAAAACCTTGAACAGAGAAAACTAACATTGCCGCATCAAGGTTTAGAATCGTTCAACAAGATGATTGTTTCGTCTGCTACATAAGTCGGTCGATTCTGAGAGAGAGAATATTCGTATGAGCAATTCATGTTTCTATTGAAAGTAAGTTAACAGTAATATTTGGGTACAGTATTGTTTTTGGAAGCATTCACCGTAATATCATATTAACGTTTACTTCACCGCATCATCGTATGAATGATGCGAGAAGAGATTAACGGGTTCTTATGTTAGCGATTTACGTACTCGGCGCTTTCGCTCTCTAAATTACGTCTTGAATGAGGGGGGAGGGGTATGACTACACTCACAAAATTAATATCTTACTAGAAATTTTATATAACAAAAGTTATATACATTATATATATTACTGCAAATACAAACTTGACACTATCACACACCCACATGGTAAAAAGGTGGTGGTGTGTCCAGAACCATGCCTGGCTACCTTCATCTGCTCAGTATTAATGCTTCCTCACACTTCACCATGTAATTAATTCAAGATGAATCAACATAGCAGGAGCCCACAACAAGTTCAGCTTTCACTTACACTATGTAACACGATTTTTGTCCCTGGATGGCTAGTGTTATTTTTTTTATTGGTTATGCCCACACACTTTCCTTTCGTGACCAGGACTTTACGTTAAGGAATGACACAAATGCACACATTTTCTCATTGAAAATAGGTACATTTCAAAATATCACTGTCCTGGTCACAAAAGCAAAGTTTGTGGGGAAAAATAGCCATTTTCTGTACTTTTGAGGCATAAGCAATTAGAAAATAACCCTTACTATGCAGGGACAATTTTTTTTTGTTACGCAGTGTTATCAATCATGTTTGCTGTTGGCGATAATGAAACTAATTGTTGAATTCATAATGCAGTGAAATAACTGCGCTACAGCTCCCCACAAAGATAAACTCTTAAATACACATGCATTTCACATGGATCATTAACATCTGACTTATAAACGTCATTATTTCTGTCTGTGTGTCTGTCTGTGTACAAAATTTGCTAAGGATTTGGTTTAAAAAAAAAAGAACCCAGGTACCACGCCATAAGTCCTGTAAGTGAGCCAGTGCTATTACATTTTCGCATCCATCAACTTTACAGTAGTTAAATTAAAAATGTAGTGCTAAAGTCACATACATAAAAACTATTTACAAACTTATTTACTCTATAAAAGTTTGTGTGTGCGTGGGTACGTCCATGTGGGTGTGTTAGTCCATATATGTGAGTGCGTTGTGTGTGCGAGTTCGTGTGTGTGTGTGTATGACCTCCTGTCACAGGTGCTAGCTCAAGTGGCCCCACGAGATAGTCATCTTGTTGGGTGACTTCCATGCCCGTGTTCGTCATGATGCTGGCACCTGGACTGGAGTGATTGCAAGGCATGGACCAGATCAGCTCAATAACAACGGTAGGAGGCTGCTCGATTTTTGTGCAGCTTATGGGCTTGTAATTACCAACACGCTGTTCCGGCATCGGCACATCAACACCACATCATGGATGCATGCCGGGTCCAAGCAAGAACATCTTCTGGACCACATAGTGACGGAACAGCGGATGCGGGCCCATGTCCTTGACACCAGGTTGGAAAACAATCAAAAGTATCGAAAAGGCATCTAACACAGATAATCTGCCCGTTGAGCGTAACCAAAATGGGGATTATTTTTTAGAGCCCAAAAAAATTGTTGACAATTTTAACCTTAATTTTTCTGAAGCTGGTAACCTTTTTGATAATGTACTGGGAGTCACCCCTGCTCATGCAAATTCCTATACACCTGTCCAAACATTAAACGAATTTAGTTTCCAGCCAATCCACGAAAGTAATGTTCTGAAACTGTCCTACCTCAAAGAGTCCTCCCCTCTAACGGAGCAGATAGTATTCCCGTCTTTGCTCTGCTAACTGTTGGTCACCTAATATATAAACCTAAAGCCCATATTTTCAACTGGTCCATCCAACATTCCTATGTTCGTCCACTTCACAAAGGGAGCCCTAAAGATGATCCAAATAACTACCGACCTATCTCAATTTTGTCCCCGTTGACGAAAATTTTTGAAAAATTATTAAACTACCAAATGAGCAGTTTCCTGTCCGACAACAATCTATTACATCTAACACAATCTGGGTTCCGAAAAAATACAGCACATCTGCTGCATTAGTAGCCTTGATAATATGTAGTACTGCGCCAGTCTTTTTCTTGACTTGTCCAAAGCCTTTGATACAGTCGACCACAACACCCTGCTTAGTAAACTAAGTTGCCTCGGTTTCTCCAAACACGCAGTAGAATGGTTAAAAATGTACCTCTTTTCTCGCACCCAAACTGTATTCAGATGGTTGAAGGTCAGTGTTAAGATAACAAAAGGGATTCCACAGGGTTCCATCCTTCGGCCTCCTCTTGTTCTCTCTTTATGTTAATGACTTGGGCACTGATCTAGATCATTCCAGGGTAAATCTTTTTGTAGATGACACGATACTGATTACTGCTGGCCGTTCTCTGGATGACGTGATTGCCTTCGTATCTTCAAAATGAATGTTAACCCAAAACTCCGAAGCACACAATTTCGGCTGTCTAGCTACAAAAGGAATATTTATGAAAGCTAAATTCAGCTGAAATAGCAAAAGGTGTTATGCAAAATGCATAAATTAATGTTCAATTGCAACTTAAAGGTGTGAAGCCAGCCAGGCTCACGATGTCCTTGCACGCTGGAATGAACGGATCTGACTTCAGCTGCATGTGTGTACTGTTAACTTCTTGACTGTTCTACACTATGGGAACCTCATTTGCCAGTAAAAATGTTAATTGTTTTTTTACCCTTCTATCTGGCAACAAAACTGACACCTTTTTACAAGGAGTCATGTTTGCATTGACTGTTTCCAGTCGTATAAAGAGTTCCAGAGGAAAACAAAAATAAACTACTGTTTTGATATAACCTCCGTGTTCAACAGAGTTAATAGACTTTACTGCAAACACAAATTTGACACTGTCCCACACTGGCATAGTTAACAGGTGTGTCCAGACCCATGCCTGGTCAACTTCACCTGCTCAGTATTAATGCTTCCTCACTCCACCAAGTAATTCATTGAGGATCAATCAACACAGCCGAGGCTGCGTGTCTCTCTCTCTCTCCCCGTGGTCGCGTGGATTTCCCTCCGGATCCCCTGGTTTCCCCTCCACATGCAGAGAGTGAACACCGCCACGCTGTTGACGAGCCTCACCTTGTTGTTGTTGTGGGCAGGTCGCTTCTGAAATCAAGAGCGGTAGAGCAGCTCAAGCGGGCTTGGCCTGGTAAACAATAAAAACCGTGTTAATATTTAAACAAAGTTACAAAGTGGCGAGCCCGGTGAAGATAAATTAAACTTAAGCGAGAGAATTGAAGCGAATGCGATCAGGCGAGGGCAGGAGGCAAGGCCCCGCGTTCTAAAGTTCCAACCTGGACATCGCTTCCATGCTCGCTGCTACTCAAATGACATCCGTACGAGAGAGCGAGGCTCTACCTCTGTAAACAACAACCACCACAACCACCACCACCACAACCACCATAACCGCGATGAGAATTTCTCACCTCGGATTTCAGTTCCCGCGCGGAGCAGTAACTTTCCGTTACCTCGTGACGTCACGCGGCAGCAGCAGGTGACATGACGTCACTTGCGTGGTACAAGACACTCCCCTCCCACAATTAGCGGCTTTGTCTTCTTGGTTCTTTCGGTAAAGTCACGTAGAAGGGAAGTAATAAAAGAATTAAAATAAATCACAATAAAATAATTCTCACGACGTTTCGTCCACAACGCAAGCAGCCGTCTTCAGGTGAAAACCAGGTCCGTCGAGGCGACAGAGTCTGAATGAAACAGCACACGAGCTTGGAGCATATATATAAGCTGGCCGCCTAGACAAAAGAATTTGCATATCAAGTGGAATTTAGCATATTTATGGAAAATGCAGGAATGTGATTAGTACTACATATGCATGTGCATTATGCAGGATTAACAGCATCAAAGGGAGCTGCACTTGCGGCTGCAGTTGCTGCTGCTGCTAATTGCAGCTGCTGCTAATTGCAGCAGCAGCAACTGCAGCAGCAGCAACTGCAGCAGCAGCATCTGCAGCAGCAGCAACTGCAGCAGCAGCATCTGCAGCAGCAGCATCAGCAGCAGCAGCATCTGCAGCAGCAGCATCTGCAGCAGCAGTAACTGCAGCAGCAGCATCTGCAGCAGCAGCAGCATCAGCAGCAGCAGCATCTGCAGCAGCAGCATCTGCAGCAGCAGCATCTGCAGCAGCAGTAACTGCAGCAGCAGCAACTGCAGCAGCAGCATCTGCAGCAGCAGCAACTGCAGCAGCAGCATCTGCAGCAGCAGCAGCAACTGCAGCAGCAGCAACTGCAGCAGCAGTAACTGCAGCAGCAGCTGCTGCAGCAGCAGCAACTGCAGCAGCAGCATCTGCAGCAGCAGCAGCAACTGCAGCAGCATCTGCAGCAGCAGCATCTGCAGCAGCAGCATCTGCAGCAGCAGCAACTGCAGCCGCAAGTGCAGCTCCCTTTGATGCTGTTAATCCTGCATAATGCACATGCATATGTAGTACTAATCACATTCCTGCATTTCCCATAAATATGCTAAATTCCACTTGATATGAAAATTCCTTTGTCTAGGCGCCCAGCTTATATATATGCTCCAAGCTCGTGTGCTGTTTCATTCAGACTCTTTCGCCTCGACGGACCTGGTTTTCACCTGAAGACGGCTGCTTGCGTTGTGGCCGAAACGTCGTGAGAATTATTTTATTGTGTTTTATTTTTATTCTTTAATTACTTCCCTTCTACGTGACTTTACCGAAAGAACCAAGAAGATGAGTCCCTGCAGTCACGAAAGCTTTAAATCGAAATTTAGCGGCTTTGTAACTTAAATCAATTATGTTAATGAGCCTGGCCCAAACGTGGAGGGATGGGGCGTGGGTGCCGAACCGGTCACAACGAACTCGAGACGGCTTTCACGAATACATTATGTTAATGAGCCGCTAGTCACTGGGTGTGGCTTTGCCCAAATAAGGATAGTACTTGAACAGATAACGGAAGTGACCCAGGCAGAAGTGACGTCACGCTCATGGGCGCGTTGGACGGGGTGGGGTGAATACCTTGGTGACATGACGTCACTAGCTAGGTACACCTCCCCCTGGCGTGTCACGCCGATCAGGTAATGATGAGTGGTGACGTCACAGAGCGGGTTTGAAGTTTAAGTTGATTTAGATTAATTTTCCATTGCTCCCTCCCTTGAACAGAGACCCCTTGGGTGTGTGAGCTCAGCAACAACAATGTGGACATTATTGTGTGTGTGTACACACATGGACAGTGTGTACATTGTGTGTGTGTGTACCCTTTGCGTGTGTACATTGTGTGTACACACTGTGTGTGTGTACACTGTGTGTGTACACATCAGACTGACTGAGATGACTGTGCCCCCCACAGTGTGTACACACACACATAGTGTACACACACAGTGTGCTCAACAGTGTACAAACACACAGTGTACACACACACACTGTGTGTGTGTACACTGTGTGTACACTGTGTGTGTCTGTACACTGTGTGTGTAAACTGTGTGTGTGTACACACT
Source organism: Lampetra planeri (assembly GCF_965212315.1). Taxonomy (NCBI): domain Eukaryota; kingdom Metazoa; phylum Chordata; class Hyperoartia; order Petromyzontiformes; family Petromyzontidae; genus Lampetra; species Lampetra planeri. The sequence continues at coordinate 4,038,810 of NC_136183.1, forward strand.
GTGTGTGTATACTGTGTGTGTACACTGTGTGTGTGTGTACACTGTGTGTGTACACTGTATGTGTACACTGTGTGTGCCTGGCTACCTTCAGACTGACTGAGATGACTGTGCCCCCCACAGTGTGTACACACACACATAGTGTACACACACAGTGTGCTCAACAGTGTACAAACACACAGTGTACACACACACACTGTGTGTGTGTACACTGTGTGTACACTGTGTGTGTCTGTACACTGTGTGTGTACACTGTGTGTGTGTACACACTGTGTGTGTATACTGTGTGTGTACACTGTGTGTGTGTGTACACTGTGTGTGTACACTGTATGTGTACACTGTGTGTACACTGTGTGTGTGTGTGTACACTGTGTGTGTGTGTACACTGTGTGTGTGTGTTCACACTGTGTGTGTACACTGTGGGGGGCACAGTCATCTCAGTCAGTCGACCAATGGCATCTTTTCACCAATTTATTTTCCAACTTTTATTTATTTATTATTTTATATATTATTGTTCGTTTTCTATCTGCGTGACTTTACCAAAAGAACCAATAATATGATAGCGCATTCTCTGTTTTTTGCAGAGGTTCAAGGTTCAAATCCGACAGGCACACCTGGCAACCCCAGTAACATTCGCAAAAATATGCGCAGTCTGCTTAACGGCAGATGTAAAACATAGCGTTGTGTCATTCACAACGCACAGGAATTGCATGTTGGTGTCACGGGTCAACATTGGGGTAATGCCAAACATTATCCAGAAACTACACAATGGAGATGGCACGTCAATGATCGCCCCCTACCGACAGACTCATGTCCACGTGCAGGCCGGTGCAGGGCCACCTTGTGCCCACACAGGGGCAGCTGCCACTTAGGGGGCACCTTTAGATTGTTTGAGATGAGATTCGATACGAAACACTGAGTTGCTGAGGCAATTAGGCAAGCGACTTATGAGTGGAAATATGATGTTGATAACGAGTAAATGCGTGGGAGCTTCATTGTCTCTCGCTCCTGCTGACAGATTTACCCAGCCTACAGCTCCACAGATACCAGCCGCTCCTATTCTGCAGGGACAGCTACGCATGGTTCGAATTAAGTTCTAGATACACACAGACTCACGCAGAGATCCATAGATTAGCACCGTTGGTTACGTATGGTGCGAAAGACGTTCAAGGTACACACAGAGACCTATAAATTAGCACGGTCGGCTATGTATGGTGTGAAAGAAGTTCCAGATACACAGAAACTCGGAGCAAGTTTGAGTCGCGTGTAGTTGTGGGCCGTGGAAGTTGAACAGGCGCGTGTTGCTACTGACACTAGTTGAATATGGTTGGATTGACGCTGATAGAGACAACAACCGCTATTTGCCATTAAGTGGTGGTGACGTCACCACGACGCTTGTGCCAGGCCATGTGCACCTTGAGGCCACTGCCTTGGGATGAACTGTGTAGACTCGTCCTAAGCCATCAGATTCACCAACAGCAGCACGTCGCTTCCAATTTTTTTAGCAGTCCATGTGTAATGCGAGCGTAAGCGGGGTTTCGCTGCTCGGCTCTGGGCCAATCATACGGCCCGGGGTATTGGGGGCGGGGCCCAGTATGTGGGCGTACGTGAAGGTCCGCCGCTCACCTCCGGTCCAATCGGATGCGAGGAGAGCAGGGGCGGAACCTAAGGGTGGAGCCAGCGGGGCGCTATGGGTTGTCAGGATCTGGAAGGTTCGGTGAAGGGCGTGGTGAGAGGGTGGAGACAGGATCACGTGGTGAAGGGAATATAAGTGGGATCCGGAAGGGGCTCCGGGTCAGTTGGTGGAGTCACCGAGCAGGACCACGTTGGGTGGCCGAAGGGTACCCGCGCCATCAGCCACGTGGCTGGAGACGCTTCGAGCACAGCGTCAGCCAACGGTGTGCGGGAGCGGGGATCAGTGCGACTGACAGAAGGCGCGTGCGGGGCGCGCGAGAGGAGCAGCCGGTCCGCTGTCGGGACCAGCGGAGTGCGAGAGTCAAACGAGAATAAAGAGAGAGAGACGGAGACCCAGCAGTGTGTCGGCGAAATCCTTTATTACACATGTATAGTAGGAGGAAACTTAATGGTAGAGCAGGTTGGCAGCAAATGGGTCACTTGTGCACCAAACAAAGAACGCCATAAGGGTGGTATCTTGTGGAGCCAGGGCCTGTTGTGGGGCATTTCCTTTGGTGATGTAGATGTGTTGACCATTTTGGAGGTGAAGTGCCAAATGGACAACTGTGGGGGAACGGTCATGGATGGGGAAGCCAAGAATTCTGTAAATGGCCTCATTGTTGCTGATGTATCTTCCTTGGAAAGAAAGGTTAAGCTCATGCACACTTTGCCCCTCTGTTTTGTAAGGCAAAGACAGGCATGTCCGAGCATTTGTTGATGTATTGGCAAACATAATTGATGGCTTTTTTTAGAATAGCAGAATTTCACGGTAAAGTGGGCCTGGAAGATCTTGCACAGAAGAGGGCAGTAGGGAATGATCCACCAGTTGTGAACCTTAATTAGCGAGTTAGTGGCAGGTCTGAGCGTTGTTTGAAATCCATGCTCAGTATGTCTGTGACGATAGCCATCATGGGCCGACTGAATGTCTTTCAAGTAGTTCCGTGGATACCTCTTGGTACACCTGTGGTCTTGCATACATGGCGCATTTGGATAGAACTGGACACATGGGCCATGGACCATTTGATTGCAGACCACATAGAAAAAAGGGCAGGGTCTGGATGGGGGTGAGATAGCTCAGCACTGATAAATGTGTCAATGTGACTTGCATGAATTATTTCCCTCATCCATAGCGAAATGTGAGCATGAGGAAGACGACGTTTTTGCCACCCAATGGTGTGCAAGTTACTGCTTGCCTATCCAAACATGTCGCCTTCGTTGGTCATAATAAGCATCATGAGGTCATAAACTTTGCATTTTAGACCCTCGCTAAGATGTCATGTCTGTCTGGTCGCTTTTGGATTGGATAAAGGTAAACCTGGATCTCCTTTCATTTGGGATTGCAAGTGAAGGTGATGAAGAGATGGGGAGTGGCATATTGGCTGATGTACGTCATGGCATCCCGAGTCTTCTCATGCATGTATCTTGGTGAACCTGTGAAAGATGAAGGCAAAATAACTAATCAGCCCACATTGTGACAGTTTGCATCTCCTTCGGCATTGATGGAGTCCCAGAGATGTGCATACTGTTCACACGCAGGCGGTTTTGATTCAGTAGAATGTAAAGAAGGCGCTCACTCTCAATGTTGGCATACTCATCGACAGCATACTGGTGAAAGAGGTTGGCGCACCATAATGTGGTGTCCTCCTCTGTCCATGATCACGAAGGAATATATGTTTTTTTTAAAGGAGACAGTTTCGTGAGGATGTCTTGTTCTGCAGCTTTGTAATTGGAGGAATCTTGACGTGATACCCATCTTGGCCTTACGCACGAAAAATGTGTTATTGTAGGGCATCGTATGCTCCGTTAATGTCAAGAAATTGTGCGATGGTGTTTTCTTGGTATGGAAGAACAATGTCTCTCTCACAATGATCCTCACCCACCGTAAGAAAGCAAGGTCAACAATATTTGGGGCATTGATCCTCCCTGCGTGCTCCCCGCTTTGGTGGAAAGTAAAGGCAAAATTTAAATGGGTGATGTTCCCACAAATGTCACAAAACGATAGACGAAATGCAATGAGCTGTAGCTAAGAAAATCCAACGTATTTAGCAGTATAACATATTAATCGGCATCGCAGTACTACATATCAGTAAATAGCGTGACGTGCGCAATCGAAACAATAGAAATGCAGTGAAGAAATAAAATGAAATAAGTTTACATTAAAGAGCAGCAGTACGTACAGGTAAGTTGAGAAGTAGGCTACAGTCTAGATTACAGACTGCCAGTATGCTGACTCAATGACATAAGCATTGCTACAGTAGACATAAAAAGCTGGTAATATGGTCAGCAGCTGAAAAAGCAGGATACAGTCGACATGAAAGGCTGGCAGTACACTGAGTGAGGTAAAGAAGCAGGCAACAGATTATAGACTGTTCTGCCTCACGGCAGGGGTTTAGCCTCACGGCAGGTGGGGGGAGGGGGGGGGGGCGTATGTACACAGGAATTTCCTGTTTTTGATGCTAATTTTGGTCACGTGACCAGGAAGTTGCGATTTAAGATTCCCGCTAAACCACGGGGGTGTCGGCCATTACACACATAATTCAAGATGGCGGCACACATCGCGTCCCAGTGAAGCCAGCCGCAATTGTCCATTGTGGGACTTTAAGAAGCATTGTCTGTAAGTCCGTTTATGTTCATATATTGGCAATGCTGTTATAATGTTAGAATGACCGTTATAATGATGCAAATGCCTTTATAATGCTGTTAAATTGTTATGATAAATACGAGTGCTAGTTAACAACGAAGCCTGCTACTGTACTTTCCTTATTGTGAATGTTACTTGTAATTTAATAAATCGAGTCAAACTTGTACCCAAGTAACTTTATTGCGATCCTGAGAGCAAGGATGACGAAATATCTCATCCACAATTCAGTGTTATGTGTAATAATGTACATTTGGGGTGCAATGTGATGAATACACGATGTGCCTTTATGTAACAGCAGCTTATGCTCTTGTATAGTTATTCAGTGGTAATGTAGGGGCCTGGTCCATCCAGGATCTATTGTTGAGAAACATGTTATCTAAGACAATGGTATGATGATGTGGTGTTCATTCATTGTGTTGGTGTTTCCGTGTATTAACAGATGTTGTATCAGTGCTGTTTTCTTACCAGTTTTACCTCGTTAAATTCAATAAATGACGTTTGGAGTCAGATGTTCATCCTGGCTCTGAGGGTTTATTGGACGCAAGGTTAACTACTCAGCGGTGCAACGCAGCGCACAGCGAGGCGGAGATAGCGGTTAAGACACACACAACACAGACGGGTTAGCAGGCAGGTAGGGGGCGGACCCACGAACGGTGAGAAACCAGGGTAAGCATCTGATTGGAATGGTGGCTGTTTTTTATAGCACGTGTTAATGATCCACGTGCAATGTATGTGTATGTAAAACTTTATCTATGTGAGGAGCGGTGGCGCAGTTATATCACTGCATTATGAATTCAAAAATTAGAGTTTGATAATCGTCGACAGCAAACATTATTGAGAAGTGAAAGCCGAACTTATTATGGACTTCTATGTTGATTGATCCTCAATTAATTACATGGTGAAGTGAGGAAACATTAATACTGAGCAGATGAAGGCTGCCAGGCATGGTTCTGGACACACCACCACATATTTACCATGCCAGTGTGTGACAGTGTCAAGTTTGTATCTGATGTAAAATATATTAACTCAATTGAACACGCAGGTTAAATCAAAACAATTGTTTATTTCTGTTTTTTTCTGGAACTTTTTCTAAGAATGAATAAAGTCAGGAAATTAACACAGCACATTTCCAGCTGAAGTTAGATCTGTTCATCAAAGCATTCAAACAATTCTGAGCCTGGCTTCACACCTCCTAAGTTGCGATTTAACATTAATACAAAGAGTATTATGTTCAACATCCTTTGCTATGTTTGCTGAATTTTTATAAATATTCTTTTTGTAGCCAGACAGCCAAAATTGTGTGCTTGGAGTTTTGGGTTGACACTCATTTTGAAGATACTAAGGTTTCCAGGCATATGTATGACCATTAGCCCTATCATTGTGTGCCTTAGCCCCTGTGATGAATTGGGGAATCTTTTTTACTATATCATGAATATATGAAAAAGTATAGCCGTGTAAGTCATGTGTGACTGTGTATATTGCGCTTCCTCTGCAGAATTGGTCTGATGGAGGAAAGGCACTCAGCGCAGCTCGGTACAAGAAGGAAACAGCACGGATCGTACTTGAAATTTGACACAGCACCAGGGAACTCACACAGGAGAGAAACCCTTCAAGTGCACTGTGTGTGAGAATACATTTGCATGGTTATCAGTTCTTCAGAGCCACCAGAGAACACACTGGAAAATTGCCCTTCAAGTGCAGTGTGTGTGGCAAAGCATTTTCAGTTTCATCTGCTCTTAATATACACCAGAGAACACACACAGGAGAGAAACCCTTCAAGTGCAATCTTAGACGTGGTTTAGTGGTAATTTATTGAAGGTGGAGGGGTTACCAGCCCCTCACACCCATCCAGAGCCCCCATTTAGCTGATGTGGTAGCTACGAATGCCACGAGGGGAAAGGCTAATCGGAATTGGCCCTCCCCCCACAGCACTGTCCACAGTTACAAGAACAACAACCGCCATTCGCCACTAAGTGGCGGTGACGTCACCATGGCGTTTGTGCCAGGCCATGTGCACGGGATAGACCCAGGTGCCATGGGTCGACTGACTCTGTTGACTGGCCAATGCACCACCTGTACCCCCGACTGTGCCAACACACAGTGTACACGCACACACATAGTGTGTACACATACACATTGCATACACAGTGTACACACACAGTGTACACACACAATAATGTTCACGTTGTTGTTGAGCTCACACACCCAAGGGGTCTCTGTTCAAGAGAGGCAACAATATAAATGTAATCTAAATGAACTTAAACTCTAACCCTGACCTCGCTCTCTGACGTCACCACTCATTAACTTGGCGTGAGACGCCAGGGAGAGCTGTTCCCTGCTAGTGACGTCATGTCACCAAGGTATTTAACCCCCCAACCCCCCCCCCTCTACCGCGCTTTTGAGCGTGACGTCACGTCTAGTTGGTCACTCGATTTCGGTTCCAGTAAAATCATTTTCTGGGAAAAGCCACGCCCAGTCACTGGCGGTTCATTAACATAATTTATTAAGGAAAACCGTCGCTATTTCATTGCGACGGGTTCAGCAGCCAAGCCCAATCACCCCACGTGGGCCCGGCTCATTAACATAATTTATTCAATTACACCGTCGCTCGTTGCGGGAGGGGATTGTGTGATGAACCCCGCTAGTGACGTCATGTCACCTCCTGCTGCCGCGTGACGTCACGAGACACCAGGAAGCTGCCAGTCCACACGCGCGCTCACTGAGATCCGAGGTGAGAAGTTGACATCGTGGTGGTGGTTGTTGTGGTGGTTGTTGTGGTGGTTGTTGTGGTGGTTGTTGTTGTGGTTGTTGTTGTTTACCCAGGTAGAGCCTCGCTCCTCTCGTAGGGATATCAATTGAGTAGCAGCGAGGATGGAATCGATGTCCAGGTTAGAACATTACAACGCGGGGCCTAGCCATGCGGGGCCTTGTCTCCTGCCCTCGCCTGATTGCATTTGCTTTAATTCTCTGCTTAAGTTTAATTTGTCTTCATCTGGCTCACTACTTTGAATTTTTTTTTCTTTAAAATATTTCTACAGTTTTTTTTATCCTACCAGGTCAAGCCGACTTCAGCTGCTATACCGCTCTTGTTTTCAGACGCGACCAGTTCACAAAAAGTGGCTTATCCAAGGTTTCACTGTAATTTGTTTGTGTGTGATATATTGTACTAGGGTGGCAAGATGTCAACTACCTCACATGGTATGCAGAATGGCGTGGGTTCGATTCCAACCCTGACGCATTTATGATTGCAGTTTACATTTTTTATTTTTTCTCTCTCTCCCTGTTGTGGCATTGATTTTTCTCCACATTTAGAAACATGTATTTTGAGAATTTTGCTGCAAAACATTTCCATATTATACCCCACAAAGTTGAGCTATCATTTGTGTCCAGGTCGATTCTGAAAAAGAACTATGCAGCTCAGTAGGCCTCACCTGGTAAAATAAAAATATTGTACTGTGTTTCAGGGTTTTTCAATTTAATTTCTTATTTAGCAGTTAAAGATTATGTTTCAGGAGGGTCCTGCATTGGACTGTTTGACCACCACCAAATATATTTTGAGTTTAGGTTTGGAAGAAAAACGGAAAACCCAGTGGAACACCAATGCCGACGGTGACGGCCGACGCCAGGATAGCGGCCACGGGCTTGAAGCGAGGGCAACCCGGCTCTTGTCCCAAGAAAGGAATCCGCTCCCCGCTGCCCTCCACGGTGGCTGCACGCTGAGCCCCAACTTTCCCAGGAGGTCGGTACCTGCAATACACTCGTGGCATAACACGCTCGACACGTATAACTCCTGGTTACACACCTGGTGTCCGTGGCGACCCTTAAGGGTGACCCTCCCCAGCAGTCCCATCCCACTTCCACTTGCAGTGTGCAGCGCACGATCCGGGGCCTGTAGGCGGCTCACGTCAACCCCGATCACGCTGCAGTGTGTTGCACTCACGAGTGACGTTACCGCCGCCCCCGTGTCCAGCAGAATCCGGGTACGCCGCCTGTTCACCTGCCCTTCTACGAGCGACGTGGCCCCCATTATTCCTGCCACCAGCTCCCGCAGCCAGTCACCCGCAGTCGCCGCATTCTGGGGTGTTGTTGTCGGCATCTGTGTGGGGGTCACTCGCTCACCATTATCACGAAAGTTTATTTGTGTTGGGACCACGTGGATTGCACCCCTCTGTGGTCCCCTCTTTAGGGAGGCCTTGGTGTTTAACCCTGATGCTTCTCTCACGCGGGCGATCTGGGGACTGTCTCTCACGAGATGCCCCCATTGGTCGCATAGATAGCACGCAAGGGGAAGGGCGGTGTCTCCATAAGAGGCCCCTTGCCCACTCCCCCTTACCCTCCCAGTGCGCATTTGTTCGAGTTCTGCCTCTTATTGAGATACTCGCCTGGTTAGCCCCCCGACCATGGAGCATAGCCCTCCCACCTCGGATTGGACTATCTCCGCTGTGGACTGCAGCTTGGTCACATTCAGGTGTACTTGGGTCACCTCCCCGCATACTTGGGTTACCTCCTCGCGTACTTGGGTCGCATGGCCTGTGATATCTCTTATGCCGGTCTGTATCCCTACCACCCATCCTGGGGTTGTCTGACGGGGTCCCGGAGGCTCCCTCGTCCCCCCCCCCCCTCACCTCCTCCTCTGGAAGAAGACTTGGGGTGTTATATGGGGGATATGGGCAGTTCGCATCTGGCTGACACCCCGTTGTGCTTGTCAGATGCTGCTGAACTTTCTCGATGGCGAGGTCATCGATGATCTCGGCAGTGTATCCCGGCCGTGCGCTCTGTGTTAGCAAGCGTGATTTATTTTCGTGCGCGCTCATGGAGATCTGAAGTGAGAAGTTCACATCGTGGTTATTGTTGTCGTGGTGGTAGTTGTTGTTTACCCAGGTAGAGCCTCACTCCTTCTCTGTCTTGTAGGGAGGCCGCTTTGGATTGCACCACTCTTCGATTTCACATTAACATGCTAATTTATTACATTAACATCACTTGCCCCGGCCACTTCTTTAAGACCCTTGGGCTACACCCATTTCAAACCTTTTAAAACAGTCTGCCTCAGCAGCAGACCATGCATTTTCTATCAGAGTGTTTTTTTTGCATTCTGACCACAAGTATTGTGGTTAATGCACACATGATTCCTTGTCAAAGGTTTCAGTTTGGTGTTTTAACATCTTAACACCTGTTTTGTTGCCAGAAAAACAGGGAAAACCTATTCTCATATTTTGGTACTGGCAAAGGTTCCATGATGAAATATTACAGTATATTAGAGGTGAGCCGTGCGTGTGCAGAGAGGACAATAAGGAGCCGGAAGTTAATGAATTTTGTGGCAAAAATGCAGGCCTGATTATATGTAAGGATAATGTGGTAAATGAGAAAAAATATAGCAGCGGCGGGGTGTTGGAGTGTGCAGGTGTTACAGGTGTTGAAGGTGAACAGGTAAGGTAAAAATTGTGTGAAAAACATAATAACTTTCCCTTGAGTACGCATGGAATTTTTGATGTGTGTTTGTTTCAAAGTGTTGGTGCAATTGGTTCTCAAAAAAACACAGTAAGTCTGCTTTATTTATATACATTTATACTCATCTTGGAATGTTTTGTATACGGTTTCTCCACATTTATTTCAGTAATTTAGTTTATTTGGAATACAATACAGTACTTATTTCAATTGTGATGTATATTTTAGTTGCCGTTTACCTAACCCTATTATTTAGGTAAGGCTTAAGTATTGAATATTGCCATTCTACCTTTCACATGGCACTTTCCAAGAATGTAACCTCCTCGCTATTTAAGGGGCTGCAGTATTTTCTGTCCATCAGCTATAGCACAGGAGTACGGATTTTCAGCAGAAACTAGATCTCTGCTTTCTTGGTGTAATTACGGCCTATAGTACCATAAAGAAGCTTGGGGTTTTGGATTGTTTTTTGTTTTAGATATCTCTGCCTCTGCTCACATTCGTTGAGGATTTTTATGATTTTTGGATGGCCCATCTAAAGCTGCGTGACCCGGAGTCGGATCCCTTTCCTGTTCAATTTGGCCTGTGGACGAAATTCCCTCTGGCCCCATGCATTACATTACGTAACATTTTCAAATAATTGTGTTTTGAGAAGCTCGCAATGGCCCTATAAAAAATGCATTTCATAGAGTAACAATGATACCCTAATCGATGCCTGGTTCTAGTCAAGGGATCGTCCCCGGCTGGTCAACCATGTTACGCATGTTGATGATCTGGTCATGGCTACTCAATGATATTGAGTTGGAGAATCGTGTTCTGTACCTGGAGAATTCCATGACGAAATGGGGCCTTGCATATGTTCTACAAAAAGATCACCTCCCTGGGAAAATCTTGACCTAAAGCTTTCGTAACTGCAGGAATTCATATTCTTTGGGTCTTTCGGTTAAGTGACGTGACTTTACCAAAAGACCCAAAGAACACCTCCCTGGGAATTTAATGTCATTCAACACTGCACCTGCTCAGCTCTCCATGAATAATCAGGTCGTTCTACACGTGGTGGAGGAGCTCCTATAACTGGTTAATGTGTTCACGACCAGCTCTGGTTTGGCATCCAAAGTCTCACTTCAAATTAGTCTAGCAGCATTCTTTCATTAGGCTCTGTAACACTATGTTGGAGCTGCCTGGACTTTTTTTCTATACCAATGTAATAAACCTTCTTGAGACGGCTTCCGGAATCAGTCCTTTTTATTTTCAACTTCTTTGTAATATGGAAGGAAAATTCCTGTAACGATTCCAACCACCGAGCCAATTGGCCTGACGGCTGGTCCAATTTCAAGGAGTATTGCAAAGCCGCATGATCAGTGCGAACGAGGAATTTCCTTCCATACAGGTACGGCCGGTACAATCGAACAAAATGCACAATCGCCAAAAGTTCCCGCTTTGTCACGCAATATCGCGTTTCCGCAGGGGACAGAACCCTGCTGCCGTACGCCACCACTCGCTCAACCCCGTCCTTACGTTGCGACAAAACGGCCCCAATGCCGATATCACTAGCATCCGTATCAAGGATGAACGGCTGTGAGAAGTCTGGGTAATCTAGCGTAGGCGCCGTGGCGAGGTGTTCCCGAAGTGATCTAAAAGAACTTTCTTCTTCCGCTCCCCATTTAAACCTTTGATTTTTGCCCGTTAGAACGTGTAATGGTTTCACCAACGTCGCAAAGTTCTTAACGAAGCGGCGATAATAGGAAGCGAATCCAATAAACCGCCGAACATCACCCACGGAAGTGGGTGTGGGCCACTTCTCGAACACATTTGATTTTCAGAGGGTCAGTGGACACGCCGTCCGAGCTGACAATATGACCCAAGTAACGGATGGAGTGTTGCAAAAGGTGACATTTTCTAGGCTTAAACTTGAGGTCAGCCGCCCGCATTCTTTGGAAAACCGTCTCCAGGCGTTGGAGGTGTTCCTCGAACGTGCGGCTGAAAACAATGATATCGTCTAAATATATGAAGCACGTTTCCCACTGTAGTCCAGCCAACACCAATTCCATGAGCCGTTGAAACGTCGCTGGAGCCGCATTCAAGCCCATAGGCAACCGATTGAATTCAAAGAGACCTTGCGGCGTGCGGAATGCCGTTTTGGCTTTTGACTCATCATCGAGGGGAAGCTGCCAAAAGCCCGAGGACAGATCAAGGGTGGAAAATAATTTAGCACCCGATAAAGCATCCAATGAGTCATCCATCCTCGGTAAAGGGTACGCGTCCGCCACCGAAATTTTGTTCAACCGGCGGAAATCAACGCAAAATCTTGTACCACCATCTTTTTTCTTAACCAGAACGACGGGCGCGCCCCAAGGGCTGTTGGACGGCGAAATAATATCCGCCGCCAGCAATTCATCTACTGCTCCGCGCACGTGTTCCCTTTCCGCTGGGCTCATGCGATGAGGGTGCATACAGATGGGAGGTGTCGCACCGGTGTCAATATGGTGCGACAAAAGCGACGTGCGGCCGAGGTCCAAATTCATTTCTGCTGAAAACATCCGCATACCGTAGCAATAATGAACGCAGAGCATTCCTTTGCTCATTCGACAAAGAAGAATTTTCCCCGCATGAATCTGCGATCCAGCGTTCTTGCGAACAATCGTGTGGAGGCCCACCAGCGGGCATCCGGGCGCGCGGCGTTTCGTCACAAGAGGCGAAATCGGTAGTGGCGTGAGCCAGCACCGATCCCTCCGGAACAACAACGCGGTCAGGTCCCCCATTCAACACCTGTATGAAAGGTGCCTGACCTGGTCGCACGATCGTTTGTGCCGCCGCCAAGGAAAAAGATTTAGCTACCGAATTTGATGGGGATAATAGCACGCCCTTCGCATTCCTTTCAATTTGAAGGGGTTTTCGGTAACGCAGCGGAATGAGCATTTGCGCTCCCGACGGAACCTCCACCGTAGCAGCGACTACGGCAGTAACTGCGTTACCTGTAGGCGCACTGGCCAGCAGGGAAGGCAGGAACGACATCCTACGACCCCCCGGCATTTCCAAATAATCCTGGTCGACCCGTATTTTCAGCGGCATCCGGCGCAGGAAATCAGTACCAAGCAAGCATGGGACAGCTAGCGAGCGAGAGATCAACACAGGTCCTGCGGCGGTAATATTTCCGATAGCGATGCTCACATCTACCTGACCACAGATACCCATGCTATCCCCATTTGCGGCAACACACGCATCATTAACCCTGCGTATCCGCGACGTAGGAATGGACAACAAATGAAAAATAACATCTGAAATGATGGTGGCAGATGCGCCAGTGTCCACCAAAATACGGACGTCAACGCCGTCGATGGTACCCCGTACCGTCGACGAGCCTGACGCCGCAGCCACAACCCTGCGAGCCAATTTCTTCCACTGTGCAGCAGAGTGTGTAAATGGTGCAGGAGAAGTAAAATGATCCTTAAGAGTGTAAGAATGAGTGCGAGTGGATGAATGATGTGACACGACCAGCCGGGTGTCCGATTTGTGCCGACTCGCCCGAGGTTGTTGCAGTTCCGCAGCAGGTGGAGGAGATGGAGGTCCCCTTGGCGGAAGAGGCGACAGCAGAGGTCGGCAGCGGCAGTCGCGGGTGAAATGGCCTCGTCTGCCGCACTTGAAACACGCGGCCGTCGTCGGCCGGCGGTCGGATGACCCGGCCCCCGCACGTGGACGGCCTGCGTAGTCACCACGCTGGTCGCGCAGCCGCCGTCCCGGAATCCCATGCGGAACAGCAGCAGCCAGCACGTCGTCGTCGCCAGAGTCGTCGGAGCAGTGCACGACCCGTCGTGGAGACCACCCCAAGGGCGGCCTGTCGATTTCGGGTTTCCCCGTCCACGCCGCCATCTGGTCCCAGCGCTTGATGTTAAACTTAGCGTCCAGGCAGCGCGCCACCCATCGCGATGTAAGCGGTTCGTGGCCGCACACTGATAGAGAAATGTTGAGCTCCTGAGACAACTCCAGCATCCAGCATACGGGAAAGGATGAGAGGATCCAAATGATCGGCCGTCGCGTCGGGATAGGCAGCCATGGCCAGCGCCATCAACGCCCCCCGATAAGCCAAAGGCGACTCCTCCGATCCTCGGCGATGCGACATAAATTTTCTGGTGGCTGACGTCGGTGGGTCGTAAAATTCCGCCATCTCTGCGAATGCATCTCGCAGTGTCTTCTTCTTGGACGCCGGGATGGAGCGGAAGACCCCCAGAGAAACATCATCAAGCAGTGTAGGTAGCGCTCCCAGCGCCTCCTCCTCCGTCCAATGCACGGATCTAAAGGCTGACTCGAAGCGCCACGTAAAAGCACTCCAATCGCCCCCGGCGAGAAATTCTTTAATCTGTGGAAGGCGATGTCTGCGGTGGCAAGCGCGCGCCGCGGGCGTCTCCGACTGCGGTTCCCGCGCTCCACCCGTCGCAGGCAAAATGGCGTCCGGCGGCCGCGTGGCGGCAGGCGCGCCCAAAATGGCGGCCGACGGCTCCAGCGCATGCGCCCCGCCCAAAACGTCGGCTTCTTCCCGCGTGGCAGGAGCAATGGCGGACTCCGATTTTTTTTGTAGGACCCCTTCCCGCGGCGTCCAGCTGATCCGCAATCTGGCGACCCACGGCTGGTGAGGACGCTACCGCGGTCACCAGACTCAGCAGAATGACGCGTAACGACCCGATCTGTTCCGCCATCAGCCGCCATCCGTCTTTCGTTCCTGCGGTGGTCACATCTTCTCCCAGTCGACGCTGAGAGGCGTCGAGGAGAGCAGTATCAGCAGGCGGCATAGGGGCTGTAGCCCCCAACAGCTCATCTTCGTCCGTCTCGGCCTCTTCCTCCGATGGAGGCTCGGGCAGGTTCTTTTTTCTGAGGTGCTTGGTCATCTTGACGATCGTCCAAACGGTCGCAGAAGAACTTCTGACACCAATGTAATAAACCTTATTGAGACGGCTTCCGGAATCAGTCCTTTTTATTTTCAACTTCCACAGTTACACTTCACACACTCCCCGTTGCTGACAGACAACGGAAAGCGGGCAGACTTCCCGCCAAGTCCCCACCGCGCACGTGGCACCCAGAGCCCCGTACGCGCGTGGCTCCTGCTCTTCTCGTTCCCAAGTCTGCTCCCGACTTCTCTCTCCCTCGCTCTCTTAATCCCTTCGTCACGTGGTACCCCCCAGCCAATCCTCCGTAGACAGCGTTGACCGTTCCCGATGGTTCCCTGTCAATCCCGGGACCACGCCTCTGATCCGGCTTCCCATTAGCTGAGGCCCCGATTGTCCAGGCCAATCACCCCTGCTAACATGCCGTGATCACGCCGAGGCCATGCTCCCTGGCTCACCCCTTATTGGCTACAAAGCGGGACCGGCAAGCCAATCCCCACGTGAACCCTCTATGGCTGTTATTACACAAAGCTGTGAGTGTCCATCGCCAAGGTCTAGTCCAGGGGTCGGCAACCTGCGGCTCCGGAGCCGCATGCGGCTCTTTTGAACCTTGACCGCGGCTCCGGGGCGGATGCTAGCGAGGGGAGGAGGCGCACTGTGACACCTGCTCTGGCGTTGCCGCTGCTGACAGGTCGCCGCTCAGCTCCACACTGCCCGCCCGGTGACAGGCAATAACGTTGCCGTTGCTTTGTCACATGTTTGGAAGAAGTAAAAACCTTCCTGGGCAGCAAAGAGCTCACCTTTGCTGAGCTGGAACAGCCAGAGTGGCTGGAAAAATTACATTTTATGGTAGACATGACAGCACATCTAAACACGCTAAATACAACCCTTCAGGGGAAAGGAGGCACAGCCCTGCACATGCTGGAGGAGGTTTTGGCATTCGAGCGCAAGTTGACAGTGTTTGTCAAAGATTTACAGAGAGGTACACTGTCTCACTTTCCCTCTTTGAGAGAGTTCAAACAAAGTCATGATACGATAAATTTGGAATATTTCAAGTCTGCAATCACCACAATGCAAAGTTCGTTTGGGAAACGATTCTGTGAGTTCAGAGAGGAAAAAACGACATTATCCTTCCCTGTCACTCCCCTGGCGATCGATCCATCCCTATTGAATATGACTGCATTTGCAGGTGTAAGTCAACCTGATCTTGAGATGGAACTGGCCGATATAGCCGACAAAGATATATGGGTGTCCAAGTTCAAATGCTTGACCGCTACTCTTGAGGATGTTGCCCGTCAGAAGGCCATTCTGGCTCAGAATCATAAATGGAGTGATATTGAAAACCTTCCCAAACAGGACAAACTTGTATTCGAAACATGGAATGCCATCCCCAACACTTATATAAACATGAAAAAGTATGCATTTGGAGTCCTGTCGATCTTCGGCTCCACATATGTATGTGAGCAGGTCTTCTCCAACATGAACTATATTAAAAACAAACATCGATCACGCCTCACAGATGACAGCTTGCAAGCCTGTGTGAAAATGAAGGTGACGTCTTACAGCCCTGATGTGCAGACACTGTGCACTGAGGTTCAGGAGCAAAAATCCCATTAACCAGGTAATTTAGCTATTAATTTGCAAAAATATATTTTACATTGTTAAGTGAAAAAGTCCTTTTTTTATTCAGATTGACAGCTGACTGCACGATCCTGTATATAGCAATAAGGTAAGAAACAATATATGCAGTGTTATATTTGTTTTAATAGTTGCAATGGTTTTGCGGCTCCCAGTTTATTTTTTCCTTCGGAAACGGGTCCAAGTGGCTCTTTATGTCTTAAAGGTTGCAGACCCCTGGTCTAGTCCATTGCAAAGGTCTCGTCAAAAAAACAGGCAATAGTCTACATTATAGACTGCCAATACACTCGCCGATGTTAAGAACCAGGCTACAGTCTACATTAGGCGTTTTTTTTCTTCTATTCACTTTATTTGTATTATTATTTTCTATCTACGTGACTTTACCGAAATAACCAGAGAATATGAATTCCTGCTGTCACGAAAGTTTTAAGTCAAGATTTTCCCAGGGAGGTGATCTTTTTCTAGAACATATGCAAGGCCCCATTTCATCATGGAATTCAACAGGTACAGAACAAAATTTTATAAGAATGGAAACAGTCAGGAAATTAACACTGCACATATGCAGCTTAAGTTAGATCTGTTCATCCTCGCATTCAAGCTCATCTGAGCCTGGCTTCACACCTCTAAGTTGCAAATGAACATTAATTTATACATTTCTGCATAATACAAATAGTGTTCTTTTCAACAGCCTTTGCTATGTTAGCTAATTTTTCTTAAATAAATATTCCTGTTGTAGCGAAACAACCAAAATTGTGTGCTTGGAGTTTTTGGTAAACATTAATTTTGAAGACACTAGGGTGTCCAGGCATATTTATGACCATTTGCCCTCGCATTGTGTGCCTTAACAGCCCTTTGTGATGAATTGGGGAATCTCTTTCACTATATCATGAAAATATGAATATTTATAGATGTGTACGTCATGTGTGACTGTGTTTATATGCAATCCTCTGTGCCTCAATACTCACATAGATGGTGTGGACATGCTTTTCTGTTTGCAGCTGACGCTCTCTCTGCAGAATTGGCCTGATGGAGCAAAGGCACTCAGCGCAGTTCAGTACAAGAAGGAAACAATGCGACCAGCATGCAAACAGCACGGATCGTACTGGAAACTTGACACAGCACCAGAGAACACACACAGGAGAGAAACCCTTAGAGTGCTGTGTGTGTGGGAAGGCATTTTCAGATTCATCTACTCTTAAACAACACCAGAGAACACACACAGGAGAGAAACCTTTTAAGTGCACTCTGTGTGGGAAGGCGTTTGCACAGTCATCACATCTTAAGAACCACCAGAGAACACACACAGGAGAGAAACCTTTCAAGTGCACTGTGTGTGAGAAGGTGTTTGCATGGTCATGCCTTCTTAAATCACACCAGAGAACACACACAGGAGAGAAACCTTTCAAGTGCACTGTGTGTGAGAAGGCGTTTGCACGGTCATCCATTCTTAAATCACACCAGAGAACACACACAGGAGAGAAACCTTTCAAGTGCACTCTGTGTGGGAAGGCGTTTGCAAAGTCATCAAATCTTCAGACCCACCAGAGAACACACACAGGAGATCAACCCTTCAAGTGCAGTGTGTGTGGGAAGGCATTTTTAGATTCATCTACTCTTAAACAACACCAGAGAACACACACAGGAAAGAAACCTTTTAAGTGCAGTGTGTGTAAAAAGGTGTTTGCATGGTCATCCATTCTTAAATCACACCAGAGAACACACACAGGAGAGAAACCTTTTAAGTGCACTCTGTGTGGGAAGGCGTTTGCACAGTCATCACATCTTAAGAACCACCAGAGAATACACACAGGAGAGAAACCTTTCAAGTGCACTGTGTGTGAGAAGGCGTTTGCATGGTCATGCCTTCTTAAATCACACCAGAGAACACACACAGGAGAGAAACCTTTCAAGTGCACTGTGTGTGAGAAGGCGTTTGCACGGTCATCCATTCTTAAATCACACCAGAGAACACACACAGGAGAGAAACCTTTCAAGTGCACTCTGTGTGGGAAGGCGTTTGCAAAGTCATCAAATCTTCAGACCCACCAGAGAACACACACAGGAGATCAACCCTTCAAGTGCAGTGTGTGTGGGAAGGCATTTTTAGATTCATCTACTCTTAAACAACACCAGAGAACACACACAGGAAAGAAACCTTTCAAGTGCACTGTGTGTGAGAAGGCATTTTCATGGTTGTCATATCTTCAGACCCACCAAAGAACACACACAGGAGAGAAACCTTTTAAGTGCAGTGTGTGTGGGAAGGCGTTTGCAAAGTCATCAATTCTTCAAACCCACCAGAGAACACACACAGGAGATAAGCCCTTCAAGTGCAGTGTGTGTGGGAAGGCATTTTTTGATTCATCTACTTTTAAACAACACCAGAGAACACACACAGGAAAGAAACCTTTCAAGTGCACTGTGTGTGAGAAGGCGTTTGCACGGTCACCAGATCTTCAAAGACACCAGAGAACACACACAGGAAAGAAACCTTTCAAGTGCACTGTGTGTGAGAAGGCGTTTGCACAGTCATCACATCTTCAAAGACACCAGAGAACACACACAGGAGAGAAACCCTTCAAGTGCACTGTGTGTGAGAAGGCGTTTTCAGATTCATCTACTCTTAAACAACACCAGAGAACACACACAGGAGATAAACCTTTTAAGTGCAGTGTGTGTGGGAAGGCGTTTGCAAAGCCATCAATTCTTAAATCACACCAGAGAACACACACAGGAGAGAAACCTTTCAAGTGCACTGTGTGTGAGAATGCGTTTTCAAGTTCATTTTATTTTAAAAGACACCAGAGAATACACAAAGGAGATAACCCCTTCAAGTGCAGTGTGTGTGAGAAGGAATTTTTACAGTCATCACATCTTAAAAAACACCAGAGAACACACACGCATCAGAAAATCCACAAGAAGTGTAATCTGAAATCAGCTTGTGAAAGTCAAAGTGCTGCAATGACCCCATTGTTCATGAAACAAGAACCAGAAGACAACCCTAGCCTGGACACTTTTAAAGGTATCAAGGTAAAATATGAAGAGGCGAAGGTGACATGTGAAGAAGTAACAGTGAAGAGCGTAGAAGTGAAGGTTAAATTTGAAGATGATTCAACTCCAAAATCAGACCTTCACATAGATGGAGGCAGTGTGAAGCAGGAACTAAATTCTGACTGTGAGGCAGAGCGAGGCAACTCCCAGGAGTTTGTGGATGTGGAGGTGTGGGTGGACTTCTTAGACAATACAAAGTCAAATGGAGACCAGGTAGATGTGCAAGCTTGAGACAATTAAGCTCCAATGGATGCACCTTTGTCACAGGCCTTTCTAATGAATATAATGTGAAGTTGAACACTCAATTTCTCGGTTCAAACTGCAGTGTAAGAGTGGCCAGTATTTGTGGATCTGTGGGTTGGGTCGTTCTCGAATCAGGAGCGACTCATGTGTTTTTTTTAACATATCTCATCTTAAACACTCGAAGGGTGCCCATAATGGGCATCTGCCCTTGTTTGCCACAAGATGACCGTTCACTGGCTTGCATGTGGATATGAGTTTGTAAGTCGGGGGCGATGATTGATATACCAGTCGGATTTGAACCTTGAACCTCTGCAACAAATAGAGAATGTACTACTACTTGGCTTCCCTCTATGAGAGTGCTGCACATATAGGCCTAATCTCGTCAGAGATCAACTTGTAAATACGTTGTGACGTGATGCAGTACAGTTCATTATAGTAATAAAATGTTGCCAATGTGCCTTTTGATTCTTTTGAATCATAATTGAAAGAATACCTGTCTGATTCTGTACGTACATGCAACATTTTGTGTATTAATGTCAAACATGGAATATGTGATGTCCGGACAAAGTATCTGTTTTGGTGGTACGGGTCAAAGGGTATTTTTGTGAATCAGGCCGCATCTGACTCTGGGGCAACTCATTGTCTTTGAAATCGGGAGCATAGTCGGATAATTTATCAGTTAAGGTATGCCACTTAAAAGTTACGTATAGGAGATACATTCTCCACAACAACACTAATTATCATTTTGTACTACGTATATACATTTTGTCGAACTGAGACTTGAAATGGACCTTGCTGATGAACATCAGTTGAAGCAAAGCCCGACTGTTGAGACATTGTACACCAAAACCAGTCCACAGGTGGCCTGTACTGAACACATGCATTCCTAAAAGGCAGTGTTATTTATAGTTTGTGTAAAATATTTGAAGGCATCGCGGATTTTTGTTACAGATTTGTATTCTAGCCTAGGTTTTTATTGAATTTTTACTTCCATTTAAATTAAACTTTCTGTATGTGTCCATTGATATCCCACCTTGTTTACCACATGTTTACTTAAATATGTAGACGCTTCCTCTGAAGACATCACCTCAAATTAACGAGTGGGTTACGTCAGGGCCTCCTCCTCTCTGGCTTGTGATGTCACCAAGAGCAGAACTCGCCTCCTCGGAATCTAACGACTGCACTGTCTTGGAATGCATTTACAAAGTAATCAAATCTTCACAACTGCCAGGGAACACACATTAAAAACCACTTAATGTACACTTGGAAGGCATTTTGAATTGTTTTGTAACTGAAACACGCGTAAGGAGGTCTACAAGGAGCAGAGTCTGAGATTGACGTGTGAAATTTGAAGTTCCATAAACCCATCTTTTGTGATTCAAGGACCCAATAAAGATGGCAGCTGGGAAACGTCACCATTTGTTAAGGTGACCTGTGAAGGCTCTAGGGTTTGACTTCCAGGTCGCTAATGGAGCCAGAGACTAATCACAGCCATTTGTAGATGTGGAGGTTTGGGCGGACTTTTCGTACAATGTCGAGTAGAAGCAGACAGCATGTGTGACCATTAGTGTTGGGTTGACCTGTAACCAAAAGCACGAGACACGGTTTCCCAATGTTTATTTCAATTGTTTAGTTTTTAGTTGATTTGGAATACAGTACGTATTTGAATTGTAATATAAATTTTAGTTGACGTTTACCTAACGCCATTACTTGGGTAAGGCTTACGTATTGAATATCGCGTATTTAGCCGTCGCGCGGCATTTTCCAAGAACGTAACCTCCGATATTCAAGGGGCGGCTGTATTTTCTGTCAATCGAGCAGGGGCGGTTTCTTCATTAGGGCGATTGGGCGACGCACCACCAAAGTGTGAAAGGGACTTTTTCAATCACATTCAAAATCTCATTCAACCACAAGAGTTACGCTAGCCGTTACTGTGCCTCTGGATATAGTCCAATCAGCGTCATGTCACGTTCTGTGGAGTACCGCCTCCTTTTGGGCGATTTCACTTTGGCTGAGAATCGCCCAGAGTGTTCCCATAGACTTACATTCAAAGATGTTTTTTTTCGAATGGTAGGCGCTGCAATGCATTCTCTATGGCTTCCGGGAGGGCTCGCACTAACGTGCTTACGTCATCATACGTAAGCACGTTTCAGTCAATATTATTTGTCGCCACCTAGTGGAATCTTTAATAAAAGAAACTGAGTGGATTGTAATAATAGTGAATATAGAAACAAACAAGGAGATGTATTGTAAGAGTCACTTTATTTTTCATCAATATTAAAGTTGCCTTTACATGCTTAAGCTGTTAATTTATCCATTGCATGGGTGGACCTTATCCTTATCAGTCATCCACACATTTGCCCCCCCCCCCCTGAGAGATTTTGCAGGAGCCGCCACTGCAATCGAGTACAGCAGGGGAGTACGGATTTTTACTAGTAACTAGATCTCTGCTTTCTTGATGTAATTAGGGCCTATGGTACCCTAAATAGGCTTGGTGCTTTGGGTTCCTTGATTTCGATGTCTCTACCTCTGCTCACATTCGTTGAGGATTTTTATGATTTTTGGCAGGCCCATCTAAAGGTGCGTGACCAGGAGTTGGAACCATTTCCTGTTCAACTCGTCTTGTGACAGAAATTCACTCTGGCCCAATGCATTACATTTGTAATGTGAGGTTACACCTGGATGATGATTGGCTCTGCTGGCTTCAGCCTGCAACCAATGGGGAGTCGAGTTAGGGGCGTGGCCCTGGAGCCGTACAGTAGCTTCGGGAAAGTCCCAGGGTTGTGGCTGAGGATTGGCTGCGGGGCATCACGTGGGCCAGGGATTTAAAGGAGCGGAGAAGCCACGCTGGTGCCGTGGTCCGGAGCCTGCCACGTGGCGGGCCCCGCAGTCTCTTTCTCTCGCTGTCAGCCAACAGCGTGAAGGAGCAAGGGAACTGGAGGAACGAATGTGGTGGAAGCTGTGAACGAAACTGAATAAAGAATTCTCAATTCACGACATTGTCTCAACGGGGTTTATTACACATCACATAGCATCTTCAATAATTATGTAGTTTGAGAAGCTCACAATGGCCGTATAAATGAATTGCATTCGTCGCGGTTAAAAATAATATGCTTATCGATGACTGGTTATAGTTAAAGGATTATTCCCTGCTGGTCAGCCCTGTTGCATCTGCTGATCTGGTAATGGCTACTCAATGAGATGGCTGGCTGAGGTGCCATCTCTTGTTTTGCCGGACACACACAGTAACAATAACAACCGCCATTCGCCACTAAGTGGCGGTCACGTCACCATGGCGCTTGTGCCAGGCTATGTGCACGGGGTAGACCCAGGTGCCATGGGTCGACTGACTCAGTTGACTGGCCGATGCACCATCTGTACCCCCGACTGTGCCAACACAGTGTACACACACACACACAGTTTGTACACACACAGTGTACACATACACATTGTATACACAGTGAACACACACACAGTTTATACACACACAGTTTGTACACAGTGTACACACACACAGTTTGTACACACACACAGTGTGTACACATACACAGTGTACACACACAATAATGTTCACGTTGTTGTTGAACTCACGCACCCAAGGGGTCTCTGTTCAAGAGAGGCAACAATAGAAATGTAATCTAAATAAACTTAAACTCTAACCCTGACCTCGCTCTCTGACGTCACCACTCATTAACCTGTCGGCGTGAGACGCGAGGGAGAGCTGTACCCCACTAGTGACGTCATGTCACCAAGGTATTCAACCCCCCAACCCCCCTTCGACCGCGCTTTTGAGCGTGACGTCACGTCTAGTTGGTCACTGTCGATTTCTGTTCCAGTAAAAATCCTTTTTTGGGAAAAGCTACGCCCAGTCACTGGCGGGTTATTAACATAATTTATTCATGAAAACCGTCTCTAGTTCATTGCAACAGGTTTAGCAGCCAAGCCCAATCACTCCACATGGGCCCGGCTTATTAACATAATTTATTCAATAACACAGCTGCTCGTTGGGGAAGGGGATTGTGTAATGAACCCCGCTAGTGACGTCATGTCACCTCCTGCTGCCGCGTGACGTCACGACATATCCGAAAGCAGCTGCACCGCGCGCGCTCTCACTGAGATCCGAGGTGAGAAGTTGACATCGTGGTGGTTGTTGTCGTGGTGGTGGTTTTGTTGTTGTTTACCCAGGTAGAGCCTCGCTCCGTCTCTCTCTTGTAGGGATATCAATTGGGTAGCAGCGAGTATGGAATCGATTCTTTGGTTCTTTTCGGTTAAGTCACGTCTAAAAATAAAATAATAAATCAAAATAAAACAACACATTACGACGTTTCGATTGCAACACAAGCAATCATCATCAGGCATAAAAGAAATAGCAACAAAAATCTAACTAGAAAACTATAGACCGACATACAAGCAGACAGACATCACAACGGCACACATAGAGAGGAGTATACAGGCACACGAAAATTAAATAACCTAGTAAAATATTGAAATGTGATGTAATACAACACAGAGAGTCGGTTAACACACAATTAACGCATGGCCTGGTTGACTACGTGTTTCAAAATTTGCTAAGTTAGGATTTTAAGTGTGAGCAACAAATATCTAACTAGAAAACTATAGACAGACATACAAGCAGACAGACATCACAGCGGCACACAGAGAGAGGACACAAATCGGCTGTGTGAGCAACAAAAATCTAACTAGAAAACTATAGACAGACATACAAGCAGACAGACATCACAACGGCACACAGAGAGAGGACACAAATCGGCACAAAGAGATGGTCGTTTCTGTGACGGTCCCTTAAATATAGAGAGGAGGGGGAGGGGACGGGGGGGAGGGAGAGGGCGGGGAGATCAATGAGTGCACGCCAACGTACTCCCATTGTAAGTGAGATGATAGACGCGGCAGGGGAGGCAAACCTGAAAATTAGGACAAACGTCGTAATGTGTTGTTTTATTTTGATTTATTATTTTATTTTTAGACGTGACTTAACCGAAAAGAACCAAAGAATAATTCCTGCAGTCACGAAAGCTCCCAAATTAAGATTGAACCACTTCTACGGGGAAGTTTTAAACTTATCCTTTTTTCTTTCTGGCTATTTGTTCTCTCTGCCTGTGTCCTCTCCTTGAAATTTCACACTTAAAATTCTAACTTAGCAAATTTTGAAACACGTAATAAACCAGGCTATGCGTTAATTGTGTGTTAACCGACTCTCTGTGTTGTATTACATCACATTTCGATAATTTACTAGGTTATTTAATTTTCGTGTGCTTGTCTCCTAATTTTCAGGTTTGCCTCCCGTGCCGCGTCTATCATCTCACTTACAATGGGAGTACGTTGGCGTGCACTCATTGATCTCCCCGCCCTCTCCCTCCCCCCCGTCCCCTCCCCCTCCTCTCTATATTTAAGGGACCGTCACAGAAACGACCATCTCTTTGTGCCGATTTGTGTCCTCTCTCTGTGTGCCGTTGTGATGTCTGTCTGCTTGTATGTCTGTCTATAGTTTTCTAGTTAGATTTTTGTTGCTCACACAGCCGATTTGTGTCCTCTCTCTGTGTGCCGCTGTGATGTCTGTCTGCTTGTATGTCTGTCTATAGTTTTCTAGTTAGATATTTGTTGCTCACACTTAAAATTCTAACTTAGCAAATTTTGAAACACGTAGTCAACCAGGCCATGCGTTAATTGTGTGTTAACCGACTCTCTGTGTTGTATTACATCACATTTCAATATTTTACTAGGTTATTTAATTTTCGTGTGCCTGTATACTCCTCTCTATGTGTGCCGTTGTGATGTCTGTCTGCTTGTATGTCGGTCTATAGTTTTCTAGTTAGATTTTTGTTGCTATTTCTTTTATGCCTGATGATGATTGCTTGTGTTGCAATCGAAACGTCGTAATGTGTTGTTTTATTTTGATTTATTATTTTATTTTTAGACGTGACTTAACCGAAAAGAACCAAAGAATAATTCCTGCAGTCACGAAAGCTCCCAAATTAATATGGAATCGATGTCCAGGTTGGAACATTACAACGCGGGGCCTTGCCATGCGGGGCCTTGCCTCCTGCCCTCGCCTGATGGCATTTGCTTTAATTATCTGCTCAAGTTTAATTTGTCTTCATCTGGCTCACTACTTTGAAATTTGTTTCTTTTAATTATTTCTACAGTTTTTTTTTATCCTACCAGGCCAAGCCCACTTCAGCTGCTATACCGCTCTTGTTTTCAGAAGCGACCTGCCCACAGCAAAGTGGCTTATCAACGTGTGGAAATGTGTATCGGTCAAACACTCTAAAGGGAGGGAAAAACCATGTGGATCCGGAGGAAAATCCACACGACCACAAGGAGAGAGACACGCAAATTATAAATATACATCCTTAATACAGGTTTGTTTGGGTTAGATCGCGTAAAAATAGAAATGTGTTGGTAAACCCGACAGCCAATTAGGAAGGGGTTGTCACATAAACAGCACGTGGCCAATTCGTCACGAGTGCAGCACTACACCGGTTGTGTGTTGGAGAGCCAAGCCACAACATTTACAATCTGACTACGACGTTTCGCCAGTAATTACAACCAGCTTCAGCAGGCGACAACCAAATGTTGTGCCTTGGTTTTGTGGGAAGATGCATCGGGTCGCTGGGTTTATAACGCAGCACGCTAACCATTGCACTACCGCTCCCCACTGATGCACAAATATGATCATCGGAAGTATAGTATTTATTCAATACTTGCTAAGTTACCTGGCTTTGCATAGGGTCTCAGTAATCAAACATTAAGATTAATGTCTTGCAATGTTGGCTTTATTGGAATTATTGAATTCTGCCAATGAAGTCTGTGAATGTGTGTATATTGTCACGGTTTCTTGGTTGTGTTATACAATCGCAGGGCTTGTTTGTTTCATAATGACAGCTTTTAAATTCGTTGCCTTTGGAGAGCTTCAGGATAGACAATGTTGGATGTTTTGCCATCTGGTGGGTTTAACCGAATGAAGCTTCAATTTTGACATAAATGTCAACAGCAGTTAAAGCTTACATGGATAGAAAATTTTATAATAAAAAAAAATGAAAATAAAGGTAATAAAAAAATATCACGACGTTTTGATCGAAACAAGCAATCGTCATCTCCGGTCACGTGTCCTCCGGGGTCACCCAGAGTGCCATGGCCCCTTGCAACTCTGTTCCATGGCCGGCACCCTTGCACTCTATCTTGTAGGGGCTGGCACTGCACGCAGAGCGTGGTGCCATCCATTGCTCTCAGTGCACCCCGAGTCCCGTTAGGGCCGGTAATGCATCCACCTTCAGTGGTGTCTGCGATTTCAATACATGGCATGCCGTGCCTCTCTCCCAGGCCAGCTTCACACAGTGACATCCAACGATGTCACTACACATAGCAGCTTCAATAATTATGTAGTTTGAGAAGCTCCCAATGGTCATATAAAAGCCGTAGCATTTATTACGGTTACAATGATACGCTAATCGATGCCTGGTTATAGTTAAAGGATCGTTCCCTGCTGGTCAACCATGTTACATCTGCTCATGATTTGGTAATGGCTACTCAATGAGATGGAATTAGGGATAATTCCATCGTGAAATGGGGTCTTGCAAATGTTCCACAAAAAAAATCACCTGCCTAGGAATGTCATGTCATGTCATACAACACTGCACCTGCTCAACTCTCCATGAATAATCAGGCAGTTCTACAAGTGTTGGAGGAGCTCCCATACCGGGTTGATGTGTTCACAACCAGCTTTGGTTTGGCAGCCAAAGTCTCACTTAACATTAGTCGAGCACTATTCTTTTATTAGACTGTGCAACACTGGAAGCTGCCTGGACTTTTGCTCCTTACAAAGCTGTGAGTGTCAATCGCCAAGGTCTAGTCCATATGAGACCAATTTGAGGCCACTCACATGGCCTTAAATTGCACCTATCATGGAATTAGCACTGTGATAAGGTTACTTCCAATTCGTCATGAATGGTGAATGTTTTGTTTATATATGTTAATGATCCATGTCAAATGTATGTGCATGTAAGAGTTTATCTATGTGGGGAGCGGTGGTCCAGTTATTTCACTGCATTATGAACAAACTCTAATAAAATAAAATAGATCACGACGTTTTGGGCGCAACACAGTCTGCCTCAGCAGCAGACCATGCTTTCCCACCTGATGACGGATGCTTGTGTTGCGCCCGAAACGTCGTTATTTATTTTATACCTACGTGACTTTACCGAAAGAACCAAAGAGTATGGATTCCTGCTGTTATGAAAGCTTTAAATCAAGATTAATACTGAACAATGAGGTTAAATAAAAAAAAATAGTTTATCTCTGGAACTTTTTATAAGAATAGAAACCGGTCAGGAAAATATCTCGGAACATATGCAGCTGAAGTAAGATCTGTTCATCAAAGCATTCAAGCAAATCTGAGCCACACAACTCATACTTAACTTCAAATTTTGCATTCTTTGGAAGAACGTAATCAACCAAGTAAAGTGTTAACTGTTGTGTTAGCCGACTGTGTTGCATTGCATTAAGTTCACGAGGTTGATTTCTCAAGCTTCCAATTTCTCTTCCCCTGCCGCAGATCCCATCTCCCCTTGGCTCGACATGCCTGCTGCAGATCCCATCCCCCCCCTTGTCTCTCATTAACATGCTAATTTCTATGCCCCAACCCCCCCTCTCACTATATACCTCGTCACAGAGGCGTTGCTTCTCTGTCTCTCTGCGTGTGTCTCTATGTGTGTCTCTTCTGTGTGTGTCTCTCTCTGGTTGTCTCTGTCTGTTTGTCTCTCTCCGTGTCTGTTTGTCTCTCTCTCTGTATATGTTTCTCTCCGAGCTTGCATTTACATACAGTTCTCACCTGATGACGGTTGCTTATGTTGCAATCGAAACGCTGTGCAATATTTATTTATTTATTTCCTTATACTTTCTACGTGACTTTACTGAAAGAACCAAAGAGTAATTCCTGCAGTCACAAAATCTTGAAATCAAAGATTGTATTCATTCCTCTTTGTCTCGATACTGACGTAGATGGTATGGAATACGTTTTTCTGTCTGCAGCTGACGTTTCCTCTGACGCTTCCTCTGCAGAATTGGTCTGATGGAGCAAAGGCACTCAGCGCAGCTCGGTACAAGAAGGAAACAATGCGACCAGTATCCAAACAGCACGGATCGTACTGGAAGTTTGACACAGCACTAGAGAACTCACACAGGAGAGAAACCCTTCAGGTGTAGTGTGTGTGGGAAGGGATTTTCAGATTCATCGACTCTTAAAGAACACCAGAGAACACACACAAGAAGGAAACCTTTCAAATGCACTGTCTGTGAGAAGGCATTTGCACGGGCAGCAGATCTTCAGATCCACCAGAGAACACACACAGGAGAGAAACCCTTCAAGTGCAGTGTGTGTGGGAAGGCATTTTCAAGTTCATTTTATTTTAAAAGACACCAGAGAATACACAAAGGAGATAACCCCTTCAAGTGCAGTGTGTGTGAGAAGGAATTTTTACAGTCCTCACATCTTAAAAAACACCAGAGAACACACACAGAAGAGAAACCCTTCAGGTGCACTATCTGTGGGAAGGCATTTGCAGATTCACCGATTCTTAAAAAACACCAGAGAACACACACAGGAGAGAAACCCTTCAAGTGCACTGTCTGTGAGAAGGCATTTGCACAGTCATCAGTTCTTCATCGACACCAGAGAACACACAGGCATCAGAAGATCCCCAAGGAGTGTAGTCTGAAATCTACTTGTGAAAGTCAAAGTGCTGCAATGAGCCCATCCCTCCTGAAAAAAGAACCAGAAGTACATTCCAGCTTGGACACTATGAAATGTATCAAGGTGAAATTTGAAGAGGCGAAGGTGAAATGTGAAGAGGCAATAGTGAAGAGCGAAGAAGTGAAGGTAAAATGTGAAGATGTGATGGTGAAGAGCGAAGATGTGAAGGTAAAATGTGAAGATGAAGATTCAACTCCAAAATCGGACCTTCACATCGATGGAGGCAACGTGAAGCAGGAGGAGAATTCTGACTGTGAGGCAGAGCGAGGAACCTCCCAGGAATTTGTGGAAGTGGAGGTGTGGGTGGACTTCTTAGACAAAACAAAGTCAAATGAAGACCCGGTAGATGTGTAAGCTTGAGACAATGAAGCCCCAGTAGATTCACCTTTGTCACAGGCCTTTAATGAAAGAATGTGAAGTTGAACACTCAATTCTTAGGTTCAACCTGCAGAGTAAGAGGGGGCAGTATTTGCAGACCTGTGGGTTGGGTATACAGTGATCCCTCGTTTATCGCGGTTAATGGGGAACGGAACCCCTCGCGATAGGTGAAAATCCGCGAAGTAGGATTGGCCCCCTAGGAATTTCCGTGTGTGTGTGGGTACCAGAATGTTTAAAATATGTATACTTATACTTTATATATATATTTTACTTAAATCTATTTAATTATAAAACCTTAATATTATACATTCACTCTCTCTCTCTCATACGATACGTATTATGGTGTTCTACACTCACCAATGACAGTAGTATCTTGAGATATTCTCAGGTTTTTTCGGTAAAGTCACGTAGGTAAAACATTAAAAGTAATGAAAGTAAAATAAAACAAAACAAAAATAAAAATAAAATTCACGACGTTTCGGAGGCAACACAAGTCTCCGTCATCAGGTGGGACCGTCACAGCCAGATTAGCTGCATCAAGTGAAGCAATGATTCAAAATGTAATCCCTTATAAGCAAGTTGAAGGGGGGGAGGAGAGGGGGGGGGGAGTTCATCAGAATGTGGTAGCCAATGAATGGAACGTATCGGGAGGGAGGGGGGTGGGAGGGGGAGGGAGCCAACAAAACATTTGGCGACGGCTTGGACGCGGCTGCTGCGCACGCCAACACAATGGGCAGAAAGGGGGGAGGGGAGGTCTGATACACATGATAGAACAAAGGAACGAAAATGCCCATGTTTATACCAATGCAGGCTGAAAAATGAAGAGAGTACTGTTAAAAATAACTGGGGATGTTAACACTCGGTGAAGTAAATTAAAATAGTGCCTGTCAGATAAGATGGTCCAAAAAGTGTAATTAAGTCTTTTTTGCGTGGTTAATAACATCTTTCCAGTGATTACTGAGTTTGTACCCATCATCACGGTTGAAATTATGTCTGTGTTTGTATATTTGTATGGCTTCGTGTACAAACCTTTGATGGTAGCCAGGAGGCTTGCAGAGAACCTTGGTCTCGGAAAAGACAATATCATGAGAGCCCGCCGAGTTGTAGCAATGATCGGCAACGGCCGAAGAATCAGTTCTGCCGTGTTTCAGATCAGCAACATGACGTTTTGTTTCTCCAATGTAACATTGGAGAAACAAAACGTCATGTTGCTGATCGTGTCCGCGAGCACAAGTCAGATCTGAAACACGGCAGAACTGATTCTTCGGCCGTTGCCGATCATTGCTACAACTCGGCGGGCTCTCATGATATTGTCTTTTCCGAGACCAAGGTTCTCTGCAAGCCTCCTGGCTACCATCAAAGGTTTGTACACGAAGCCATACAAATATACAAACACAGACATAATTTCAACCGTGATGATGGGTACAAACTCAGTAATCACTGGAAAGATGTTATTAACCACGCAAAAAAGACTTAATTACACTTTTTGGACCATCTTATCTGACAGGCACTATTTTAATTTACTTCACCGAGTGTTAACATCCCCAGTTATTTTTAACAGTACTCTCTTCATTTTTCAGCCTGCATTGGTATAAACATGGGCATTTTCGTTCCTTTGTTCTATCATGTGTATCAGACCTCCCCTCCCCCCTTTCTGCCCATTGTGTTGGCGTGCGCAGCAGCCGCGTCCAAGCCGTCGCCAAATGTTTTGTTGGCTCCCTCCCCCTCCCACCCCCCTCCCTCCCGATACGTTCCATTCATTGGCTACCACATTCTGATGAACTCCCCCCCCCTCTCCTCCCCCCCTTCAACTTGCTTATAAGGGATTACATTTTGAATCATTGCTTCACTTGATGCAGCTAATCTGGCTGTGACGGTCCCACCTGATGACGGAGACTTGTGTTGCCTCCGAAACGTCGTGAATTTTATTTTTATTTTTGTTTTGTTTTATTTTACTTTCATTACTTTTAATGTTTTACCTACGTGACTTTACCGAAAAAACCTGAGAATATGAATCATTGCAGTCACGAAAGCTTCAAATCTAGAAGTATCTTGAGACTTGACTCCAGTAATGACGACGACGACAATGACAACGATGATGCGCAGCCAACCAGCTCACGGGATACATCCACCCGTGCTCTCATTCGTCGATCTCGCGCCGGGAACCAATCACGTGCCTTGTCTGAGTGCCCGTGGGTATGTACAAAGCCTCTGAGAGAGTTTCTCTCTTTGTCTGGCATCCTGGGAAACCGTTTCTCTCGCGCATCACGATGAAACAACGCTGCTTTCCGCAATACGGCTGCCAATATGGCGGTATTTTTGAATTTTTTTTTCGATTAATATTTTTGAAAAATCCGCGATGCACTGAGGCCGCGAAACTTGAACCACGAAGTGGCGAGGGATTACTGTATCTATATCAATTTATAACATTTTGGACATGCGTTTTTATGGATTTTGTTGCTATTCTGTCTCTCCAAATTAACCTACCATTACAATTATAGACTGATCATTTCTTTGTCAGTGGGCAAACGTACAAAATCAGCAGGGGATCAAATACTTTTTTCCCTCACTGTAAATAATATATTTTTTTACTTCCAACCCGTGATGAGAGGACGGAATACATGGTGACAGCAAGCACACCCTTGCACAATAGGTCACGACTTCACGACTTCAAAGGCCACAGCGCCCCTTTTTGACAGCGACTGCAAGTCTGATGCAAAAAATGTTAAACACTTCCAACCCGTGATGGAATTGTGGGGAACGCTGCCCAAAACGAATACACACAAACAGGGATACAATTGTGTTAAAAACTTTATTTTCATCACATAATCTTGCCGGCGAATGTATTAAAGCCCTTAGCCAATTGATGCACATTTGTTAGACAAGCAAGCACACTACTGCACACCATTGTTCCAAGGCATTACGTTAATTGCATAATCTAAAAAATGAATTCATTGAGGTCTACCTTTGCTTAGGCACATGTTTCTTTATTACTGTTCGTATGAATATTGTCACATTAATTTCCTGTCGCTGTGTATGATCACCTTATTCTGAAGAATGAGCCAATTGTTCTGTTACCCAGTTTGACAAACATAATTATTGAGGGTTAAATGTACGGTTCAATGAGGACATCTCCAGGAGTACTGTGTTGGCATTCCTTGCATAAGAGTTCGCATATTAGAATGTTACGTGTTTTTTAGAGATTAAAGTTGCTTAACACAGAAGAGTCTGAGTGGTGCCTTCCTAAGTCCATGCATAATAATATTAATTATAAGAACTATATCCTGCGGAGAGATCTGAATTTTGAGACCTGATATAACACACTAAGACATAATCAGTAAAAGTTAAAGTGAGAATCATTGTATTATCCTGATTGATAATTCACTGGTCAACACTTTTTCTGGCATAAGGTATTCCAATGGTCTTAAGGTAATTTTGGGGTGCTGATTCCAAATCTGGCATCAGTTTGTGTCTATCACATCAGGTTTTTGAGATATCAAATATTGCATTTTCAATAAAAACTGCAGAAGAAAAATATTAAATAAATGTGGATATCTACATAAATGTATTATAAACACTATCCTAAAAATACAGCACCATATTTTAACACTAAAGCAGTTACTGACTCGCAACAACTTGCAATCATATGTGACAGAGTTAATTTCGGGTAAAATCAATGAAAATGGGGTATGCCGATAGCATAAAATGAGATGTGATAGAGCAAATCTGAGATCAGATTTGGAATCAGCACCCTGAAATTAGTCTAGAACAGCTGCAAAAGTCCAGGCCAGAAAAAAACGTGTTTTTTGTTGACCAGTGATAATACAACCCTAGACAACGAAGCAGAAGAAATATTTGAATTAATTAGCATAATTACATACATTTGCATAACTGAATACAATTACACCTACCTAATTAGCATATAATCAACATTTTCATGATTACATAAATTAGCATAATTTCGGGAACAGTTTTTTCAAAAAATTCATTTCATTTTTTACATTTTTATAATTTTTCAGACCAAATATAGACAACAGGTGGAAAATATCATATATAAGCAAGAATAGAAATCAGCACTGTTCAACGAAACACCCAACTGCGACTGGAGAAGTCCAAACCATCAAGCACATCACCGATGAATGCTCCATCCATGCACATCCTGGCGGTATCGCTAAAATTCACACTGGATAAGAAACCTTTGCATTCATTCATGACGATCATTTGAAATAAAAACTGTTCCTTTTCACAATGCCATATGAAAGAAGAAGAAGTACTGCGAGTGGTCGGCTCTGGGGATTGCCCTCGTGACTGGCAAATTGATAGGGAGCTCTGCATCGTCAGAAGCCACGCATCACGGAGAGTTTTTTTGTTGTTGCGTCATTGAGGCTGCCAGCCATGGCTGGTGCTCGCAGTATTGCAATCCAGACCTGGGGAAGAGTGCCAAGCATTACTATTACCGATGGCGAGATCGTTCTGTACAGCAAACACGATCATAGAGTGACAATCGTTCGGATTGTGCTCAGATCAAAGTCAACCCTTTGAGGGAAAACTGGTGCAACCACTATTCGTGAGAGTGTCCCTTGAAATCGCAACCCACAGGCGAAGTTTAGTTGAGGGTCGGATCAGAGACTGACACGGAACGATATAACTTGATCTGTAGCGTGTCCTCTCTGCAGCACGAGTCGTACAAACAACTGGAAGAGGACTCTCTTGAAGAGGGGGGGGGGAGACGACAGGCGCTCCACAGTCTACAAGGATCAACAATGTCTGGTGCGAGTGGTTTCTGGTGACGGGATGATCGCGCACATCGACGCAGACGGAGCCGGACCCATCATCCCTGCCAACACGGGCACTGCCGACAGTGACCAGCGTGCCGACTCGGCAATCACCTCAGCGGTGGAGAGACTGACGAAGCAGCAGAGAGCGCCGTGTGCTCAACACACACGCTGACCCAGCGCCCCTGCTCGGGACCTGAGGTATTTTCGTTCCAAGGAACGCAGCACCTCGGAAGCCAAAAGAAGACAACTGTCATTCGCCACGAAGTGGCGGTGACATCACCACGACGCTTGTTCCAGACTATGTTTTCAGTTTCATTTATTAGGTACTAGCGGTAAGTACCCGGCGTTGCCCGGGTGAAAAATATCTTTAAAAACTTCTCTTAAAAATTTCGATTTAAAGCTTTCATGACTGCAGGGATTCATCTTCTTGGTTCTTTCGGTAAAGTCACGTATAAGGGAATTCTCACGACGTTTCAGCCACAACGCAAGCAGCCGTCTTCAGGTGAAGAACAGGTCTGTCGGAAAGACAGCGTCTGAATGAACACCACCAGGCTTGGCAGCGTATATTTAATCTGGGTTGGAGGGGGAAGAGCGCCTTGACAAAGGGATTTGCATATCAAGAGGAATTTAGCATATTTATGGAAATGCAGGCATGGAATTAGTCACTACTTGTGGAATGAGTTACAGCAGCAGAAGTTAGAGTAAATGAGATTGGTATTACCTTAGAGTCGCGGCATCTCTTCAGAAAGGTGAGAGACTCGATTAGCTGAGCCTTCTTATTACGGAGTTTGTTGTCTCTTAAAAACCTTACATATACACACACAGATACTAAGGTATTGTGAAAGCCCGGTGGGCCGTTTGTACATTTCTCCACCAACAAAATTAGAAGAAGCTTGCAAAAGTCCAAAATGTTGTAGAAATTGTGGGGTAAATAGTTGATGTAAAAGGTTTCCGAAAATTGTGGACACCCCCCCTCAAAAATTATATTTACACCACCCTACATACAACAGAGGAAGTAGTATCTATTGACTCTGTAGTTGTATCTACTGACTGTACAGTAGTATCTACTGAGCCAATAGTAGCTACTGACTGGAGTATTATTTACTGATTGTAGTAACGACTGACCGTAGTAGTATCTACTGGGCCTACAGTAGTATCTACCGACTCTATAGTAGTAACAACTAACTGTATAGTAGTATCCACTGACTATAGTAGTATCCACTGACTATAGTAGTAACTACTAACTCTATAGCAAGATCTACTCTCTATTGTAGTA
The DNA here is from genome assembly GCF_965212315.1 of Lampetra planeri. Taxonomy (NCBI): domain Eukaryota; kingdom Metazoa; phylum Chordata; class Hyperoartia; order Petromyzontiformes; family Petromyzontidae; genus Lampetra; species Lampetra planeri. The sequence continues at coordinate 4,074,577 of NC_136183.1, forward strand.
TCTACGGACTTTAATAGCTACTCACCGTACTAGTATGTACTGACTGTATAGTAGTATATACTGACTGTAGCAGTATTGGCTGACTGTAGTGGTATATACTGACTGTTTTAGTATCTACTAACTCTATATAGTAGTATCTACCAACTCGATAGCAGTATCTACTATCACTACAGCAGTGCATACCGGCTGAGGTGGTACCTGCTATCACTACAGCAGTGCATACTGACTATGGTGGTACCTGCTATGATTACAGCAGTGGATACTGATTGTGGTGGTATCCTATGACTACAGCTGTGCATACTGACTGGTGGTACCTGCTTTCACGACAGCAGTGCATACTGTGGTGGTAGCTGCTATGATTACAGCAGTGCATACTGCTGTGGTGGTACCTGCTATGAGTACAGCAGTGCATACTGACTGTGGTGGTACCTGCTACTTTACTTAATAACCAGGCTACAGTCTACATTACTGACTGCCAGTACACTAACCCAGCTTAATAACTATTTGTACAGTCTACATTATAGACTGCCAGTACACTCACCCAGCTTAATAACCAGGCTACAGTCTGCATTATAGACTGCCAGTACACTCACTTTACTTAATAACCAGGCTACAGTCTACATTACTGACTGCCAGTACACTCACCCAGCTTAATAACTATTTGTACAGTCTATATTTAAAGAATCGATTCGTGGCGCGCTCGGGTTTATTTCAATTAACTGAGTTTTATTTTCATTGCTATGTTATGTTTTAAAGTTTTCAAAAGTTTTTAAATGTATTTTCCCCCAGGCAACGCTGGGTATATCGACTCTAACAAGAGTGGGGTGTCGAGGCCTAGTCCCGTGCAGAGCCTCTGGCCTCGCCTAGATTGCCCAGCCGGGCGAGGCTGGGGGCTGGGCCGCTACCACCACCGCCCCGCGCTAGAATAAAACTATCTAATCTCTATAATTTTATCATCTACCGACCCTATAATAGTAATTGCACACATTGGGGTGGGGGGGAGAGAGAAGAGGACGTGAAACTTTGATGTATTTACCTCAGCGTCGCGTGTAAATGTGTGCGCATATTTTTAACGCGGGTGAGAAATGGCGCGCTGCCCGTTGCCAGGGGCAACCCTTGGTCAGCGCTTCGCGCATGCGCAACGGCGTGCTAAATAAATAAATAAAAATCGCGCTACATCAATAATTAAACCGCTTTAAAGTTTAGGGACGAAAAACGGAAATGCCTATTCCCACCGCGGGGCTCGGGGCGTGCCTCCCGGCAAAAAAATGTTCCGACAAACCCCACGGTCCGAGAGCCAAATCCCCCGCGAGCGTACGAAGACGGACGGACGGACAGAAACAGACAAAAAATGAGACTTAGGTTAGATCAGGGGTCCTCAAACTTTTTAAACAGGGGGCCAAGTTCACTGTCCCTCAGACCGTTGGAGGGCCGGACTATAGTTAAAAAAAACTATGAACAAATTCCTATGCACACTGCATATATCTTATTTTGAAGTGAAGAAACAAAACGGGAACAAATACAATATTAAAAATGAAGAACAAGCAAGGTTAAATCAACAAACTTGCCAGTATTTCAATGGGAACTATGGGCCTGCTTTTGGCTAATGAGATGGTCAATGTCCGGTTCCATATTTGTCACTGCTAGTCGTAACAAGTGATGCAAGTGTGCATCCGTTAGTCTAGATCTGGTTGGAGATTTCAAATGTTTCATTTTGGAAAAAGTCTGTTCACAGACATAAGTGCTGCCAAAGATGGTTGCAATTTTGAGTGCATGGTTCCTGAGATGAGGATATGTCTCAGAGGGGAGAGATGCATATCAATTATGAAGGCTGCTTGACTTGAATGCGTCTTTCAGAGTCACAATTCTGCAGTTCAGCCAATTCCATTTGGTAAATTGTATCCACATTTTCAATGTCAATAGAAAATGGGTTACGGAAAAGCTGTATGTCCTGTTCATGGAGATGAAGCTCTTTAAATCTAAATTGGAACTCCTTTTGCAATTTTTCCAGTGAATCCACACATGAATGCAACCAATGGTTTTTCCGCTAACAGATTTTGAGTTGTGGGGAGATGGCAGAAGTTTTCCTCCTTCACTTGTTTGATGAGGAGGCCTAATTTTACTTCAAATGCTTTGACATGTGATTGTATATCACAGATGAGCTTCCCCTTTCCTTGAAGTTGCACATTGAAACTGTTGAGTAGCTCTGTTACATCTGTCAGAAAGGCAAGGTGCCATTTACATTCTGCATCATTGAGCTCTGGTACTTCTTTGTTTTTTGAAAGCAGAAAAGCTGTAATCTGTGGAAGTAAGTCATAGAAACGTTTCAAAACTCTCCCTCGACTCAGCCAACGGACTTCTGTGTGGTATAGAACATCTTCATAGTCAACATTTAGCTCAGACAGAAATTCCTGAAATTGTCTGTGGTTTAGTGCATGAGCTCTAATGAAGTTAACACAAGATACCACAATTTTCATAACAGTCCCACTTCAGTGATTTACTACACAGCGCTTGTTGGTGGATGAGGCAGTGTATGGCTATTGGATGAGAATGGTTATGTTTGTCCATCTCTTGGTTAATGCGAGCAATTACTCCTTTCTTAGACCCCACCATGCTAGGAGCACCATCAGTTATCACACTGGCGAGTTTAGCCCAGTTCAGCTCCAAACCATTCACAGTTTGGCAAACCTTTACATAGATATCCTCTCCTGTAGTTGTTCCTTTGATGCTTTGCAGTGCAGCAAGCTCTTCTGTGACTTCGAAATAGTCATTCGTCCCACGAATAAAAATTAAAAGTTGTGCAGAATCACGAACATCATTGCTTTCGTCGAGTGCCAAGGAAAAATAGGAAAGTTTTTTTGTGGAGTTTTGCAAATGCTGATGCAAATTGTCTCCCATTTCTTCAATCCTCTGTGTAATTGTAGGTCCTGAAAGACTCACTGTACTAAATAAATCGGCCTTCTCTGGACACATCTCTTTGGCAACAGAAAGAAGGCATTCTTTAACAAATTCTCCCTCCACGAATGGTCTGCCAGTGCACGCTATTAGCTTGGCAACTTGAAAACTTGCTCGCAGTGATGAAATATTTAGCTGCTTCTGCTTCTCAAAAGTATTTTGCTGAGTTGTTAATGTATTTTTCAGTTTTAATATTTTATCTTTTCTCACTTCTCCGACCAAACAATCATATTTATCTTTATGTTGAGTTTCATAGTGTCGACGTAAATTGTATTCTTTGAACACAGACACTATATTCTGGCATATCAGACACACAGCTCTTTCCTTGTACTGCATGAAAAAATAGATCATAAGTCCACTGTTCTTTGAATATCCTACACTCCGAGTCAATTTTTCTATTTCTTGACATCATTGTTTCCTAGGGAGTCAAAATTGCTATTAGTAAAATACCATAATAGTACGTTTTTACCCTTTTAACTGGTACAAAACTGACACCTTTATTCAAGGCATCATGTTTGCAATGACCACAACACAAGTAGTCAAAAAAGCAAACAAAAAGAAGCAACTCTGATAAGGATGATAATATGCACTGTCCTTGAAGTTGATTGGCCCACACCCGAGACGGCTTTCTTTAGAGCCTAGTCCCCATTGGTGTAGGGCCAGATGACACCAGAAGGCGCCTTCTACACCAATGGGGACTAGGCTCTAAAGAAAGCCGTCTCGGGTGTGGGCCAATCAACTTCAAGGACAGTGCATATTATCATCCTTATCAGAGTTGCTTCTTTTTGTTTGCTTTTTTGACTACTTGTGTTGTGGTCATTGCAAACATGATGCCTTGAATAAAGGTGTCAGTTTTGTACCAGTTAAAAGGGTAAAAACCTACTATTATATTTTGCCACTGGTAAAAGAGATCTCATAGTAGTAAAATACCAATATATATACAGCTCTACAAAAACAATATACCAGCAATAACTTTGCCCACACAGAGACATACAGACTGCACTGCCCATCAATGCAGTCTGATTGGGGGAACTCCGCTTTTACCGCAGGCTCACACTGGTGCGGGTGCCATTAAAAAGTTAATAACACCAGAGGTTTTGTTCACAGATCGCAGTGCGATCTGCGAACTCGCATAGGAATCTGATCGCATGGGGGAGAAGACCCATGCGATCCGATTCCACTGCAGGAAAAAAGAAGGCACATGTGCCTTTTTTCTTCCGAATCTAATGCAAGTTCAGCCATACAAGCATATGGCTGAACTCGCACTGCTCAGAGATCGCAACAGTATGAACCGGGGCTTACACAACATACAACATATAACCTCATACAACTGAATAGCAATCAGAATATAAATGCACTTACTGTCATTTAAATTGGGTTTCCTACTCCTCGGCTGTCTGTCACTGACCAGCACGGGAAAACAGCAGGCAGCCCCTCCAGAGATCAGAGATCACTCTGTTATTACCCCTCTATCATTTACTCAGCGGTGTGTGTGCTGGGGATCTACATCCCCAACACACAGGAATATCACTGGGAGTGGAGCCGAGGGGCAAGTGAGGGAGCTGAGGGAGGGAGAGCCAGTCAAGCGCAGCCAGGGGAGGGCTGGCAGCCTTAGGCCTGGGGGGCAAGTCCAGTCAATTGGCCCATTGAACCATTCACCAGCGCAGCCCAATGAGTGCCCACCGCCACAGCTCAATCAGTGCCCACCGCCGCAGCTCAATCAGTGCTCACCAGCGCAGCCAAATCAGTGCTCGCCACCGCAGCCCAATTAGTGCCTACCACCGCAGCCCAATGAGTGCTCACCAGCGCAGCCCAATTAGTGCTCACAAGCGCAGCCCAATTAGTGCTCACAAGCGCAGCCCAATTAGTGACCATGGGTTGTGGGTGTCATCTGTCTAACCTCTTTGGTTCGGGGGGTAATGATGCTGCCAACTTCCTCCAAGCTGCCTCTGCTCTAAAAGACTGTGGCTGCGCTGTGATACTCAGTCTGTCACGTCTCCCGCGCTCTCTCTCCCATGAACCAGCTTCCGGCTTTCACTGCCCACAAGTCACCGCGCAGCCGGCCCCTCCCACATGCCCTGGCTTCCTCTGAGTCCTGGGAGGTGGGAGTAGTAGTCCGGCTGCGCTGTTCGGTTCCTCCCACCGCCTGAAACTTGATTGCGGCCAGACTACAATTCCCATGATCCAGCGCTTCAGCCGGCCAGCCATTCGGCGGCGGCCACCCCCTCTCCCTCTTCCACCAATGACCGTCCTTCTCATGTAGAAAAAAAGTAACAGACAGGCAGCGGCGGCAAAAACACCCGGCGGGCCGGATAAATGTCCTCGGTGGGCCGCATGTGGCCCGCGGGCCGTAGTTTGAGGACCCCTGCTCTACACCTTGGGGTGTGCACAGGGATGTCCTCTGGCTACACAATATTTAACATATCTTTTGACCACGTAGTTCGTGAAGCCTTCAATGGCTGTACCCGAGGAATTACCATAAGGTACAGATACAATGGGAGGCTGATCGAATCCCGTGTGCGGTCAAGGGATGTCTCCCTATTGCTCAACCATGTTATGTATGCCCATGCTCTGGTGATTGCTGTTCACTGCTATGGAGAGATCGGAGAGATTCCCATACCTGGCCAGTGTGCTCATGACCGGCTCCGGTTTAACAGCGGAGGTCTCACTCCAAATCAGTCGAGCGCTATTCTCTTTTCATCAGCTGCGTTACGCTGTGTGGAAGCTACCTGATCTCTCGCTGCGCATGAAGCTCCAGGTCTTCTCGGCCACGGTAATTCCCTCCCTTCTCTACGCTTGCGAGGCATGCACCCCCCTAATGGAACATCTTCGCCGGTTACAAACATTTTGGCTGGTCTGCTAACGATCTATCTTGGGTTTAACCATATGTAGTGACATAAGAAGGGAGGGGCTGCTGGGGGCTCTGGGTCCCTGGGCGGGCCAGGCGCTTAATCCCCTGGGCGCTGGGTTCCCAGGGGGTCCAGACGCTTAAGCCTCTGGGCGCCGCCAACGGGGGGGGGGGGGGGGGGGGGGGGCTGTGTGTGCTCTGTGGGATGTCTGGTGGCGCTCCCTGGACGATCGGGGCCCAGTTGTAACTCAAGACCCAAGACCCACGACCAGCCATCTGAAGACCCTGGGATGCTGTGAGAGCCAGCGCTGGGACTCTGGAACTCCCGACTCTACGACCTTGTGAGGGCGAGTCCAGAGCGTAGCCAGAGTAGAGTATCTAGGCTGTGTACCTAGGCTGTAACAGAGTATCAGGACTGTTGGAGTACTGTTGGAGTGTTGTGTTGTAATAAAGAAGTTACCTCTACAAGTGTCTCCGGAACCCGTTACACATATGTGTATGTGTGTGTAATGTAGTAACTCGGAGGGAGACGACTTCACGGGTAACACACTCTTTTATTTCAACGACTATAGTTACACGGGTGACTAACACCAACTATAGTTACACGGGTGACCAACACCCACTTAGTTACACGGGTGGCTAACACCAGCCTAACCCACACGGTTCTCCTGGCTACACCAGCACGGGCTCTCGGAACACACCCAGCCGGGGTGTCCGTCTCAACCCTGGGACCCCACAGTCCCGACCCACATGGGCGTCGGACCACGGGTCCCACGGTCTCGCCTCCGAGCCACACAGGGCCCCGGTCCTGACAAGGACGGCGGGACTAGGGGTCTCAGGGCACTACTTCTTCAACTCCGTCTTCAATCTTCAACTGGTTAACAACAACCACGAGTGCTCTCGCGCGTCACCCTTTATGCCCCTCCTGCGGACGTCGCTGAGAGCACCCATCCCATTTGACCAATCACTGGGCGCTGGCTACGATCCTCTTTTCCCACCTCGTGTCAGCGCGCCTCACCACCCACGCCGCGCCGCCCCGTAATCCCTCACTCCCGGCACGCGCGTCCACACCACGCCCACATCGCATGCCCAACCCCGCACCCCGTGCCGCCCCGTGATCCATCACTGTCGGCGCACGTCAACACCACCACTACATGTGCGTCTAAGTCGATGTGTTTCTATGTGTGGGTCGATCTCTGTGTGTAAGTCCATGTGTGTGTCTGCCTTTTTCGCCCGAGCAACGCCAGGTACTTACCGCTAGTTACACATAAAAGGCAAAGTTGTGATTATGTGTCTGTTCAAAATGTTTAGCGTACTTCCCGACATGCAACAAACTTGCCATGTGGATAATTTCCAGACTGTACACCATCCAAAAATTATAAAAATAAACTTTTTTTTGGGGGGGGGGGGGGGGCATATATTTTTTGCACGGTGAGCTGTGACGTCAAATCTGTAATGTGACCCGCGCATGTGGAAGCATAACGCATTGTAGTGTAATAGTTAGTGCGCTGTGCTACGAACCCGGCGACCCGAGTTCGATTCCCCCTCATGGCCACCACCGGTGATGATTATTTCTACCGATCCTGGGCCTCCTCTAGGTTGACTCAGCCTCAAACGAGTAACTGCTGTGGTGTGTGAACATCGCCACTGGGGAGACAAAGGTGGCCGGGCGTGGTGCTGGCCACCCACCCCCTCGTGTGCCGTGCCGGCCTTCATAGGTGCTCATTAACAGCACTTGCGCCCTACAGTTTCACAGGCTACACGGGGGATCTTTGTCTTTATCCTGTGTGGGGGGGGGGGGGGCAGCGACTGCGTAGCGATTCGCGCGCTGCGCTACGAACCCGGCGACCAGAGTTCGATTCCCGCTCACGGCCACTACCGGTGACGATTATTTGAACCGGTCCTGGGCCTCCCCTAGGTCGACTCAGCCTCAAACGAGTAACTGGTGTGGTGTGTGAACATCGCCACTGGGGAGACAAAGGCGGCCAGGCGTGGTGAATCCAAGTCCCGGGCGAGGCCAGGTAGTAAGGCTAGTCAATTATATAATTACAATTCCCTCCCCGTCTCCGCCTCGAATCACTGCACCAAATTTAGCTAAAAGATGACGTCACCCTGTTGCTCTATTTAAGACCGGGAGCGAGTGGAGGGCCTCATCATTCTGGCAAATTGCCCGATGATGCTGGATGTAATTACCAGCGAAACGTACTCAAAATTTTAAATGATGTTGAATCACTCGTCAACACACTGGTGGGCTAAAGTAGTGAACTATTTGTCTTGGTAAACGCGACACATTTTTTTACTGTTTGGCAGCGTCGGGTGGTGGAGGGTTACGACACATTTGACTAATATTGGTCGCGAAAGCCTACGTGTTAAACTGACCATGTACTGTGTTAGCGACTAGAAGACAAAGGTGGTTGGCGAGGCTCTGATCCCGTGAAATACATATTATCTTGGTCGTGTGTGAATGACATTTCGCATTATCTCTTCTGAATGACCCTAAGTCTAATACTTTCATAATTACTTTGTTCTTGCTTAACCAAGATTCGTGGTATACCATAGTTGTTACCAAGGATATTACGAGGGTTTAATTAACATTTGCTCCCAGTCTGTATTGCCAGGGATCCGTGCTTCTCATTCTCAAGTAATATTTTGATATCCTGAGGTTGAAGATATAGCTAAGCTTCAAACCTTACTGTTGTATTTAAAAAACCCTAGTTAACTCGTAATGATTAACTGCCCTTGGGTGAATTTCGCTGTCCAAGGGAGGTTCATGACCCCTGCTGTTTTTGTCTTTTGTTTTATTGTGGGGTTTTTCCTTTATGGCGGTCTTCTCTTGAAGTCAACTGGGGATTTCTCGAAGAATCTCATTAGCCCCCCCCCCCCCTTGGGTTTGCCATTTTTTAAATTACATTTTATGACTTCCCCAGCAGGCTTGTGAGTAATTATCCTCCAGCTGTCTTTTGCGTGGCAAGGCAGGGGGGAGACTCACCCTTTCCATGCCACAGCTCTACACCCCAATCAAAATTATTAAAAAATAGAAAAAGATCACTCGATATAATTTTATGGAAAAGGCATATATACAACATACTCTTCGAGTGTTTGTGACGAGATGATACAAAACAACTGAGTTGCTGAGGCGATTAAGCAAGCACCATACAAATGCTAAAATTATTATAACATAGTATAACATAGAGAATGCTTCGGAGCTTATTGGCTCTGGCTCCTGGTTAGAGATCTACCCAACCCACAGGTCCGCAAATACTGGCTGCTCTTACTCTGCAGGTTGAACCTAGGAATTGAGTGTGCAACTTCACGTTATTTTAATTAAAGGCCTGTGACAAAGGTGCATCTTTTGGAGCTTCATTGTCTCAAGCTTACACATCTACCCGGTCTCCATTTGACTTAGTATTGTCTAAGAAGTCCACCCACACCTCCACTTCCACAAACTCCTGGGAGTTGCCTCGCTCTGCCTCACAGTCAGAATTCTCCTCCTGCTTCACGTTGCCTCCATCGATGTGAAGGTCCGATTTTGAAGTTGAATCTTCATCTTCACATTTTACCATCGCTTCTTCGCTCTTCACCATCACTTCTTCACATTTCACCTCTTCAAAATCCACCTTGACACATTTTATTGCGTCCAAGCTAGAATTAAATTCTGGTTCTTTTTTCAGCAGGGATGGGCTCATTGCAGCACTTGGATTTACACAAGCCGATTTCAGACTCCGCTCCTTGAGGATCATCTGATGCCTGTGTGTTCTCTGGTGTCTTTGAAGATGTGATAACGTTGCAAATGCCTTCCTGCACAGAGTGCACTTGAAGGGTTTAGCTCCCGTGTGCATTCTCTGGTGGCTCTGAAGATTTGATAACGTTGCAAATGCCTTCTCACACACAGTGCACCTGAAGGGTTTCTCTCCTGTGTGTGTTCTCTGGTGGCTCTGAAGATGTGATGACTGTGCAAATGCCTTCTCACACATAGTGCACCTGAAGGGTTTCTCTCCTGTGTGTGTTCTCTGGTGGCTCTGAAGATGTGATGACCGTGCAAATGTCTTCTCACACAGAGTGCACTTGAAGGGTTTAGCTCCCGTGTGTGTTCTCTGGTGGCTCTGAAGATTTGATAACGTTGCAAATGCCTTCTCACACACAGTGCACTTTAAGGGTTTATCTTCTGTGTGTGCTCTCTGGTGGCGCTTAAGATTTGATAACGTTGCAAATGCCTTCTCACACACACTGCACTTGAAGGGTTTCTCTCCTGTGTGCATTCTCTGGTGTATTTTAATATTTGATGACTGTGCAAATGCATTCTCACACACAGTGCACTTGAAGGGTTTCTCTCCTGTGTGCGTTCTCTGGTGTATTTTAAGATCTGATGACCATGCAAATGCACTTCCACACACAGTGCACTTGAAGGGGATCTCTCCTGTGTGCATTCTCTGGTGTGTTTTCAGATGTGACAACGTTGAAAATGCCTTCTCACACACAGTGCACTTCAAGGGGTTCTCTCCGGTGTGCGTTGTCTGGTGTATTTTAAGAAGTGATGACTCTGTAAATGCCTTCTCACACACAGTGCACTTGAAGGGTTTCTCTCCTGTGTGTGTTCTCTGGTGTCTCTTAAGAAGTTTTGACTTTGCAAATGCCTTTTCACACACAATGCACTTGAAGGGGTTCTCTCCCGTGTGTGTTCTTTGGTGTGTTTGAAGATATGATGACTTTGCAAATGCTTTATCGCACAAAAGGCACCTGAAGGGTTTCTCTCCCCTGTGTGTTTTCTGGTGTCGTTTCAGAGGAGATGAACCTAAAAATACCTTTACACACAAACTGCACTTGAAAGGTTTCTCTTCCGTGTGTGTTCTCTAGTGGATCTGAAGAGTTGATGACTGTGCATATGCCTTGTTACACACAGTGCACTTGAATGGTTTCTCTCCTGTGTGAGTTCTCTGGTGCTGTGTCAAACTTCCAGTACGATCCATGCTGTCTGCATACTGGTCGCATTGTTTCCTTCTTGTACCGAGCTGCGCCGAGTCCCGTTGCTCCATCAGACCAATTCTGCAGAAGAAGAGTCAGAGGAAGCGTCAGTTGCAGACAGAAAAACATATCCACACCATCTACGTCAGTATCAAGGCACAGAGGAATGCATATACACAGTCACACATGACATACACATCTATACTTATTCATATTTTCATGATATAGTGAAAATAATTCCCCAATTCATCACGCGGGCTGTTAAGGCACACAATGAGAGGGCCAATGGTCATAAATATGCCTGGATACCCTCGTGTCTTCAAAATGAATGCTTACCAAAAACTCCAAGCACACAATTTCGGTTGTCTAGCTACGACAGGAATATTTATTTAAGAAAAATTTGCTAACATAGCAAAGGCTGTTGAAAAAAATATTATTTGTATTATGCAGAAATGTATAAATTAATGTTCATTTGCAACTTAGAGGTGTGAAGCCAGGCTCAGATGAGCTTGAACGCAAGGATGAACAGATCTAACTTCAGCTGCATATGTGCAGTGTTAATTTCCTGACTGTTTCCATTATTATAAAATCTTGTTCTGTACCTGTTGAATTCCATGACGAAATGGGGCCTTGCATATGTTCTACAAAAAGATCACCTCCGTGGGAAAATCTTGACTTAAAACTTTTGTGATAGCGGGAATTCATATTCTTTGGTTATTTCGGTAAAGTCACGTAGATAGAAAATAATAATACAAATAAAGTGAATAGAAGAAAAAAACCTACTAATGTAGACTGTAGCCTGGTTCTTAACCTCGGTGAGCGTACTGGCAGTCTATAATGTAGACTATTGCCTGTTTTTTTGACGAGACCTTTGCAATGGACTAGACATTTGCAATGGACTAGACCTTGGCGATGGACACTCACAGCTTTGTATGTAAAAAAGTCCAGGCAGCTTCCACATAGTGTTACAGAGCCTAATGAAAGAATGCCGCTAGACTAATTTGAAGTGAGACTTTGGATGCCAAACCAGAGCTGGTCGTGAACACATTAACCAGGTATAGGAGCTCCTCCACCACGTGTAGAACGACCTGATTATTCATGGAGAGCTGAGCAGGTGCAGTGTTGTATGACATTAAATTCCCAGGGAGGTGTTCTTTTGGTCTTTCGGTAAAGTCACGTCACTTTACCGAAAGACCCAAAAAATATGAATTCCTGCAGTCACGAAAGCGTTAAGTCAAGCTTTTCCCAGGGAGGTGATCTTTTTGTAGAACATATGCAAGGCCCCATTTCGTCATGGAATTCTCCAGGTACAGAACAAGATTCTCCAACTCAATGTCATTGAGTAGCCATGACCAGATCATCAACATGCGTAACAAAGTTGACCAGCAGGGGACAATCCCTTGACTTCAGCCAGGCATCGATTAGCGTATCATTGTTACTATATGAAATGCAATTTTTTATAGGGCCATTGTGAGCTTCTCAAAACACATCATTATTTGAAAATGCTACGTAATGTAATGCATGGGGCCAGAGGGAATTTCGGCAACAAGCCATGTTGAACAGGAAAGGGATCCGACTCCTGGTCACACAGGTTTAGACGGGCCTGCCTAAAATCATAAAAATCCTCAACGAATGTGAGCAGAGGTAGAGATATCTAAAACTAAAAATAATCCAAAACCCCAAGCCTCTTTATGGTACTATAGGCCGTAATTACACCAAGAAAGCAGAGATTTAGTTCCTGCTGAAAATCCGTACTCCTGTGCTATAGCTGATGGACAAAAAATACAGCAGCCCCTTGAATAGCGAGGAGGTTACATTCTTGGAAAGTGCCGTGTGAAAGGTAAAATGGCGATATTTAAAACGTAAGCCTTACCTAAATAATGGGGTTAGGTAAACGGCAACTAAAATATACATCACAATTGAAATAAGTACTGTACTGTATTCCCAATAAACTAAATTACTGAAATAAATGTGGAGAAACCGTATACAAAACATTCCAAGATGAGTTTAAATGTATATAAATAAAGCAGACTTCCTGTGTTTTTTTGAGAACCAAATTGCGCCAACACTATGAAACCTACACACCCCAAATTGTCCATGTGTACTCAAGGGTAAGTTATTATGTTTTCACGCAATTTTTAGCTTACCTGTTCACCTTCAACACCTGTAACACCTGCACACTCCAACACCCCGCTGCTGCTATATTTTTTCTCATTTACCACATTATCCTTACATATAATCAGGCCTGCATTTTTGCCACAAAATTCATTCACTTCCGGCTCCTTACTGTCCTCTCTGCAAACACACGGCTCACCTCTAATATACTGTAATATTTCATCATGGAACCTTTGCCAGTACCAAAATATGAGAATAGGTTTTCCCCATTTTTCTGGCAACAAAACAGGTGTTAAGATGTTAAAACACCAACCTGAAACCTTTTACATGGAATCATGTGTGCATTAACCACAATACTTGTGGTCAGAATGCAAAAAAAAACACTTTGATAGAAAATGAATGGTCTGCTGCTGAGGCAGACTGTTTTTAAAAGGTTTGAAATGGGTGTAGCCCAAGGGTCATAAAAAATTGGCCGGGGCTAGTGATGTTAATGTAATAAATTAGCATGTTAATGTGAAATCGAAGAGTGGTGCAATCCAAAGCGGCCTCCCAACAAGAGAGAAGGAGCGAGGCTCTACCTGGGTAAACAACAACGACCACCATGACAACAATAACCACGATGTAAACTTCTCACTTCAGATCTCAGTGAGCGCGCACAAAAATAAATCACGCTTGCGAGCACAGAGCGCACGCCTGGGATACACTGCCGAGATCATCGATAACCTCGCCGCCGAGAAAGTTCAGCAGAATCTGACAAGCACAACGGGGTGGCAGCCAGATGCGATCTGCCCATATCCCCTATCTAACACCCTTGCCGAGCACTCGCACGTGTGTGTGCGAGAGATTTGCTCGCGATTATGCGGAATTCCGACGGCTGGGACGGGATAGCACCATTGCAAGTCTTCTTCCAGAGGAGGAGGTGAGGGGGGGGGACGAGGGAGCCTCCGGGACCCTGTGAGACAACCCCAAGATGGGTGGCAGGAATATAGACCGGCATAGGAGATATCGCAGGCCATGCGACCCAAGTACGCGAGGAGGTAACCCAAGTACACCTGAATGTTACCAAGCTGCAGTCTACAGCGGAGATAGTACAGTCCGAGGTGGGAGGGCTATGCTCCATGGTCGGGGGGCTAACCAGGCGAGTGTCTCAATAAGAGGCAGAACTCTAACAAATGCGCACTGGGAGGGTAAGGAAAAGTAGGCAAGGGGCCTCTTATGGAGCCACCGCCCTTCCCCGTGCGTGCTATCTATGCGACCAATGGGGGCATCTCGTGAGAGACTGTCACCAGATCGCCCGTGCGAGAGAAGCACCAGGGTTAAACACCAAGGCCTCCTCTTCTTGGTTCTTTCGGTAAAGTCACGTAGAAGGGAAGTAATAAAATAATAAAAATAAAACATAATAAAATAATTCTCACGACGTTTCGGCCACAACGCAAGCAGCCGTCCTCAGGTGAAGAACATGTCTGTCGATAAGACAGAGTCTAAATGACACGTCTTAGGCTTGGAGTGTCTATTTAAGCTGTGAGGGAGGAGGAAGAGAGCCTTGACAAAAGAATTTGCATTTGAAGAGGAATTTAGCATATTTATGGGAAATGCAGGAATGCGAATAGTGCAAATTGTGAAATGCGTGGGAGGTGGGCGGGGGGTTTTCAAAGTCATATTATGCCCATGCATTATGCAGGATTAACAGCATCAAAGGGAGGGGGCAGGGGCAGCACCAACAAAGGGAAGGAATGTGAATAGTATGCAGCTGCAGCAACCAAACAACCACGTAAAAAACTAAAGTATAAACTTCATAGTATCATCAGTATACTAAATATACTCTCTAATAAGCTGAGCTACTAACAGTAAGTAATACATTACAATTCTATGTCGCAAAAAATATAATATGCTTCCAGCTAAACTTTTTTCCTTACATCAAACAGGTCTACCCCGTACTATATGCTGCCATAGACAAACCCAACATTAAATTATATACTGTATTACTATACACCACCTTATACATTGTTATATTACACTATGTATTATTCTACCCACCCTAATGTATATCACACTGCTATATATTCACTATACAATTACGATACTATATATTACTTTGTACATTGTATTAAGCATATAAATGTTATGCTATTTGTTATTATACACTGTACCATTGACCGTCGTGTGAAAGATACTAAGAGGCAGCAACGAAATATGAGAATGGGAGAGTAGCAGAGCAAAGAATCCATTCCCTGCATAACATTTATATGCTTAATACAATGTACAATGTACAAGGTAATATATAGTATCGTAATTGTATAGTGAATATATAGCAGTGTGATATACATTAGGGTGGGTAGAATAATACATAGTGTAATATAACAATGTATAAGGTGGTGTATAGTAATACAGTATATAATTTAATGTTGGGTTTGTCTATGGCAGCATATAGTACGGGTTAGACCTGTTTGATGTAAGGAAAAAAGTTTAGCTGGAAGCATATTATATTTTTTGCGACATAGAATTGTAATGTATTACTTACTGTTAGTAGCTCAGCTTATTAGAGAGTATATTTAGTATACTGATGATACTATGACGTTTATACTTTAGTTTTTTACGTGGTTGTTTGGTTGCTGCAGCTGCATACTATTCACATTCCTTCCCTTTGTTGGTGCTGCCCCTGCCCCCTCCCTTTGATGCTGTTAATCCTGCATAATGCACGGGCATAATATGACTTTGAAAACCCCCCGCCCACCTCCCACGCATTTCACAATTAGCACTTCGCATTCCTGCATTTACCATAAATATGCTAAATTCCTCTTCAAATGCAAATTCTTTTGTCAAGGCTCTCTTCCTCCTCCCTCACAGCTTAAATAGACACTCCAAGCCTAAGACGTGTCATTTAGACTCTGTCTTATCGACAGACATGTTCTTCACCTGAGGATGGCTGCTTGCGTTGTGGCCGAAACGTCGTGAGAATTATTTTATTATGTTTTATTTTTATTATTTTATTACTTCCCTTCTACGTGACTTTACCGAAAGAACCAAGAAGATGAATCCCTGCAGTCACGAAAGCTTTAAATCGAAACCAAGGCCTCCCTAAAGAGGTTGACCACGGAGGGGTGCAATTGACGTGGCCCCAACACAAATAAACTGTCGTGATAATGGTGAGCGAGTGACCCCCACGCAGATGCCGACAACAACACCCCAGAATGCGGCGACGGCGGGTGACTGGCTGTGGGAGCTGGTGGCAGGAATAATGGGGGCCACGTCGCTCGTGGAAGGGCAGGTGAACAGGTTGGCGTACCCAGATTCTGCTAGACACGGGGGCAGTAACGTCACTCGTGAGTGCAACACACGGCAGCGTGGTCGGGGTTGACGTGGGCCGCCTACAGGCCCCGGATCGTGCGCTGCACACTGCAAGTGGAAGTGGGATGGGACTGCTGGGGAGGGTCACCTTTAAGGGTCGCCTCGGACACCAGGTGTGTAACCAGGAGTTATACGTGTCGAGCGTGTTATGCCACGAGTGTATTGCAGGTACCGACCTCCTGGGAAAGTTGGGGCTCAGCGTGCAGCCACCGTGGAGGGCAGCGGGGAGCGGATTCCTTTCTTGGGACAAGAGCCGGGTTGCCCTCGCTTCAAGCCCGTGGCCGCTATCCTGGCGTCGGCCGTCACCGTCGGCATTGGTGTTCCACTGGGTTTTCCGTTTTTCTTCCAAACCTAAACTCAAAATATATTTGGTGGTGGTCAAACAGTCGAATGCAGGACCCTCCTGAAACATAATCTTTAACTGCTAAATGAGAAATTAAATTGAAAAACCCTCAAACACAGTACAATATTTTTTATTTTACCAGGTGAGGCCATCTGAGCTGCATAGCTCTTTTTCAGAATCGACCTGGACACAAATGATAGCTCAACTTAGTGGGTTATAATATGGAAATGTATTGCAGCAAAATTCTCAAAATGCATGTTTCTAAATGTGGAGAAAAATCAATGCCACTACAGGGAGAGAAATAAAAAATTAAAAAATGTAAACTGCAATTATAAATGCGTCAGGGTTGGAATCGAACTCGCGCACGCAGAGCACGCTCACGGAGTACACTAACACAAATGAGTACACTCGCTCACTCGGATTATTTTTTCTCTGGGTCCTTCGATTTTCCCCTCCACATTTAGTAACATGCATTTAGATTATTTGGCTGCTACAATCTTCCACGTGAAAAGCCATTTCGTTGATCTATCATCTATGGCCAGGTGGCTTCTGACAAAAGATCTAACAGCTCTGTGAGCCTTGATTGGTAATATAAAAATAGTTTACACCATTGGAATCTCATTTGCCATAAAAAAAATATAATTGTATTTTTTTACCCTTTTATCTGGCAACAAAACTGACTCGTTTTTTACGAGGAATCATGTTTGCATAGACCACAATACCTGCAGTCATAATGCAAACAAAAAACATAACTCTGATAATGTATGCACTGTCCTTAAAGTAGATTGGTCCACACCCGAGACAGCTTTCCTTAGAGCCTAGTCTCACATGGTGTTGGACCAGATGACGCCAAAATGCGCACAACTCAAAGACAATGCACCATCAGAGAGAGGGACTAGGCTCTAAGGAAAGCTGTCTCGGGTGTGGACCAATCAACTTCAAGGACAGTGCATACATTATCAGAGTTATGTTTTTTGTTTGCATTATGACTGCAGGTATTGTGGTCTATGCAAACATGACTCCTCGTAAAAAACGAGTCAGTTTTCTTGCCAGATAAAAGGGTAAAAAAACTATTATAATAAAAATAGTTGTTCATCGGTCTAAAGGGTGCATCAGCAAAACCAACTCGGCAGAACGCTCCTGAATTAGAGTGCTGAGACTCATTGTGGAATATACTCGAGTGTGCACCATGGTGGCTGGGAGATGTTAACTGCCTCTCCTGGTTTACAGGAGGTGGTGGGTTCGATCGCGACCCCTCCTGTATATTTGGAGTTTGCGTGTCTCTCTCGCTCCCCGTGGTCGCGTAGATTTTCCTCCGGATTCTCAGGGTTTTCCCCTCCACATTTAGAGTCAACATCACCACGCGTTTAGAGTATTTGACCGACAGACATTTCCACACGTTGATAAGCCACTTTGTTGTGGGCTGGTCGCTTCTGAAAACAAGAGCGGTATAGCAGCTCAAGTGGGCTTGGCCTGGTAGGATAATAAAACAACTGTAGAAATACTTAAAAGAAACAAAGTTTCAAAGTAGTGAGCCAGGTGAAGACAAATTAAACTTGAGCAGATAATTAAAGCAAATGCAATCAGGCGAGGGCAGGAGGCAAGGCCCCGCATGGCTAGGCCCCGCGTTGTAATGTTCCAACCTGGACATCGATTCCATACTCGCTGCTACTCAATTGATATCCCTACGAGAGGAGCGAGGCTCTACCTGGGTAAACAACAACAACCACCACGATGTCAACTTCTCACCTCGGATCTCAGTGAGCGCGCGCGCGGTGCAGCAGCTTCCGGATATATCGTGACGTCACGCGGCAGCAGGAGATGACATGACGTCACTAGCGGAGTTCATCACACAATCCCCTCCCCCAACAAGCAGCGGTGTAATTGAATAAATTATGTTAATGAGCCGGGCCCACGTGGGGTGATTGGGCTTAATTCTAGATTTGAAGCTTTCGTGACTGCAAGGAATCATATTCTTAGGTTTTTTCGGTAAAGTCACGTAGGTAAAACATCAAAATTAATGAAAATAAAATAAAATAAAATAAAATTTTTATTTTATTTTCATTAATTTTGATGTTTTACCTACGTGACTTTACCGAAAAAACCTAAGAATAAAATGTGATTGGGCTTGGCTGCTGAACCCGTCGCAATGATTTCGATTTAAAGCTTTCGTGACTGCAGGGATTCATCTTCTTGGTTCTTTCGGTAAAGTCACGTAGAAGGGAAGTAATAAAATAATAAAACATAATAAAACAATTCTCACGACGTTTCGGCCACAACGCAAGCAGCCGTCCTCAGGCGAAGAATGAGACATTATCAAGCTAGGAGCTTATATAGGTGTAGCGAGGAGGAGCGCCTTAACAAAAGAATGTGCATATGAAGAGGAATTTAGCATACAGTCGCAATGAATAGAGACTGTTTAATGAATAAATTATGTTAATGAACCGCCAGTCAAAAGCGCCGTGGAGGGGGGGGATTGAATATCTTGGTGACATGACGTCACTAGCGGGGAACAGCTTTCCCTGGCGTCTCACGCCGACGAGTTAATGAGTGGTGACGTCACTGTGTGTGTGTACACTGTGTGTACAAACTGTGTGTGTGTACACTGTGTGTGTGTACACTGTGTGTGTGTACCCTGTGCGTGTACACTGTGTGTACAAACTGTGTGTGTGTACACTGTGTGTGTGTACACTGTGTGTACAAACTGTGTGTACAAACTGTGTGTGTGTACACTGTGTGTGTGTACACTGTGTGTACAAACTGTGTGTGTGTACACTGTGTGTGTGTACACTGTGTGCGTGTACACTGTGTGTACAAACTGTGTGTGTGTACACTGTGTGTGTGTACACTGTGTGTACAAACTGTGTGTGTGTACCCTGTGCGTGTACACTGTGTGCGTGTACACTGTGTGTGTGTACACTGTGTGTGTGTACACTGTGTACAAACTGTGTGTGTGTACCCTGTGCGTGTACACTGTGTGTGTACACTGTGTGTGTGTACCCTGTGCGTGTACATTGTGTGTGTACAAACTGTGTGTGTACACTTTGTGCGTGCGTGTACACTGTGTTGGCACAGTCGGGGGTACAGATGGTGCATCGGCCAGTCAACTGAGTCAGTCGACCCATGGCACCTGGGTCTACCCCGTGCACATAGCCTGGCACAAGCGCCATGGTGACGTGACCGCCACTTAGTGGCGAATGGCGGTTGTTGTTATTGTAACTGTGTGTCCGGCAAAACAAGAGATGGCACCTCAGCCAGCCATCTCATTGAGTAGCCATTACCAGATCATCAGCAGATGCAACAGGGCTGACCAGCAGGGAAACAGGTCCCTGCGGGGTGGGCTGGTAGGAACGAACAAATGAATGGCTATAATAAAATGAAATGGCGGGGGTACGATACGAAGGGAGAGTTTGAGGCCTAGTTCTAGGCTTTAGGCCTAGCTGTAGGCTTTAGGCCGCTGTGAGTTAATTTTAAATTGAAATGTTTTATTAAAAGCTATCTCAGGGAATTATAAGGGAATGTTACACTTGTTTAGCCAGGGAAGCCTCACTGAGTCTAAAGGTTTTTGTAGGGTCCTACCAAGTGTTTGCAGTAGGGGGCGATGTTGCTACACGTAATCGGACATCAGACGGACGGACGATATAATCTATTGTAGGCTGGTTCACTTCGTTCCTACCAGTATAATCCCTTAACTATAACCAGTCATCGATAAGCGTATTATTTTTAACCGCGACGAATGCAATTTATTTATACGGCCATTGTGAGCTCCTCAAACTACATAATTATTGAAGATGCTATGTAATGTGTAATAACCCCCGTTGAGACGACGTCGTGAATTGAGAATTCTTTATTCAGTTTCGTTCACAGCTTCCACCACATTCGTTCCTCCAGTTCCTTTGCTCCTTCACGCTGTTGGCTGACAGCGTGAGAGATTCCCGCGGCCTGCCACATGGCAGGCTCCAGACCACGGCACCAGCCACGTGGCTTCTCCGCTCCTTTTAATCCCTGGCCCACGTGATGCCCCGCAACCAATCCTCAGCCACACCCCTGGAACTTTCTCGAAGCTAATGTACGGCTCCAGGGCCACGCCCCTAACTCGACTCCCCATTGGTTGCGGGCTGAGGCCGGCAGAGCCCATCATTATTATCCAGGTGTAACCTCACATTACAAATGTAATGCATTGGGCCAGAGTGAATTTCTGTCACAAGCCGAGTTGAACAGGAAATGGTTCCAACTCCTGGTCACGCAGCTTTAGATGGGCCTGCCCAAAATCATAAAAATCCTCAACGAATGTGAGCAGAGGCAGAGACATCGAAATCAAGGAACCCAAAGCACCAAGCCTATTTAGGGTACCATAGGCCTGCTGTACTCGATCGACAAAAAATACAGCCGCCCCTTGAATATCGTAGGTTACGTTCTTGGAAAATGCCGCGCGACAGCTAAAAACGCGATATTCAATACTTAAGCCTTACCCAAGTAATGGCGTTAGGTAAACGTCAACTAAAATTTACATCACAATTGAAATACGTACTGTATTCCAAACCAACTAAAAATTAAACAATTGAAATAAACATTGGGAAACCGTGTCTCATGCTTTTGGTTAAAGGTCTACCCAACACTTATGGTCACACATGCTGTCTGCTTCTACTCGACCTTGTCCGAAAAGTCCTCCCAAAACTCCACATCCACAAATGGATGTGATTTGTCTCGGGCTCCATTAGTGACCTGGAAGTCAAACCCTAGAGCCTTCACAGGTCACCTTCACGAATGGTGACGTTTCCCAGCTGCCATCTTTATTGGGTCCTTGCATCACAAACGATGGGCTTATGGAACTTCAAATTTCACACGTCAATCTCAGACTCTGCTCCTTGTAGACCTCCTTACACGTGTTTTAGTTTCAAGACAATTCAAAAGGTTTTCCAATTGTACATTAAGTGGTTTTTAATGTGTGTTCCCTGCCAGTTGTGAAGATTTGATTACTGTGTAAATGCATTCCAAGACAGTGCAGTCGTTAGATTCCGTGGAGGCGAGTTCTGCTCTTGGTGACATCACAAGCCAGAGAGAGGGGGAGGCCCTGACGTAACCCACTCGTTAATTTGAGGTGACGTCTTCAGAGGGAGCGTCTACATATTTAGGTAAACATGTGGTAAACACGGTGGGATATCAATGCAGACAGATATATCTAAAGTTTTATTTAAATAGAAGTTAAAATTCAATAAAACCTAGGCTAGAATACAAATCTGTAACAAAAATTCCACGATGCCTTCAAATGTGCTCGTTAAAGTACCTCCTTGCGAAAAAACAGATCGGCAGACATCTTTCATTCAACGTTCTCTACACGAAACAAAGGAATGTTTTACACAAACTGTAAATACCACGGCCTTTTAGGAATGCATGTGTAATGGGTTCCGGAGACACTTGTAGAGGTATCTTCTTTATTACAATACAACACTCCAACAGTCCTGACACTCTGTTACAGCCTAGGTACACAGCCTAGATACACTACTCTGGCTACGCTCTGGGCTCCTCCGGCTGCAATTACCCTAGGGGAGGCTAATTGACCCGACCCAGCCAAGGTGCGGGTCTGGACTCTGGCTTCCTCGGAACTCGCCCTTACAAGGACGTAGAGCCGGGAGTCCCAGAGTCCCACCACTGGCCCTCACAGCGTTCCGGCCCTTACACGGACAAGCGGGACGAGGGGGTCCAGAGTCCTAAGCTGGCTGATCTTGGGTCTTGAGCTGCAACTGCCCCCGATCGGCCAGGGAGCTGCCCTTTTATGCCTCGTCCCCAACGAGGGGTGGGGTTGTGTGCGCCCCCAGATATCCCACAGAGCACGCACAGCCCCTCCCCCCGTTGGTGGCGTCAAGGGGCTTAACTGTTTGGGGTGCCTGGGATCCTAGCGCCTGGCACCGAGGGCTTATCTGCCTAGGATCCTAGAGCCCCCAGCAGCCCCTCCTCTCTTATGGCACTACACATGTGTTCAGTACAAGCCACCTGTGGACTGGTTTTGGTGTACAATGTCTCAACAGTCCGGCTTGCTTCAACTGATGTTCATCGGCAAGGTCCATTTCAAGTCTCAGTTCGACAAAATGTATACGTAATACAAAATGATAATTAGTGTTCTTGTGGAGAATGTATCTCCTATACGTAACTTATAAGTGGCATACCTTAACTGATGAATGATCCGACTATGCTCCCGATTTCAAAGACAATGAGTTGCCCCAGTCAGATGCGTCCCGATTCACAAAAATACCCTTTGACTCGTATCACAAAAATAACAGCTCTCACGTGAGTTTTTGTACAGGTTACCACCAAAACAGATACTTTGTCCTGACAGCACATATTCCATGTTTGACATTAATACACAAAATGTTGTATGTACGTACAAAATCAGACAGGTATTCTTTCAATAATGATTCAAAATAATCAAAGGGCACATTGGCAACATTTTATTACTATACCGAAATGTACTGCGTCACGTTGCAATGTATTTACAAGTTGATCTCTGACTCGATGAGGCCTATACGTGCAGCACTCTCGTAGAGGGAAGCCAAGTAGTAGTACATTCTCTATTTGTTGCAGAGGTTCAAGGTTCAAATCCGACTGGCATATCAATCATCGCCCCCGACTTACAAACTCCTATCCACATGCAAGCCAGTGAACGGTCACCTTGTGGCACACAGGGGCAGATGCCCATTATGGGCACCCATCGAGTGTCTAAGATGAGATATGATACAAAACACTTGAGTCACTCCTGGTTAGAGATCGCCCCAACCCACAGGTTCACAAATACTGGCCACGCTTACACTGCAGTTTGAACCTAGAAATTGAGTGTTCAACTTCACATTATATTCATTAGAAAGGCCTGTGACAAAGGTGCATCCATTGGAGCTTAATTGTCTCAAGCTTGCACATCTACCTGGTCTCCATTTGACTTTGTATTGTCTAAGAAGTCCACCCACACCTCCACATCCACAAACTCCTGGGAGTTGCCTCGCTCTGCCTCAGTCAGAATTTAGTTCCTGCTTCACACTGCCTCCATCTATGTGAAGGTCCGATTTTGGAGTTGAATCTTCAAATTTAACCTTCACTTCTACGCTCTTCAATGTTACTTCACATTTCACTTTCGCCTCTTCATATTTCACCTTGATACCTTTCAAAGTGTCCAGGCTGGGATTGTCTTCTGGTTCTTGTTTCATGAACAATGGGGTCATTGCAGCACTTTGACTTTCACAAGCTGATTTCAGATTACACTTCTTGTGGATTTTCTGATGCGTGTGTGTTCTCTGGTGTTTTTTAAGATTTGATGAATGTGCAAACGCTTTCCCACAAACACTGCACTTGAAGAGTTTCTCTCCTGTGTGTGTTGTCTGATGTCTTCTAAGAGTAGATGAATCTGAAAATGCCTTCTCACACACACTGCACTTGAAGGGTTTATCTCCTGTATGTATTCTCTGGCGGGACTGAAGATTTGATGACTTTGCATACGCCTTCCCACACAGAATGCACTTAAAAGGTTTCTCTCCTGTGTGTGTTCTCTGGTGTTGTTTAAGAGCAGATGAATCTAAAAATGTCTTCCCACACACACTGCACTTGAAGGGTTTATCTCCTGTGTGTGTTCTCTGGTGGGTCTGAAGATATGATGACAATGAAAATGCCTTCTCACACACAGTGCATTTGAAGGGTTTCTCTCCTGTGTGTGTTCTCTGGTGTGATTTAAGAATGAACGACCATGCAAACGCCTTCTCACACACAGTGCACTTGAAAGGTTTATCTCCTGTGTGTGTTCTCTGGTGTGATTTAAGAATGCATGACAGTGCAAACGCCTTCCCACACACACTGCACTTAAAATGTTTCTCTCCTGTGTGTGTTCTTTGGTGGGTCTGAAGATATGACGACCATGAAAATGCCTTCTCACACACAGTGCACTTGAAGGGTTTCTCTGTGTGTGTTCTCTGGTGTCTTTGAAGATGTGATGACTGTGCAAACGCCTTCTCACACACAGTGCACTTGAAAGGTTTCTTTCCTGTGTGTGTTCTCTGGTGTCTTTGAAGATCTGGTGACCGTGCAAACGCCTTCTCACACACAGTGCACTTGAAAGGTTTCTTTCCTGTGTGTGTTCTCTGGTGTTGTTTAAAAGTAGATGAATCAAAAAATGCCTTCCCACACACATTGCACTTGAAGGGCTTATCTCCTGTGTGTGTTCTCTGGTGGGTTTGAAGATTTGATGACTTTGCAAACGCCTTCCCACACAGAGTGCACTTAAAAGGTTTCTCTCCTGTGTGTGTTTTCTGGTGGATCTTACGATTTGATGATATTGCAAACGCCTTCCCACACAGAGTGCACTTAAAAGGTTTCTCTCCTGTGTGTGTTCTCTGGTGTGATTTAAGAATGGATGACTGTGCAAACACCTTTTTACACACACTGCACTTAAAAGGTTTCTCTCCTGTGTGTGTTCTCTGGTGGGTCTTAAGATTTGATGACTTTGCAAATGCCTTCCCACACAGAGTGCACTTAAAAGGTTTATCTCCTGTGTGTGTTCTCTGGTGTGATTTAAGAATGGATGACCGTGCAAACGCCTTTTCACACACAGTGCACTTGAAAGGTTTCTCTCCTGTGTGTGTTCTCTGGTGTGATTTAAGAATTGATGACTTTGCAAACACCTTCCCACACACACTGCACTTAAAAAGTTTCTCTCCTGTGTGTGTTCTCTGGTGTTGTTTAAGAGTAGATGAATCAAAAAATGCCTTCCCACACACACTGCACTTGAAGGGGTTATCTCCTGTGTGTGTTCTCTGGTGGGTCTGAAGAGTTGATGACTTTGCAAACGCCTTCCCACACACACTGCACTTAAAAGGTTTCTCTCCTGTGTGTGTTCTTTGGTGGGTCTGAAGATATGACGACCATGAAAATGTCTTCTCACACACAGTGCACTTGAAGGGTTTCTCTCCTGTGTGTGTTCTCTGGTGTCTTTGAAGATGTGATGACTGTGCAAACGCCTTCTCACACACAGTGCACTTGAAAGGTTTCTTTCCTGTGTGTGTTCTCTGGTGGGTCTTAAGATTTGATGACTTTGCAAACGCCTTCCCACACAGAGTGCACTTAAAAGGTTTATCTCCTGTGTGTGTTCTGTGGTGTTGTTTAAGAGTAGATGAATCTGAAAATGCCTTCCCACACACACAGCACTCTAAGGGTTTCTCTCCTGTGTGTGTTCTCTGGTGCTGTGTCAAGTTTCCAGTACGATCCGTGCTGTTTGCATGCTGGTCGCATTGTTTCCTTCTTGTACTGAACTGCGCTGAGTGCCTTTGCTCCATCAGGCCAATTCTGCAGAGCGTCAGCTGCAAATAGAAAAGCATGTCCACACCATCTATGCGAGTATTGAGGCACAGAGGAATGCATATGTAGTGGTGATACGCGCTGGGGTAGCGATCAGGTGCCAGCGCGTTGTGATTGGGTGTGTGTGTGGTGACGCGCGCTGACGGTGAGGGATCAGGGTTGGGCGCGGGATCGTGAGTTGTGTGGTACTGATTGGCTGGGTGCCGGTGACGTGCTGGTGTCGGAGTGAGCGGGTGGCAGCGCGGCGTGATTGGTTGGTGAGTGGAAACACGCGTTGGGGAAAGAGGATCGTAGAGGTAGCGCGTTGTGATTGGTTCACTAACAAGCGATGCTCGCATCGAGGTCCGCATCCGCTCCGTCTCCCGGGAGGATGGACTATATAAGGGGATGCGCACAGGCGCACGGGGAGAGTGTAACCAGCGAAGACTGAAGACGGGCGGAAGAGAAGATAGGGCCCTGCGGTACCTAGCCCCGCTGTCCTGTGAGGACCGGGACTCTGTGTAACCCAGAGGCGGAGTGTAGAGTGAGCATGCAGTGTCAGCATGCAGAGTGTGTAGCCGGGGCCTAGAGTCTACACGAGACGAGTGATGCGGGTGTAGCCAGAGGCGTAGGGTCTACACGAGACGAGTGATGTGTGTGTAGCCAGAGGTATAGGGTCTACACGGGAAGAGTCTACACGAGACGAGTCTACATGAGAAGAGTCTACACGAGACGAGTGATGTGTGTGTAGCCAGAGGTATAGAGTCTACACGAGAAGAGTCTACACGAGAAGAGTCTACACGAGACGAGTGATGTGTGTGTAGCCAGAGGCATAGGGTCTACACGAGGCGAGTCTACAAGAGACGAGCGAGGTGTGTGTAGCCAGAGGCCTGGAGCTTACACGAGTCCAGCACAGTGTGTTATAAGAAGAATAGAGGTTACGATTTGTACTGGTGTCTGGTGACCGACTCGGAAGAATAGAGACCACACGTTGTATCGAGATAAGCGAAGATTTAATAAAAGTGTGTTACCCGTCAAGGAGTTTCCTGCCGTCATTTCCAATACTTCAACTGGCGTCAGAAGTGAAACTGTCTTCCAAGCATGGATACGAGGAAGACCATTCGGACCCACGGGAGTGACCGCGAGGACAACCTTGACGACCCGGGCCAGCTGCCGTCGGGGGGTGAGGACGAAGAATGGCCCACGCTGCAGGATCCGCCGGCGGCGCCGGAGGAGCGGCGGGGGACCGAGGCCGTGCTCCGGGAGGCGCACTCTCGCCTGGCGGAGCTGCTGCTCGCCGCCGCGTCCATCCTGGCGGAGATCAGCTCGTCGGCGGGAGCGGAGACGGCAGCGGACATTCTACAGGGTCGCCCCGCAGATTCCCGCCAAAATGACTTGGCGATTCCCGCCATTTCATCGGCATCGACTTTTGGCGGGAACGGCGACCGCCACGTGGCGGCGGCTCTCCAAGCGCGCCATCTTACGTCATCGACGCGCGCTGCGGACCGCCATCAGTCGTCCGCCATTGGGGCCGCCATCTTACACACCGACGGGGCGGCGGGAAGGAACCACGACGCGGAGGACGACTTCATTTTTCAACAGCGCCTCCCCGCATTGTCAGCCTTCAAGGCGGAAGGCGGGGACTGGGGCCAGTTTCAGCGCAGGTTTTTGGCGCATCAGGAGATGTCGGCCTGGTCCGATGCTACGGCGCTGCGGGCACCGCCTGCCATGTTGGACGACAACGCGCTCGCGGCCTTCATGTCGGCTCGGAGATCGGACCGATCCACGCTTAAGGCAGCGCTGGGTCTCATGGCCAGGGTCTACGGACCTCCCTCGGCGTGCCGCCATCATTTTAATGCGAGGCGGAAGGCGGACACGGAGACCGCGCTCGCCTATCGCACGCGTTGCTGGCTCTCGCCGATGCAGCATTCCCTCGGATGGACGAGGAGGGCCAAGATGCGATGGTTTTGGAGCAGCTGCTTAAGTTGGCGCAGGACCTGGGGGTCCCCATCAACACGGCCGACGAGATCGACATTTCTTCCTTACGGGTCGCTACGAGTATACAAGCGCACGAGGCCCTTCAACGCAAACAGGGGGTCGTCCGCAACGCTGCTGTGGCCTCAGCTCCGGGTCCGGTGATCACCGAACCCCAAGTCGTCGGTCCGCGAGAGGAGGCGTTCACCGCGGGACGACCGGGGGACTGGAGATCGGGGGGTCGGTCGCCCCTGCGATCGGCCCGCAAGCTGGAGCAACCGAGATCACCGACGACCCTCATCACGTGCTACAACTGCGGCCTCCGGGGCCACGTGGCGTCGGGTTGCCGCGCTCCCCGTCAGCGCGCCATGGGATCTCGGCTGGACGACGACCAGGGCCCCAAGGCATCCCTACAAACCCCGGCAAGTCGCGGCACCTCACATGCTCGGCCCACACACTCGACACGCATGGGCCGTCGCGGTGCGACGGAAGAGGGCCGGTTAGGGTTCGGGGATTCGGTTCGGCGAGGGGGTTTCGGCCGGGACCGGAGAGACATTGAGTGGTCGGAGTTGGGGCATAGAATTGTGGCTGCTTCAGCGGGTTCATCCGTCGTTGCGGGTTCTATTGATGGGGTAGAGGTCAGGGTATTGGTGGACACGGGAGCATCGGCGACTATTATATCTGACCTCATTTATAACATTCTCCCCGTCCAGTGCCATCCGCTGCTCCCAGTGGATGTGCCGTTTTTCGCCGCAAATGGGGGATCGTTGGGCATTATCGGTCAGATTAGGGCGTCCATTTGCATTGGAGATATCAAATTGTCGGGACCCGTTTTCGTTTTGTCTTCTTTGGCGGTTCCTTGTCTATTGGGCACTGATTTTTTGGCTAAGATGCCCATTAAAATTCTAATCGATCAACGTTGCATTGAACTACCTTCGGGTCGCCGCATTTCATTTTTGACGAGCCCTACGGAGATTCGGACGGCGTGCGCCACGATACAAGCGTTGGCGACGCAGACCGTGCACGTGCCCCCGGGTTCACAAATGTTAGTTCCCCTCTGGTTGCGAAAACCGTGGGGGGAGGGGACTTCGGAACAAGGCATGCTTTTGGGTCCTTCTAACAAGGCTATCGGAGGGGTCGATTTGTCGGTGGCTCACACTTTGGTTCGGGCGGACAAGGATCCGTTTGTCATGGTTTTAAACGCTGGATCGCGGCCAGCCGTCATCCAGCAGGGTACCGTGCTGGCTCACGCGGCGCGGGTTCCTGCGGAGGAGCGGCTGGTTGCGCACGTCGATCCGAGCCCCGCGCAGAACATTGAACCGAGGGAGGACCTTGAATGGGTCCATTCGCTGTGCGCGGGCTCGGACGATTTGTCAGGGGTGCAGTTGGGTGCGCTGCGCGAGTTACTAATGGAATTTTCTGATGTGTTCAGTAAACATAAATATGATATTGGATGTACGGATTTAATACGCCACCACATTGACACGGGCGATGCGGCGCCGGTCAGGTTAAATCCCTTCCGGCTGAGTCCTGCTGAAAAGGAACATGTTCAGTCGGCCGTGAACGATATGCTTGAAGCCGACATTATTTCGCCTTCCTCCAGTCCGTGGGGAGCACCTATTGTGCTGGTTAAGAAGCATGACGGGTCCTTGCGATTTTGCGTAGATTTCCGTCGCCTGAATAAGATCTCTGTGGCTGACGCGTATCCGCTCCCCAGGATGGACGAGTCCCTCGATGCATTGTCTGGTGCGCGATATTTTTCGACTCTTGATTTGTTATCGGGATTCTGGCAGTTGCCACTCGACGAAGAGTCTAAACCTAAGACAGCATTCCGGACTCCAGGGGGCCTATTCCAGTTTAACCGGTTACCCATGGGACTTCACTCCTCTCCAGCGACGTTTCAGCGCCTTATGGAGTTGGTTTTGTCGGGCTTGCAATGGGAGACGTGCTTGATTTACCTTGACGATGTCATTGTTTTCAGTAAAACATTTGAGGAACACCTCCAGCGATTGAGAGGGGTGTTCTTGCGAATGCGATCGGCTAAATTGAAATTTAAACCGGCCAAATGCCACCTTTTTCGTAAGTCCGTTAGATACTTGGGTCACATTGTCGACTCTTCGGGGATCTCTACTGATCCCGCAAAGACGGACTGTGTCGGTTCATGGCCAACACTCAAGTCGGTTGCAGACGTGCGCAGTTTCATTGGGTTTGCTTCGTATTATCGCCGATTCGTTGAGCACTTCGCCACTATTGCAAAACCCTTGCACGCTCTTACGGCGAAGGGTGTGAAGTTCAAATGGGGACCGGAAGAGGAGGCCGCGTTCTGCGCCCTCCGGGACGCTTTGGTGGGTGCCCCACCCTTGCGTTATCCGGATTTTGCGAGTCCCTTCTTGCTAGACACGGATGCTAGCAACACGGGCATTGGGGGGGTACTGTCCCAGGTCGTTGGAGGAGTTGAAAGGGTGGTCGCTTATGGTAGCAGGGTGTTGTCTCCGGCGGAGCAGCGCTACTGCGTCACCCGTCGTGAACTGCTCGCCATTGTTTTTTTTGTACAACAGTTCAGACCGTATCTCTATGGGCGTCACTTTACGGTCCGGACGGACCACGCGGCGCTACAGTATTCATTGAGGGTCGCCCAACCCTCGGGCCAATTGTCACGGTGGTTGGAAGTCCTCCAAGACTATCAGTTCACGACCACATACCGTAAGGGGTTGCGACACACAAATGCCGATTGTTGCCGTGTCAGAAATGTGCGTGTCTATCGGGATCGGCGCGCTGTAAACCGCCGGTTGTGGAAGATAAGGGGACATTGGCTGCGACTGCGGGCGCGCCAATCGGGGATGTCCCCGCTACCTCTCAGGATCGGGACTCGCTGCTCTCACTGTCGCTGGGGGAGTGGGGCCGCCTTCAAATGGCGGACAGCTCCCTGCTAGCATTGCGCCGCAGGGTTGGTGGTCCTAAAGAGGACCAGGAGCGAACTGGCTCCTATGTACTTAAACAGGGCATGTTGATGAGATGGGACAGTTTGTCCCGGCGGCATGCGCTGGTCGTGCCTTCTGCTGTAAGGGGGAAAGTTGTTTTGGCCGCACACGAACGCCTCTTGCATTTGGGAGTAAACAAAACGCTTGCCCTGCTTCAGCGTGACTATTATTGGCCGGGAATGGGGAGTGACGTGGTAAATATTCTGAAGGGGTGCGTTGAGTGCGCCAGACGGAAACCACCGCCCGTGCCAGCTAATCCACCGCTGCAATCTATTCAGGTCTCGCGCACTAACGAGCTCGTTGCACTCGATATTTTGGGGCCTTTTCCAGTCACGCCTAGAGGGAATAAATACCTGTTGGTGGGGGTCGAATATTTCACCCGGTGGCCTATGGCGTGGCCTCTCGCCAACCAGTCGGCAGCGGCTGTGACGGACGCCTTTGTCCAGGGCTATGTCCTGGACAAGGGGGCTCCCGAACGCTTGCTGACCGACCAAGGTAAAAAATTTTCGAGTAAATTGCTGCAAGAGGTGTGCGATCTATTGGGTACTAAAAAGGTGCGTACCTCCCCGTACCACCCGCAGACAGACGGGATGGTGGAAAGACTTCACAAGACTTTGACTTCTATGCTGTGCCAGCAGGTGTGTGAGGCACATGTAGATTGGGACCTGCAGGTCCCGGGGGTCCTTGCCGCGTACAGAATGGCCCCCCATGCAGCGACGGGGTTTTCCCCATTCTATTTGATGTACGGTCGGGAAGCCGACCCGCCCATGGAAACGCAGCTTGGCCTGTCCGCTCCACGAACCAATTCTGAATTGGCGGAACACATTAAATTCAATATTCACAAGCTAACAGAAGCAAGGGAGGCCGCACGGCTTAATTCGCGGGCTCGCCAAATTGCTAATGAACGACTGCGGGCACGGAAGGTGTCCGTGCACGAATGGAAACCTGGTGACAGGGCCTGGCTGCATTGCCCTCAGGCGCCCTTGGCTACGTCGCCTAAATTGTTGAGGCCATGGCGGGGGCCCGTGGAGATCGTGCGCGTTGCACGGCCCCAGTGCGTTCAGATAAAATGGGGAAAACGACGGTGGTACGTCCACCCCTCCCGACTGAAACCGTTCTCGCCTCCATATGGCCTCCCATTGTGTCGTGAGGGCCGAGCATGTGACGTGACCGACGACCCTAAGGGGGAAATGTCTCTGCCTGATCCTCACATGTCTCCGCCTGATCTGCTCCCAGGTGTCTCGGAACTGACAGCTGCCGACCACCGGCGGCCGGATCTTCGCGGCGGGGCCGGCCCTTTCAGGCCCGTTCCACGCCGTCTAGAGCAGCCGGAGCCGCCGGACGGTCGTCAGTGTCCCGTCCCGTATGACGGACCGGCCAGACGGACTCGCGCCAGGTCGCGCTACTTTGTTTGACCTGCCACGTGAGGAGTCGAAGCAGTGGGAGCGCCTCGTCACTTCGTTAGTTGCAGAGACGCGGGGCGCGTTCATTTTCTAGAAATCGCTTTTATTATGTTGTTCGTCGGGCTGTATATAGTTTTTTTTATATATAAGGTGTTGTGTGTGGTATTGTTAACTTTTCTTGTGTTAATTGTCAAATTGTACATAGGTTGCTGTTGTGTTGTTGTTGTTGTGTTACGGGGCACACTGGGGAGGGGGGTTTTGTTGTGTTAACGATGTGGGAGGTTGTTGGTTAGCAGCCGGGACGGCTGCGAGCTATGTGGGGGGGGGTGATGTAGTGGTGATACGCGCTGGGGTAGCGATCAGGTGCCAGCGCGTTGTGATTGGATGTGTGTGTGGTGACGCGCGCTGACGGTGAGGGATCAGGGGTCAGCGCGGGATCGTGGGTTGTGTGGTGCTGATTGGCTGGGTGCCGGTGACGTGCTGGTGTGGGAGTGATCGGGTGGCAGCGCGGCGTGATTGGTTGGTGAGTGGAAACACGCGTTGGGGAAAAGAAAATCGTAGAGATAGCGCGTTGTGATTGGTTCACTAACAAGCGATGCTCGCATCGAGGTCCGCATCCGCTCCGTCTCCCGGGAGGAGGGACTATATAAGGTGATGCGCACAGGCGCACGGGGAGAGTGTAACCAGCGAAGACTGAAGACGGGAGGAAGAGACAGGGCCCTGCGGTACCTAGTCCCGCTGTCCTGTGAGGACCGGGACTCTGTGTAACCCAGAGGCGGAGTGTAGAGTGAGCATGCAGTGTCAGCATGCAGAGTGTGTAGCCGGGGCCTAGAGTCTACACGAGACGAGTGATGTGGGTGTAGCCAGAGGCGTAGGGTCTACACGAGACGAGTCTACACGAGAAGAGTCTACACGAGACGAGTGATGTGTGTGTAGCCAGAGGCATAGGGTCTACACGAGAAGAGTCTACACGAGACGAGTGATGTGTGTGTAGCCAGAGGCATAGGGTCTACACGAGAAGAGTCTACACGAGACGAGTGATGTGTGTGTAGCCAGAGGCATAGGGTCTACACGAGAAGAGTCTACACGAGACGAGTGATGTGGGTGTAGCCAGAGGCATAGGGTCTACACGAGGCGAGTCTACACGAGACGAGTGAGGCGTGTGTAGCCAGAGGCCTGGAGTCTACACGAGTCCAGTACAGTGTGTTATAAGAAGAATAGAGGTTACGAGTTGTACCGGTGTCTGGTGACCGTACTCGGAAGAATAGAGACTACACGTTGTATCGAGATAAGCGAAGATTTAATAAAAGAAGTGTGTTACCCGTCAAGGAGTTTCCTGCCGTCATTTCCAATACTTCACCTGTATAAAAACACCTAGGAGCCAGAAATCTTTCTGATTGAGAGGGGGTCAAATACTTATTTCCCTCATTAAAATGCAAAATCAATTTATTCAATTTTTGACATGCGTTTTCTGGATTTTGTTGTTATTCTGTCTCTCACTGTTCAAATAAACCTACCATTAAAACTATAGACTGATCATTTCTTTGTCAGTGGGCAAACATACAAAATCAACAGGGGATCAAATACTTTTTTCCCTCACTGTACATGACATCATAACAACAGTCTGGACCACTGAATGGGTTCCGCAGGACTGGAAGGATACCCTAGTGGTCCCCCTCTTTAAGAAGGGGGACCGCACAGACTGTAACAACTACAGGGGCATCTCACTCTTTAGTGTGCCAGGGAAGGTCCTGGCAAGGATTATTCAACATCGCCTTGCTAGGCACGCCGAGAAGAGGCTTGCAGAGCCCCATTGCGGTTTCAGGAAAGGGCGGTCCTGCACAGATGCCATATTTTCTGTCAGTCTGCTACAGCAGAGGTGTAGGGAATTCCAACTAGACCTACATCTCTGCTTTATTGACCTGATCAAGGCCTATGATACCATTAGTAGGCCTGGGCTCTGGGTTGTTCTTCGTGATTTCTGAGTCCCTGACCCTCCGCTCACGATCATTAAGGACCTTCATGATGGTGAGCGGGCCCGTGTAAAACTAGAAGAATCACAGCTGTGTTCGTTAGTTTCTGAAAACGCTTGTCCTGGTGAGGGTCGTGGTGGCAGCATGCTGAGTAGGGTGGTCCAGGTCTCTCTTTCCCTGGCGACAGACTCTAGCTCAGACATGGGCAAAGTACGGCCCCCGGGCCGTATACGGCCCATTGGGCTTTTAAATCCGGCCCGCCGAACTTGTCCAAATATTATTATTAAATTAAATTTTACCTTCCTCCTGTAATGCCCCCATTTCCCCATTAGATGGAGCACTTTGACCGGGAGTGTGGTGTAAAGTAGAACCTCTGGTCACGACCATAATTCGTTCCATAACTTTGGTCGCAACCCGATTTGGTCGTGACTCGAACCTAATTTCCCCATTGGATTGTATGTAAATACGATTAATCCGTTCCAGACTCCTATGAACTGTATTTAAATATAGTTTTTTTAAGATTATTAAGCACAAAAATAGTTAATTACGCCATAGAATTCTGTGTAATAGTAAACTAAATGTAAAAACATTTAATAACACTGAGAAAACCTTGAACAGAGAAAACTAACATTGCCGCATCAAGGTTTAGAATCGTTCAACAAGATGATTGTTTCGTCTGCTACATAAGTCGGTCGATTCTGAGAGAGAGAATATTAGTATGAGCAATTCATGTTTCTATTGAAAGTAAGTTAACAGTAATATTTGGGTACAGTTTTGTTTTTGGAAGCATTCACCGTAATATCATATGAACGTTTACTTCACCGCATCATCGTATGAATGATGCGAGAAGAGATTAACGGGTTCTTATGTTAGCGATTTACGTACTCGGCGCTTTCGCTCTCTAAATTACGTCTTGAATGAGGGGGGAGGGGTATGACTACACTCACAAAATTAATATCTTACTAGAAATTTTATATAACAAAAGTTATATACATTATATATATTACTGCAAATACAAACTTGACACTGTCACACACCCACATGGTAAAAAGGTGGTGGTGTGTCCAGAACCATGCCTGGCTACCTTCATCTGCTCAGTATTAATGCTTCCTCACACTTCACCATGTAATTAATTCAAGATGAATCAACATAGCAGGAGCCCACAACAAGTTCAGCTTTCACTTACACTATGTAACACGATTTTTGTCCCTGGATGGCTAGTGTTATTTTTTTTATTGGTTATGCCCACACACTTTCCTTTCGTGACCAGGACTTTACGTTAAGGAATGACACAAATGCACACATTTTCTCATTGAAAATAGGTACATTTCAAAATATCACTGTCCTGGTCACAAAAGCAAAGTTTGTGGGGAAAAATAGCCATTTTCTGTACTTTTGAGGCATAAGCAATTAGAAAATAACCCTTACTATGCAGGGACAATTTTTTTTTGTTACGCAGTGTTATCAATCATGTTTGCTGTTGGCGATAATGAAACTAATTGTTGAATTCATAATGCAGTGAAATAACTGCGCTACAGCTCCCCACAAAGATAAACTCTTAAATATACATGCATTTCACATGGATCATTAACATCTGACTTATAAACGTCATTATTTCTGTTTGTGTGTCTGTCTGTGTACAAAATTTGCAAAGGATTTGGTTTAAAAAAAAAAAGAACCCAGGTACCACGCCATAAGTCCTGTAAGTGAGCCAGTGCTATTACATTTTCGCATCCATCAACTTTACAGTAGTTAAATTAAAAATGTAGTGCTAAAGTCACATACATAAAAACTATTTACAAACTTATTTACTCTATAAAAGTTTGTGTGTGCGTGGGTACGTCCATGTGGGTGTGTTAGTCCATATATGTGAGTGCGTTGTGTGTGCGAGTTCGTGTGTGTGTGTGCATGACCTCCTGTCACAGGTGCTAGCTCAAGTGGCCCCACGAGATAGTCATCTTGTTGGGTGACTTCCATGCCCGTGTTGGTCATGATGCTGGCACCTGGACTGGAGTGATTGCAAGGCATGGACCAGATCAGCTCAATAACAACGGTAGGAGGCTGCTCGATTTTTGTGCAGCCCATGGGCTTGTAATTACCAACACGCTGTTCCGGCATCGGCACATCAACACCACATCATGGATGCATGCCGGGTCCAAGCAAGAACATCTTCTGGACCACATAGTGACGGAACAGCGGATGCGGGCCCATGTCCTTGACACCAGGTTGGAAAACAATCAAAAGTATCGAAAAGGCATCTAACACAGATAATCTGCCCGTTGAGCGTAACCAAAATGGGGATTATTTTTTAGAGCCCAAAAAAATTGTTGACAATTTTAACCTTAATTTTTCTGAAGCTGGTAACCTTTTTGATAATGTACTGGGAGTCACCCCTGCTCATGCAAATTCCTATACACCTGTCCAAACATTAAACGAATTTAGTTTCCAGCCAATCCACGAAAGTAATGTTCTGAAACTGTCCTACCTCAAAAAGTCCTCCCCTCTAACGGAGCAGATAGTATTCCCGTCTTTGCTCTGCTAACTGTTGGTCACCTAATATATAAACCTATAGCCCATATTTTCAACTGGTCCATCCAACATTCCTATGTTCGTCCACTTCACAAAGGGAGCCCTAAAGATGATCCAAATAACTACCGACCTATCTCAATTTTGTCCCCGTTGACGAAAATTTTTGAAAAATTATTAAACTACCAAATGAGCAGTTTCCTGTCCGACAACAATCTATTACATCTAACACAATCTGGGTTCCGAAAAAATACAGCACATCTGCTGCATTAGTAGCCTTGATAATATGTAGTACTGCGCCAGTCTTTTTCTTGACTTGTCCAAAGCCTTTGATACAGTCGACCACAACACCCTGTTTAGTAAACTAAGTTGCCTCGGTTTCTCCAAACACGCAGTAGAATGGTTAAAAATGTACCTCTTTTCTCGCACCCAAACTGTATTCAGATGGTTGAAGGTCAGTGTTAAGATAACAAAAGGGATTCCACAGGGTTCCGTCCTTCGGCCTCCTCTTGTTCTCTCTTTATGTCAATGACTTGGGCACTGATCTAGATCATTCCAGGGTAAATCTTTTTGTAGATGACACGATACTGATTACTGCTGGCCGTTCTCCGGATGACGTGATTGCCTTCGTATCTTCAAAATGAATGTTAACCCAAAACTCCCGAGCACACAATTTCGGCTGTCTAGCTACAAAAGGAATATTTATGAAAGCTAAATTCAGCTGAAATAGCAAAAGTTGTTATGCAAAAATGCATAAATTAATGTTCAATTGCAACTTAGAGGTGTGAAGCCAGCCAGGCTCACGATGTCCTTGCACGCTGGAATGAACGGATCTGACTTCAGCTGCATGTGTGTACTGTGTTAACTTCTTGACTGTTCTACACTATGGGAACCTCATTTGCCAGTAAAAATATTAATTGTTTTTTTACCCTTCTATCTGGCAACAAAACTGACACCTTTTTACAAGGAGTCATGTTTGCATTGACTGTTTCCAGTCGTATAAAGAGTTCCAGAGGAAAACAAAAATAAACTACCGTTTTGATATAACCTCCGTGTTCAACAGAGTTAATAGACTTTACTGCAAACACAAATTTGACACTGGCATAGTTAACAGGTGTGTCCAGACCCATGCCTGGTCAACTTCACCTGCTCAGTATTAATGCTTCCTCACTCCACCAAGTAATTCATTGAGGATCAATCAACACAGCCGAGGCTGCGTGTCTCTCTCTCTCTCCCCGTGGTCGCGTGGATTTCCCTCCGGATCCCCTGGTTTCACCTCCACATGCAGAGAGTGAACACCGCCACGCTGTTGACGAGCCTCACCTTGTTGTTGTTGTGGGCAGGTCGCTTCTGAAATCAAGAGCGGTAGAGCAGCTCAAGCGGGCTTGGCCTGGTAAACAATAAAAACCGTGTTAATATTTAAACAAAGTTACAAAGTGGCGAGCCGGGTGAAGATAAATTAAACTTAAGCGAGAGAATTGAAGCGAATGCGATCAGGCGAGGGCAGGAGGCAAGGCCCCGCGTTCTAAAGTTCCAACCTGGACATCGCTTCCATGCTCGCTGCTACTCAAATGACATCCGTACGAGAGAGCGAGGCTCTACCTCTGTAAACAACAACCACCACAACCACCACCACCACAACCACCATAACCGCGATGAGAATTTCTCACCTCGGATTTCAGTTCCCGCGCGGAGCAGTAACTTTCCGTTACCTCGTGACGTCACGCGGCAGCAGCAGGTGACATGACGTCACTTGCGTGGTACAAGACACTCCCCTCCCACAATTAGCGGCTTTGTCTTCTTGGTTCTTTCGGTAAAGTCACGTAGAAGGGAAGTAATAAAAGAATAAAAATAAATCACAATAAAATAATTCTCACGAAGTTTCGTCCACAACGCAAGCAGCCGTCTTCAGGTGAAAACCAGGTCCGTCGAGGCGACAGAGTCTGAATGAAACAGCACACGAGCTTGGAGCATATATATAAGCTGGCCGCCTAGACAAAAGAATTTGCATATCAAGTGGAATTTAGCATATTTATGGGAAATGCAGGAATGTGATTAGTACTACATATGCATGTGCATTATGCAGGATTAACAGCATCAAAGGGAGCTGCAGTTGCTGCTGCAGTTGCTGCTGCTGCTAATTGCAGCAGCAGCTGCTGCAGCAGCTAAATTCCACTTGATATGAAAATTCCTTTGTCTAGGCGGCCAGCTTATATATATGCTCCAAGCTCGTGTGCTGTTTCATTCAGACTCTGTCGCCTCGACGGACCTGGTTTTCACCTGAAGACGGCTGCTTGCGTTGTGGCCGAAACGTCGTGAGAATTATTTTATTGTGTTTTATTTTTATTATTTTATTACTTCCCTTCTACGTGACTTTACCGAAAGAACCAAGAAGATGAGTCCCTGCAGTCACGAAAGCTTTAAATCGAAATTTAGCGGCTTTGTAACTTAAATCAATTATGTTAATGAGCCTGGCCCAAACGTGGAGGGATGGGGCGTGGGTGCCGAACCGGTCACAACGAACTCGAGACGGCTTTCACGAATACATTATGTTAATGAGCCGCTAGTCACTGGGTGTGGCTTTGCCCAAATAAGGATAGTACTTGAACAGATAACGGAAGTGACCCAGGCAGAGGTGACGTCACGCTCATGGGCGCGTTGGACGGGGTGGGGTGAATACCTTGGTGACATGACGTCACTAGCTAGGTACACCTCCCCCTGGCGTGTCACGCCGATCAGGTAATGATGAGTGGTGACGTCACAGAGCGGGTTTGAAGTTTAAGTTGATTTAGATTAATTTTCATTGCTCCCTCTCTTGAACAGAGACCCCTTGGGTGTGTGAGCTCAGCAACAACAATGTGGACATTATTGTGTGTGTGTGTACACACATGGACAGTGTGTACATTGTGTTTGTGTACCCTGTGCGTGTGTACATTGTGTGTACACACTGTGTGTGTGTACACTGTGTGTGTACACATCAGACTGACTGAGATGACTGTGCCCCCCACAGTGTGTACACACACACATAGTGTACACACACACAGTGTACACACACACACAGTGTACACACACTGTGTGTGTGTGTGTGTGTTCACACTGTGTGTGTGTTCACACTGTGTGTGTGTTCACACTGTGTGTGTGTATACTGTGGGTGTACATTGTGTGTGTACACTGTGTGTGTACACTGTGGGGGGCACAGTCATCTCAGTCAGTCGACCAATGGCATCTTTTCACCAATTTATTATTTTCCAACTTTTATTTATTCATTATTTTATATATTATTGTTCGTTTTCTATCTGCGTGACTTTACCAAAAGAACCAATAATATGGTAGCGCATTCTCTGTTTTTTTGCAGAGGTTCAAGGTTCAAATTCGACAGGCACACCTGGCAACCCCAGTAACATTCGCAAAAATATGCGCAGTCTGCTTAACGGCAGATGTAAAACATAGCGTTGTGTCATTCACAACGCACAGGTCATTGCATGTTGGTGTCACGGGTCAACATTGGGGTAATGCCAAACATTATCCAGAAACTACACAATGGAGATGGCACGTCAATGATCGCCCCCTACCGACAGACTCATGTCCACGTGCAGGCCGGTGCAGGGCCACCTTGTGCCACACAGGGGCAGCTGCCACTTAGGGGGCACCTTTAGATTGTTTGAGATGAGATTCGATACGAAACACTGAGTTGCTGAGGCAATTAGGCAAGCAACTTATGAGTGGAAATATGATGTTGGTAACGAGTGAATGCGCGGGAGCTTCATTGTCTCTCGCTCCTGCCGACAGATTTACCCAGCCTACAGCTCCACAGATACCAGCCGCTCCTACTCTGCAGGGACAGCTACGCATGGTTCGAATTAAGTTCTAGATACACAGAGACTCACACAGAGATCCATAGATTAGCACCGTTGGTTACGTATGGTGCGAAAGAGGTTCAAAGTACACACAGATACCTATAGATTAGCACGGTCGGCTATGTATGGTGTGAAAGAAGTTCCAGATACACAGAAACTCGGAGCAAGTTTGAGTCGCGTGTAGTCGTGGGCCGTGGAAGTTGAACAGGCGCGTGTTGCTACTGACAGTAGTTGAATATGGTTGGATTGACGCTGATAGAGACAACAACCGCTATTTGCCATTAAGTGGTGGTGACGTCACCACGACGCTTGTGCCAGGCCATGTGCACCTTGAGGCCACTGCCTTGGGATGAACTGTGTAGACTCGTCCTAAGCCATCAGATTCACCAACAGCAGCACGTCGCTTCCAATTTTTTTAGCAGTCCATGTGTAATGCGAGCGTAAGCGGGGTTTCGCTGCTCGGCTCTGGGCCAATCATACGGCCCGGGGTATTGGGGGCGGGGCCCAGTATGGGGGCGTACGTGAAGGTCCGCCGCTCACCTCCGGTCCAATCGGATGCGAGGAGAGCAGGGGCGGAACCTAAGGGTGGAGCCAGCGGGGCGCTATGGGTTGTCAGGATCTGGAAGGTTCGGTGAAGGGCGTGGTGAGAGGGTGGAGACAGGATCACGTGGTGAAGGGAATATAAGTGGGATCCGGAAGGGGCTCCGGGTCAGTTGGTGGAGTCACCGAGCAGGACCACGTTGGGTGGCCGAAGGGTACCCGCGCCATCAGCCACGTGGCTGGAGACGCTTCGAGCACAGCGTCAGCCAACGGTGTGCGGGAGCGGGGATCAGTGCGACTGACAGAAGGCGCGTGCGGGGCGCGCGAGAGGAGCAGCCGGTCCGCTGTCGGGACCAGCGGAGTGCGAGAGTCAAACGAGAATAAAGAGAGAGAGACGGAGACCCAGCAGTGTGTCGGCGAAATCCTTTATTACACATGTATAGTAGGAGGAAACTTAATGGTAGAGCAGGTTGGCAGCAAATGGGTCACTTGTGCACCAAACAAAGAACGCCATAAGGGTGGTATCTTGTGGAGCCAGGGCCTGTTGTGGGGCATTTCCTTTGGTGAT
Source organism: Lampetra planeri (assembly GCF_965212315.1). Classification (NCBI taxonomy): domain Eukaryota; kingdom Metazoa; phylum Chordata; class Hyperoartia; order Petromyzontiformes; family Petromyzontidae; genus Lampetra; species Lampetra planeri. The sequence goes on from NC_136183.1 coordinate 4,116,285, forward strand.
GTAGATGTGTTGACCATTTTGGAGGTGAAGTGCCAAATGGACAACTGTGGGGGAACGGTCATGGATGGGGAAGCCAAGAATTCTGTAAATGGCCTCATTGTTGCTGATGTATCTTCCTTGGAAAGAAAGGTTAAGCTCATGCACACTTTGCCCCTCTGTTTTGTAAGGCAAAGACAGGCATGTCCGAGCATTTGTTGATGTATTGGCAAACATAATTGATGGCTTTTTTTAGAATAGCAGAATTTCACGGTAAAGTGGGCCTGGAAGATCTTGCACAGAAGAGGGCAGTAGGGAATGATCCACCGGTTGTGAACCTTAATTAGCGAGTTAGTGGCAGGTCTGAGCGTTGTTTGAAATCCATGCTCAGTATGTCTGTGACGATAGCCATCATGGGCCGACTGAATGTCTTTCAAGTAGTTCCGTGGATACCTCTTGGTACACCTGTGGTCTTGCATACATGGCGCATTTGGATAGAACTGGACACATGGGCCATGGACCATTTGATTGCAGACCACATAGAAAAAAGGGCAGGGTCTGGATGGGGGTGAGATAGCTCAGCACTGATAAATGTGTCAATGTGACTTGCATGAATTATTTCCCTCATCCATAGCGAAATGTGAGCATGAGGAAGACGACGTTTTTGCCACCCAATGGTGTGCAAGTTACTGCTTGCCTATCCAAACATGTCGCCTTCGTTGGTCATAATAAGCATCATGAGGTCATAAACTTTGCATTTTAGACCCTCGCTAAGATGTCATGTCTGTCTGGTCGCTTTTGGATTGGATAAAGGTAAACCTGGATCTCCTTTCATTTGGGATTGCAAGTGAAGGTGATGAAGAGATGGGGAGTGGCATATTGGCTGATGTACGTCATGGCATCCCGAGTCTTCTCATGCATGTATCTTGGTGAACCTGTGAAAGATGAAGGCAAAATAACTAATCAGCCCACATTGTGACAGTTTGCATCTCCTTCGGCATTGATGGAGTCCCAGAGATGTGCATACTGTTCACACGCAGGCGGTTTTGATTCAGTAGAATGTAAAGAAGGCGCTCACTCTCAATGTTGGCATACTCATCGACAGCATACTGGTGAAAGAGGTTGGCGCACCATAATGTGGTGTCCTCCTCTGTCCATGATCACGAAGGAATATATGTTTTTTTTAAAGGAGACAGTTTCGTGAGGATGTCTTGTTCTGCAGCTTTGTAATTGGAGGAATCTTGACGTGATACCCATCTTGGCCTTACGCACGAAAAATGTGTTATTGTAGGGCATCGTATGCTCCGTTAGTGTCAAGAAATTGTGCGATGGTGTTTTCTTGGTATGGAAGAACAATGTCTCTCTCACAATGATCCTCACCCACCGTAAGAAAGCAAGGTCAACAATATTTGGGGCATTGATCCTCCCTGCGTGCTCCCCGCTTTGGTGGAAAGTAAAGGCAAAATTTAAATGGGTGATGTTCCCACAAATGTCACAAAACGATAGACGAAATGCAATGAGCTGTAGCTAAGAAAATCCAACGTATTTAGCAGTATAACATATTAATCGGCATCGCAGTACTACATATCAGTAAATAGCGTGACGTGCGCAATCGAAACAATAGAAATGCAGTGAAGAAATAAGATGAAATAAGTTTACATTAAAGAGCAGCAGTACGTACAGGTAAGTTGAGAAGTAGGCTACAGTCTAGATTACAGACTGCCAGTATGCTGACTCAATGACATAAGCATTGCTACAGTAGACATAAAAAGCTGGTAATATGGTCAGCAGCTGAAAAAGCAGGATACAGTCGACATGAAAGGCTGGCAGTACACTGAGTGAGGTAAAGAAGCAGGCAACAGATTATAGACTGTTCTGCCTCACGGCAGGGGTTTAGCCTCACGGCAGGTGGGGGGAGGGGGGGGGCGTATGTACACAGGAATTTCCTGTTTTTGATGCTAATTTTGGTCACGTGACCAGGAAGTTGCGATTTAAGATTCCCGCTAAACCACGGGGGTGTCGGCCATTACACACATAATTCAAGATGGCGGCACACATCGCGTCCCAGTGAAGCCAGCCGCAATTGTCCATTGTGGGACTTTAAGAAGCATTGTCTGTAAGTCCGTTTATGTTCATATATTGGCAATGCTGTTATAATGTTAGAATGACCGTTATAATGATGCAAATGCCTTTATAATGCTGTTAAATTGTTATGATAAATACGAGTGCTAGTTAACAACGAAGCCTGCTACTGTACTTTCCTTATTGTGAATGTTACTTGTAATTTAATAAATCGAGTCAAACTTGTACCCAAGTAACTTTATTGCGATCCTGAGAGCAAGGATGACGAAATATCTCATCCACAATTCAGTGTTATGTGTAATAATGTACATTTGGGGTGCAATGTGATGAATACACGATGTGCCTTTATGTAACAGCAGCTTATGCTCTTGTATAGTTATTCAGTGGTAATGTAGGGGCCTGGTCCATCCAGGATCTATTGTTGAGAAACATGTTATCTAAGACAATGGTATGATGATGTGGTGTTCATTCATTGTGTTGGTGTTTCCGTGTATTAACAGATGTTGTATCAGTGCTGTTTTCTTACCAGTTTTACCTCGTTAAATTCAATAAATGACGTTTGGAGTCAGATGTTCATCCTGGCTCTGAGGGTTTATTGGACGCAAGGTTAACTACTCAGCGGTGCAACGCAGCGCACAGCGAGGCGGAGATAGCGGTTAAGACACACACAACACAGACGGGTTAGCAGGCAGGTAGGGGGCGGAGCCACGAACGGTGAGAAACCAGGGTAAGCATCTGATTGGAATGGTGGCTGTTTTTTATAGCACGTGTTAATGATCCACGTGCAATGTATGTGTATGTAAAACTTTATCTATGTGAGGAGCGGTGGCGCAGTTATATCACTGCATTATGAATTCAAAAATTAGAGTTTGATAATCGTCGACAGCAAACATTATTGAGAAGTGAAAGCCGAACTTATTATGGACTTCTATGTTGATTGATCCTCAATTAATTACATGGTGAAGTGAGGAAACATTAATACTGAGCAGATGAAGGCTGCCAGGCATGGTTCTGGACACACCACCACATATTTACCATGCCAGTGTGTGACAGTGTCAAGTTTGTATCTGATGTAAAATATATTAACTCAATTGAACACGCAGGTTAAATCAAAACAATTGTTTATTTCTGTTTTTTTCTGGAACTTTTTCTAAGAATGAATAAAGTCAGGAAATTAACACAGCACATTTCCAGCTGAAGTTAGATCTGTTCATCAAAGCATTCAAACAATTCTGAGCCTGGCTTCACACCTCCTAAGTTGCGATTTAACATTAATACAAAGAGTATTATGTTCAACATCCTTTGCTATGTTTGCTGAATTTTTATAAATATTCTTTTTGTAGCCAGACAGCCAAAATTGTGTGCTTGGAGTTTTGGGTTGACATTCATTTTGAAGATACTAAGGTTTCCAGGCATATGTATGACCATTAGCCCTATCATTGTGTGCCTTAGCCCCTGTGATGAATTGGGGAATCTTTTTTACTATATCATGAATATATGAAAAAGTATAGCCGTGTAAGTCATGTGTGACTGTGTATATTGCGCTTCCTCTGCAGAATTGGTCTGATGGAGGAAAGGCACTCAGCGCAGCTCGGTACAAGAAGGAAACAGCACGGATCGTACTTGAAATTTGACACAGCACCAGGGAACTCACACAGGAGAGAAACCCTTCAATGGACTGTGTGTGAGAATACATTTGCATGGTTATCAGTTCTTCAGAGCCACCAGAGAACACACTGGAAAATTGCCCTTCAAGTGCAGTGTGTGTGGCAAAGCATTTTCAGTTTCATCTGCTCTTAATATACACCAGAGAACACACACAGGAGAGAAACCCTTCAAGTGCAATCTTAGACGTGGTTTAGTGGTAATTTATTGAAGGTGGAGGGGTTACCAGCCCCTCACACCCATCCAGAGCCCCCATTTAGCTGATGTGGTAGCTACGAATGCCACGAGGGGAAAGGCTAATCGGAATTGGCCCTCCCCCCACAGCACTGTCCACAGTTACAAGAACAACAACCGCCATTCGCCACTAAGTGGCGGTGACGTCACCATGGCGTTTGTGCCAGGCCATGTGCACGGGATAGACCCAGGTGCCATGGGTCGACTGACTCTGTTGACTGGCCAATGCACCACCTGTACCCCCGACTGTGCCAACACACAGTGTACACGCACACACATAGTGTGTACACATACACATTGCATACACAGTGTACACACACAGTGTACACACACAATAATGTTCACGTTGTTGTTGAGCTCACACACCCAAGGGGTCTCTGTTCAAGAGAGGCAACAATATAAATGTAATCTAAATAAACTTAAACTCTAACCCTGACCTCGCTCTCTGACGTCACCACTCATTAACTTGGCGTGAGACGCCAGGGAGAGCTGTTCCCTGCTAGTGACGTCATGTCACCAAGGTATTTAACCCCCCAACCCCCCCCTCTACCGCGCTTTTGAGCGTGACGTCACGTCTAGTTGGTCACTCGATTTCGGTTCCAGTAAAAATCATTTTCTGGGAAAAGCCACGCCCAGTCACTGGCGGTTCATTAACATAATTTATTAAGGAAAACCGTCGCTATTTCATTGCGACGGGTTCAGCAGCCAAGCCCAATCACCCCACGTGGGCCCGGCTCATTAACATAATTTATTCAATTACACCGTCGCTCGTTGCGGGAGGGGATTGTGTGATGAACCCCGCTAGTGACGTCATGTCACCTCCTGCTGCCGCGTGACGTCACGAGACACCAGGAAGCTGCCAGTCCACACGCGCGCTCACTGAGATCCGAGGTGAGAAGTTGACATCGTGGTGGTGGTTGTTGTGGTGGTTGTTGTTGTGGTTGTTGTGGTTGTTGTTGTTTACCCAGGTAGAGCCTCGCTCCTCTCGTAGGGATATCAATTGAGTAGCAGCGAGGATGGAATCGATGTCCAGGTTAGAACATTACAACGCGGGGCCTAGCCATGCGGGGCCTTGTCTCCTGCCCTCGCCTGATTGCATTTGCTTTAATTCTCTGCTTAAGTTTAATTTGTCTTCATCTGGCTCACTACTTTGAATTTTTTTTCTTTAAAATATTTCTACAGTTTTTTTTATCCTACCAGGTCAAGCCGACTTCAGCTGCTATACCGCTCTTGTTTTCAGACGCGACCAGTTCACAAAAAGTGGCTTATCCAAGGTTTCACTGTAATTTGTTTGTGTGTGATATATTGTACTAGGGTGGCAAGATGTCAACTACCTCACATGGTATGCAGAATGGCGTGGGTTCGATTCCAACCCTGACGCATTTATGATTGCAGTTTACATTTTTTTATTTTTTCTCTCTCTCCCTGTTGTGGCATTGATTTTTCTCCACATTTAGAAACATGCATTTTGAGAATTTTGCTGCAAAACATTTCCATATTATACCCCACAAAGTTGAGCTATCATTTGTGTCCAGGTCGATTCTGAAAAAGAACTATGCAGCTCAGTGGGCCTCACCTGGTAAAATAAAAATATTGTACTGTGTTTCAGGGTTTTTCAATTTAATTTGTTATTTAGCAGTTAAAGATTATGTTTCAGGAGGGTCCTGCATTGGACTGTTTGACCACCACCAAATATATTTTGAGTTTAGGTTTGGAAGAAAAACGGAAAACCCAGTGGAACACCAATGCCGACGGTGACGGCCGACGCCAGGATAGCGGCCACGGGCTTGAAGCGAGGGCAACCCGGCTCTTGTCCCAAGAAAGGAATCCGCTCCCCGCTGCCCTCCACGGTGGCTGCACGCTGAGCCCCAACTTTCCCAGGAGGTCGGTACCTGCAATACACTCGTGGCATAACACGCTCGACACGTATAACTCCTGGTTACACACCTGGTGTCCGTGGCGACCCTTAAGGGTGACCCTCCCCAGCAGTCCCATCCCACTTCCACTTGCAGTGTGCAGCGCACGATCCGGGGCCTGTAGGCGGCTCACGTCAACCCCGATCACGCTGCAGTGTGTTGCACTCACGAGTGACGTTACCGCCGCCCCCGTGTCCAGCAGAATCCGGGTACGCCGCCTGTTCACCTGCCCTTCTACGAGCGACGTGGCCCCCATTATTCCTGCCACCAGCTCCCGCAGCCAGTCACCCGCAGTCGCCGCATTCTGGGGTGTTGTTGTCGGCATCTGTGTGGGGGTCACTCGCTCACCATTATCACGAAAGTTTATTTGTGTTGGGACCACGTGGATTGCACCCCTCTGTGGTCCCCTCTTTAGGGAGGCCTTGGTGTTTAACCCTGATGCTTCTCTCACGCGGGCGATCTGGGGACTGTCTCTCACGAGATGCCCCCATTGGTCGCATAGATAGCACGCAAGGGGAAGGGCGGTGTCTCCATAAGAGGCCCCTTGCCCACTCCCCCTTACCCTCCCAGTGCGCATTTGTTCGAGTTCTGCCTCTTATTGAGATACTCGCCTGGTTAGCCCCCCGACCATGGAGCATAGCCCTCCCACCTCGGATTGGACTATCTCCGCTGTGGACTGCAGCTTGGTCACATTCAGGTGTACTTGGGTCACCTCCCCGCATACTTGGGTTACCTCCTCGCGTACTTGGGTCGCATGGCCTGTGATATCTCTTATGCCGGTCTGTATCCCTACCACCCATCCTGGGGTTGTCTCACGGGGTCCCGGAGGCTCCCTCGTCCCCCCCCCCCCCTCACCTCCTCCTCTGGAAGAAGACTTGGGGTGTTATATGGGGGATATGGGCAGTTCGCATCTGGCTGACACCCCGTTGTGCTTGTCAGATGCTGCTGAACTTTCTCGATGGCGAGGTCATCGATGATCTCGGCAGTGTATCCCGGCCGTGCGCTCTGTGTTAGCAAGCGTGATTTATTTTCGTGCGCGCTCATGGAGATCTGAAGTGAGAAGTTCACATCGTGGTTATTGTTGTCGTGGTGGTAGTTGTTGTTTACCCAGGTAGAGCCTCACTCCTCTGTCTTGTAGGGAGGCCGCTTTGGATTGCACCACTCTTCGATTTCACATTAACATGCTAATTTATTACATTAACATCACTTGCCCCGGCCACTTCTTTAAGACCCTTGGGCTACACCCATTTCAAACCTTTTAAAACAGTCTGCCTCAGCAGCAGACCATGCATTTTCTATCAGAGTGTTTTTTTTGCATTCTGACCACAAGTATTGTGGTTAATGCACACATGATTCCTTGTCAAAGGTTTCAGTTTGGTGTTTTAACATCTTAACACCTGTTTTGTTGCCAGAAAAACAGGGAAAACCTATTCTCATATTTTGGTACTGGCAAAGGTTCCATGATGAAATATTACAGTATATTAGAGGTGAGCCGTGCGTGTGCAGAGAGGACAATAAGGAGCCGGAAGTTAATGAATTTTGTGGCAAAAATGCAGGCCTGATTATATGTAAGGATAATGTGGTAAATGAGAAAAAATATAGCAGCGGCGGGGTGTTGGAGTGTGCAGGTGTTACAGGTGTTGAAGGTGAACAGGTAAGGTAAAAATTGTGTGAAAAACATAATAACTTTCCCTTGAGTACGCATGGAATTTTTGATGTGTGTTTGTTTCAAAGTGTTGGTGCAATTGGTTCTCAAAAAAACACAGTAAGTCTGCTTTATTTATATACATTTATACTCATCTTGGAATGTTTTGTATACGGTTTCTCCACATTTATTTCAGTAATTTAGTTTATTTGGAATACAATACAGTACTTATTTCAATTGTGATGTATATTTTAGTTGCCGTTTACGTAACCCTATTATTTAGGTAAGGCTTAAGTATTGAATATTGCCATTCTACCTTTCACACGGCACTTTCCAAGAATGTAACCTCCTCGCTATTCAAGGGGCTGCAGTATTTTCTGTCCATCAGCTATAGCACAGGAGTACGGATTTTCAGCAGAAACTAGATCTCTGCTTTCTTGGTGTAATTACGGCCTATAGTACCATAAAGAAGCTTGGGGTTTTGGATTGTTTTTTGTTTTAGATATCTCTGCCTCTGCTCACATTCGTTGAGGATTTTTATGATTTTTGGATGGCCCATCTAAAGCTGCGTGACCCGGAGTCGGATCCCTTTCCTGTTCAATTTGGCCTGTGGACGAAATTCCCTCTGGCCCCATGCATTACATTACGTAACATTTTCAAATAATTGTGTTTTGAGAAGCTCGCAATGGCCCTATAAAAAATGCATTTCATAGAGTAACAATGATACCCTAATCGATGCCTGGTTATAGTCAAGGGATCGTCCCCGGCTGGTCAACCATGTTACGCATGTTGATGATCTGGTCATGGCTACTCAATGATATTGAGTTGGAGAATCGTGTTCTGTACCTGGAGAATTCCATGACGAAATGGGGCCTTGCATATGTTCTACAAAAAGATCACCTCCCTGGGAAAATCTTGACCTAAAGCTTTCGTAACTGCAGGAATTCATATTCTTTGGGTCTTTCGGTTAAGTGACGTGACTTTACCAAAAGACCCAAAGAACACCTCCCTGGGAATTTAATGTCATTCAACACTGCACCTGCTCAGCTCTCCATGAATAATCAGGTCGTTCTACACGTGGTGGAGGAGCTCCTATAACTGGTTAATGTGTTCACGACCAGCTCTGGTTTGGCATCCAAAGTCTCACTTCAAATTAGTCTAGCAGCATTCTTTCATTAGGCTCTGTAACACTATGTTGGAGCTGCCTGGACTTTTTTTCTATACCAATGTAATAAACCTTCTTGAGACGGCTTCCGGAATCAGTCCTTTTTATTTTCAACTTCTTTGTAATATGGAAGGAAAATTCCTGTAACGATTCCAACCACCGAGCCAATTGGCCTGACGGCTGGTCCAATTTCAAGGAGTATTGCAAAGCCGCATGATCAGTGCGAACGAGGAATTTCCTTCCATACAGGTACGGCCGGTACAATCGAACAAAATGCACAATCGCCAAAAGTTCCCGCTTTGTCACGCAATATCGCGTTTCCGCAGGGGACAGAACCCTGCTGCCGTACGCCACCACTCGCTCAACCCCGTCCTTACGTTGCGACAAAACGGCCCCAATGCCGATATCACTAGCATCCGTATCAAGGATGAACGGCTGTGAGAAGTCTGGGTAATCTAGTGTAGGCGCCGTGGCGAGGTGTTCCCGAAGTGATCTAAAAGAACTTTCTTCCTCCGCTCCCCATTTAAACCTTTGATTTTTGCCCGTTAGAACGTGTAATGGTTTCGCCAACGTCGCAAAGTTCTTAACGAAGCGGCGATAATAGGAAGCGAATCCAATAAACCGCCGAACATCACCCACGGAAGTGGGTGTGGGCCACTTCTCGAACACATTTGATTTTCAGAGGGTCAGTGGACACGCCGTCCGAGCTGACAATATGACCCAAGTAACGGATGGAGTGTTGCAAAAGGTGACATTTTCTAGGCTTAAACTTGAGGTCAGCCGCCCGCATTCTTTGGAAAACCGTCTCCAGGCGTTGGAGGTGTTCCTCGAACGTGCGGCTGAAAACAATGATATCGTCTAAATATATGAAGCACGTTTCCCACTGTAGTCCAGCCAACACCAATTCCATGAGCCGTTGAAACGTCACTGGAGCCGCATTCAAGCCCATAGGCAACCGATTGAATTCAAAGAGACCTTGCGGCGTGCGGAATGCCGTTTTGGCTTTTGACTCATCATCGAGGGGAAGCTGCCAAAAGCCCGAGGACAGATCAAGGGTGGAAAATAATTTAGCACCCGATAAAGCATCCAATGAGTCATCCATCCTCGGTAAAGGGTACGCGTCCGCCACCGAAATTTTGTTCAACCGGCGGAAATCAACGCAAAATCTTGTACCACCATCTTTTTTCTTAACCAGAACGACGGGCGCGCCCCAAGGGCTGTTGGACGGCGAAATAATATCCGCCGCCAGCAATTCATCTACTGCTCCGCGCACGTGTTCCCTTTCCGCTGGGCTCATGCGATGAGGGTGCATACAGATGGGAGGTGTCGCACCGGTGTCAATATGGTGCGACAAAAGCGACGTGCGGCCGAGGTCCAAATTCATTTCTGCTGAAAACATCCGCATACCGTAGCAATAATGAACGCAGAGCATTCCTTTGCTCATTCGACAAAGAAGAATTTTCCCCGCATGAATCTGCGATCCAGCGTTCTTGCGAACAATCGTGTGGAGGCCCACCAGCGGGCATCCGGGCGCGCGGCGTTTTGTCACAAGAGGCGAAATCGGTAGTGGCGTGAGCCAGCACCGATCCCTCCGGAACAACAACGCGGTCAGGTCCCCCATTCAACACCTGTATGAAAGGTGCCTGACCTGGTCGCACGATCGTTTGTGCCGCCACCAAGGAAAAAGATTTAGCTACCGAATTTGATGGGGATAATAGCACGCCCTTCGCATTCCTTTCAATTTGAAGGGGTTTTCGGTAACGCAGCGGAATGAGCATTTGCGCTCCCGACGGAACCTCCACCGTAGCAGCGACTACGGCAGTAACTGCGTTACCTGTAGGCGCACTGGCCAGCAGGGAAGGCAGGAACGACATCCTACGACCCCCCGGCATTTCCAAATAATCCTGGTCGACCCGTATTTTCAGCGGCATCCGGCGCAGGAAATCAGTACCAAGCAAGCATGGGACAGCTAGCGAGCGAGAGATCAACACAGGTCCTGCGGGGGTAATATTTCCGATAGCGATGCTCACATCTACCTGACCAAAGATACCCATGCTACCCCCATTTGCGGCAACACACGCATCATTAACCCTGCGTATCCGCGACGTAGGAATGGACAACAAATGAAAAATAACATCTGAAATGATGGTGGCAGATGCGCCAGTGTCCACCAAAATACGGACGTCAACGCCGTCGATGGTACCCCGTACCGTCGACGAGCCTGACGCCGCAGCCACAACCCTGCGAGCCAATTTCTTCCACTGTGTAGCAGAGTGTGTAAATGGTGCAGGAGAAGTAAAATGATCCTTAAGAGTGTAAGAATGAGTGCGAGTGGATGAATGATGTGACACGACCTGCCGGGTGTCCGATTTGTGCCGACTCGCCCGAGGTTGTTGCAGTTCCGCAGCAGGTGGAGGAGATGGAGGTCCCCTTGGCGGAAGAGGCGACAGCAGAGGTCGGCAGCGGCAGTCGCGGGCGAAATGGCCTCGTCTGCCGCACTTGAAACACGCGGCCGTCGTCGGCCGGCGGTCGGATGACCCGGCCCCCGCACGTGGACGGCCTGCGTAGTCACCACGCTGGTCGCGCAGCCGCCGTCCCGGAATCCCATGCGGAACAGCAGCAGCCAGCACGTCGTCGTCGCCAGAGTCGTCGGAGCAGTGCACGACCCGTCGTGGAGACCACCCCAAGGGCGGCCTGTCGATTTCGGGTTTCCCCGTCCACTCCGCCATCTGGTCCCAGCGCTTGATGTTAAACTTAGCGTCCAGGCAGCGCGCCACCCATCGCGATGTAAGCGGTTCGTGGCCGCACACTGATAGAGAAATGTTGAGCTCCTGAGACAACTCCAGCATCCAGCATACGGGAAAGGATGAGAGGATCCAAATGATCGGCCGTCGCGTCGGGATAGGCAGCCATGGCCAGCGCCATCAACGCCCCCCGATAAGCCAAAGGCGACTCCTCCGATCCTCGGCGATGCGACATAAATTTTCTGGTGGCTGACGTCGGTGGGTCGTAAAATTCCGCCATCTCTGCGAATGCATCTCGCAGTGTCTTCTTCTTGGACGCCGGAATGGAGCGGAAGACCCCCAGAGAAACATCATCAAGCAGTGTAGGTAGCGCTCCCAGCGCCTCCTCCTCCGTCCAATGCACGGATCTAAAGGCTGACTCGAAGCGCCACGTAAAAGCACTCCAATCGCCCCCGGCGAGAAATTCTTTAATCTGTGGAAGGCGATGTCTGCGGTGGCAAGCGCGCGCCGCGGGCGTCTCCGACTGCGGTTCCCGCGCTCCACCCGTCGCAGGCAAAATGGCGTCCGGCGGCCGCGTGGCGGCAGGCGCGCCCAAAATGGCGGCCGACGGCTCCAGCGCAGCCGCCCCGCCCAAAACGTCGGCTTCTTCCCGCGTGGCAGGAGCAATGGCGGACTCCGATTTTTTTGTAGGACCCCTTCCCGCGGCGTCCAGCTGATCCGCAATCTGGCGACCCACGGCTGGTGAGGACGCTACCGCGGTCACCAGACTCAGCAGAATGACGCGTAACGACCCGATCTGCTCCGCCATCAGCCGCCATCCGTCTTTCGTTCCTGCGGTGGTCGCATCTTCTCCCAGTCGACGCTGAGAGGCGTCGAGGAGAGCAGTATCAGCAGGCGGCATAGGGGCTGTAGCCCCCAACAGCTCATCTTCGTCCGTCTCGGCCTCTTCCTCCGATGGAGGCTCGGGCAGGTTCTTTTTTCTGAGGTGCTTGGTCATCTTGACGATCGTCCAAACGGTCGCAGAAGAACTTCTGACACCAATGTAATAAACCTTCTTGAGACGGCTTCCGGAATCAGTCCTTTTTATTTTCAACTTCCACAGTTACACTTCACACACTCCCCGTTGCTGACAGACAACGGAAAGCGGGCAGACTTCCCGCCAAGTCCCCACCGCGCACGTGGCACCCAGAGCCCCGTACGCGCGTGACTCCTGCTCTTCTCGTTCCCAAGTCTGCTCCCGACTTCTCTCTCCCTCGCTCTCTTAATCCCTTCGTCACGTGGTACCCCCCAGCCAATCCTCCGTAGACAGCGTTGACCGTTCCCGATGGTTCCCTGTCAATCCCGGGACCACGCCTCTGATCCGGCTTCCCATTAGCTGAGGCCCCGATTGTCCAGGCCAATCACCCCTGCTAACGTGCCGTGATCACGCCGAGGCCATGTTCCCTGGCTCACCCCTTATTGGCTACAAAGCGGGACCGGCAAGCCAATCCCCACGTGAACCCTCTATGGCTGTTATTACACAAAGCTGTGAGTGTCCATCGCCAAGGTCTAGTCCATTGCAAAGGTCTCGTCAAAAAAACAGGCAATAGTCTACATTATAGACTGCCAATACACTCGCCGAGGTTAAGAACCAGGCTACAGTCTACATTAGGCGTTTTTTTTCTTCTATTCACTTTATTTGTATTATTATTTTCTATCTACGTGACTTTACCAAAATAACCAGAGAATATGAATTCCTGCTGTCACGAAAGTTTTAAGTCAAGATTTTCCCAGGGAGGTGATCTTTTTATAGAACATATGCAAGGCCCCATTTCATCATGGAATTCAACAGGTACAGAACAAAATTTTATAAGAATGGAAACAGTCAGGAAATTAACACTGCACATATGCAGCTTAAGTTAGATCTGTTCATCCTCGCATTCAAGCTCATCTGAGCCTGGCTTCACACCTCTAAGTTGCAAATGAACATTAATTTATACATTTCTGCATAATACAAATAGTGTTCTTTTCAACAGCCTTTGCTATGTTAGCTAATTTTTCTTAAATAAATATTCCTGTTGTAGCTAGACAACCAAAATTGTGTGCTTGGAGTTTTTGGTAAACATTAATTTTGAAGACACTAGGGTGTCCAGGCATATTTATGACCATTTGCCCTCGCATTGTGTGCCTTAACAGCCCTTTGTGATGAATTGGGGAATCTCTTTCACTATATCATGAAAATATGAATATTTATAGATGTGTAAGTCATGTGTGACTGTGTTTATATGCATTTCTCTGTGCCTCAATACTCACATAGATGGTGTGGACATGCTTTTCTGTTTGCAGCTGACGCTCTCTCTGCAGAATTGGCCTGATGGAGCAAAGGCACTCAGCGCAGTTCAGTACAAGAAGGAAACAATGCGACCAGCATGCAAACAGCACGGATCGTACTGGAAACTTGACACAGCACCAGAGAACACACACAGGCGAGAAACCCTTAGAGTGCTGTGTGTGTGGGAAGGCATTTTCAGATTCATCTACTCTTAAACAACACCAGAGAACACACACAGGAGAGACACCTTTTAAGTGCACTCTGTGTGGGAAGGCGTTTGCACAGTCATCACATCTTAAGAACCACCAGAGAACACACACAGGAGAGAAACCTTTCAAGTGCACTGTGTGTGAGAAGGCGTTTGCACGGTCATCCATTCTTAAATCACACCAGAGAACACACACAGAAAGAGAAACCTTTCAAGTGCACTCTGTGTGGGAAGGCGTTTGCAAAGTCATCAAATCTTCAGACCCACCAGAGAACACACACAGGAGATCAACCCTTCAAGTGCAGTGTGTGTGGGAAGGCATTTTCATATTCATCGTCTCTTAATAAACACCAGAGAACACACACAGGAAAGAAACCTTTCAAGTGCACTGTGTGAGAGAAGGCATTTTCATGGTCGTCATATCTTTAGACCCACCAAAGAACACACACAGGAGAGAAACCTTTTAAGTGCAGTGTGTGTGGGAAGGCGTTTGCAAAGTCATCACATCTTCAAAGACACCAGAGAACACACACAGGAAAGAAACCTTTCAAGTGCACTGTGTGTGAGAAGGCGTTTGCACAGTCATCACTTCTTCAAAGATACCAGAGAACACACACAGGAGAGAAACCCTTCAAGTGCACTGTGTGTGAGAAGGCGTTTTCAGATTCATCTGCTCTTAAACAACACCAGAGAACACACACAGGAGATAAACCTTTTAAGTGCAGTGTGTGTGGGAAGGCGTTTGCAAAGCCATCAATTCTTAAATCACACCAGAGAACACACACAGGAGAGAAACCTTTCAAGTGCACTGTGTGTGAGAAGGCGTTTTCAAGTTCATTTCTTTTTAAAAGACACCAGAGAATACACAAAGGAGATAACCCCTTCAAGTGCAGTGTGTGTGAGAAGGAATTTTTACAGTCATCACATCTTAAAAAACACCAGAGAACACACACGCATCAGAAAATCCACAAGAAGTGTAATCTGAAATCAGCTTGTGAAAGTCAAAGTGCTGCAATGACCCCATTGTTCATGAAACAAGAACCAGAAGACAACCCTAGCCTGGACACTTTTAAAGGTATCAAGGTAAAATATGAAGAGGCGAAGGTGAAATGTGAAGAAGTAACAGTGAAGAGCGTAGAAGTGAAGGTTAAATTTGAAGATGATTCAACTCCAAAATCAGACCTTCACATAGATGGAGGCAGTGTGAAGCAGGAACTAAATTCTGACTGTGAGGCAGAGCGAGGCAACTCCCAGGAGTTTGTGGATGTGGAGGTGTGGGTGGACTTCTTAGACAATACAAAGTCAAATGGAGACCAGGTAGATGTGCAAGCTTGAGACAATTAAGCTCCAATGGATGCACCTTTGTCACAGGCCTTTCTAATGAATATAATGTGAAGTTGAACACTCAATTTCTCGGTTCAAACTGCAGTGTAAGAGTGGCCAGTATTTGTGGATCTGTGGGTTGGGTCGTTCTCGAATCAGGAGCGACTCATGTGTTTTTTAACATATCTCATCTTAAACACTCGAAGGGTGCCCATAATGGGCATCTGCCCCTGTTTGCCACAAGATGACCGTTCACTGGCTTGCATGTGGATATGAGTTTGTAAGTCGGGGGCGATGATTGATATACCAGTCGGATTTGAACCTTGAACCTCTGCAACAAATAGAGAATGTACTACTACTTGGATTCCCTCTATGAGAGTGCTGCACATATAGGCCTAATCTCGTCAGAGATCAACTTGTAAATACGTTGTGACGTGATGCAGTACAGTTCATTATAGTAATAAAATGTTGCCAATGTGCCTTTTGATTCTTTTGAATCATAATTGAAAGAATACCTGTCTGATTCTGTACGTACATGCAACATTTTGTGTATTAATGTCAAACATGGAATATGTGATGTCCGGACAAAGTATCTGTTTTGGTGGTACGGGTCAAAGGGTATTTTTGTGAATCAGGCCGCATCTGACTCTGGGGCAACTCATTGTCTTTGAAATCGGGAGCATAGTCGGATAATTTATCAGTTAAGGTATGCCACTTAAAAGTTACGTATAGGAGATACATTCTCCACAACAACACTAATTATCATTTTGTACTACGTATATACATTTTGTCGAACTGAGACTTGAAATGGACCTTGCTGATGAACATCAGTTGAAGCAAAGCCCGACTGTTGAGACATTGTACACCAAAACCAGTCCACAGGTGGCCTGTACTGAACACATGCATTCCTAAAAGGCAGTGTTATTTATAGTTTGTGTAAAACATTTGAAGGCATCGCGGATTTTTGTTACAGATTTGTATTCTAGCCTAGGTTTTTATTGAATTTTTACTTCCATTTAAATTACACTTTCTGTATGTGTCCATTGATATCCCACCTTGTTTACCACATGTTTACTTAAATATGTAGACGCTTCCTCTGAAGACATCACCTCAAATTAACGAGTGGGTTACGTCAGGGCCTCCTCCTCTCTCTGGCTTGTGATGTCACCAAGAGCAGAACTCGCCTCCTCGGAATCTAACGACTGCACTGTCTTGGAATGCATTTACAAAGTAATCAAATCTTCACAACTGCCAGGGAACACACATTAAAAACCACTTAATGTACACTTGGAAGGCATTTTGAATTGTTTTGAAACTGAAACACGCGTAAGGAGGTCTACAAGGAGCAGAGTCTGAGATTGACGTGTGAAATTTGAAGTTCCATAAACCCATCTTTTGTGATTCAAGGACCCAATAAAGATGGCAGCTGGGAAACGTCACCATTTGTGAAGGTGACCTGTGAAGGCTCTAGGGTTTGACTTCCAGGTCGCTAATGGAGCCAGAGACTAATCACATCCATTTGTAGATGTGGAGGTTTGGGCGGACTTTTCGTACAATGTCGAGTAGAAGCAGACAGCATGTGTGACCATTAGTGTTGGGTTGACCTGTAACCAAAAGCACGAGACACGGTTTCCCAATGTTTATTTCAATTGTTTAGTTTTTAGTTGATTTGGAATACAGTACGTATTTAAATTGTAATATAAATTTTAGTTGACGTTTACCTAACGCCATTACTTGGGTAAGGCTTACGTATTGAATATCGCGTATTTAGCCGTCGCGCGGCATTTTCCAAGAACGTAACCTCCGATATTCAAGGGGCGGCTGTATTTTCTGTCAATCGAGCAGGGGCGGTTTCTTCATTAGGGCGATTGGGCGACGCACCACCAAAGTGTGAAAGGGACTTTTTCAATCACATTCAAAATCTCATTCAACCACAAGAGTTACGCTAGCCGTTACTGTGCCTCTGGATATAGTCCAATCAGCGTCATGTCACGTTCTGTGGAGTACCGCCTCCTTTTGGGCGATTTCACTCTGGCTGAGAATCGCCCAGAGTGTTCCCATAGACTTACATTCAAAGATGTTTTTTTTCGAATGGTAGGCGCTGCAATGCATTCTCTATGGCTTCCGGGAGGGCTCGCACTAACGTGCTTACGTCATCATACGTAAGCACGTTTCAGTCAATATTATTTGTCGCCACCTAGTGGAATCTTTAATAAAAGAAACTGAGTGGATTGTAATAATAGTGAATATAGAAACAAACAAGGAGATGTATTGTAAGAGTCACTTTATTTTTCATCAATATTAAAGTTGTCTTTACATGCTTAAGCTGTTAATTTATCCATTGCATGGGTGGACCTTATCCTTAACAGTCATCCACACATTTGCCCCCCCCACCCTGAGAGATTTTGCAGGAGCCGCCACTGCAATCGAGTACAGCAGGGGAGTACGGATTTTTACTAGAAACTAGATCTCTGCTTTCTTGATGTAATTAAGGCCTATGGTACCCTAAATAGGCTTGGTGCTTTGGGTTCCTTGATTTCGATGTCTCTGCCTCTGCTCACATTCGTTGAGGATTTTTATGATTTTTGGCAGGCCCATCTAAAGGTGCGTGACCAGGAGTTGGAACCATTTCCTGTTCAACTCGTCTTGTGACAGAAATTCACTCTGGCCCAATGCATTACATTTGTAATGTGAGGTTACACCTGGATGATGATGATTGGCTCTGCTGGCTTCAGCCTGCAACCAATGGGGAGTCGAGTTAGGGGCGTGGCCCTGGAGCCGTACAGTAGCTTCGGGAAAGTCCCAGGGTTGTGGCTGAGGATTGGCTGCGGGGCATCACGTGGGCCAGGGATTTAAAGGAGCGGAGAAGCCACGCTGGTGCCGTGGTCCGGAGCCTGCCACGTGGCGGGCCCCGCAGTCTCTCACGCTGTCAGCCAACAGCGTGAAGGAGCAAGGGAACTGGAGGAACGAATGTGGTGGAAGCTGTGAACGAAACTGAATAAAGAATTCTCAATTCACGACATTGTCTCAACGGGGTTTATTACACATCACATAGCATCTTCAATAATTATGTAGTTTGAGAAGCTCACAATGGCCGTATAAATGAATTGCATTCGTCGCGGTTAAAAATAATATGCTTATCGATGACTGGTTATAGTTAAAGGATTATTCCCTGCTGGTCAGCCCTGTTGCATCTGCTGATCTGGTAATGGCTACTCAATGAGATGGCTGGCTGAGGTGCCATCTCTTGTTTTGCCGGACACACACAGTAACAATAACAACCGCCATTCGCCACTAAGTGGCGGTCACGTCACCATGGCGCTTGTGCCAGGCTATGTGCACGGGGTAGACCCAGGTGCCATGGGTCGACTGACTCAGTTGACTGGCCGATGCACCATCTGTACCCCCGACTGTGCCAACACAGTGTACACACACACACACAGTTTGTACACACACAGTGTACACATACACATTGTATACACAGTGAACACACACACACAGTTTGTACACAGTGTACACACACACAGTTTGTACACATACACAGTGTACACACACAATAATGTTCACGTTGTTGTTGAACTCACGCACCCAAGGGGTCTCTGTTCAAGAGAGGCAACAATAGAAATGTAATCTAAATAAACTTAAACTCTAACCCTGACCTCGCTCTCTGACGTCACCACTCATTAACCTGTCGGCGTGAGACGCGAGGGAGAGCTGTACCCCACTAGTGACGTCATGTCACCAAGGTATTCAACCCCCCAACCCCCCTTCGACCGCGCTTTTGAGCGTGACGTCACGTCTAGTTGGTCACTGTCGATTTCTGTTCCAGTAAAAATCCTTTTTTGGGAAAAGCTACGCCCAGTCACTGGCGGGTTATTAACATAATTTATTCATGAAAACCGTCTCTAGTTCATTGCAACAGGTTTAGCAGCCAAGCCCAATCACTCCACATGGGCCCGGCTTATTAACATAATTTATTCAATAACACAGCTGCTCGTTGGGGAAGGGGATTGTGTAATGAACCCCGCTAGTGACGTCATGTCACCTCCTGCTGCCGCGTGACGTCACGACATATCCGAAAGCAGCTGCACCGCGCGCGCTCTCACTGAGATCCGAGGTGAGAAGTTGACATCGTGGTGGTTGTTGTCGTGGTGGTGGTTGTTGTTGTTGTTTACCCAGGTAGAGCCTCGCTCCGTCTCTCTCTTGTAGGGATATCAATTGGGTAGCAGCGAGTATGGAATCGATTCTTTGGTTCTTTTCGGTTAAGTCACGTCTAAAAATAAAATAATAAATCAAAATAAAACAACACATTACGACGTTTCGATTGCAACACAAGCAATCATCATCAGGCATAAAAGAAATAGCAACAAAAATCTAACTAGAAAACTATAGACCGACATACAAGCAGACAGACATCACAACGGCACACATAGAGAGGAGTATACAGGCACACGAAAATTAAATAACCTAGTAAAATATTGAAATGTGATGTAATACAACACAGAGAGTCGGTTAACACACAATTAACGCATGGCCTGGTTGACTACGTGTTTCAAAATTTGCTAAGTTAGAATTTTTAGTGTGAGCAACAAATATCTAACTAGAAAACTATAGACAGACATACAAGCAGACAGACATCACAGCGGCACACAGAGAGAGGACACAAATCGGCTGTGTGAGCAACAAAAATCTAACTAGAAAACTATAGACAGACATACAAGCAGACAGACATCACAACGGCACACAGAGAGAGGACACAAATCGGCACAAAGAGATGGTCGTTTCTGTGACGGTCCCTTAAATATAGAGGGGAGGGGGAGGGGACGGGGGGGAGGGAGAGGGCGGGGAGATCAATGAGTGCACGCCAACGTACTCCCATTGTAAGTGAGATGATAGACGCGGCAGGGGAGGCAAACCTGAAAATTAGGACAAACGTCGTAATGTGTTGTTTTATTTTGATTTATTATTTTATTTTTAGACGTGACTTAACCGAAAAGAACCAAAGAATAATTCCTGCAGTCACGAAAGCTCCCAAATTAAGATTGAACCACTTCTACGGGGAAGTTTTAAACTTATCCTTTTTTCTTTCTGGCTATTTGTTCTCTCTGCCTGTGTCCTCTCCTTGAAATTTCACACTTAAAATTCTAACTTAGCAAATTTTGAAACACGTAATAAACCAGGCTATGCGTTAATTGTGTGTTAACCGACTCTCTGTGTTGTATTACATCACATTTCGATAATTTACTAGGTTATTTAATTTTCGTGTGCTTGTCTCCTAATTTTCAGGCTTGCCTCCCGTGCCGCGTTTGTCCTAATTTTCAGGTTTGCCTCCCGTGCCGCGTCTATCATCTCACTTACAATGGGAGTACGTTGGCGTGCACTCATTGATCTCCCCGCCCTCTCCCTCCCCCCGTCCCCTCCCCCTCCTCTATATATTTAAGGGACCGTCACAGAAACGACCATCTCTTTGTGCCGATTTGTGTCCTCTCTCTGTGTGCCGTTGTGATGTCTGTCTGCTTGTATGTCTGTCTATAGTTTTCTAGTTAGATTTTTGTTGCTCACACAGCCGATTTGTGTCCTCTCTCTGTGTGCCGCTGTGATGTCTGTCTGCTTGTATGTCTGTCTATAGTTTTCTAGTTAGATATTTGTTGCTCACACTTAAAATTCTAACTTAGCAAATTTTGAAACACGTAGTCAACCAGGCCATGCGTTAATTGTGTGTTAACCGACTCTCTGTGTTGTATTACATCACATTTCAATATTTTACTAGGTTATTTAATTTTCGTGTGCCTGTATACTCCTCTCTATGTGTGCCGTTGTGATGTCTGTCTGCTTGTATGTCGGTCTATAGTTTTCTAGTTAGATTTTTGTTGCTATTTATTTTATGCCTGATGATGATTGCTTGTGTTGCAATCGAAACGTCGTAATGTGTTGTTTTATTTTGATTTATTATTTTATTTTTAGACGTGACTTAACCGAAAAGAACCAAAGAATAATTCCTGCAGTCACGAAAGCTCCCAAATTAATATGGAATCGATGTCCAGGTTGGAACATTACAACGCGGGGCCTTGCCATGCGGGGCCTTGCCTCCTGCCCTCGCCTGATGGCATTTGCTTTAATTATCTGCTCAAGTTTAATTTGTCTTCATCTGGCTCACTACTTTGAAATTTGTTTCTTTTAATTATTTCTACAGTTTTTTTTTATCCTACCAGGCCAAGCCCACTTCAGCTGCTATACCGCTCTTGTTTTCAGAAGCGACCTGCCCACAGCAAAGTGGCTTATCAACGTGTGGAAATGTGTATCGGTCAAACACTCTAAAGGGAGGGAAAAACCATGTGGATCCGGAGGAAAATCCACACGACCACAAGGAGAGAGACACGCAAATTATAAATATACATCCTTAATACAGGTTTGTTTGGGTTAGATCGCGTAAAAATAGAAATGTGTTGGTAAACCCGACAGCCAATTAGGAAGGGGTTGTCACATAAACAGCACGTGGCCAATTCGTCACGAGTGCAGCACTACACCGGTTGTGTGTTGGAGAGCCAAGCCACAACATTTACAATCTGACTACGACGTTTCGCCAGTAATTACAACCAGCTTCAGCAGGCGACAACCAAATGTTGTGCCTTGGTTTTGTGGGAAGATGCATCGGGTCGCTGGGTTTATAACGCAGCACGCTAACCATTGCACTACCGCTCCCCACTGATGCACAAATATGATCATCGGAAGTATAGTATTTATTCAATACTTGCTAAGTTACCTGGCTTTGCATAGGGTCTCAGTAATCAAACATTAAGATTAATGTCTTGCAATGTTGGCTTTATTGGAATTATTGAATTCTGCCAATGAAGTCTGTGAATGTGTGTATATTGTCACGGTTTCTTGGTTGTTATACAATCGCAGGGCTTGTTTGTTTCATAATGACAGCTTTTAAATTCGTTGCCTTTGGAGAGCTTCAGGATAGACAATGTTGGATGTTTTGCCATCTGGTGGGTTTAACCGAATGAAGCTTCAATTTTGACATAAATGTCAACAGCAGTTAAAGCTTACATGGATAGAAAATTTTATAATAAAAAAAAATGAAAATAAAGGTAATAAAAAAATATCACGACGTTTTGATCGAAACAAGCAATCGTCATCTCCGGTCACGTGTCCTCCGGGGTCACCCAGAGTGCCATGGCCCCTTGCAACTCTGTTCCATGGCCGGCACCCTTGCACTCTATCTTGTAGGGGCTGGCACTGCACGCAGAGCGTGGTGCCATCCATTGCTCTCAGTGCACCCCGAGTCCCGTTAGGGCCGGTAATGCATCCACCTTCAGTGGTGTCTGCGATTTCAATACATGGCATGCCGTGCCTCTCTCCCAGGCCAGCTTCACACAGTGACATCCAACGATGTCACTACACATAGCAGCTTCAATAATTATGTAGTTTGAGAAGCTCCCAATGGTCATATAAAAGCCGTAGCATTTATTACGGTTACAATGATACGCTAATCGATGCCTGGTTATAGTTAAAGGATCGTTCCCTGCTGGTCAACCATGTTACATCTGCTCATGATTTGGTAATGGCTACTCAATGAGATGGAATTAGGGATAATTCCATCGTGAAATGGGGTCTTGCAAATGTTCCACAAAAAAAATCACCTGCCTAGGAATGTCATGTCATGTCATACAACACTGCACCTGCTCAACTCTCCATGAATAATCAGGCAGTTCTACAAGTGTTGGAGGAGCTCCCATACCGGGTTGATGTGTTCACAACCAGCTTTGGTTTGGCAGCCAAAGTCTCACTTAACATTAGTCGAGCACTATTCTTTTATAAGACTGTGCAACACTGGAAGCTGCCTGGACTTTTGCTCCTTACAAAGCTGTGAGTGTCAATCGCCAAGGTCTAGTCCATATGAGACCAATTTGAGGCCACTCACATGGCCTTAAATTGCACCTATCATGGAATTAGCACTGTGATAAGGTTACTTCCAATTCGTCATGAATGGTGAATGTTTTGTTTATATATGTTAATGATCCATGTCAAATGTATGTGCATGTAAGAGCGGTGGTCCAGTTATTTCACTGCATTATGAACAAACTCTAATAAAATAAAATAGATCACGACGTTTTGGGCGCAACACAGTCTGCCTCAGCAGCAGACCATGCTTTCCCACCTGATGACGGATGCTTGTGTTGCGCCCGAAACGTCGTTATTTATTTTATACCTACGTGACTTTACCGAAAGAACCAAAGAGTATGGATTCCTGCTGTTATGAAAGCTTTAAATCAAGATTAATACTGAACAATGAGGTTAAATAAAAAAAATTGTTTATCTCTGGAACTTTTTATAAGAATAGAAACCGGTCAGGAAAATATCTCGGAACATATGCAGCTGAAGTAAGATCTGTTCATCAAAGCATTCAAGCAAATCTGAGCCACACAACTCATACTTAACTTCAAATTTTGCATTCTTTGGAAGAACGTAATCAACCAAGTAAAGTGTTAACTGTTGTGTTAGCCGACTGTGTTGCATTGCATTAAGTTCACGAGGTTGATTTCTCAAGCTTCCAATTTCTCTTCCCCTGCCGCAGATCCCATCTCCCCTTGGCTCGACATGCCTGCTGCAGATCCCATCCCCCCCCTTGTCTCTCATTAACATGCTAATTTCTATGCCCCAACCCCCCCTCTCACTATATAACTCGTCACAGAGGCGTTGCTTCTCTGTCTCTCTGCGTGTGTCTCTATGTGTGTCTCTTCTGTGTGTGTCTCTCTCTGGTTGTCTCTGTCTGTTTGTCTCTCTCCGTGTCTGTTTGTCTCTCTCTCTGTATATGTCTCTCTCCGAGCTTGCATTTACATACAGTTCTCACCTGATGACGGTTGCTTATGTTGCAATCGAAACGCTGTGCAATATTTATTTATTTATTTCCTTATACTTTCTACGTGACTTTACTGAAAGAACCAAAGAGTAATTCCTGCAGTCACAAAATCTTGAAATCAAAGATTGTATTCATTCCTCTTTGTCTCGATACTGACGTAGATGGTATGGAATACGTTTTTCTGTCTGCAGCTGACGTTTCCTCTGACGCTTCCTCTGCAGAATTGGTCTGATGGAGCAAAGGCACTCAGCGCAGCTCGGTACAAGAAGGAAACAATGCGACCAGTATCCAAACAGCACGGATCGTACTGGAAGTTTGACACAGCACTAGAGAACTCACACAGGAGAGAAACCCTTCAGGTGTAGTGTGTGTGGGAAGGGATTTTCAGATTCATCGACTCTTAAAGAACACCAGAGAACACACACAAGAAGGAAACCTTTCAAATGCACTGTCTGTGAGAAGGCATTTGCACGGGCAGCAGATCTTCAGATCCACCAGAGAACACACACAGGAGAGAAACCCTTCAAGTGCAGTGTGTGTGGGAAGGCATTTTCAAGTTCATTTTATTTTAAAAGACACCAGAGAATACACAAAGGAGATAACCCCTTCAAGTGCAGTGTGTGTGAGAAGGAATTTTTACAGTCCTCATCTTAAAAAACACCAGAGAACACACACAGAAGAGAAACCCTTCAGGTGCACTATCTGTGGGAAGGCATTTGCAGATTCACCGATTCTTAAAAAACACCAGAGAACACACACAGGAGAGAAACCCTTCAAGTGCACTGTCTGTGAGAAGGCATTTGCACAGTCATCAGTTCTTCATCGACACCAGAGAACACACAGGCATCAGAAGATCCCCAAGGAGTGTAGTCTGAAATCTACTTGTGAAAGTCAAAGTGCTGCAATGAGCCCATCCCTCCTGAAAAAAGAACCAGAAGTACATTCCAGCTTGGACACTATGAAATGTATCAAGGTGAAATTTGAAGAGGCGAAGGTGAAATGTGAAGAGGCAATAGTGAAGAGCGAAGAAGTGAAGGTAAAATGTGAAGATGTGATGGTGAAGAGCGAAGATGTGAAGGTAAAATGTGAAGATGAAGATTCAACTCCAAAATCGGACCTTCACATCGATGGAGGCAACGTGAAGCAGGAGGAGAATTCTGACTGTGAGGCAGAGCGAGGAACCTCCCAGGAATTTGTGGAAGTGGAGGTGTGGGTGGACTTCTTAGACAAAACAAAGTCAAATGAAGACCCGGTAGATGTGTAAGCTTGAGACAATGAAGCCCCAGTAGATTCACCTTTGTCACAGGCCTTTAATGAAAGAATGTGAAGTTGAACACTCAATTCTTAGGTTCAACCTGCAGAGTAAGAGGGGGCAGTATTTGCAGACCTGTGGGTTGGGTATACAGTGATCCCTCGTTTATCGCGGTTAATGGGGAACGGAACCCCTCGCGATAGGTGAAAATCCGCGAAGTAGGATTGGCCCCCTAGGAATTTCCGTGTGTGTGTGGGTACCAGAATGTTTAAAATATGTATATTTATACTTTATATATATATTTTACTTAAATCTATTTAATTATAAAACCTTAATATTATACATTCACTCTCTCTCATACGATACGTATTATGGTGTTCTACACTCACCAATGACAGTAGTATCTTGAGACTTGACTCCAGTAATGACGACGACGACAATGACAACGATGATGCGCAGCCAACCAGCTCACGGGATACATCCACCCGTGCTCTCATTCGTCGATCTCGCGCCGGGAACCAATCACGTGCCTTGTCTGAGTGCCCGTGGGTATGTACAAAGCCTCTGAGAGAGTTTCTCTCTTTGTCTGGCATCCTGGGAAACCGTTTCTCTCGCGCATCACGATGAAACAACGCTGCTTTCCGCAATACGGCTGCCAATATGGCGGTATTTTTGAATTTTTTTTTCGATTAATATTTTTGAAAAATCCGCGATGCACTGAGGCCGCGAAACTTGAACCACGAAGTGGCGAGGGATTACTGTATCTATATCAATTTATAACATTTTGGACATGCGTTTTTATGGATTTTGTTGCTATTCTGTCTCTCCAAATTAACCTACCATTAAAATTATAGACTGATAATTTCTTTGTCAGTGGGCAAACGTACAAAATCAGCAGGGGATCAAATACTTTTTTCCCTCACTGTAAATAATATTTTTTTTTTACTTCCAACCCGTGATGAGAGGACGGAATACATGGTGACAGCAAGCACACCCTTGCACAATAGGTCACGACTTCACGACTTCAAAGGCCACAGCGCCCCTTTTTGACAGCGACTGCAAGTCTGATGCAAAAAATGTTAAACACTTCCAACCCGTGATGGAATTGTGGGGAACGCTGCCCAAAACGAATACACACAAACAGGGATACAATTGTGTTTAAAGCTTTCTTTTCATCACATAATCTTGCCGGCGAATGTATTAAGCCCTTAGCCAATTGATGCACATTTGTTAGACAAGCAAGCACACTACTGCACACCATTGTTCCAAGGCATTACGTTAATTGCATAATCTAAAAAATGAATTCATTGAGGTCTACCTTTGCTTAGGCACATGTTTCTTTATTACTGTTCGTATGAATATTGTCACATTAATTTCCTGTCGCTGTGTATGATCGCCTTATTCTGAAGAATGAGCCAATTGTTCTGTTACCCAGTTTGACAAACATAATTATTGAGGGTTAAATGTACGGTTCAATGAGGACATCTCCAGGAGTACTGTGTTGGCATTCCTTGCATAAGAGTTCGCATATTAGAATGTTACGTGTTTTTTAGAGATTAAAGTTGCTTAACACAGAAGAGTCTGAGTGGTGCCTTCCTAAGTCCATGCATAATAATATTAATTATAAGAACTATATCCTGCGGAGAGATCTGAATTTTGAGACCTGATATAACACACTAAGACATAATCAGTAAAAGTTAAAGTGAGAATCATTGTATTATCCTGATTGATAATTCACTGGTCAACACTTTTTCTGGCATAAGGTATTCCAATGGTCTTAAGGTAATTTTGGGGTGCTGATTCCAAATCTGGCATCAGTTTGTGTCTATCACATCAGGTTTTTGAGATATCAAATATTGCATTTTCAATAAAAACTGCAGAAGAAAAATATTAAATAAATGTGGATATCTGCATAAATTTATTATAAACACTATCCTAAAAATACAGCACCATATTTTAACACTAAAGCAGTTACTGACTCGCAACAACTTGCAATCATATGTGACAGAGTTAATTTCGGGTAAAATCAATGAAAATGGGGTATGCCGATAGCATAAAATGAGATGTGATAGAGCAAATCTGAGATCAGATTTGGAATCAGCACCCTGAAATTAGTCTAGAACAGCTGCAAAAGTCCAGGCCAGAAAAAAGCGTGTTTTTTGTTGACCAGTGATAATACAACCCTAGACAACGAAGCAGAAGAAATATTTGAATTAATTAGCATAATTACATACATTTGCATAACTGAATACAATTACACCTACCTAATTAGCATATACGCAACATTTTCATGATTACATAAATTAGCATAATTTCGGGAACAGTTTTTTCAAAAAATTCATTTCATTTTTTACATTTTTATAATTTTTCAGACCAAATATAGACAACAGGTGGAAAATATCATATATAAGCAAGAATAGAAATCAGCACTGTTCAACGAAACACCCAACTGCGACTGGAGAAGTCCAAACCATCAAGCACTTTACCGATGAATGCTCCATCCATACACATCCTGGCGGTATCGCTAAAATTCACACTGCATCAACCACATCATTGGACTGGATAAGAAACCTTTGCATTCATTCATGACGATCATTTGAAATAAAAACTGTTCCTTTTCACAATGCCATATGAAAGAAGAAGAAGAAGTACTGCGAGTGGTCGGCTCCGGGGATTGCCCTCGTGACTGGCAAATTGATAGGGAGCTCTGCATCGTCAGAAGCCACGCATCACGGAGAGTTTTTTGTTGTTGCGTCATTGAGGCTGCCAGCCATGGCTGGTGCTCGCAGTATTGCAATCCAGACGTGGGGAAGAGTGCCAAGCATTACTATTACCGATGGCGAGATCGTTCTGTACAGCAAACACGATCATAGAGTGACAATCGTTCGGATTGTGCTCAGATCAAAGTCAACCCTTTGAGGGAAAACTGGTGCAACCACTATTCGTGAGAGTGTCCCTTGAAATCGCAACCCACAGGCGAAGTTTAGTTGAGGGTCGGATCAGAGACTGACACGGAACGATATAACTTGATCTGTAGCGTGTCCTCTCTGCAGCACGAGTCGTACAAACAACTGGAAGAGGACTCTCTTGAAGAGGGGGGGGGAGACGACAGGCGCTTCACAGTCTACAAGGATCAACAATGTCTGGTGCGAGTGGTTTCTGGTGACGGGATGATCGCGCACATCGACGCAGACGGAGCCGGACCCATCATCCCTGCCAACACGGGCACTGCCAACAGTGACCAGCGTGCCGACTCGGCAATCACCTCAGCGGTGGAGAGACTGACGAAGCAGCAGAGAGCGCCGTGTGCTCAACACACACGCTGACCCAGCGCCCCTGCTGGGGACCTGAGGTATTTTCGTTCCAAGGAACGCAGCACCTCGGAAGCCAAAAGAAGACAACTGTGATTCGCCACGAAGTGGCGGTGACATCACCACGACGCTTGTTCCAGACTATGTTTTCAGTTTCATTTATTAGGTACTAGCGGTAAGTACCCGGCGTTGCCCGGGTGAAAAATATCTTTGAAAACTTCTCTTAAAAATTTCGATTTAAAGCTTTCATGACTGCAGGGATTCATCTTCTTGGTTCTTTCGGTAAAGTCACGTATAAGGGAATTCTCACGACGTTTCAGCCACAACGCAAGCAGCCGTCTTCAGGTGAAGAACAGGTCTGTCGGAAAGACAGCGTCTGAATGAACACCACCAGGCTTGGCAGCATATATTTAAGCTGGGTTGGAGGGGGAAGAGCGCCTTGACAAAGGGATTTGCATATCAAGAGGAATTTAGCATATTTATGGAAATGCAGGTGTAGTGACAGAGAAAGGTCACTACTGTGTCGGCCCGTACGAAGGCTGGGGGCCCCAAGGGGGTGCCTGGGGGGTCGCGTGGTGGAGGGATCCGGACCCTCCCAGAGGTGGGGGAAGTGAGGCGTGTCCTGGGAAGGGAGGCGTGGCCTGGAGAGAGCCAGCCACGCCGGGGCGGAGCCAGCCACGCGAAACCAAATATAAGCGTGGTGTGAACGCAGAGCGAGGCTGCTGTTGTACTGTACTCCAAAGTGAAGACATCATCGGTCGTCAAGTCCCGAGTCGTCGTCCTGGGCCAGGCAGGCCGTTGCCTGCCTGGTCCAGTCTGTGTCGTGTTCCAGAGTGTTAGTGAGTTGAGGAAGGTGGTCACCACCTTATGTACAGTGTTATATTACTTACCGTTTAATAAATAGTGTTGCCTCCAAGCTGCGTGTGTGTGCACCTAATTTGAACCTACTACATTTGGCGTCAGAAGTTGTGGAAATATAAATATTGCTAGGTGTTATCCTAGGGAAGTAAAATGGGCACACGAAAAACAAAGACAAAACTCATCTGGACGCCTTCGTACGACGGGGATGGTGTGACGACCATCCTTCGGACAGCCCCGGGGATGGCAGTCACGGTGACAGAGGGAGAGAGATGGCGCTGCACGCGGAGCGGCGGGACTGTCATCGCACCGCTGCTTCGCCGCCATCGGGAACGGAGCGATGGAGCCGCGGGGAGAGGACACCGTCGTCTCTGCGGGGGCTGGCGGGGGGAGGCCCAGGCATGCGGGCCACGCGGTGGGGCCGCCAACTCGGTGGCTGATCGTGGCGCGGTTCCCGCCAAAACGCCGCTCCCGCCAACTCGAGGGCTGGTCGGGGCGCGGTTCCCGCCAAAACGCCGCTCCCGCCAACTCGAGGGCTGGTCGGGGCGCGGTTTCCGCCAACTCGAGGGCTGGTCGGGGCGCGGTTCCCGCCAACTCGAGGGCTGGTCGGGGCGCGGTTCCCGCCAACTCGAGGGCTGGTCGGGGCGCGGTTCCCGCCAACTCGAGGGCTGGTCGGGGCGCGGTTCCCGCCAAAACGCCGCTCCTGCTGCCGAAATGCCGCTCCCGCCGACATCAACGCCTGCAGAGGGGGAGTTCCAGCCTTCTGCTCGAGCGCGAGAGGTGGATGGGTTCGCAAGAGCAGGCTGTGTTCACCATGCAAGATTCTTCGGGGTGTTCCAGTGCTCCACCTTGCCGCCCTCCACTATTCACAGTTGCCAGGCGAGTCGTGACATGACAAGCACCCGGCCTCAAGAAAAATAATAATAACTTCACCCATCTTACGTGCGCCGGGTTGCGATCGCGTGTGTTTTTTTTAACTCGCTGGTTTGCGGAGCGTGTTCGTCCGGTTGTGTGCGTGATAAAGTGACGCGGCGACCATGCGGGTTTCTGCTTGTAACAAGTGTTGTTGTTAAATACGGCGTCGAGATCGGTATCTTCTGGGTGTAGTTAATGATTAATTCGTGTTGGTGTCCCGAGCTCCGTTGATATCCTGTATGTTGCCGTGTTAATGACTCGTGTTGTTACATCGTTTTGTTGCGAAATCGCCGTTGTTATTGTGTATACTGTATGGAGTTTCGCTCGTGATTGCCACGTGTAACTGTAAGAAACGTTGATCGTCATTGTTGCCAAGGTACAGACCGTATGGAGCTTTGCTTGGAATTGTTAACAGTGTATGGAATGTTGGGTACTTGCTTGTGATTATTTACTATGTACGGATTGTCTGGAGTATTGATTGTGTGTGTTGCCATGTGGGGACTGGATGGAGCATTGCGCCAAATGATTCACTGTACGAATTTCATATACTGCATATACTGTATTAATCAATTTGGCGATTCTTGGGGTTTGTGTATAGTTTTTTTGCTCTCAAAATTCGAATGCCCTGAGTCCCATGGTTAATGTTGAAGGGGATTTAGAAATGACAGGTTCGGTTTGTTTCAAACTCGCTGGTTGGTTCCTGTCCGTTGTTGCACAGATGATGTATTTTGTGCGGGAATGCTCCTTGTGTTCTGTATGGATCGGGGGTGCGTTTCCGTTAATTGCCGTCAAATTGCGTTGCTCTCCACTCGGTTGGTACAGCTGCATGCTGCAATGCGAGTCTCGGAGATGATGTGTACGGATACGGGATGTGAGGTGTATTGTTGTGACCATTGAATATTCGGGATCGTCACAAATTGTGCGTACCTGTTCGGCATTGGATCAGTTCTGTGGGGGATCATAATTCAAATTGTATGTGTTGCGATGGTGACATGCTGCCAGGGATTTGGAATTGTGCTGCTGGTTGTCACCTATCTTGGGGCGCAGGTCCTGACCAGGATGGCCCAGTGAGTGTTGCGTGTCTAACATGAACGTTGTGGTCCCGTCATGCTATGGCTGACGGCTTGACCTGACAGCCCGGAGATTGAAACACTCCGTGGTATGTCTAGCCTAGTGGGCTGTGCGCTCACAGGGCTCGGAGAGTGTGGTCCCGTCATGCAATGGCTGACGGCTTGACCTGACAGCCCGGAGATTGAAACACTCCGTGGTATGTCTAGCCTAGTGGGCTGTGCGCTCACAGGGCTCGGAGAGTGTGGTCCCGTCATGCAATGGCTGACGGCTTGACCTGACAGCCCGGAGATTGAAACACTCCGTGGCTTGTCTAGCCTAGTGGGCTGTGCGCTCACATGGCTCAGAGAGTGTGGTCCCGTCATGCTGTCTGACAGCTTGACCTGACAGCCCGGAGATCGAGACACTCCGTGGCTTGTCTAGCCTAGTGGGCTGTGCGCTCACATGGCTCAGAGAGTGTGGTCCCGTCATGCTGTCTGACAGCTTGACCTGACAGCCCGGAGATCGAGACACTCCGTGGCTTGTCTAGCCAAGTGGGCTGTGCGCTCACATGGCTCAGAGAGTGTGGTCCCATCATGCTGTGTCTGATGGCTTGACCTGACGGCCCGGAGAGTGAGACACTCCGAGGTGCGTTGAAACAGTGGGTTGGAGATTCGTAAGGTTCAGGTGGAGTTGTCCTGTTACGTTGAGACTGTATCCCTCAGTTGTTAGGGTGCATGTTGTGCAGTGAGTGAACGATGGGTCGTCTCGGCTTGGTCGGTACAGCTATATGCTGCGATGCGAGGCTTGGAGAGAGACTGGGTTAAAATCCCACCGATATGGCCGACGCGTGCTGCTGGTTGTGACGCCGCGTCGGAAAGGCGGTGGGGTGGTAACATGGAAATTCCCCCCCCGATATGGCCGACGTGTGCTACTGGTTGTGACGCCGCGTCGGAAAGGCGGTGGGGTGATAACATGGAAATTCCCCCCCCGATATGGCCGACGCGTGCTACTGGTTGTGACGCCGCGTCGGAAAGGCGGTGGGGTGGTAACATGGAAATTCCCCCCCCGATATGGCCGACGTGTGCTACTGGTTGTGACGCCGCGTCGGAAAGGCGGTGGGGTGGTAACATGGAAATTCCCCCCCCGATATGGCCGACGTGTGCTACTGGTTGTGACGCCGCGTCGGAAAGGCGGTGGGGTGGTAACATGGAAATTCCCCCCCCGATATGGCCGACGCGTGCTACTGGTTGTGACGCCACGTCGGAAAGGCGGGGGGTGCTAATGGGTGACTGTCATTGCATGCGTGATTCTAACGGGTGGGGGGGGGCTGTGCTGGAGCGTAAGTGGGTTAGCCAGTTTTCATGTATAATTGTTGTTAATTCCCCGTTTTCTATGCGGTTCCCTTTTACCCTCGTCGATTCTGTATATATTACGTGATTGTATTTCTTATCGGTCGCCGGTCATTTATTGATGTTGTTGGTTCGGAGGCACACCTTTTCGATGTTTCACAGTTGTGTTACAGCCGGGGACGGCTGTGTGTTTATACAGGAGGGGGTGATGTAGTGACAGAGAAAGGTCACTACTGTGTCGGCCCGTACGAAGGCTGGGGGCCCCAAGGGGGTGCCTGGGGGGTCGCGTGGTGGAGGGATCCGGACCCTCCCAGAGGTGGGGGAAGTGAGGCGTGTCCTGGGAAGGGAGGCGTGGCCTGGAGAGAGCCAGCCACGCCGGGGCGGAGCCAGCCACGCGAAACCAAATATAAGCGTGGTGTGAACGCAGAGCGAGGCTGCTGTTGTACTGTACTCCAAAGTGAAGACATCATCGGTCGTCAAGTCCCGAGTCGTCGTCCTGGGCCAGGCAGGCCGTTGCCTGCCTGGTCCAGTCTGTGT
The DNA here is from genome assembly GCF_965212315.1 of Lampetra planeri. Taxonomy (NCBI): domain Eukaryota; kingdom Metazoa; phylum Chordata; class Hyperoartia; order Petromyzontiformes; family Petromyzontidae; genus Lampetra; species Lampetra planeri. Next base: position 4,149,692 of record NC_136183.1, read on the forward strand.
CGTGTTCCAGAGTGTTAGTGAGTTGAGGAAGGTGGTCACCACCTTATGTACAGTGTTATATTACTTACCGTTTAATAAATAGTGTTGCCTCCAAGCTGCGTGTGTGTGCACCTAATTTGAACCTACTACACAGGCATGGAATTAGTCACTACTTGTGGAATGAGTTACAGCAGCAGAAGTTAGAGTAAATGAGATTGGTATTACCTTAGAGTCGCGGCATCTCTTCAGAAAGGTGAGAGACTCGATTAGCTGAGCCTTCTTATCACGGAGTTTGTTGTCTCTTAAAAACCTTACATATACACACACAGATACTAAGGTATTGTGAAAGCCCGGTGGGCCGTTTGTACATTTCTCCACCAACAAAATTAGAAGAAGCTTGCAAAAGTCCAAAATGTTGTAGAAATTGTGGGGTAAATAGTTGATGTAAAAGGTTTCCGAAAATTGTGGACACCCCCCCTCAAAAATTATATTTACACCACCCTACATACAACAGAGGAAGTAGTATCTATTGAGTTTAACACGTAGGCTTTCGCGACCAATGTTATTCATAATCAACGTTTTTGGGTTTAGATCGCGTTATTTATAAATGTGTCGTAACCCTCCACCACCCGACACGGCCAATCAGCACCTGATGAGTTAATGAGTTAATGATGACGTCACCCTGCTGCTGCTCTATATAAGAACGGGAGAAACAGCAGAGCCTCACCATTCTGGCGAATTGCCCGATGATGCTGGATGCAATTACCAGCGAAACGTCGTACTCAAATTGTAAATGTTGTGGCTTCAACACACCGGTGGGCTAAAGCAGTGAACTATTTGTCTTTTGTCAACGTGACACATTTTTACTGATTGGCCGTGTCGGGTGGTGGAGGGTTACGACACATTTATAAATAACGCGATCTAAACCCAAAAACGTTGATTATGAGTATCTATTGACTCTGTAGTTGTATCTACTGACTGTACAGTAGTATCTACTGAGCCAGTAGTAGCTACTGACTGGAGTATTATTTACTGATTGTAGTAACAACTGACCGTAGTAGTATCTACTGGGCCTACAGTAGTATCTACCGACTCTATAGTAGTAACAACTAACTGTATAGTAGTATCCACTGACTATAGTAGTATCCACTGACTATAGTAGTAACTACTAACTCTATAGCAAGATCTACTCTCTATTGTAGTATCTACGGACTTTAATAGCTACTCACCGTACTAGTATGTACTGACTGTATAGAAGTATATACTGACTGTAGCAGTATTGGCTGACTGTAGTGGTATATACTGACTGTTTTAGTATCTACTAACTCTATATAGCAGTATCTACCAACTTGAAAGCAGTATCTACTATCACTACAGCAGTGCATACCGGCTGAGGTGGTACCTGCTATCACTACAGCAGAGCATACTGACTATGGTGGTACCTGCTATGATTACAGCAGTGGATACGGATTGTGGTGGTATCCTATGACTACAGCTGTGCATACTGACTGGTGGTACCTGCTTTCACGACAGCAGTGCATACTGTGGTGGTAGCTGCTATGATTACAGCAGTGCATACTGCTGTGGTGGTACCTGCTATGAGTACAGCAGTGCATACTGACTGTGGTGGTACCTGCTACTTTACTTAAGAACCAGGCTACAGTCTACATTACTGACTGCCAGTACACTAACCCAGCTTAATAACTATTTGTACAGTCTACATTATAAACTGCCAGTACACTCACCCAGCTTAATAACCAGGCTACAGTCTGCATTATAGACTGCCAGTACACTCACTTTACTTAATAACCAGGCTACAGTCTACATTACTCACTGCCAGTACACTCACCCAGCTTAATAACTATTTGTACAGTCTATATTTAAAGAATCGATTCGTGGCGCGCTCGGGTTTATTTCAATTAACTGAGTTTTATTTTCATTGCTATGTTATGTTTTAAAGTTTTCAAAAGTTTTTAAATGTATTTTCCTTCAGGCAACGCTGGGTATATCGACTCTAACAAGAGTGGGGTGTCGAGGCCTAGTCCCGTGCAGAGCCTCTGGCCTCGCCTAGATTGCCCAGCCGGGTGAGGCTGGGGGCTGGGCCGCTACCACCACCGCCCCGCGCTAGAATAAAACTATCTAATCTCTATAATTTTATCATCTACCGACCCTATAATAGTAATTGCACACATTGGGGTGGGGGGGAGAGAGAAGAGGACGTGAAACTTTGATGTATTTACCTCAGCGTCGCGTGTAAATGTGTGCGCATATTTTTAACGCGGGTGAGAAATGGCGCGCTGCCCGTTGCCAGGGGCAACCCTTGGTCAGCGTTTCGCGCATGCGCAACGGCGTGCTAAATAAATAAATAAAAATCGCGCTACATCAATAATTAAACCGCTTTAAAGTTTAGGGACGAAAAACGGAAATGCCTATTCCCACCGCGGGGCTCGGGGCGTGCCTCCCGGCAAAAAAATGTCTCGACAAACCCCACGGTCCGAGAGCCAAATCCCCCGCGAGCGTACGAAGACGGACGGATGGACAGAAACAGACAAAAAATGAGACTTTTAGGTTAGATCAGGGGTCCTCAAACTTTTTAAACAGGGGGCCAAGTTCACTGTCCCTCAGACCGCTGGAGGGCCGGACTATAGTTAAAAAAAAACTATGAACAAATTCCTATGCACACTGCATAACTCTTATTTTGAAGTGAAGAAACAAAACGGGAACAAATACAATATTAAAAATGAAGAACAAGCAAAGTTAAATCAACAAACTTGCCAGTATTTCAATGGGAACTATGGGCCTGCTTTTGGCTAATGAGATGGTCAATGTCCGGTTCCATATTTGTCACTGCTAGTCGTAACAAGTGATGCAAGTGTGCATCCGTTAGTCTAGATCTGGTTGGAGATTTCAAATGTTTCATTCTGGAAAAAGTCTGTTCACAGACATACGTGCTGCCAAAGATGGTTGCCATTTTGAGTGCATGGTTCCTGAGATGAGGATATGTCTCAGAGGGGAGAGATGCATATCAATTATGAAGGCTGCTTGACTTGAATGCGTCTTTCAGAGTCACAATTCTGCAGTTCAGCCAATTCCATTTGGTAAATTGTATCCACATTTTCAATGTCAATAGAAAATGGGTTACGGAAAAGCTGTATGTCCTGTTCATGGAGATGAAGCTCTTTAAATCTAAATTGGAACTCCTTTTGCAATTTTTCCAGTGAATCCACACATGTTTTGTTTGGGAATGCAACCAATGGTTTTTCCGCTAACAGATTTTGAGTTGTGGGGAGATGACAGAAGTTTTCCTCCTTCACTTGTTTGATGAGGAGGCCTAATTTTACTTCAAATGCTTTGACATGTGATTGTATATCACAGATGAGCTTCCCCTTTCCTTGAAGTTGCACATTGAAACTGTTGAGTAGCTCTGTTACATCTGTCAGAAAGGCAAGGTGCCATTTACATTCTGCATCATTGAGCTCTGGTACTTCTTTGTTTTTTGAAAGCAGAAAAGCTGTAATCTGTGGAAGTAAGTCATAGAAACGTTTCAAAACTCTCCCTCGACTCAGCCAACGGACTTCTGTGTGGTATAGAACATCTTCATAGTCAACATTTAGCTCAGACAGAAATTCCTGAAATTGTCTGTGGTTTAGTGCATGAGCTCTAATGAAGTTAACACAAGATACCACAATTTTCATAACAGAGTCCCACTTCAGTGATTTACTACACAGCGCGTGTTGGTGGATGAGGCAGTGAAGGGCTATTGGATGAGAATGGTTATGTTTGTCCATCTCTTGGTTAATGCGAGCAATTACTCCTTTCTTAGACCCCACCATGCTAGGAGCACCATCAGTGATCACACTGGCGAGTTTAGCCCAGTTCAGCTCCAAACCATTCACAGTTTGGCAAAACTTTACATAGATATCCTCTCCTGTAGTTGTTCCTTTGATGCTTTGCAGTGCAGCAAGCTCTTCTGTGACTTCGAAATAGTCATTCGTCCCACGAATAAAAATTAAAAGTTGTGCAGAATCACGAACATCATTGCTTTCGTCGAGTGCCAAGGAAAAATAGGAAAGTTTTTTTGTGGAGTTTTGCAAATGCTGATGCAAATTGTCTCCCATTTCTTCAATCCTCTGTGTAATTGTAGGTCCTGAAAGACTCACTGTACTAAATAAATCGGCCTTCTCTGGACACATCTCTTTGGCAACAGAAAGAAGGCATTCTTTAACAAATTCTCCCTCCACGAATGGTCTGCCAGTGCACGGTATTAGCTTGGCAACTTGAAAACTTGCTCGCAGTGATGAAATATTTAGCTGCTTCTGCTTCACAAAAGTATTTTGCCGAGTTGTTAATGTATTTTTCAGTTTTAATATTTTATCTTTTCTCACTTCTCCGACCAAACAATCATATTTATCTTTATGTTGAGTTTCATAGTGTCGACGTAAATTGTATTCTTTGAACATAGACACTATATTCTGGCATATCAGACACACATCTCTTTCCTTGTACTGCATGAAAAAATAGATCATAAGTCCACTGTTCTTTGAATATCCTACACTCCGAGTCAATTTTTCTCTTTCTTGACATCATTGTTTCCTAGGGAGTCAAAATTGCTATTAGTAAAATACCAATATATATATATACAGCTCTACAAAAACAATATACCAGCAATAACTTTGCCCACACAGAGACATACAGACTGCACTGCCCATCAATGCAGTCTGATTGGGGGAACTCCGCTTTTACCCCAGGCTCACACTGGTGCGGGTGCCATTAAAAAGTTAATTACACCTGCAGTTTTGTTCACAGATCACAGTGCGATCTGCGAACTCGCATAGGAATCTGATCACATGGGGGAGAAGACCCATGCGATCCGATTCCACTGCAGGAAAAAAGAAGGCACATGTGCCTTTTTTCTTCCGAATCTAATGCAAGTTCAGCCATACAAGCATATGGCTGAACTCGCACTGCTCAGAGATCGCAACAGTATGAACCGGGGCTTTCACAACATACAACATATAACCTCATACAACTGAATAGCAATCAGAATATAAATGCACTTATTGTCATTTAAATTGGGTTTCCTACTCCTCGGCTGTCTGTCACTGACCAGCACGGGAAAACAGCAGGCAGCCCCTCCAGAGATCAGAGATCACTCTGTTATTACCCCTCTATCATTTACTCAGCGGTGTGTGTGCTGGGGATCTACATCCCCAACACACAGGAATATCACTGGGAGTGGAGCCGAGGGGCAAGTGAGGGAGCTGAGGGAGGGAGAGCCAGTCAAGCGCAGCCAGGGGAGGGCTGGCAGCCTTAGGCCTGGGGGGCAAGTCCAGTCAATTGGCCCATTGAACCATTCACCAGCGCAGCGCAATGAGTGCCCACCGCCACAGCTCAATCAGTGCCCACCGCCGCAGCTCAATCAGTGCCTACCACCGCAGCCCAATGAGTGCTCACCAGCGCAGCCCAATTAGTGCTCACAAGCGCAGCCCAATTAGTGCTCACAAGCGCAGCCCAATTAGTGACCATGGGTTGTGGGTGTCATCTGTCTAACCTCTTCGTTCGGGGGGTAATGATGCTGCCAACTTCCTCCAAGCTGCCTCTGCTCTAAAAGACTGTGGCTGCGCTGTGATGCTCAGTCTGTCACGTCTCCCGCGCTCTCTCTCCCATGAACCAGCTTCCGGCTTTCACTGCCCACAAGTCACCGCGCAGCCGGCCCCTCCCACATGCCCTGGCTTCCTCTGAGTCCTGGGAGGTGGGAGTAGTAGTCCGGCTGCGCTGTTCGGTTCCTCCCACCGCCTGAAGCTTGATTGCGGCCAGACTACAATTCCCATGATCCAGCGCTTCAGCCGGCCAGCCATTCGGCGGCGGCCACCCCCTCTCCCTCTTCCACCAATGACCGTCTTTCTCATGTAGAAAAAAAGTAACAGACAGGCAGCGGCGGCAAAAACACCCGGCGGGCCGGATAAATGTCCTCGGTGGGCCGCATGTGGCCCGCGGGCCGTAGTTTGAGGACCCCTGCTCTACACCTTGGGGTGTGCACAGGGATGTCCTCTGGCTACACAATATTTAACATATCTTTTGACCACGTAGTTCGTGAAGCCTTCAATGGCTGTACCCGAGGAATTACTATAAGGTACAGATACAATGGGAGGCTGATCGAATCCCGTGTGCGGTCAAGGGATGCCTCCCTATTGCTCAACCATGTTATGTATGCCCATGCTCTGGTGATTGCTGTTCACTGCTATGGAGAGATCGGAGAGATTCCCATACCTGGCCAGTGTGCTCATGACCGGCTCCGGTTTAACAGCAGAGGTCTCACTCCAAATCAGTCGAGCGCTATTCTCTTTTCATCGGCTGCGTTACGCTGTGTGGAAGCTACCTGATCTCTCGCTGTGCATGAAGCTCCAGGTCTTCTCGGCCACGGTAATTCCCTCCCTTCTCTACGCTTGCGAGGCATGCACCCCCCTAATGGAACATCTTCGCCGGTTACAAACATTTTGGCTGGCCTGCTAACGATCTATCTTGGGTTTAACCATATGTGTATGTGTGTGTAATGTAGTAACTCGGCGGGAGACGACTTCACGGGTAACACACTCTTTTATTTCAACGACTATAGTTACACGGGTGACTAACACCAACTATAGTTACACGGGTGACCAACACCCACTTAGTTACATGGGTGGCTAACACCAGCCTAACCCACACGGTTCTCCTGGCTACACCAGCACGGGCTCTTACGCCCCGTAGCCTCTCGGAACACACCCAGCCGGGGTGTCCGTCTCGACCCTGGGTCCCACAGTCCCGACCCACATGGGCGTCGGACCACGGGTCCCACGGTCTCGCCTCCGAGCCACACAGGGCCCCGGTCCTGACAAGGACGGCGGGACTAGGGGTCTCAGGGCACTACTTCTTCAACTCCGTCTTCAATCTTCAACTGGTTAACAACAACCACGAGTGCTCTCGCGCGTCACCCTTTATGCCCCTCCTGCGGACGTCGCTGAGAGCACCCATCCCATTTGACCAATCACTGGGCGCTGGCTACGATCCTCTTTTCCCACCTCGTGTCAGCGCGCCTCACCACCCACGCCGCGCCGCCCCGTAATCCCTCACTCCCGGCGCGCGCGTCCACACCACGCCCACATCGCGTGCCCAACCCCGCACCCCGTGCCGCCCCGTGATCCATCACTGTTGGCGCACGTCAACACCACCACTACATCACCCCCTACCACATAGCTCGCAGCCGACCCGGGTGCTATAAAAATAAACAACACCCCCTTTCCCCCCATGTGTGCCCCGTAACACAACAACAAACATAACAACACAACACAACACGAACACCGCCATCCGCAAAAATCAGCAAATGCCACCACAACAACAAGAACAATATGTACAATCCGGCGAGTGACAACAATAAATGTGTATGCAGAAAAAAAAAACAAATTTCGACTCGTGCAGCGTCCCATTCTTTCCGAGCATCCCTTGAATGGGACATTACCCCGGCAGAGGGGGAACACGGCGGCGAGCTCGGGTTTGAAAATTTTTTCATGAAAAGTGTTGTGTCCTAGCCCGAGTCCGCCTTGCCGGTCCGTCGTACGGCACCAGACGCGGTTGACCGTCCGGTGGTGCCGGCAGTTCAGGAAGGCATGGGCCAGGCATCGGAGATCCGCGCGTGCCGCGGGGTTCCGGTTCCCAATGGTCAACAGCCGTCAGGTCCGAGACACCTGGGGGTGGGTCAGGTGGAGACACGTGAGGATCAGCCTGCGACACATCCCTCCCCGAGTCGACGGTCACATCACACGCCCGGTCGTTACGGCACAAAACGGGGTCACGCGGTGCCGCGTAGGGTTTCAGTCAGGAGGGGTGCACGTACCAACGGCGTTTTTCCCATTTAATCTGTATACTCTGGGGTCGTGCAACCCGCACAATTTCCACCGGTCCCCTCCATGGTCTCAACAATTTGGGGGACGTAGCCAACGGTGCATGTGGACAATGCAGCCAGGCCTTATCGCCTGGTTTCCAATCGTGCGTATGCACCCTCCGTCCATGCAATCTCTCGTTCGCGATCTGCCGAGACCGCGAATTCAATCTCGCAGCCTCTCGCGCTTCAGCCAATTTGGCGATATTAAACTTGATGTGGTCTGCCAATTTAGATTTTGCACGTGGCTGGGAAATCCCCAGTTGGACGTCCATGGCCGGATCGGCCTCCCGCCCATACATAAGAAAAAATGGGGAAAACCCCGTCGCCGCATGAGGGGCCATTCGATAGGCCGCGAGTACCCCCGGTACCTGTAAGTCCCAATCAACCTGATCGTCGCAGACCTGTTGGCACAGCATAGACGTAATCGTCCTGTTCAGACGTTCAACCATTCCGTCAGTCTGCGGGTGGTACGGGGAGGTACGCACTTTCTTTGTACCCAACAGGTCGCACACCTCGCGCAACAAAACGCTCGAAAAATTCTTCCCTTGGTCCATCAGCAAGCGTTCGGGGGCGCCCTTGTCCAAAACATAACCTTGGACAAAGGCGTCCGCCACTGCCGCAGCCGACTGGTTGGCGAGTGGCCAAGCCATGGGCCAGCGGGTGAAGTACTCTACGCCAACCAGCAGGAACTTATTTCCCCTAGGTGTAGCGGGAAAGGGCCCCAAGATGTCTAACGCAACCAATTCGTTTGTGCGCGAAACCTGAATGGATTGCAGCGGTGGATTAGCCGCTATTGGTGGCGGTTTTCTTTGGGCGCACCCTACACATCCCTTAAGAATGTTCGCCACGTCGTTGCCCATCCCCGGCCAATAATAGTCTCGCTGGATTAGGGCGAGCGTTTTGTGAAACCCCAGATGCATGAGTCGTTCATGAGCAGCCAGAACGACCCTACCCCGCATAGCAAATGGCACAATGAGCGCGTCACGCCGGGACATGTTGTCCCACTTCATCAAGAGGTCCTGTCTGCACACCCAGGAACCGACCCGCGTTTCCCCCCCCTCGGGAGCGTCAACCTTCCGACGTAGCGTGAGTAGGGAGCTGTCGACCATTTGGAGATGGCCCCACTCGATGAGAGGCAACGCTAACAGCGAGTCCCTCCCCGTGGGAGCGTCGACTCCCGTAGTATCAGTGGCGGTGAGCACAACTTCCGCGGGAACGGCGACAGGGGGTTTACACCGCGCCGATCCCAGCAGACATGCGCATTCCGTGCGCGGCGGCAACCGCGACAAGGCATCCGCATTCGAGTGGCGCAATCCCTTGCGGTAAATCGTCGTGAATTGGTAGTCCTGAAGGACCTCCAACCATGGGGACAATTGGCCGGATGGCTGCGCCACCCGCATAGCGTATTGGAGAGCCGCATGGTCCGTACGAACCGTAAAATGACGGCCGTAAAGATACGGCCTGAATTGCTGTATAAAAAAACAATCGCCAGCAATTCACGACGTGTCACACAGTAGCGTTGTTCCGCAGGGGACAGAACTCTGCTACCGTAGGCGACCACCCGTTTGACCCCCCCGACCACCTGTGAGAGCACTCCCCCGATACCCGTGTTACTGGCATCCGTGTCGAGCAAAAACGGTTGCGTGAAATCGGGGTAACACAAGGGGGGAGCCTGCACCAAGGCGTCACGAAGGGAGCAGAACGCAGCCTCCTCTTCCGGCCCCCAGCGAAACCGCACACCTTTAGCCGTCAAAGCGTGCAGGGGCCTGGCTATGGTGCAAACTGCTTGACAAAACGACGGTAATAGGAGGCGAATCCTATGAAGCTGCGGACTTCAGTGACCGAGGTTGGCATTGGCCATGAGCTGACGCAGTGCGTCTTAGCAGGGTCTGTCGAGATCCCTGAACGACTAACGATATGGCCCAAGTACCTGACCGATTCCCGAAGCAGATAACATTTAGCCGGTTTAAATTTAAGCTTAGCGGAACGCATCCTGAGGAACACCGCTCTCAGTCGCTGAAGGTGCTCCTCAAAAGTCCGGCTGAAAACGATGATATCATCGAGGTAAATCAAACAGGTGTCCCATTGGAGGCCTGACAAAACCAATTCCATGAGCCTCTGGAACGTGGCGGGAGCGGAATGTAAGCCCATGGGCAATCGGTTGAATTCAAATAGGCCTCCCGGTGTCCGGAAAGCGGTTTTTGGTTTCGATTCGTCATCGAGGGGCAATTGCCAAAATCCCGAAAGCAGATCGAGCGTCGAAAAAAACTGTGCTCCCGCCAAGGCACCCAGCGACTCATCCATCCTGGGGAGCGGATACGCATCGGCCATTGAGATTTTGTTTAGGCGGCGGAAATCGACACAGAAGCGCAAGGACCCATCCTGTTTTTTAACCAGGACGATAGGAGCACCCCACGGACTGGAAGAGGGCGAAATGATGTCGGCCGCCCACATGTCATTAACCGCCGACTGCACATGCTCCTTCTCGGCTGGGCTGAGCCGGAAGGGATTCTGTCGAATAGGGGCCGCGTCCCCCGTAGCTATGTGGTGGCGCAACAGGTCTGTGCAGCCAATATCGTACTTGTGTCTGCTAAACACGTCAGCTAACTCGAGTAGCAAGCCCCGCAATGCTCCCAACTGCACACTGGACAAGTTACTAGACCCGGCACACAACGAGTCCAACCACTCTGTCCCCTCCTCACTTTGAGGATGCGTATCGACACTTGAATCCGCGTGAGCAACGAGCTGTTCCTCGAAGGGTAGCGGCGCGGCGTGAGCCAGCACCGTTCCCTGTGTAATTACGGCCGGCCGCGACCCCGTATTCAGGACCATAATGGACGGCTCACTGTCCCCCCTCACCATGGTCTGAGCTACCGCTAAGTCGAGGCCCCCTTTGGCTCTGTTAGACGGCCCCAACAGAACTCCCTGTGCCCCCGCATCCACCCCGAGGGGTTTTCTCAACCGAAGGGGTACCAACATTTGCGATCCCGGGGGCACCCGTACAGTCTGAGTTGCCAACGCCTGCACCGTCGCACAAACCGTGCGTATTTTAGTAGGACTCGTCAAAAACGCAACCCGCCGTCCCGATGGAAGCTCGATGCAGGCCTGATCTATGAGAATTTTGATGGGCATTTTAGACAGAAAGTCCGTACCTAGTAAACAAGGAACGGCCAGCGATGATGATACAAAAATAGGACCCGCCAATTTGATATCGCCAATACAAATAGACGCCCGAATCTGGCCGATGATTCCCAAGGATCCCCCGTTCGCCGCGTAAAATGGTACGTCCACCGGCAGAAGGGGTCGACATTGGACGGGAAGAATGTTATAAATAAGGTCCGAAATGATAGTGGCCGACGCACCCGTGTCCACAAGCACCCGGACCTCAACCCCGTCAATAAACCCCGTTACCACGGACGACCCGGCCGACGCAGCCACTATCCTGTGGGCCAATTCGGACCATTCGACTGCTTTCGGGCCGTGTACGAACCCCCCTCGCCGAACCGAACCCCCGGTGCCCATACGCGGTCCCCCCACCGCCAAGCGGCGACCCGAACGTGCCGTGTATGTGGACCGAGCGTGTGAGGTGCCGCGACTTGCCGGGTTTAGCTGGGATGACTTGTGGCCCTGGTCGTCGTCCGGACGTGATCCCGTGGCGCGCTGACGCGGAGCCCGGCACCCGGACGCGACGTGACCCCGAAGGCCGCAGTTGTAGCAGACGACGAGGGACGTCGTAGGTTTCGGTTGCTCCAGCTTGCGGGATGAACGTGTGGGCGAACGACCTCCCGTTTTCCACTCCCCCGGTCTCGATACGGTGAAGGCCTACTCCCGAGCCGCAGCAGGCTGAGGCTCGGCGACCGTGGCGGCCGGTGCCGCGTTCCCCGCCGATGCGCAGATGACCGTCGGCTTGCGCTTGAGGACTTCGTATGCGTGAATACTCGTGGCGACCCCCAGGGAGCAGATGTCCATTTCGTCCGCCACATTGATGGGGACTCCCAAGTCGTGAGCCAACGCCAGCAGCTGCTCCGTCACCATGGCGTCCTTCCCCTCCTTGTCCATGCGGGGAAAAGCTGCGTCCGCCAGGGCGAGCAGCGCCGTGCGATAGGCGAGCGTTGTTTCTCCAACCACCTTTCGCCGATCGTAGAAATGGTGGCGACAGGTCGAGGGCGGCCCGAACACCTTAGCCATTAGGTGTAGCGCGGCCTGGAGCGTTGAGCGGGACGACCTTGGGGCAGATGTGAAGGCTGCAAGCGCGTCGTCGTCGAGCATCGCTGGCAGCGCGCGCAGGGCAGTGGTGTCGGACCACCCCGACATTTCTTGATGTGCGAGGAACCTTCGTTGGAAGGCTCCCCAGTCGCCCCCGTCTGCCTTGAACGCCGACAGCGCGGGCAATCGTTGTTGGAGGACCCGGTCGTCGTCGTCGTCGGAACGATTTTCCCGCGCGCCGCTGTGGTTGTAGAAAATGTCGGCTCCGTCTGCAGGCGTATAATGGAGAGCTCCGGCGCGCGCCGATGACGCGGGCTGCGCTGAGTGGAGATCTCCGGCCACGTAGTGTCCGCGCTTCCCGCCAATTGATGGCGGACCCTCAAAAACGGCGCCAACTTCAAAACTTTTGGCGCAAAGCGCCTTCTGGCGGGATCCCTCCAGCCGCGCTCCCTCCTCCAACCCCGCAGCCGTCCCTCCGCCCGCTGGAACGGAGATTTCCGCCAAAATTGCAGCGGCGGCGAGCAGCAACTCCGCCAGGCGGGAGTGTGCGTCCTGTAGGCTGGTGTCGGAGGCGAGCGGAGCGTCGGCCATCTCCGCGAAGTGCTGCATCGGCGGCAACTCCTCGTCCTCTCCTCCCGAGGTTGGTGTCTCCAGTACGCCGTCGTCTTCCCGATCTCGCTCGTGGGTACGGGTAGTCTTCCTAGTATCCATTCTTCTTGAAGACAGGTTTACTTCTGACGCCAGTTGTAATGTAGTAACTCGGCGGGAGACGACTTCACGGGTAACACACTCTTTTATTTCAACGACTATAGTTACACGGGTGACTAACACCAACTATAGTTACACGGGTGACCAACACCCACTTAGTTACACGGGTGGCTAACACCAGCCTAACCCACACGGTTCTCCTGGCTACACCAGCACGGGCTCTTACGCCCCGTAGCCTCTCGGAACACACCCAGCCGGGGTGTCCGTCTCGACCCTGGGTCCCACAGTCCCGACCCACATGGGCGTCGGACCACGGGTCCCACGGTCTCGCCTCCGAGCCACACAGGGCCCCGGTCCTGACAAGGACGGCGGGACTAGGGGTCTCAGGGCACTACTTCTTCAACTCCGTCTTCAATCTTCAACTGGTTAACAACAACCACGAGTGCTCTCGCGCGTCACCCTTTATGCCCCTCCTGCGGACGTCGCTGAAAGCACCCATCCCATTTGACCAATCACTGGGCGCTGGCTACGATCCTCTTTTCCCACCTCGTGTCAGCGCGCCTCACCACCCACGCCGCGCCGCCCCGTAATCCCTCACTCCCGGCACGCGCGTCCACACCACGCCCACATCGCGTGCCCAACCCCGCACCCCGTGCCGCCCCGTGATCTATCACTGTCGGCGCACGTCAACACCACCACTACATGTGCGTCTAAGTCGATGTGTTTCTATACGTGTGGGTCGATCTCTGTGTGTAAGTCCATGTGTGTGTCTGCCTTTTTCGCCCGAGCAACGCCGGGTTCTTACCGCTAGTTACACATAAAAGGCAAAGTTGTGATTATGTGTCTGTTCAAAATGTTTAGCGTACTTCCCGACATGCAACAAACTTGCCATGTGGATAATTTCCAGACTGTACACCATCCAAAAATTATAAAAATAAACTTTTTTTTTGTGGGAGGGGGGGCATATATTTTTTGCACGGTGAGCTGTGACGTCAAATCTGTCATGTGACCCACGCATGTCGAAGCATAACGCATTGTAGTGTAATAGTTAGTGTGCTGTGCTACGAACCCGGCGACCCGAGTTCGATTCCCCCTCATGGCCACCACCGGTGATGATTATTTCTACCGATCCTGGGCCTCCTCTAGGTTGACTCAGCCTCAAACGAGTAACTGCTGTGGTGTGTGAACATCGCCACTGGGGAGACAAAGGTGGCCGGGCGTGGTGCTGGCCACCCACCCCCTCGTGTGCCATGCCGGCCTTCATAGGTGCTCATTAACAGCACTTGCGCCCTACAGTTTCACAGGCTACACGGGGGATCTTTGTCTTTATCCTGTGTGGGGGGGGGGGGCAGCGACTGCGTAGCGATTCGCGCGCTGCGCTACGAACCCGGCGACCAGAGTTCGATTCCCGCTCACGGCCACTACCGGTGACGATTATTTGAACCGGTCCTGGGCCTCCCCTAGGTCGACTCAGCCTCAAACGAGTAACTGGTGTGGTGTGCGAACATCGCCACTGGGGAGACAAAGGCGGCCAGGCGTGGTGAATCCAAGTCCCGGGCGAGGCCAGGTAGTAAGGCTAGTCAATTATATAATTACAATTCCCTCCCCGTCTCCGCCTCGAATCACTGCACCAAATTTAGCTAAAAGATGACGTCACCCTGTTGCTCTATTTAAGACCGGGAGCGAGTGGAGGGCCTCATCATTCTGGCAAATTGCCCGATGATGCTGGATGTAATTACCAGCGAAACGTACTCCAAATTTTAAATGATGTTGAATCACTCGTCAACACACTGGTGGGCTAAAGTAGTGAACTATTTGTCTTGGTAAACGCGACACATTTTTTTACTGTTTGGCAGCGTCGGGTGGTGGAGGGTTACGACACATTTGACTAATATTGGTCGCGAAAGCCTACGTGTTAAACTGACCATGTACTGTGTTAGCGACTGGAAGACAAAGGTGGTTGGCGAGGCTCTGATCCCGTGGAATACATATTATCTTGGTCGTGTGTGAATGACATATTTCGCATTATCTCTTCTGAATGACCCTAAGTCTAATACTTTCATAATTACTTTGTTCTTGCTTAACCAAGATTCGTGGTATACCATAGTTGTTACCAAGGATATTACGAGGGTTTAATTAACATTTGCTCCCAGTCTGTATTGCCAGGGATCCGTGCTTCTTATTCTCAAGTAATATTTTGATATCCTGAGGTTGAAGATATAGCTAAGCTTCAAAACTTACTGTTGTATTTTTTTCGATTTAAAGCTTTCGTGACTGCAGGGATTCATCTTCTTGGTTCTTTCGGTAAAGTCACGTAGAAGGGAAGTAATAAAATAATAAAAATAAAACATAATAAAACAATTCTCACGACGTTTCGGCCACAACGCAAGCAGCCGTCCTCAGGCGAAGAATGAAACACCACCAAGCTTGGAGCATATATTTAAGCTGGGTTAGAGGGGGGGAGGTGGGAAGAAGAGCGCCTAGACAAAATAATTTGCATATCAAGAGGAATTCAGCATATGGAAAATGCGTAAGAGGTGGGCGGGGGGGGGGGTTCCAAATCAATACTATGCCCGTGCATTATGCAGGATTAGCAGCATCAAAGGGGGGGGGGGTAGCATTAACAAAGGAAAGGAATGTTAATAGTATGTAGCTGCAGTTACTAAACAACCACGTAAAAAACTAAAGTATAAACTGCATAACAAACTAAAGTATAAACTACATAGCATCATCAGTATACTTACTATACTCTACAATAAGCTGAGTTACTAACAGTAAGTAATACATAAAAAATTCTACGTTGTAAAAAATTATATAATATGCTTCCATCTAAACTTTATTCTCTTACATCACACGCGTCTATACCGTACTATATACTGCTATAGACAAACCCAACATTAAATTACATACTGTATTGCTATTAACCACCCTATACCTTATACATTTTAATATAACACTATGTATTATTCTACCCACCCTAATGTGTATCGAAATGGTTTATTACGTCCTTCCAGTGATTGCTAAGCCAGAATCCATCTTCTCGGTTAAAATTGTCTCTGTGTTTGTATATGTGGATCGCCTCATGAACGAATCTCTCATGATAGCCAGATGGCTTGCAGAGAACCTCTGTCTTGGAGAAGTCAATGTCATGTGAGCCCACTGAGTTGCAACAGTGATCTGCCACGGCTGAGGTGTTTGTCCTACCGTGTTTCAGGTCAGCTTTATGTTCACGGATGCGGTCCGAGACATGTCGTTTGGTTTCCCCAATGTAACTGCTACCACAGAGGCAACTTAGTTTGTAGACACCAGGGTACTGTATGTCTGGAACCACATCTTTTACAGACGGTACCAGATCACGGATTTTATGTACTGTGTTGAATCGGACCTGGATCTTGTGTTTAATCAGGATTTTGGAGATCTTTTTTGTGACCCCAGCAATGTAGGGTAAGGTGATGGTCTTGAAAGGCTCATCAACAGGATCCTTCTTGATGGTTGGAGTGATGGCTTTGCGGATTGTGTAGTCGGAATAACCATTAGCCTTAAGAGCTTGGCGTACGTGTTTGAGTTCACTGGAAATGTGTTCATGGTCGGAGATGCATTGGGCTCTATGATATAGAGTCTTGATGAGGGAATTCTTCTGGGATGGATGGTGGTTGGAATCCGGTTTTAGATAAGAATCCGTATGGGTGGTTTTCCTATAGACAGAGTGGCTCATTGAACCATCAGGTCTCCTTTTGATTAAGACATCCAAAAAGGGTAGCTTGCCATCATTTTCGACTTCCATGGTGAATCTGATGGCTGGGTGTATGGAATTGATGTGGTCGAGAAATTGGTCTAGAGCAGGCCGGCCATGTGGCCAGATGACAAAAGTGTCGTCTACGTACCTCTTCCATAAGGTCGGGCGTAGAGTGGCAGTCTGGATGGCGTCCGTCTCAAATTTCTCCATGAAGATGTTGGCTACAACCGGAGATAGGGGGGAGCCCATTGGGGTGCCCTCAATTTGCTTGTAGAAGGTTCCATTCCAGGTGAAGTATGTATTGGTTAAGCAGTGTCTCACCAGGGGGGGTATCCCAGCATTCAGTCCTTGATGAACCAAGTCTTCAATGATTGCGATGATGTCAGGCACAGGCACCTTGGTGAACAAGGAAACCACATCAAAACTGACAAGCAGGTCGTCTGGGGACAGGGCAATCCCCTTGATTGTCGATACCAGGTCAGTAGAGTTTAGTACTGCAGAGGTGGTTTTTCCAGTGAAAGGCCGTAGGATTTAGGACAAAAAACGAGCCAGTTTGTAAGTGGGGGAGTTGATAGTAGAGACAATGGGACGAAGAGGTGTATCTTCTTTATGTATCTTTGGCAAGCCGTACAATCTTGGTGGCCTGGCTGCAGAAGGTTTCAACGAGAACTGTTTGGTCTGATCAATTAATGCGGTTGAAGCAGAAATGATGTTGTTGGTTTTGGAGACGAGGCTGTTGGTGAGGTCTCTTTTTATTTTTGTATAGCTGCCATCGTTGAGTAGTTCTTGAATTTTGTTGTTGTATTCTATTTTGTCCATGATGACAGTGGCATTGCCTTTGTCGGCTGAGAGGATGACAATGTCATCCCTCTTTTTTAATTGAGCTAATTCAAAACGCTCATCTTTGCTGATGTTGCTAGCTGGCATCTTAGCGTTTTTGAGGGTTGCAGAGATTTCAGATCTTGCTACGTCTGCAGCGATGTGACTCAAGCCCTTGAGAGCTACATCTACTCGAGCAATTATATCATTAACTGGTATGTGTCTAGGTGTGACTGCAAAGGTTAGTCCTTTAGCTAAAACGGATTTCAGACCTTCAGAAATAGGACTGTTACTGCGATTAATTACGACTTTGTTAACATCTAGCTTTTCAATGTGTGGGTCCGGTTTCTTGTTTGAGAGGCGGTTGAATTTGGAAATCAAGTTGTCCTTACATTTAGTCGACATAGCGGCAGCTGAAGAGGCAGTCATTTTTTCCACATGTTCCCAATCCGATGTGGACATTGTTGCACTCAAAGATAAGTGTGATTTGTAGAGTGTCTTGTCTAACTGATCTAGTTCGGTGCGCGTAAGTCTGATTTTCTCTGAGATAAGAGCTAAGCTAGTTCTAGACAGAATTCGTTTCGCATTAGAAGACGTTACAGCAGCAGATGTTAGTGTAAATGCGTTTGGTATTACCTTAGAGTCGCGGCATCTCTTCAGAAAGGTGAGAGACTCGATTAGCTGAGCCTTCTTATCACGGAGCTTGTTGAAGGATCTCAAAGTTATGTGGAAACCCTCCCCGTAGAGGCGGTTAAATTTCGATGTAAAGCTTTCGTGACTGCAGGGATTCATCTTCTTGGTTCTTTCGGTAAAGTCACGTAGAAGGGAAGTAATAAAATAATAAAAATAAAACATAATAAAACAATTCTCACGACGTTTCGGCCACAACGCAAGCAGCCGTCCTCAGGCGAAGAATGAAACACCACCAAGCTTGGAGCGTATATTTAAGCTGGGTTAGAGGGGGGGAGGTGGGAAGAAGAGCGCCTAGACAAAATAATTTGCATATCAAGAGGAATTCAGCATATGGAAAATGCGTAGGAGGTGGGCGGGGGGGGGGTTCCAAATCAATACTATGCCCGTGCATTATGCAGGATTAGCAGCATCAAAGGGGGGGAAGGTAGCATTAACAAAGGAAAGGAATGTTAATAGTATGTAGCTGCAGTTACTAAACAACCACGTAAAAAACTAAAGTATAAACTGCATAACAAACTAAAGTATAAACTACATAGCATCATCAGTATACTTACTATACTCTACAATAAGCTGAGTTACTAACAGTAAGTAATACATAAAAATTCTACGTTGTAAAAAATTATATATGCTTCCATCTAAACTTTATTCTCTTACATCACACGCGTCTATACCGTACTATATACTGCTATAGACAAACCCAACATTAAATTACATACTGTATTGCTATAAACCACTCTATACCTTATACATTTTAATATAACACTATGTATTATTCTACCCACCCTAATGTGTATCGAAATGGTTTATTACGTCCTTCCAGTGATTGCTAAGCCAGAATCCATCTTCTCGGTTAAAATTGTCTGTGTTTGTATATGTGGATCGCCTCATGAACGAATCTCTCATGATAGCCAGATGGCTTGCAGAGAACCTCTGTCTTGGAGAAGTCAATGTCATGTGAGCCCACTGAGTTGTAACAGTGATCTGCCACGGCTGAGGTGTTTGTCCTACCGTGTTTCAGGTCAGCTTTATGTTCACGGATGCGGTCCGAGACATGTCGTTTGGTTTCCCCAATGTAACTGCTACCACAGAGGCAACTTAGTTTGTAGACACCAGGGTACTGTATGTCTGGAACCACATCTTTTACAGACGGTACCAGATCACGGATTTTATGTACTGTGTTGAATCGGACCTGGATCTTGTGTTTAATCAGGATTTTGGAGATCTTTTTTGTGACCCCAGCAATGTAGGGTAAGGTGATGGTCTTGAAAGGCTCCTGAACAGGATCCTTCTTGATGGTTGGAGTGATGGCTTTGCGGATTGTGTAGTCGGAATAACCATTAGCCTTAAGAGCTTGGCGTACGTGTTTGAGTTCACTGGAAATGTGTTCATGGTCGGAGATGCATTGGGCTCTATGATATAGAGTCTTGATGAGGGAATTCTTCTGGGATGGATGGTGGTTGGAATCCGGTTTTAGATAAGAATCCGTATGGGTGGTTTTCCTATAGACAGAGTGGCTCATTGAACCATCAGGTCTCCTTTTGATTAGGACATCCAAAAAGGGTAGCTTGCCATCATTTTCGACTTCCATGGTGAATCTGATGGCTGGGTGTATGGAATTGATGTGGTCGAGAAATTGATCTAGAGCAGGCCGGCCATGTGGCCAGATGACAAAAGTGTCGTCTACGTACCTCTTCCATAAGGTCGGGCGTAGAGTGGCAGTCTGGATGGCGTCCGTCTCAAATTTCTCCATGAAGATGTTGGCTACAACCGGAGATAGGGGGGAGCCCATTGGGGTGCCCTCAATTTGCTTGTAGAAGGTTCCATTCCAGGTGAAGTATGTATTGGTTAAGCAGTGTCTCACCAGGGGGGGTATCCCAGCATTCAGTCCTTGATGAACCAAGTCTTCAATGATTGCGATGGTGTCAGGCACAGGCACCTTGGTGAACAAGGAAACCACATCAAAACTGACAAGCAGGTCGTCTGGGGACAGGGCAATCCCCTTGATTGTCGATACCAGGTCAGTAGAGTTTAGTACTGCAGAGGTGGTTTTTCCAGTGAAAGGCCGTAGGATTTAGGACAAAAAACGAGCCAGTTTGTAAGTGGGGGAGTTGATAGTAGAGACAATGGGACGAAGAGGTGTATCTTCTTTATGTATCTTTGGCAAGCCGTACAATCTTGGTGGCCTGGCTGCAGAAGGTTTCAACGAGAACTGTTTGGTCTGATCAATTAATGCGGTTGAAGCAGAAATGATGTTGTTGGTTTTGGAGACGAGGCTGTTGGTGGGGTCTCTTTTTATTTTTGTATAGCTGCCATCGTTGAGTAGTTCTTGAATTTTGTTGTTGTATTCTATTTTGTCCATGATGACAGTGGCATTGCCTTTGTCGGCTGAGAGGATGACAATGTCATCCCTCTTTTTTAATTGAGCTAATTCAAAACGCTCATCTTTGCTGATGTTGCTAGCTGGCATCTTAGCGTTTTTGAGGGTTGCAGAGATTTCAGATCTTGCTACGTCTGCAGCGATGTGACTCAAGTCCTTGAGAGCTACATCTACTCGAGCAATTATATCATTAACTGGTATGTGTCTAGGTGTGACTGCAAAGTTTAGTCCAAGGTGCCTGTGCCTGACACCATCGCAATCATTGAAGACTTGGTTCATCAAGGACTGAATGCTGGGATACCCCCCCTGGTGAGACACTGCTTAACCAATACATACTTCACCTGGAATGGAACCTTCTACATGCAAATTGAGGGCACCCCAATGGGCTCCCCCCTATCTCCGGTTGTAGCCAACATCTTCATGGAGAAATTTGAGACGGACGCCATCCAGACTGCCACTCTACGCCCGACCTTATGGAAGAGGTACGTAGACGACACTTTTGTCATCTGGCCACATGGCCGGCCTGCTCTAGACCAATTTCTCGACCACATCAATTCCATACACCCAGCCATCAGATTCACCATGGAAGTCGAAAATGATGGCAAGCTACCCTTTTTGGATATCCTAATCAAAAGGAGACCTGATGGTTCAATGAGCCACTCTGTCTACAGGAAAACCACCCATACGGATTCTTATCTAAAACCGGATTCCCACCACCATCCATCCCAGAAGAATTCCCTCATCAAGACTCTATATCATAGAGCCCAATGCATCTCCGACCATGAACACATTTCCAGTGAACTCAAACACGTACGCCAAGCTCTTAAGGCTAATGGTTACTCCGACTACACAATCCGCAAAGCCATCACTCCAACCATCAAGAAGGATCCTGTTCAGGAGCCTTTCAAGACCATCACCTTACCCTACATTGTTGGGGTCACAAAAAAGATCTCCAAAATCCTGATTAAACACAAGATCCAGGTCCGATTCAACACAGTACATAAAATCCGTGATCTGGTACCGTCTGTAAAAGATGTGGTTCCAGACATACAGTACCCTGGTGTCTACAAACTAAGTTGCCTCTGTGGTAGCAGTTACATTGGGGAAACCAAACGACATATCTCGGACCGCATCCGTGAACATAAAGCTGACCTGAAACACGGTAGGACAAACACCTCAGCCGTGGCAGATCACTGTTACAACTCAGTGGGCTCACATGACATTGACTTCTCCAAGACAGAGGTTCTCTGCAAGCCATCTGGCTATCATGAGAGATTCGTTCATGAGGCGATCCACATATACAAACACAGAGACAATTTTAACCGAGAAGATGGATTCTGGCTTAGCAATCACTGGAAGGACGTAATAAACCATTTCGATACACATTAGGGTGGGTAGAATAATACATAGTGTTATATTAAAATGTATAAGGTATAGGGTGGTTTATAGCAATACAGTATGTAATTTAATGTTGGGTTTGTCTATGGCAGTCTATAGTACGGTATAGACGCGTGTGATGTAAGAGAATAAAGTTTAGATGGAAGCATATTATATAATTTTTTACAACGTAGAATTTTTTATGTATTACTTACTGTTAGTAACTCAGCTTATTGTAGAGTATAGTAAGTATACTGATGATGCTATGTAGTTTATACTTTAGTTTGTTATGCAGTTTATACTTTAGTTTTTTACGTGGTTGTTTAGTAACTGCAGCTACATACTATTAACATTCCTTTCCTTTGTTAATGCTACCCCCCTCCCCCCCCCCCCTTTGATGCTGCTAATCCTGCATAATGCACGGGCATAGTATTGATTTGGAACCCCCCCCCGCCCACCTCCTACGCATTTTCCATATGCTGAATTCCTCTTGATATGCAAATTATTTTGTCTAGGCGCTCTTCTTCCCACCTCCCCCCCTCTAACCCAGCTTAAATATACGCACCAAGCTTGGTGGCGTTTCATTCTTCGCCTGAGGACGGCTGCTTGCGTTGTGGCCGAAACGTCGTGAGAATTGTTTTATTATGTTTTATTTTATTACTTACCTTCTACGTGACTTTACCGAAAGAACCAAGAAGATGAACTTACTGTTGTATTTAAAAAACCCCAGTGTACTCGTAATGATTAACTGCCCTTGGGTGAATTTCGCTGTCCAAGGGAGGTTCATGACCCCTGCTGTTTTTGTCTTTTGTTTTATTGTGGGGTTTTTCCTTTATGGCGGTCTTCTCTTGAAGTCAACTGGGGATTTCTCGAAGAATCTCATTAGCCCCCCCCCCTTGGGTTTGCCATTTTTTAAATTACATTTTATGACTTCCCCAGCAGGCTTGTGAGTAATTATCCTCCAGCTGTCTTTTGCGTGGCAAGGCAGGGGGGAGACTCACCTTTTCCATGCCACAGCTCTACATCCCAATCAAAATTATTACAAAATAGAAAAAGATCACTCGATATAATTTTATGGAAAAGGCATATATATGTAATGTAGTAACTCGGCGGGAGACGACTTCACGGGTAGCACACTCTTTATTTCACCAACTTCGTTTCACAGGTGACTAACACTCACTGTAGTATCTCGGGTGACTAACACCCACTTGGTTACTTGGGTGACTAACACCCACTTGGTTACTCGGGTAACTAACACCCACTGAGCTACTCGGGTGACCAACACCCACTTATCCACTCGGGTGACCAACACCCACTTAGCTAATCTGGCGACTAACGCCCACTGAGCTACTCGGGTGACCAACACCCACTTAGCTACTCTGGCGACTAACGCCCACTGAGCTACTCGGATGACCAACACCCACTTAGCTACTCTGGCGACTAACGCCCACGGAGCTACTCGGGACACACCCTGCCGGGGTGTCCGTCTCGACTCTGGGTCCCCCAGTCCCGACCCACATGGGCGTCGGACCACGGGTCCCCCAGTCTCGCCTCCGAGCCACACAGGGCCCCGGTCCCTACAAGGACAGCGGGACTAGGGGTCTCGGGGCACTACGTCTTCAACTCCGTCTTCGATCTTCAACTGGTTAACAACAACAACCTCGAGTGCTCTCGCGCGTCCCCCTTTATACCCCACCTGCGGACGTCGCTGAGAGCACCCATCCTATTTGACCAATCACTGGGCGCTGGCTACGATCCTGTTTTCCCACATCCCAGCGCGCCTCACCACCCACGCCGCGCCGCCCCGTCATCCGTCACTCCTGGCGCGCGCGTCCACACCACGCCCACAACGCGTGCCCAACCCCGCACCCCGTGCCGCCCCGTGATCCATCACTGTCACTGTCACTGTCGGCGCACGTCAACACCACCACTACATCACCCCCTACCACATAGCTCGCAGCCGACCCGGCTGCTATAAAAATATACAACACCCCCTCCCCCATGTGTGCCCCGTAACACAACAACAAGAACAACAACCAACGTAACAACACAACACAACGCGAACACTGCCATCCGCAAACATCAACCAATGCCACTACAACAACAGAACAATATGTACAATCCGGCGAATGACAATACCAAATGTGTATGCAGAAAAGAAAAATAATTTTTTTTTTTTCTTTTTTCTTTCTCTTCCGACTCGTGCAGCGTCCCCTTCTTTCCGAGCGTCCCTAGAACGGGACATTACCCCGGCAGAGGGGGAACACTGGGCGAGCTCGGGGTTGAAAAATGTCTTCATGAAAAGTGTTGTGCCCTAGCCCGAGTCCGCCTTGCCGGTCCGTCGTACGGCACCAAACGCGGTTGACCGTCCGGTGGTGCCGGCAGTTCAGGGAGACATGGGCCAGGCATCGAGGATCCGCGCGTGCCGCGGGGTTCCGGTTCCCGACGGTCAGCAGCCGTCAGGCCCGAGACACCTGGGGGTGGGTCAGGTGGAGACACGTGAGGATCAGCCTGCGACACATCCCTCCCCGAGTCGACGGTCACATCACACGCCCGGTCGTTACGGCACAGAACGGGGTCACACGGTGCCGCATAGGGTTTCAGTCGGGAGGGGTGCACGTACCAACGGCGTTTTCCCCATTTAATCTGTATACTCTGGGGTCGTGCAACCCGCACAATTTCCACCGGTCCCCTCCAAGGTCTCAACAATTTGGGGGACGTAGCCAACGGTGCATGTGGACAATGCAGCCAGGCCTTATCGCCTGGTTTCCTATCGTGCGTATGCACCCTCCGTCCATGCAATCTCTCGTTCGCGATTTGCCGAGACCGCGAATTCAATCTCGCCGCCTCCCGCGCTTCAGCCAATTTGGCGATATTAAATTTGATGTGGTCTGCCAATTTTGATTTTGCACGTGGCTGGGAAATCCCCAGTTGGACGTCCATGGCCGGATCGGCCTCCCGCCCATACATAAGAAAAAATGGGGAAAACCCCGTCGCCGCATGAGGGGCCATTCGATAGGCCGCGAGTACCCCCGGCACCTGTAAGTCCCAATCAACCTGATCGTCGCAGACCTGTTGGCACAGCATAGACGTAATCGTCCTGTTCAGACGTTCAACCATCCCGTCAGTCTGCGGGTGGTACGGGGAAGTACGCACTTTCTTTGTACCCAACAGGTCGCACACCTCGCGCAACAAAACGCTCGAAAAATTCTTTCCTTGATCCGTCAGCAAGCGTTCGGGGGCGCCCTTGTCCAAAACATAACCCTGGACAAAGGCGTCCGCCACCGCTGCAGCCGACTGGTTGGCGAGTGGCCATGCCATGGGCCATCGGGTGAAGTACTCTACGCCAACCAGCAGGAACCTATTTCCCCTCGGTGTAGCAGGAAAGGGCCCCAAGATGTCTAACGCAACCAATTCGTTTGTGCGCGAAACTTGAATGGATTGCAGCGGTGGATTAGCCGCCAATGGTGGCGGTTTTCTTTGGGCGCACCCTACGCATCCCTTAAGAATGTTCGCCACGTCGTTACCCATCCCCGGCCAATAATAGTCTCGCTGGATTAGGGCGAGCGTTTTGTGAAAAGCAGCCAGAACGACCCTACCCCGCATAGCAAAAGGCACAACGAGCACGTGACGCCGGGACATGTTGTCCCACTTCATCAAGAGGCCCTGTCTGCACACCCAGGAACCGACCCGCGCATCCCCTACCTCGGGAGCGTCAACTTTCCGACGTAGCGTAAGTAGGGAGCTGTCGGACATTTGGAGACGGCCCCACTCAATGAGGGGCAACGATAACAGCGAGTCCCTCCCCGTGGGAGCGTCGACACCCGGGGTGTCAGTGGCGGCGAGCGCAACTCCCGCGGGGTCGGCGACCGGGGGTTTACACCGCGCCGATCCCAGCAAACATGCGCAGTCCGTGCGCGGTGGCAACCGCGACAAGGCGTCCGCATTTGAGTGTCGTAATCCCTTGCGGTAAATCGTCGTGAATTGGTAGTCCTGAAGGACCTCCAACCATCGGGACAATTGGCCCGATGGCTGCGCCACCCGCATAGCGTATTGGAGAGCCGCATGGTCCGTACGAACCGTAAAATGACGGCCGTAAAGATACGGCCTGAATTGCTGTGTAAAAAACACAATCGCTAACAATTCACGGCGAGTCACGCAATAGCGTTGTTCGGCGGGGGAAAGAACTCTACTACCGTAGGCGACCACCCGTTCAACCCCCCCGACCACCTGTGAGAGCACTCCCCCGATACCCGTGTTGCTGGCATCCGTGTCAAGCAAAAACGGTTGCGTGAAATCGGGGTAACACAAGGGGGGAGCCTGCAACAAGGCGTCACGAAGGGAGCAGAACGCAGCCTCCTCTTCCGCCCCCCAGTGAAACCGCACACCCTTAGCCGTCAAAGCGTGCAGGGGCCTGGCTATGGTGGCAAACTGCTTGACAAAACGACGGTAATAGGAGGCGAATCCAATAAAGCTGCGAACCTCCGTGACCGAGGTTGGCGTTGGCCATGAGCTGACGCAGTGCGTCTTAGCAGGGTCTGTCGAGATCCCTGAACGACTCACGATATGGCCCAAATACCTGACCGATTCCCGAAGCAGAAAACATTTAGCCGGTTTAAATTTAAGCTTAGCGGAACGCATCCTGAGGAACACCGCTCTCAGTCGCTGGAGGTGCTCCTCAAAAGTCCGGCTGAAAACGATGATATCGTCGAGATAAATCAAACAGGTGTCCCATTGGAGGCCCGACAAAACCAATTCCATGAGCCTCTGGAACGTGGCGGGAGCGGAATGTAAGCCCATGGGCAAACGGTTGAATTCAAATAGGCCACCAGGTGTCCGGAAAGCGGTTTTAGGTTTAGATTCGTTATCGAGGGGCAATTGCCAAAATCCGGAAAGCAGATCGAGTGTGGAAAAAAATCGTGCTCCCGCCAAGGCATCCAGCGACTCATCCATCCTGGGGAGCGGATACGCATCCGCCATCGAGATTTTGTTTAAGCGGCGGAAATCGACACAGAACCGCAAAGACCCGTCCTGTTTTTTAACTAGGACAATAGGAGCACCCCACGGACTAGAAGAGGGCGAAATGATGTCGGCCGCCAACATGTCATTAACCGCCGACTGCACATGCTCCTTCTCGGCTGGGCTGAGCCGGAAGGGATTCTGTCGAATAGGGGCCGCGTCCCCCGTAGCTATGTGGTGGCGCAACAGGTCTGTGCAGCCGATATCGTACTTATGTCTGCTGAACACGTCAGCAAACTCGAGTAGCAAACCCCTCAATGCTCCCAATTGCACCTTGGACAAGTTAGCAGACCCGGCACACAACGAGTCCAACCACTCTGTCCCCTCATCACTTGGAGGATGCGACTCGACACTGGAATCGGCGTGAGCAACGAGCTGTTCCTCAACAGGTAGCGGCGCGGCGTGAGCCAGCACCGTTCCCTGCGTAATTATGGCCGGCCGCGACCCCGTATTCAGGACCATTACGAACGGCTCACCGTCCCCTCTCACCATGGTTTGAGCTACCGCCAAGTCGAGGCCACTTTTGGAACTGTTAGACGGCCCCAACAGTACTCCCTGTGCCCCCGCACCCACCCCGAGTGGTTTCCTCAACCGAAGGGGTACTAACATTTGCGATCCCGGGGGCACCCGTACAGTCTGAGTTGCCAGCGCCTGCACCGTCGCACAAACCGTGCGTATTTTGGTAGGGCTCGTCAAGAACGCAACCCGCCGTCCCGACGGAAGCTCAATGCAGGCCTGATCTATGAGAATTTTGATGGGCATTTTGGACAAAAAGTCCGTACCTAGCAAACAAGGAACAGCCAGCGATGATGATACAAAAATAGGGCCCGCCAATTTGATGTCACCAATGCAAATAGTCGCCCGAATCTGGCCGATGATCCCCAGGGATCCCCCATTCGCCGCATAAAATGGCACGTCCACAGGCAGAAGGGGTCGACTTTGGACGGGAAGAATGTTATAAATAAGGTCCGAAATGATAGTGGGCGACGCACCCGTGTCCACAAGCACCCGGACCTCAACCCCGTCAATAAACCCCGTTACCACGGACGACCCGGCCGACGCAGCCACTATCCTGTGGGCCAATTCGGACCATTCGACTGCTTGCGGGCCGTGTACGGACCCCCCTCGCCGAAGTGAACCCCCGGCACCCAGACGCGGACCCCCCACCGCCAAGCGGCGACCCGAACGTGCCGCCTATGTGGACCGAGCGTGTGAGGTGCCGCGACTTGCCGGGTTTAGTTGGGATGACTTGTGGGCCTGGTCGTCGTCCCGACGTGGTCCCGCGGCGCGCTGACGCGGAGCCCGGCACCCGACTGCGACGTGACCCCGAAGGCCGCAGTTGTAGCAGACGACGAGGGACGTCGTAGGTTTCGGTTGCTCCAGCTTGCGGGATGAACGTGTGGGTGAACGACCTCCCGTTCTCCACTCCCCCGGACGCGATACAGCGAAGGCCTGCTCCCGATCCGCAGCTGGCTGAGGCTCGGCGATCGTGGCGGCCGGTGCCGCGTTCCCGGCCAATTTGCAGACGACCGTCGGCTTGCGCTTGAGGACCTCGTACGCGTGAATACTCGTGGCGATCGCCAGGGAGCAGATATCCATTTCGTCCGCCACATTGATGGGGACTCCCAACTCGTGGGCCAACGCCAGCAGCTGCTCCGTCACCATGGCGTCCTTCCCCTCCTTGTCCATGCGGGGAAAAGCTGCGTCCGCCAGGGCGAGCAGCGCCGTGCGATAGGCGAGCGTTGTTTCTCCAACCACCTTCCGCCGATCGTAGAATTGGTGGCGGCAGGTCGAGGGCGGGCCGAACACCTTAGCCATCAGGTGTAGCGCGGCCTGGAGCGTTGAGCGAGATGACCTTGGGGCCGATGTGAAGGCTGCAAGCGCGTCGTCGTCGAGCATCGCTGGCAGAGCGCGCAGGGCAGTGGTGTCGGACCACCCCGATATTTCTTGATGTGCGAGGAACCTTCGGTGGAAGGCTCCCCAGTCGCCTCCGTCTGCCTTGAACGCCGACAGCGCGGGCAATCGTTGCTGGAGGACTCGGTCGTCGTCGTCGTCGGAACGATTTTCCCCCGCGCCACTGTGGTTGTAGAAAATGTCGGCTCTGTCAGCAGTCGCACCCTGGAGAGCTCCGGCGCGCGCCGATGACGCGGGCCGCGCTGAGTGGAGATCTCCGGCCACGTGGTGTCCCCGTTTCCCGCCAAACAATGGCGGTCCCTCAAAAACGGCGCCAACTTCAAAACTTTTGGCGCGAAGCGCCTTCTGGCGGGAACTCTCCAGCCGCGCCGCCTCCTCCAACCCCGCAGCCGTCCCTCCGCCCGCTGGAACGGAGATCTCCGCCAAAACTGCAGCGGCGGCGAGCAGCAACTCCGCCAGGCGGGAGTGTGCGTCCTGTAGGCTGGTGTCGGAGGCGAGCTGGGCGTCGGCCATCGCCGCGAAGTGCTGCATCGGCGGCAACTCCTCGTCCTCTCCTCCCGAGGTTGGTGTCTCCGGTACGCCGTCGTCTTCCCGATCTCGCTCGTGGGTGCGGGTAGTCTTCCTAGTATCCATTCTTCTTGAAGACAGGTTTACTTCTGACGCCAGTTGTAATGTAGTAACTCGGCGGGAGACGACTTCACGGGTAGCACACTCTTTATTTCACCAACTTCGTTTCACAGGTGACTAACACTCACTGTAGTATCTCGGGTGACTAACACCCACTTGGTTACTCGGGTGACTAACACCCACTTGGTTACTCGGGTGACTAACACCCACTTGGTTACTCGGGTGACTAACACCCACTGAGCTACTCGGGTGACCAACACCCACTTAGCCACTCGGGTGACCAACACCCACTTAGCTACTCTGGCGACTAACGCCCACTGAGCTACTCGGGTGACCAACACCCACTTAGCTACTCTGGCGACTAACGCCCACTGAGCTACTCGGGTGACCAACACCCACTTAGCTACTCTGGCGACTAACGCCCACTGAGCTACTCGGGACACACCCTGCCGGGGTGTCCGTCTCGACTGTGGGTCCCCCAGTCCCGACCCACATGGGCGTCGGACCACGGGTCCCCCAGTCTTGCCTCCGAGCCACACAGGGCCCCGGTCCCTACAAGGACAGCGGGACTAGGGGTCTCGGGGCACTACGTCTTCAACTCCGTCTTCGATCTTCAACTGGTTAACAACAACAACCTCGAGTGCTCTCGCGCGTCCCCCTTTATACCCCACCTGCGGACGTCGCTGAGAGCACCCATCCTATTTGACCAATCACTGGGCGCTGGCTACGATCCTGTTTTCCCACATCCCAGCGCGCCTCACCACCCACGCCGCGCCGCCCCGTCATCCGTCACTCCTGGCGCGCGCGTCCACACCACGCCCACAACGCGTGCCCAACCCCGCACCCCGTGCCGCCCCGTGATCCATCACTGTCACTGTCGGCGCACGTCAACACCACCACTACATATACAACATACTCTTCGAGTGTTTGTGACGAGATGATACAAAACAACTGAGTTGCTGAGGCGATTAAGCAAGCACCATACAAATGCTAAAATTATTATAACATAGTATAACAGAGAATGCTTCGGAGCTTATTGGCTCTGGCTCCTGGTTAGAGATCTACCCAACCCACAGGTCCGCAAATACTGGCTGCTCTTACTCTGCAGGTTGAACCTAGGAATTGAGTGTGCAACTTCACGTTATTTTAATTAAAGGCCTGTGACAAAGGTGCATCTTTTGGAGCTTCATTGTCTCAAGCTTACACATCTACCCGGTCTCCATTTGACTTAGTATTGTC
The DNA here is from genome assembly GCF_965212315.1 of Lampetra planeri. Classification (NCBI taxonomy): domain Eukaryota; kingdom Metazoa; phylum Chordata; class Hyperoartia; order Petromyzontiformes; family Petromyzontidae; genus Lampetra; species Lampetra planeri. The sequence goes on from NC_136183.1 coordinate 4,180,304, forward strand.
TAAGAAGTCCACCCACACCTCCACTTCCACAAACTCCTGGGAGTTGCCTCGCTCTGCCTCACAGTCAGAATTCTCCTCCTGCTTCACGTTGCCTCCATCGCTCTTCACCATCACTTCTTTACATTTCACCTCTTCAAAATCCACCTTGACACATTTTATTGCGTCCAAGCTAGAATTAAATTCTGGTTCTTTTTTCAGCAGGGATGGGCTCATTGCAGCACTTGGATTTACACAAGCCGATTTCAGACTCCGCTCCTTGAGGATCATCTGATGCCTGTGTGTTCTCTGGTGTCTTTGAAGATGTGATAACGTTGCAAATGCCTTCCTGCACAGAGTGCACTTGAAGGGTTTAGCTCCCGTGTGCATTCTCTGGTGGCTCTGAAGATTTGATAACGTTGCAAATGCCTTCTCACACACAGTGCACCTGAAGGGTTTCTCTCCAGTGTGTGTTCTCTGGTGGCTCTGAAGATGTGATGACTGTGCAAATGCCTTCTCACACATAGTGCACCTGAAGGGTTTCTGTCCTGTGTGTGTTCTTTCGTGGTCGTGAAGATGTGATGACCGTGCAAATGTCTTCTCACACAGAGTGCACTTGAAGGGTTTAGCTCCCGTGTGCGTTCTCTGGTGGCTCTGAAGATTTGATAACGTTGCAAATGCCTTCTCACACACAGTGCACTTGAAGGGTTTATCTTCTGTGTGTGCTCTCTGGTGGCGCTTAAGATTTGATAACGTTGCAAATGCCTTCTCACACACACTGCACTTGAAGGGTTTCTCTCCTGTGTGCATTCTCTGGTGTATTTTAAGATCTGATGACCATGCAAATGCACTTCCACACACAGTGCACTTGAAGGGGATCTCTCCTGTGTGCATTCTCTGGTGTGTTTTCAGATGTGACAACGTTGAAAATGCCTTCTCACACACAGTGCACTTCAAGGGGTTCTCTCCGGTGTGCGTTGTCTGGTGTATTTTAAGAAGTGATGACTCTGTAAATGCCTTCTCACACACAGTGCACTTGAAGGGTTTCTCTCCTGTGTGTGTTCTCTGGTGTCTCTTAAGAAGTTTTGACTTTGCAAATGCCTTTTCACACACAATGCACTTGAAGGGGTTCTCTCCCGTGTGTGTTCTTTGGTGTGTTTGAAGATATGATGACTTTGCAAATGCTTTATCGCACAAAAGGCGAAAGGTTTCTCTTCCGTGTGTGTTCTCTGGTGGATCTGAAGAGTTGATGACTGTGCATATGCCTTGTTACACACAGTGCACTTGAATGGTTTCTCTCCTGTGTGAGTTCTCTGGTGCTATGTCAAACTTCCAGTACGATCCATGCTGTCTGCATACTGGTTGCATTGTTTCCTTCTTGTACCGAGCTGCGCCGAGTCCCTTTGCTCCATCAGACCAATTCTGCAGAAGAAGAGTCAGAGGAAGCGTCAGTTGCAGACAGAAAAACATATCCACACCATCTACGTCAGTATCAAGGCACAGAGGAATGCATATACACAGTCACACATGACATACACATCTATACTTATTCATATTTTCATGATATAGTGAAAATAATTCCCCAATTCATCACGCGGGCTGTTAAGGCACACAATGAGAGGGCCAATGGTCATAAATATGCCTGGATACCCTCGTGTCTTCAAAATGAATGCTTACCAAAAACTCCAAGCACACAATTTCGGTTGTCTAGCTACGACAGGAATATTTATTTAAGAAAAATTAGCTAACATAGCAAAGGCTGTTGAAAAAAAAATTATTTGTATTATGCAGAAATGTATAAATTAATGTTCATTTGCAACTTAGAGGTGTGAAGCCAGGCTCAGATGAGCTTGAACGCAAGGATGAACAGATCTAACTTCAGCTGCATATGTGCAGTGTTAATTTCCTGACTGTTTCCATTATTATAAAATCTTGTTCTGTACCTGTTGAATTCCATGACGAAATGGGGCCTTGCATATGTTCTACAAAAAAATCACCTCAGTGGGAAAATCTTGACTTAAAACTTTTGTGATAGCGGGAATTCATATTCTTTGGCTATTTCGGTAAAGTCACGTAGATAGAAAATAATAATACAAATAAAGTGAATAGAAGAAAAAAACCTACTAATGTAGACTGTAGCCTGGTTCTTAACCTCGGTGAGCGTACTGGCAGTCTATAATGTAGACTATTGCCTGTTTTTTTGACGAAACCTTTGCAATGGACTAGACATTTGCAATGGACTAGACCTTGGCGATGGACACTCACAGCTTTGTATGTAAAAAAGTCCAGGCAGCTTCCACATAGTGTTACAGAGCCTAATGAAAGAATGCTGCTAGACTAATTTGAAGTGAGACTTTGGATGCCAAACCAGAGCTGGTCGTGAACACATAAACCAGGTATAGGAGCTCCTCCACCACGTGTAGAACGACCTGATTATTCATGGAGAGCTGAGCAGGTGCAGTGTTGTATGACATTAAATTCCCAGGGAGGTGTTCTTTGGGTCTTTTGGTAAAGTCACGTCACTTAACCGAAAGACCCAAAGAATATGAATTCCTGCAGTTACGAAAGCTTTTGGTCAAGATTTTCCCAGGGAGGTGATATGTTTGTAGAACATATGCAAGGCCCCATTTCGTTATGGAATTATCCAGGTACAGAACAAGATTCTCCAACTCAATATCATTGAGTAGCCATGACCAGATCATCAACATGCGTAACAAAGTTGACCAGCAGGGGACAATCCCTTGACTTCAGCCAGGCATCGATTAGCATATCATTGTTACTGTATGAAATGCAATTTTTTATAGGGCCATTGTGAGCTTCTCAAAACACATCATTATTTGAAAATGCTACGTAATGTAATGCATGGGGCCAGAGGGAATTTCGGCCACAAGCCATGTTGAACAGGAAAGGGATCCGACTCCTGGTCACACAGCTTTAGATGGGCCTGCCTAAAATCATAAAAATCCTCAACGAATGTGAGCAGAGGCAGAGATATCTAAAACAAAAAATAATCCAAAACCCCAAGCCTCTTTATGGTACTATAGGCCGTAATTACACCAAGAAAGCAGAGATCTAGTTTCTGCTGAAAATCCGTACTCCTGTGCTATAGCTGATGGACAGAAAATACAGCAGCCCCTTGAATAGCGCGGAGGTAACATTCTTGGAAAGTGCCGTGCGAAAGCTAAAATGCCGATGTTCAATACTAAAGCCTTACCTAAATAATGGGGTTAGGTAAACGGCATATAAAATATACATCACAATTTAAATAAGTACTGTACTGTATGCCCAATAAACTAAATTATTGAAATAAACGTCGAGAAACCGTATACAAAACATTCCAAGATGAGTATAAATGTATATAAATAAAGCAGACTTCCTGTGTTTTTTTGAGAACCAAATTGCGCCAACACTATGAAACCTACACACCCCAAATTTTCCATGTGTACTCAAGGGTAAGTTATGTTTTCACGCAATTTTTAGCTTACCTGTTCACCTTCAACACCTGTAACACCTGCACACTCCAACACCCCGCTGCTGCTATATTTTTTCTCATTTACCACATTATCCTTACATATTATCAGGCCTGCATTTTTGCCACAAAATTCATTCACTTCCGGCTCCTTACTGTCCTCTCTGCACACACACGGCTCACCTCTAATATACTGCAATATTTCATCATGGGACCTTTGCCAGTACCAAAATATGAGAACAGGTTTTCCCCGTTTTTCTGGCAACAAAACAGGTGTTAAGATGTTAAAACACCAAACTGAAACCTTTTACAAGGAATCATGTGTGCATTAACCACAATACTTGTGGTCAGAATGCAAACAAAAACACTCTAATAGAAAATTCATGGTCTGCTGCTGAGGCAGACTGTTTTAAAAGGTTTGAAATGGGTGTAGCCCAAGGGTCATAAAGAAGTGGCCGGGGCAAGTGATGATAATGTAATAAATTAGCATGTTAATGTGAAATCGAAAAGTGGTGCAATCCAAAGCGGCCTCCCTACAAGACAGAGAAGGAGCGAGGCTCTACCTGGGAAAACAACAACTACCACCACGACAACGATGTGAATTTCTCACTTCGGATCTCAGTGAGCACGCATGAAAATAAATCACGCTTGCTAACACAGAGCGCACGCCTGGGATACACTGCCGAGATCATCGATGACCTCGCCACCGAGAAAATTCAGCATTATCTGACAAGCACAACGGGGTGGCAGCCAGATGCGAACTGCCCATATCCCCCATTTAACACCCTTACCGAGCACGCGCACATGTGTGTGTGAGAGATTTGCTCGCGAGCGTGCGGAATTCCGACGGCTGGGACGGGATAGAACCATTGCAAGTCTTCTTCCAGAGGAGAAGGTGAGGGGGGGGGACGAGGGAGCCTCCGGGACCCCGTGGGACAACCCCAGGATGGGTGGCAGGGATACAGACCGGCATAGGAGATATCGCAAGCAATGCGACCCAAGTACACGAGGAGGTAACCCAAGTATGTGGGGAGGTGACCCAAGTACACCTGAATGTGACCAAGCTGCAGTCCACAGCGGAGATAGTCCAGTCCGAGGTGGGAGGGCTGCGCTCCATGGGGCAAACCAGGCGAGTATCTCAATAAGAGGCAGAACTCGAACAAATGAGCACTTGGAGGGTAAGGGGGAGTGGGCAAGGGGCCTCTTATGGAGCCACCGCCCTTCCCCGTGCATGCTATCTATGCGACCAATGGGGGCATCTCGTGAGAGACAGTCCCCAGATCGCCCGCGCGAGAGAAGCACCAGGGTTAAACACCAAGGCCTCCCTAAAGAGGGGACCACAGAGGGCTGCAATCGACGTGGTCCCAACACAAATAAACTGTCGTGATAATGGTGACGAGTGACCCCCACGCAGATGCCGACAACAACACCCCAGAATGCGGCGACTGCGGGTGACTGGCTGCGGGAGCTGGTGGCAGGAATAATGGGGGCCACGTCGCTCGTGGAAGGGCAGGTGAACAGGCGGCGTACCCGTATTCTGCTGGACACGGGGGCGGTAACGTCACTCGTGAGTGCAACACACTGCAGCGTGGTCGGGGTTGAAGTGGGCCGCCGACAGGCCCCGGATTGTGCGCTGCACACTGCAAGTGGAAGTGGGATGGGACTGCTGGGGAGGGTCACCCTTAAGGGTCGCCTCGGACACCCGGTGTGTAACCAGGAGTTATACGTGTCGAGCGTGTTATTCCACGAGTGTATTTCAGGTACCGACCTCCTGGGAAAGTTGGGGCTCAGCGTGCAGCCCTGCCAGCGATGCGCCACCGTGGAGGGCAGCAGGGAGCAGATTTCTTTCTTGGGACAAGAGCCGGGTTGCCCTCGCTTCGAGCCTGTGGCCGCTATCCTGGCGTCGGCCGTCACCGTCAGCTTTGGTGTTCCACTGGGTTTTCCGTTTTTCTCCCAAACCTAAACTCAAAATATATTTGGTGGTGGTCAAACAGTCCAATGCAGGACCCTCCTGAAAAATAATCTTTAATTGCTAAATAAGAAATAAAATTGGAAAACCCTCAAACACAGTACACTATTTTTATTTTACCAGGTGAGGCCATCTGAGCTGCATAGCTCTTTTTCAGAATCGACCTGGACACAAATGATAGCTCAACTTAGTTTGTTATAATATGGAAATGTTTTGCAGCCAAATTCTCAAAATGCATGTTTCTAAATGTGGAGAAAAATCAATGCCACTACAGGTATTGTGGTCTATGCAAACATGACTCCTCGTAAAAAAGGTGTCAGTTTTGTTGCCAGATAAAAGGGTAAAAAAACAATTATCATAAAAATAGTTGTTCATGGGTCTCAAGGGTGCATCAGCAAAACCAACTCGGCAGAACGCTCCCGAATTAGAGTGCTGAGACTCATTGTGGTCATGTACTCGAGTGTAAACCATGGTGGCTGGGAGATGTTAACTGCCTCTCCTGGTTTACAGGAGGTGGTGGGTTCGATCCCAAACCCTCCTGTATATTTGCAGTTTGCGTGTCTCTCTCTCCCCGTGGTCGCGTGGATTTTCCTCCGGATCCTCAGGGTTTTCCCCTCCACATTAAAAGTCAACATCACCACGCGTTTAGAGTATTTGGCCGACAGACATTTCCACACGTTGATAAGCCACTTTGTTGTGGGAAGGTCGCTTCTGAAAACAAGAGCGGTATAGCAACTGAAGTGGGCTTGGCCTGGTAGGATAATAAAAAAAACGAAATACTTAAAAGAAACTAAGTTTCAAAGTAGTGAGCCAGATGAAGACAAATTAAACTTAAGCAGATAATTAAAGCAAATGAAATCAGGCGAGGGCAGGAGGCAAGGCCCCGAGTTGTAATGTTCCAGCCTGGACATCGATTCCATACTCGCTCCTACTCAATTGATATCCCTACGAGAGAGAGGAGCGAGGCTCTACCTGAGCAAACAACAAGCACCACAACAACAACAACCACCACGATGTGAACTTCTCACCTCGGATCTCAGTGAGCGCGCGCGCGGTGCAGCAGCTTCCGGATATATCGTGACGTCACGCGGCAGCAGGTGACATGACGTCACTAGCGGGTTTCAACACACAATCCCCTCCCCCAACAAGCAGCGGTGTAATTTAATAAATTATGATAAGCCTGGCCCATGTGGGGTGATTGGGCTTGGCTGCTAAACCGGGTGCAATGAACTCGCGACGGTTTTCCTGAATAAATTATGTTAATGAATCGCCAATGACTGGGCGTTGCTTTTGCCAAAAAAGGATTTTTACTGGAACGGAAATCGACAGTGACCAACTAGACGTGACGTCATGCTCAAAAGCGCGGTAGAGGGGGGGTTGGGGGGTTGAATACCTTGGTGACATGACGTCACTAGCGGGGTACAGCTCTCCCTGGCGTCTCAAGCCGACAAGTTAATGAGTGGTGACGTCAGAGCGAGATCAGGGTTAGAGTTTAAGTTTATTTAGATTACATTTATATTGCTCCCTCTCTTGAACAGAGACCCCTTGGGTGCGTGAGCTCAACAACAACGTGAACATTATTGTGTGTGTACACTGTGTGTGTACAAACTGTGTGTGTGTACACTGTTTTGTGTGTGTACAAACTGTGTGTACACTGTGTGTACAAACTGTGTGTGTGTGTACACTGTGTGTGTGTACACTGTGTATACAATGTGTATGTGTACACACTGTGTGCGTGTAAACTGTGTTGGCACAGTCGGGGGTACAGGTGGTGCATCGGCCAGTCAGCTGAGTCAGTCGACCCATGGCACCTGAGTCAAACCCGTGCACATAGCCTGGCACAAGCGCCATGGTGACGTCACCGCCACTTAGTGGCGAATGGCGGTTGTTGTTCTTGTTACTGTGTGTGTCCGGAAAAACAACCCCCTACCTCCTCGTGGTGCCGGACGGGCAACGTTATCGTGGACAGTGCTGTGGGGGGAGGGCCAATTCCTATTAGACTTTCCCCTGGGAGCTCTGGACGGGTGCGAGAGGGTGGTACTCCCTCCACCTTCAATAAATTACAACTAAACCACGTCTAAGATATCTAATTAATAAGCTTGTGCCGGAGGCCCCGGGGGGACAGGTGTCTATGACGTCTCCTGCTTAAACCCCATCTGACGGAGCTAGGAGATTGAATCTCTACCTCCAGAAACAACAAAAAACCACTACGGATGGCCACGTGGAATGTACGAACGCTCACTGCGGAGGAGAGGCTGCCACTCCTCTGTCGGGCACTGGACCGGTACCGCCTGGATCTCTGTGACATTCAGGCGGTCCAGTGGACCGGCTCTGGCTCCAGCCACTATGAGTGTGGACAGTCCTCTGCTCAGGGCAGGAGACTACTAAACCACAGGGAGTGGCTCTTCTTCTGAACAAAAGAATGAAGGCGGTGTGGGAGCGTGGCGGTGAGGTGTGGAAAGCTATGAGCCCAGACTACTTTGGGCTCGCCTTCCCATCAACCGGAGGTGAGGAGTGGTGGTCGTGGTTACTTATGCCCCCACTGAAGACGAACATCTGTGGAGAGATGCAGGCAAGGCCGATGTGTCAGATGCCTTCTATGACCTCCTGTCACAGGTGCTAGCTAAAGTGGCCCCTCGGGATCGAGTCATCTTGTTGGGTGACTTCAATGCCTGAGTTGGTCATGATACTGGCACTTGGTCTGGAGTGATTGGAAGGCTTGGGCCAGATTAGCTCAATAACAACGGCAGGAGGCTGCTAGATTTTTGTGCAGCCCATGGGCTTGTAGTTACCAACACGCTCTTCCGGCATCGCCGGGTCCAAGCAAGAACATCTGCTGGGCTACATAGTGACGGACCAGCGGATGCGAGCCCATGTCCTTGACACCAGGACCTACCGTGGAGCTGATCTGCCCTCTGACCATCGACTTGTCATCTGTAAGATGCGCCTGCCATTCTTCCACTCCGGTGGTGGGTGTACACCCAGGACCCCTTTCCAAACTAAGGTGGCCTGACCTCAGCTAGCTAATGAAAGTTGCAAGCGAGAATTTCATCATCGCTTGCGGCTGGGGTTGGCATCGCCCCCCACTCCTCCAGATGTCGAGGGTAAGTGACTCATGCAGGTGCAATGGCTGCTTAAGTATGCAATCTAGACCTCCCCAGAAACCCTGGCTGACAGAGGAGGTGTTCAGGGTAGTTGAGAAAAAGCGACAGGCCCACTCTAATTGTCTACAGCATCCCACGTCAGAGAAGGAGGAGGCTTACCGCAGCCTTCGCTTGGACGTTCGGAGAGACGTGAGGCACTGCAAGGATGGGTGGTGGTCGCGGGTTGCTGTGGAGATGGAGTCTGCCTCAATGGCCCGCGATCACAAATCCCGATTTAACTCCATCAAAAAAGTATTCTGCAGCGCCACACCTTTTACCATCATTTTGGGAAAAAACGGTGATCCAATTTCCGACTGCCAGGAACAGGTTTGCAGATTTGCTGAGCATTTCTGTGAAGTCCTGGGGGAGGGGAAATCCCTCGACATGGGAAACATCGTGGGACAAAGTGGAGATGATCCTACGGAGGCTGCGGTGCCCCAAATATTTGAAGAAGTCACCCCCTATGAGTGGCTGGCTGAGGTGCCATCTGTTGAGGAAGTACTAAAGGCGATCCAGAGTCTGAGACCAGGAAAAGCACCGGGCAGAGATGATCTCCCAAGCGAAATGCTGAGGGAGGGTGGCGTTTGTGCACAGACTGCCCTACATGACATCATAACAACAGTCTGGACCACGGGACGGGTTCCGCAGGACTGGAAGGATGCCCTGGTGGTCCCCCTATTTAAAAAGGGAGCCCGCACAGACTATAACAACTACAGGGGCATCTCACTCCTCAGTGTGCCGGGAAAGGTCCTGGCAAAGATTATTCAACATCGCCTTGCTAGGCACGCTGAAGAGAGGCTTGTGGAGCCTCAATGTGGTTTCAGGAAAGGGTGGTCCTGCACGGATGCCATATTTTCTCTCCGTCTGCTACAGCAGAGGTATAGGGAATTCCAACAAGACTTACATCTCTGCTTTATTGACCTGGTCAAGGCCTACGATACCATCAGGAGGCCTGGGCTCTGGGTTGTTCTTCGTGCTTTCGGAGTCCCTGACCCTCTGCTCACGATAATTAGGACCTTCATGATGGTGAGTGGGCCTGCGTAAAACTGTGTGGCCGGGAGTCGGAGCCATTCGCTGTACACCTTGGGGTGTGACAGGGATGTCCTCTCGCTCCGACATTATTTAACATCTATTTTGACCAGGTAGTTCGTGAGGCCTTCAATAGCTGTACAGAATGAATTTCCATCTGGTACAGATATAATGGGAGGCTGATCGATGCTCGGGTGCGGCCAAGGGATGGCTCCCTATTGCTCAACCATGTTATGTATGCCGATGATCTGGTAATCGCTGCTCACTGCTGCTAAACCTACAGCTTGCCTCTAAGAGGTGGGGCCTTACCATCAGCCCCACCAAATCTAAGCACCTGCCAGGGTATTTTGTACAATGGGACACTCCACACCCACAACTCCCAATTGGTGATGGGGCAGTTGTGGAGAAAGTGTAAAGTTTCCCATATCTGGGCAGTGTGCTTATGACCGGCTCCGATTTAACAGCAGAAGTCTCGCTCCGAATCAGTCGAGCGGCATTATAGTTTCATCGGTTGCGTAATGCTGTGCGGAAGCTACCTCGTCTGTCGCTCCGCACGAAGCTTCAGGTCTTCTCGGCCACAGTCATTCCCTCCCTTCTCTACGCTTGGAAAACATGGACCCCCTAATGGAACATCTTCGCTGGTTACAAACATTTAGGCTGGCCTGCCTACGATCCATCCTGGGTTTAACCAGGCTGGATTGTGTGAGAAGCTCACAAATCCTTGAAAGATGTTGATAAAGTCCCATCGGTGAGCTCCTCCGGCAGGATAGGCTGCGTTGGCTGGGCCATGTAGCCCGCATACCAAGTCACCGCATGCCTAAACAGCTTTTGTTTGGCCGGATCGAGGGGGCTAAACGGGCGCGGCACGGGCTAGAGAAGAGATGGAGTGATGTGCTACAGGAAGACGTGGAGCTGAGTGGACTTGCCGATGACTGGTACCAGCGGTGTCAAGATCGGCCTTTGTGGAGGAGGCTCGTGAAGGACTCTACTGGGCAGTTGGAGGCAGTCGCCCTCCAACAACAAAGGAGGGCAGAGCAGCGACGGTCACAACGAGTGGAGCGCAGGGTGGCTAAAGCACAGCAAGTTGGCAGAATAGGGGGCACAGGTGGTGCATCACCCACTCATCTCAGTAAGTTGACTCGTGGCACCTGGCTCTGCCCCGTGACCTCCTGCCAGCGGGCGTTCGACACTTCATGTGGCCTCAAGGTGCACATAGCCTGGCACAAGCGTCGTGGTGACGTCACCGCCACTTAGTGGCGAATAGTGGTTGTTGTATACTGTGCGGGTACACTGTGTTTCCGCTGTATGTGTACATAATACGTCTACACTGCGTATGTGCGTACAGTGTGTGGGTGGTCCGAATCAGTCGGGTGGCATTATCGTTTCATCAGCTGCGCGATGCTGTGTGGAAGCTACCTGGTCTGTCCCTCCGCACGGAGCTTCGGGTCTTCTCGGCCACAGTCATACCCTCCCTTCTATCGGCATGTGAAACGTGGACCCCTCTAAAAGGACCATCTGGACCAGTTAGGAACATTCAGGCTACCATGCCTACTCAGATTGAGGGAAGCCAGGTGGTAGCACATTCTCTATTTATTGCAGAAGTTCAAGGTTCAAATCAGACAGGCACCCCTGTCTACTCCAGTAATATTAACCAAAATATGCACCGTCTGCTTAACAGCGGATGTACACATACTATTGTGTCATTCAAAACGCAGTCATTGCATGTTAGTGTCATGGTCAATATTTGGGTAATTCCAAACATCCAGAAATTACATAATGGAGATTACACATCAATTATCGTCCCCTACTGACAGACTCATGCCCACATGAAGGCTGGTCCAGGGCCACCTTATGCCACACAGGTGCAGCAGCCTCTTGGGGGTGCTCTTAGAGTGTTTGTGATGAGATATTATACAAAGCTCCGAGTTTGAGGCGATTAAGCAAGCGCCATATAAATGATAATATTATTATAACAGAGTGAATGCTGGGGAGCTTATTACCTCTCGCTCCTAGTTAGAGATCTACCCAACCCACAGGTCCGCTAAAACTGGCTGCTCTTACTCTGCAGGTTGAATCGAGGAATGTAGTGTTCAACTTCACATTCTATTCATTAAAGGCCTGTGACAAATGTGAATCTATTGGGGCTTCATTGTCTCAAGCTTACACATCAACCGGGTCTCCATTTGACTTCGTATTGTCGAAGAATTTCACCCACACCTCTACTTGCACATACTGCTTGGAGTTGCCTCGCTCTGCATCAGAATTCTCCTCCTGCTTCACGTTGCCTCCATCGATGTTAAGGTCTTATTTTGGAGTTGAATCTTCATCTTCACATTTTATCTTCAATTATTCGCTATTCACCATCACTTCGATTTCAGACTCCACTCCTTGGGGATCTTCTGATGCCTGTGTTCTTATCTGGTGTCTGTGAAGATGTGATCATGAATGTGCAAACGCCTTCCCTTACAGAGTGCACTTGAAGGATTTATCTCCTGTGTGTGTTCTCTGGTGTTTATTAAGAGCAGATGAAACTGAAAATGCTTTGCCACACACACTGCACTTGAAGGGCTTTTTTCCGGTGTGTGTTCTCTGGTGGCTCTGAAGAACTGATGACCATGCAAATTTCTTCTCACACACAGTGCACTTGAAGGGTTTCTCTCATGTGTGAGTTCCCTAGTGCTGTGTCAAATTTCCAGTACGATCCGTGCTGTATGCACACTGGTCGCATTGTTTCCTTCTTGTACCGAGCTGCGCGGAGTGCCTTTGCTCTATCAGACCAATTCTGCAGAGGAAGCGCAAATGCAAACAGAAAAAAAATATCCACACCATCTACGTCAGTATCGAGGCACAGAGGAATGCATATATACACAGTCACACATGACTAACACGTCCATACTTGTTCATATATTCATGATATAGTTAAGATTCCCCAATTCATCACACGGGCTGTTAAGGCACACAATGAGAGGGCTAATGGTCATACATATGCCTGGAAACCCTAGTATCTTCAAAATGAATGTCAACCAAAAACTCCAAGCACACAATTTTGGCTGTCTGGCTACAAAAATAAAATTTATAATAATCAAGCAAACATAGCAAAGGATGTTGAAAATACGACTATTTGTATCATGCAGAAATGTATAAATTAATGTTCAATCGCAACTTAGAGGCGTGAAGCCAGGTTCAGACTTGTTTGAATGCTTTGATGAACAGATCTAACTTCAGCAGGAAATGTGCTGTGTTAATTTCTTGACTTTATCCATTCTTATAAAAAGTTCCAGAAAAAAACAGAAATAAACAATTGTTTTGATTTAACCTGCGAGTTCAATGGAGTTAATATATTATACACGAGATACAAACTTGACACTGTCACACACTGGCATGGTAAAAATGGGGTGGTGTGTCCAGAACCATGCCTGGCCGACTTCATCTGCTCAGTATTAATGTTTCCTCACTTCACCATGTAATTAATTGAGGATCAATCAACATAGAAGTCCATAATAAGTTCGGCTTTCACTTATCAATGATGTTTGCTGTCGACGATTATCAAACTCTAATTGTTGAATTCATAATGCAGTGATATAACTGCGCCACCGCTCCTCGCATAGATAAAGTCTTACATACACATACATTGCACGTGGATCATTAACAAGTGCTATAAATAACAGCCACCATTCAAATCAGATGCTTACCCTGGTTTCTCACTGTCCATGGCTCCGCCCCCTACCTGCCTGCTAACCCGTCTGTGTTGTGTGTGTCTTAACTGCTATCTCCGCCTCGCTGTGCGCTGCGTTGCACCGCTAGCTGAGTAGTTAACCTCGCGTCCAATAAACCCTCAGAGCCAGGATGAACATCTGACTCCAAACGTCATTTATTGAATTTAACGAGGTAAAACTGGTAAGAAAACAGCACAGATACAGCATCTGTTAATACCCGGAAACACCAACACAATGAATGAACACCACATCATCATACCATTGTCTTAGATAACATGTTTCTCAACAATAGATCCTGGATGGACCAGGCCCCTACATTACCACTTAACAGCTAGACATGAGCACAAGCCGGTGCGTTGCATACAGGCACATCTTGTATTCATCACACTGCACCCCAAATGTACAGTATTACACATAACACTAAATTGTGGATGAGATATTTCGTCATCCTTGCTCTCAGGATCGCAATGAAGTTACTTGGGTACAAGTTTGACTCGATTTATTAAATTACAAGTAACATTCACAATATGAAAAGTACAGTAGCAGGCTTCGTTGTTAACTAGCACTCGTATTTATCATAAAAATATTACAGCATTATAAAGGCATTTACATCATTATAACAGTCATTCTAACATTATAACAGCATTGCCAATATAAGAACATAAACGGACTTACAGACAATGCTTCTTAAAGTCCCACAATGGACAATTGCGGCTGGCTTCACTGGGACGTGATGTGTGCCGCCATCTTGAATTATGTGTGTAATGGCCGACGCCTGCGTGGTTTAGCGGGAATCTTAAATCACAACTTCCTGGTCACGTGACCAAAATTAGCATCAAAAACAGGAAATCCCTGTGTACATACGCCCCTCCCCCATCTGCCGTGAGGCAAAACCCCTGCAGTGAGGCAGAACAGTCTATAATCTGTTGCCTGCTTCTTTACCTCACTCAGTGTACTGCCAGCCTTTCATGTCGACTGTATCCTGCTTTTTCAGCTGCTGACCATGTTGCCAGCTTTTGTAGCAATGCTTATGTCATTGAGTCAGCATACTGGCAGTCTGTAATCTAGACTGTAGCCTACTTCTCAACTTACCCGTACGTACTGCTGCTCTTTAATGTAAACTTATTTCATCTTATTTCTTCACTGCATTTCTATTGTTTCGATTGCGCACGTCACGCTATTTACTGATATGTAGTACTACGATGCCGATTAAAATGTTATACTGCTAAATACGTTGGATTTTCTTAGCAACAGCCCATTGCATTTCGTCTATCGTTTTGTGACATTCGTGGGAACATCACCCATTTAAATTTTTCCGTACCGCACCTTTACTTTCCACCAAAGCGGGGAGCATGCAGGGAGGTTCAATGTCCCAAATATTATTGACCTTGCTTTCTTACGGTGGGTGAGGAACATTGTGAGAGAGACATTGTTCTTCCATACCAAGAAAACACCATCGCACAATTTCTTGACACTAACGGAGCATACGATTCCCTACAATAACACATTTTTCTGTCGCAAGGCCAAGATGGGTACCACGTCAAGATTCATCCAATTGCAAAGCTGCAGGACAAAGACATCTTCACGAAACTGTCTCCTCTAAAAAAACGTATATTCCTTCGTGATCATGGACAGAGGAGGACACCACATTATGGTGCGCCAACCTTTTTCACCAGTATGTTGTCGATGAGTATGCCACATTCTATTGAATCAAAACCGCCTGCGTGTGAACAGTATGCTCATCTCTGGGACTTCATCAATGCCGAAGGAGATGCAAACTGTCACAATGTGAGCTGATTAGTTATTTTGCCTTCATCTTTCACAGGTTCACCAAGATACATGCATGAGAAGACTCGGGATGCCATGACGTACATCAGCCAATATGCCACTCCCCATCTCTTCATCACCTTCACTTGCAATCCCAAATGAAAGGAGATCCAGGTTTACCTTTATCCAATCCAAAAGCCACCAGACAGACATGACATCTTAGCGAGGGTCTAAAATTCAAAGTTTATGACCTCATGATGCTTATTATGACCAACGAAGGCGACATGTTTGGATAGGCAAGCAGTAACTTGCACACCATTGGGTGGCAAAAACGTCGTCTTCCTCATGCTCACATTTCGCTATGGATGAGGGAAATAATTCATGCAAGTCACATTGACACATTTATCAGTGCTGAGCTATCTCACCCCCATCCAGACCCTGCCCTTTTTTATGTGGTCTGCAATCAAATGGTCCATGGCCCATGTGTCCAGTTCTATCCAAATGCGCCATGTATGCAAGACCACAGGTGTACCAAGAGGTATCCACGGAACTACTTGAAAGACACTCAGTCGGCCCATGATGGCTATCGTCACAGACATACTGAGCATGGATTTCAAACAACGCTCAGACCTGCCACTAACTCGCTAATTAAGGTTCACAACCGGTGGATCATTCCCTACTGCCCTCTTCTGTGCAAGATCTTCCAGGCCCACTTTACCGTGAAATTCTGCTATTCTAAAAAAAGCCATCAATTATGTTTGCCAATACATCAACAAATGCTCGGACATGCCTGTCTTTGCCTTACAAAACAGAGGGGCAAAGTGTGCATGAGCTTAACCTTTTTTTCCAAGGAAGATACATCAGCAACAATGAGGCCATTTGCAGAATTATTGGCTTCGCCATCCATGACCGTTCCCCCACAGTCGTCCATTTGGCACTTCACCTCCAAAATGGTCAACACATCTACATCACCAAAGGAAATTCCCCACAACAGGCCCTGGCTCCACAAGATACCACCCTTATGTCGTTCTTTATTTGGTGCACAAGTGACCCATTTGCTGCCAACCTGCTCTACCATTAAGTTTCCTCCTACTATACATGTGTAATAAAGGATTTCGCCGACACACTGCTGGGTCTCCGTCTCTCTCTCTTTATTCTCGTTTGACTCTCGCACTCCGCTGGTCCCGACAGCGGACCGACTGCTCCTCTCGCGCGCCCCGCACGCGCCTTCTGTCAGTCGCACCGCTCCCCGCTCCCGCACACCATTGGCTGACGCTGTGCTCGAAGCGTCTCCAGCCACGTGGCTGATGGCGCAGGTACCCTCCGGCCACCCAACGTGGTCCTGCTCGGTGACTCCACCAACTGACCCGGAGCCCTTTCCGGATCCCACTTATATTCCCTTCACCACGTGATCTTGTCTCCACCCTCTCACCACGCCCTTCACCGAACCTTCCAGATCCCGACAGCCCATAGCGCCCCGCTGGCTCCGCCCTTAGGTTCCGCCCCTGCTCTCCTCGCATCCGATTGGACCGGAGGTGAGCGGCGGACCTTCACGTACGCCCACATACTGGGCCCTGCCCCCAATACCCCGGGCCGTATGATTGGCCCAGAGCCGAGCAGCGAAACCCCGCTTACGCTCGCATTACACATGGACTGCTAAAAAAATTGGAAGCGACGTGCTGCTGTTGGTGATTCTGATGGCTTAGGACGAGTCTACACAGTTCATCCCAAGGCAGTGGCCTCAAGGTGCACATGGCCTGGCACAAGCATTGCGGTGACGTCACCACCACTTAATGGCGAATAGCGGTTGTTGTCTCTATCAGCGTCAATCCAACCATATTCAACTACTGTCAGTAGCAACACGCGCATGTTCAACTTCCACGGCCAACGACTACACGCGACTCAAACTTGCTCCGAGTTTCTGTGTATCTGGAACTTCTTTCACACCATACATAGCCGACCGTGCTCATCTATAGGTCTCTGTGTGTACGTTGAACGTCTTTCACACCATACGTAACCAACGGTGCTAATCTATGGATCTCTGCGTGAGTCTGTGTGTAGAACTTATTTCGAACCATGCGTAGCTGTCCCTGCAGAGTAGGAGCGACTGGTATCTGTGGAGCTGTAGGCTGGATAAATCTGTCGGCAGGAGCGAGAGACAATGAAGCTCCCACGCATTCACTCGTTACCAACATCATATTTCCACTCATAAGTCGCTTGCCTAATTGCCTCAGCAACTCAGTGTTTCGTATCGAATCTCATCTCAAACAATCTAAAGGTGCCCCCTAAGTGGCAGCTGCACCTGTGTGGCACAAGGTGGCCCTGCACCGGCCTGCACGTGGACATGAGTCTGTCGGTAGGGGGCGATCATTGACGTGCCATCTCCATTGTGTAGTTTCTGGATAATGTTTGGCATTACCCCAATGTTGACCCGTGACACCAACATGCAATGACCTGTGCGTTGTGAATGACACAACGCTATGTTTTACATCTGCCGTTAAGCAGACTGCGCATATTTTTGCGAATGTTCCTGGGGTTGCCAGGTGTGCCTGTCAGATTTGAACCTTGAACCTCTGCAAAAAACAGAGAATGCGCTACCACATTATTGGTTCTTTTGGTAAAGTCACGCAGATAGAAAACGAACAATAATATATAAAATAATAAATAAATAAAAGTTGGAAAATAATAAATTGGTGAAAAGATGCCATTGGTCGACTGACTGAGATGACTGTGCCCCCCACAGTGTACACACACAGTGTACACACACACACAATGTACACACACAGTATACACACACAGTGTGAACACACACACACAGTGTACACACACAGTATACACACACACAGTGTGTACACACACACACAGTGTACACACACAGTGTACACACACACGCAGTGTACACACACACAGTGTGTGTGTACACTGTGTGTGTGCACACTGTTGAGCACACTGTGTGTGTAAACTATGTGTGTGTGTACACACTGTGGGGGGCACAGTCATCTCAGTCAGTCTGATGTGTACACACACAGTGTACACACACACAGTGTGTACACACAATGTACACACGCACAGGGTACACACACACACAATGTACACACTGTCCATGTGTGTACACACACACAATAATGTCCACATTGTTGTTGCTGAGCTCACACACCCAAGGGGTCTCTGTTCAAGGGAGGGAGCAATGGAAAATTAATCTAAATCAACTTAAACTCCAAACCCGCTCTGTGACGTCTTCACTCAGCATTACCTCATCGGCGTGAAACGCCAGGGGGGAGGTGTACCTCGCTAGTGACGTCATGTCACCAAGGTATTCACCCCACCCCGTCCAACGCGCCCTTGAGCGTGACGTCACCTCTGCCTGGGTCACTTTCGTTATCTGTTCAAGTACTATCCTTATTTGGACAAAGCCACACCCAGTGACTGGCGGCTCATTAACATAATTTATTCGTATAGTCACTGAGAGTTTTTCTTGTTCATGTTTTTGTTTTTTTGTTTGTTGCGGTTGCACCCGATTTAAGAGCCGAATGGCTCACAGGGCTATACCAAATAAATGAAACTTGAAAAAAAAAGTTACAGAGCCGCTCATTGTGGGAGGGGAGTGTTTTGTCCGTGCAAGTGACGTCATGTCACCTGCTGCTGCCGCGTGACGTCACTAGGTAACGGAAAGTTGCCGCTCCGCGCGGGAACTGAAATCCACGGTGAGAAATTCTCATCGCGGTTGTGGTGGTTGTGGTGGTGGTTGTTGTTGTGGTTGTTGTTTACCGAGGTAGAGCCTCGCTCTCTCTCTCGTAGGGATGTCAACTGAGTAGCAGCGAGCATGGAAGCGATGTCCAAGTTGAAACTTTACAACGCGGGGCCTTGCCTCCTGCCCTCGCCTGATCGCGTTTGCTTCAATTCTCTCGCTTAGTTTAGCAACTTGTGGAAGAACGCAATCAGCCAGGCGATGCGTTAGTTGTGAATTCTAGATTTGAAGCTTTCGTGACTGCAAGGATTCATACTCTTAGGTTTTTTTCGGTAAAGTCACGTAGGTAAAAAATGAAATTAAAATTAATAAAAGTAATAATATAAATAAAATAATAAAAAATCACGACGTTTCGGAGGCAACACAAGTCTCCGCCATCAGGTGGGACCGTCACAGCTAAAATTACTGTATCAAGTGAGGCGTGATTTTTTGCTATTTTATTTCTATTATTACTTTTATTAATTTTAATTTCATTTTTTACCTACGTGACTTTACCGAAAAAACCTAGGAGTACGTTAGTTGTCTGTTGACCGACTCTGTGTTGCATTGCATTACATTTCAAATTTTATTAAGTTTTTTTATTAAGTGTGCTCTCTCTCTCTCTGTGCAGTCACCAAACCTCCAAATCTCTCATTGACACAAAGCCGTAATTATAATATGTTATAATAATTATAATAATATATATTAATTATAATGTTATAATAAGTACAATATGTTATAATTATAATGTTATAATAAGTATAATGTTATAATTATAATAATATGTTATAATAATAAATAATATGTTATAATAATTATAATGTTATAATTATAATAATCAAATATGCCCCTCCAATATATTGCTGTAAAAATATTTGTAAATAATAATTGCGATGCTATG